>NC_089046.1:12691000-13320500 GCF_034140825.1 Oryza sativa Japonica Group
ACAGACCTCCACGAGGTCAGTAAAATTCACTCATACCCTCTATTTTTTGCCTTTTTCACCCTATACTTGTAGGATTAGGTAACCAATTGTGGTGCAATGTCTCTCGTATGAATCCTGTCTCTAGTTAGTTGCTTGTCAATCTCTTCCTTGATGCACAACGTACTCTTGATCAAGTGACCCACATGATAGTACAAGATTTATTTTTCATCATAAGATTTTAATGCAAAAGTAATTCAGTCAGTATGCCCCCAGCGTTTTTTATACAACTAAAATAATAAAAATGATTAATCCTATTGAAGTATAAAAATAAGTAACCCATAGTACGCTCACGATAAGATGAACATACATGGTTGTCTTATAACCAAACTTGCGAAAGAACATACGCGTGGTCATAAACATGGTTGCTTAAGGTAAAAGTATAACTGACCGCTGCAGACTCCCTTCATCGTACCACAAACAAGCAGCAATTTTGCGAGTGAGTACCTAACGTTTGAGCTTTCAGAATGTGATTGTTCCTGTGCAGCAGATAGACCACAAGACAAACCCATATTTGATATTTCTGCATCTACATTATTATTCTCAGTAAAAGGAAAAAATAATCAACACCACACCTCGCCCAACAGGCCACAAGCCCACAACCATATATGTGATTTAAGAACAGACCAAAAAAACTGCACATTTACAACTCTACCTGATCTAAACCTGATCTATACAGTGCACTCCAATGTGTCGTGTCAATAATTTGGTATGGTATCTCTAGTATGACCACCATGTATAAATTGTATACCAATTTCAGTCAAGTAAATTTCAGGAGTCCCTCCACCCCTCAGGGAGCCGCCACCGTCTGTGCCAGTAAATCGACACCCGGGACCAAAGAGGGAACATGAAGCTGTAATCTGCAGCCTCATCAGGTAGTCCACCTACTGTCAAAGGCAGCCATACATATCGCGAATCTCTCAGCTCGGATGGGCTCCACCGATCAGCCATGAAGATGAATGAACCTGACAGTCCTGGAATCGGCAACACAAATGTACTCTGGGAGAAGAATGTTGTTGATCTGAATATGTCATTCCCTCCCACACAAGGATTTCCCAGCGTCTCCCAAGGTCCCATTATTGCTGTCGCCGCATGAGCTAGTGCAGTGTTTGGTGCCCAGCCAGTGCAACCAGAGGTTATCATGTAGTAGGTGCCCTCATACTTGAAAAGCGCAGGAGCTTCTCGATGTTGTGCAATGAGAAGCCTTCGCATATTATCAGTTACATCAAGGTAGTCATCAGTTAACTGACCAATGTGGAGCTCGCTGTTGTCCTCAGAAGAATATATCAGGTAGGCCTTCCCATTGTCATCCTTGAAGATGGTCATGTCTCTACTTTCACAGTCATGTGGCTGCTTGCTGTACAGGTAACTGAATGGGCCTGTGGGAGAGTCACTGATGGCCACACCAACTGATGCTTTGGTGTAATTTGTATCGTCTATGTGCATCCACATAACATATTTGCCAGTCCGATCATTATATATAACTTTGGGTCTCTCCAGGACATTGGATTTATGGAGATCATGTGTCACATTCTTTTTCTCACCTCGGAGAACAACTCCTTCATTTCTCCACGTCCACAGGTCCTTTGATGAATAGCAACTTACTCCCACAATGTCAACCTGGAAAAGGTTATCATGGTTAGGAATGACATAGGGACGCACAGAAATCTATACAGAACAGTATAACAGAATATCACAATTAATTACAATGACAGTCACTAACTCTGACACCACTAGCTCTGACACGCTACAGATGTCACTTTGACTCTGAAATACTACGTGTCTCTGCAGGATGGTGCATTTTGCTCTTGAGGCCGAGTTTAGTTCCAAATTTTTTCTTCAAACTTCGAACTTTTCCATCACATCAAAACTTTTCTACACACACAAACTTCCAACTTTTCCGTCACATCGTTCCAATTTCAACCAAACTTCCAATTTTGGCGTGAACTAAACACACCCTGAGACAGAAAATGATGATTGTTCCCTATCTATCTAGAGACAGTGCTCCGCATATCAGGACAACCAAGTAAAGCACTACATAGGGAATCCTTACTGAACAGATAAAAACCCATTTTTCAGAACCAGCCCTTTTGCTCATTTCTAAAACCCAGAGACATAATTTCCAATCATGCTGGTTAGTTAACAATATCAGATGCCATGGCACTATTGAAGTCACTTTGAAGCTCTTTATCTATTCTTTTCATCTCTGCAATCTATGTATATTAGACTAAATTCCTAGTGGCCTGCCTTGACACAAGCCAGGCTTTTCCGTACCTCCCCAACATAACATAATTGTAACATGTCCACTATCAATGGGGTGTCACCAACAGAATGTAAAAGGGCAGGAAAACTTGGTCCATCCATTAGCACACACTACTCCAAAGAAACATGCATACTACATGTATTAGATTTAGGTTCTGTGAGAAGTGCTACCCAAGTGACTACTCCTATCTAACTCATGTCAAAAGCTCTTGCACACATAAATGATGTCAAAATATGGAAAGCATAAGAAAATTTTCAACCTACCCGATCAGCTCCCTTGCTGTGAGCTTTGTATGTTTTGCCATCCTTATTCTCCCCATACCAGAAATAGGTCTCGGTTTTCTCATCGTACAGTACACCTCCTCCATGAGCTTGGATTGGATTACCATCAGTGTCAAGCCAAACTCTCCCTGGGTAGTAGAAGTACATGCTGTCATTCCCACCATTGATTGGATCTATAGCCATGTTGCGTTCTGGAAAGAACATGTCGTGCACCGCAGAAGACTCATCCAAGAACTCATCCACTACAGAAGGTGGCTTCTGCTCCCCCTTGCGCCGCACAGCCCGGGGATTCCTCCGGCTCCGGGGAGGCGATACCCGGAACTTTTCCTCCTCAACCTCCTCCAGCTCGCTTACAATTGACCGATTGATCTCATGTATGCTGGTGCTCTCATCCTCCTTATGTATGATAAGAAGATGGAAATTCACAACTACTACCAGTGCTGCAAGGCTCCACACTGCAAGAGTTAGAGATCGGTGGCTCGCCGCATAGCAGCGGAAAGCTAATGCTTTTGGCTGCTTGCTCCTCAAACCCATGCTGGCACCTTTCTGCTCCAACTGATAATCGCTGCAATAAATTGAAGGAACAGTTCAAGGGCACAAAGAATGAATCAATGCACAAACTTATCTCTATATCAAATCAGGAAACAAACAGTTGGGGCAATTAAGAAGGGAAATTCTCCACATTAGTCCGGTATTCACTGTCCCCAGATTTCATTCCCAAAATTAGTGATGCGCCAACTCAGAAATGTTGAATGCCTCATGACAATTACAGAAATCTTTCAGAAACAAGCAAGTGAAATCAAGAATCATATCATGGGCTAAACAATGCAGACAGCCCACCCGCTCCCCAGTGAGAAAGGCAAACTTGGACCAAGAAACCTAACAGAAGCAACCCAGTACCAATAATTCAGCAAAACATGGAGCACGTCCGTAGATTTGTCCCAAGGCTACAGAATTACCCAAGAATCTAATCACTTGCTTCACAGAACAAATCCAAAAAGAAAGGAAGAAAAAAAAAGAGAGAGAGAGAAAGAGAGAGGGAAGAAGAAGCTCACCATGGCAGGTTGATCCAGAGTAGCAAGGAAGCAAAATTAAAGGCTAAACTAAACTAAACCAAACCCAATCTAATCAAGCAAGTACCTACCAACCAGCACTAGGACAAATGAAAAGCCTTCCCCCATCGAACAAACCAATTTAAAAAGAATCAGGTGAGGAGGCTCACCATGGGGTGTTTCTCGCTGCTCTTGTGAGATCTCGGCAGCAAACGGATCAGGCCCCGACACCCTCCGATTATCCTCGCTGTGATCCAAACCCCCCCTACCCCCTGCAGGGACAGGGAGATTGTGGTGGCGCCCGCCGTTGCTGGAGCGGCTGGCAATGGCCCCCGCCTCTCCTCCCTCCCTCGCGCTGCCTGCAAGGCTGCAAAGTAGTTGGTCGTTGTGGGGGAAAGGTCGGGCGTCAAGCCGTCAAGTAGTTGGCGGGTGCGTGCGTGGGGGGATGGCTGACCGGAGGAGGGAGGGGACACCACCGGACACCTGTACTGGCGGTGTGCGGCGGGGATGTGGTGCGGTGTCGTGGTTGGGGGCTTTGTGGTCTTGTGCGGCAGCAGGTGGCCGCCGTGTTTGATGTGGGTTGTGTGTGCCTGCCCTGTGTAGATTCTAACTTTCCTACACAAACTTCTAACTTTTTCGTCACATCAAATTTTCCTGCACACAAACTTTCAACTTTTCTATCATATCATTTCAATTTCTTCAAACTTATAATTTTAGTGTAGAACTAAACACAGCCCAACTCTGAAGCGGAAGGAAGGGGCGACGAGACGCGAGTCATGCGATCCAGTGACGGAGGACTTTGGCAGCTGGAGATTTTTTTTTCGGGGGATTTGGGAAGTGACGAAAATGGAAGAAACTTCAAATCAGACGTCCCATCTTCTCCAGAAAATTTAAATGGTCAAATGTTTTAGTCGTGTGATCTTATTTTTATATTATTTGATTATTGAAAAATGGGTGTATTATTTTAGAAATATGCTACAAACACGAACAATCATAACACATATACTCACCCCTTAAACACATATACGCATACCGTATATGTTTCTAAGATATACATCTTTAATGGACTAAGCCGGCATATCTTGAAAATAAAAAATCATACGGTATTGTAATAAAATTATATATTTAAGGGTGACTTTATGTTATCATAATTAATACATCACTCATGGAAAACAGTAAAAAGCGTGCGGAAAACCAAATCCATATCAAGATATTACGTAGGTATACGCTTTTAAATTCATGCGGAAAAAAAATAGAGTGCAAAGGTCTCAAACATAGCATACCGAAAAAAATACAGCGCAAAGGTCTCAAACATAGTTGTGTTGTCCATAGTTAACATGGTTGATAAAATGTACGGGTGTCCAATTCATAACCGCATTGTTGCATGGCCACACTGCCCAGGATTTAAGCCTGTCACGAAGAGAATCTCTAACAAACTACCAAAATCAAACTCTGCAAATACTATATAACCACAGAACTTTGATTAATTATACTTCGCTGCTGCTGCTGCTGCTGCTGCAGCAGCAAGTTGAGATTAATTATACCATTTATTTTTTAAAAAGAATGCCACAAAACTTTATTGAGGGCTCCTATAGAACAAAGGATTTTTAAAGAATTTACAGGAATTCAATCCAATAGAAAATTTTCCTATGGGGTCATTTGGATGATGGGAACAGCTAAAAAAAACCTATGAAATTTCTTTGGATTGGTTCAAAACAAGGAGGAATTCTAAAATGAGATTCATCCTATTGGAAAAAATTCTTTGTGTTCACCTCTCTTTTAATTCCTGTGTCACTCTATCCAAACGGCTATTCTCGTAGTTCTTATGTGTTTTTCCAATCCATAGGAATTGGATTTGAGGTGTGTCATAAGATTTATGGGATTTAGCTGTTTAGGGCATTTCATATCTGCATTTTTCATGTTCCTACATTTTAAGAATCAAAAAATAGCATGGTACATCAACCTAACATCTACCTACCTCGGCGAACACACGAAGTTGGTGGTGCAGATCAGCAGATGGTACTAAAATGCCAATGATGCTTCAGTCTCTTTCCTAAAAGGGGACTCATTGCCAACTCGTAACATATGTAGAGAGCCAGAGAGGGTAAGAGTCATCGAGGCATCAAGCAACGCCTGGACAACATTGGCTCGAAGCAAATTTTGTTCTTCATACTTACAAGAAAGCTAGTCCTTCAAGAAATCAAGAAATGAAAAGTCGAATCCTTCGTCTGATGGGTGCGTTGTCAATACCAGGTTACTTACCAACCTAGAAATCATGTTAGTCTTGGGCTCTTGGCCAGCCATCTAGAAATGTTGTTGGCTGGAACACAGGCGGATTAGAAAGATGAAGTTGCATACAGTGCATCTGGTATGTATGATATGGTAATGCCTTCAACATGAAGCTGTTTTCTCGTGTTAGTGGAAAAAAAATTAAGCCTCATATTCGATCTCCTCTTTTGAGCAGCCAAACCTTAGGACCCAAAGCATGCTTCTAAATGAAAATACAGAAATCTCACGAGACAACCCACATAATCTGTATGTAACTTCTTCCACTGAATCAAAAAATTTCCAATGAGATTGATACAGGCTACAGAATATGGCAAGCAAGCGAATGCATATAGCCATAACCAGAGTTTTTGCGGCCACCACAAAACAAAAAACTAAAAATAGTAGCACAATTACACACCACCAAAACTGACAACCGCATAAAGGTCCAAAGCATTAGAGATCAGTTAAAGAACTTTCTTCTTTATCAGTCTTGACTTGTCAGGTTGCAAAAAAAAGAAAGCACAAACTTTAGACAAATAAACTTCCATCCAGAAAACAAAAACGATGCTGGCTAGTAATCTCAAGAAAGTATTCAGGAAATTAGCCACAAAAACCGAGCCTGCTGCTCGTGATCAAAACCTTGATAGGCGATACATATATATATTGTCTGAATAAAATAGCAGTAAAATAAGTGAAAATCTACTCGGCAGTGACCTCCTGTCCTACCACGACCTCATCTTCTGCAGGCCTCTCGAGCTTCGTCCCAACGTCCTCCTTGTAATCTCCATGAACCTGGAACATGACACAAGCCACATTACAATGCTGATTCATGTCATACAAGGTCAAATGAAAATGGATTAGATTGTAACAGTCACCTCCATAAGCTTGCCCAGGTCAAATTTTGGGGCCTTGAGGATCTTGACTTTGCGCACAAACACATTCTGAAGCGGGAAGATGCTTGATGTGGCCTTCTCGATTTCCTTCCCAATCACCTCAGGAATGAATTTTGACACCAGCTCCTTGAGATCACAGGATGATGCCTGGTTCACCATGATCTCCACCATCTTGCGACGGATCTGCACAGATTACAATCAAACACGATAAACAAGCAGCTCAACAATAGCAGAACAACTATACATCAATTGAATTTGATAAAGAAAAAATAACTATACATCAATTGAAATTACCTGTCGAATCTGGCTTGCTTGAGCATAGCATGTCCGTTTGACTTGATTTGGCCTCCTCTTGGTGAAGCCAATGCAGAAGAGACGCAGCATGTAGTTATCAGTGGTCTTTACATCCACATGAGCCTCTATTAGCGTCTGCCATTTCTTGACCAATGATCTGAGCTTGTCGGTCGTGAAACTCATGCCCTACAATACAACTGGTTAACAACAAAAATTACAACCTGGAGAAGTAATTTTGCACAGTAAGAGAAGCATTACCCAGAAGTTTGTAAGAACATTTTTCCCCTGCACATCCTCGGCACGTAGTCTGATCTTACGGTACGCCTGATCCTCATCGTTCTGAAGATCAGCCAAGGAGACCTCAAACACACGGTGCTTGAGGCCCTCTGAAGCAATCTAAAATGAAGGAAATATCAAATGTCATCAAACGATATCTAAGATTATGTTGCTGATGACCAAATATGTAAACACAGATAAACAGACAAATAAAGGAACAACTGCTATTGAACTACAACATTCAGAGATCCACTAAGAACGACATGTATTCCTACATAATGCTGCACCAAACCTAAGTCATGAGTGCATCCAATGCAGTGGAGGAACAAAGAAGACTTAAAAGAACACATTAACCACTAACAACACTAGTGTTACTTTTTGTAGGACTATGGATTACTAAAACAGAATAGCGTATCAGCATAAACAGAAAAAAAAATAAGGAAACACTAAACTGTACATTACTGTAGTTCAAATATGTGGAAGTAGAGAGCATTGGACCCAAGATAAAAAAAAGTAGTGTTTTCTGCAATTCAACAATAATAGTTTGTCAACTGTATTACCAAGTTCATCTGAACTAGCATCATCATCTTGAACCAAAATTATTTCTTTATGCTAATTAGACGCCCTGTAGAAGCCTCCATCTTAATTCTATGAGGTATAAAGAGCTAGACATTTTCACATTAATCTGAAAAAGAAAAATCATTTATCTCTGAATCTACAGTTAAATCTTCCAGCCTATTGTGGAATATGTATGTACCATCTGTGAGAAGCATATAGGACAGAAACATGCATACAAGATTCAAATTTTTACTTAGATGCAAAGGTCAAATGCTTGTCAGATTGGTTTTGTGTAGCTTCAACAGGATTCATGCATGAGTATTCTTTTTCTTAATTCCTTTTGTTAGTGCATATAGGACTCGATAGTCTACATGCATATCCTATTGTTTTGCCACAGAACAGAAGAAATGCAAGGTCATGTTAGTCCAACTGTTAATCTCAGCTAATAACATCAAACTGTTCTTGTGTCACCAGTATGGAATAGATGACGTAACATAGCCGTATTGTTTTTAAATACTCCCTCCCATCCCAAATTATAGGGCGTCCCCTTTTTAAAGGAAAATTAAACTCGGTAGCATTTGACTAATAATCATACTAACTATATCTGTACTAAGTATTATGCATGTTATATCACTAGATTCATATTTTGAAGTACTTTCATGTGATGCTAATTTCATATTTGTTGGGATTATAGAAGGAAATAAAATACTGGTCAAAGTATGTTATTGAATACCGTGTAAAAAAATATAGGCCTTATAATAATTTGGACAAAATTGGTTTCACGCCATCGAAAGTTCTCCAGTTTTGCTCTGTACCACTGAAAGTTACTGGTGCACTTAAATACCACCCAAAGTTTGCTCCGTTAGCTTTTATACCACATCTGTGTACCTATTGTTAGATATTGGTTTTTCTTTTTATTTTTTTGCTAGAATATGGAGGTATATGACCATATTGCCCTGCTCTATACATCCAATGTTCTGCATCCAGTTTTTATTCGTGGACAGTCAGGCATTGCGCTTGAGAAGCACGGGCGAGCGGAGGTGGCAGGAGAGGCGCGTTGCTGCACACCTTCACCCAGGGACGACGAGCAGCACCGGCAGGAGGCACGGAGCTGCACGGCTTTGGCACGCGGTGGCCGGGGACGACGAGCGGCTGCACGGCTTCGGCGGCCAGGAAGGACCAGCAGCTCGGGCAGGAGGCGTAGCTGCACAGCTTATGCGCACGCGGTGGCCGGGGTGTCCCTGGGCTGGGGACGACGAGCGGCTCCGACGGGAGGCGTGGAGCAGCACGCCTTCGGCCGTTCGGCGCACGCACATACAGCAGCTTGCCCTTTGCCCTGGTTGCATCGTGCGCGGCGACGAACAGATGAACAGGCCAACGCCACGGATGGATTGGTTGTGCTTGATCTTGTTGACCAGAAACAAGGGCATTTTAGATATGCTTAACGGAAGAAACTCGAACTCAGAAGGAAATGGTATAAAAGCTAACGGAGTAAACTTTGGGTGGTATTAAAGTGCACCAGCAACTTTCAGTGGTATAAAGCAAAACTCGAGAACTTTCAGTGGCGTGGAACCAATTTTCCCTATAATTTGGAACAGAGGGAGTAGCACATAAACAACAATCGAACAGGAAAAGTAACATGCATCTTCTAGATATCTGTATGTTCTCCCAGCCCATACTACAAGTACATCAAACACAAATCAATCCTACATATGCCGTGCTCAAGCACAACAAAGATAGAAACTTGCCAAATCAATGACATGGCCTGTGCGAGGGAACATCACGCAGGAACGACTAAGCAACAAATCCTTAGTGCAGTACAGAACAGAGACCACCCAAGCACAAGCAAGAGAGCAGGCTGATACCTTTGTGCCCTGTGTCCTGGACACGAGCGTCTTCCCGACGTTTCTCACGTTGAACACCGACGGGGCCTTGATATCATACCAATCCTTCTTCGCAAAAGGATCGACGCTGCAAGAAAAACGAACGAGCAGGAAGCCACATCAACACCCATGCGCCATGGCAACCAAGAGCGAAAGGAAGAAGGACGGACGAGGAGGGTGGGGGGGAGAGGTAAACTCACGTCTTCTTCTTGGATCCCTTCTTCCCCTTCGAGATCCGCTTGTTCTTGCCGACGGCCATGGCTGACGCTGCTCCTGCTCCGGTGGTGCTCGGGCGGCGTCAGTGGCGGCGGCGGCGGCACTGCCTCGCTCGCTCTCGTCTTGGGTGGGGCGCGGCGCGGGTGGAACCCTATCTAGGGCGAGGGGTGGGTTTATATACTCATACGTGCGGGGCTCGATTCCGCGGCTGAGATGGGCCGCTTGAATAGAGTGGATGAACGGCTGCGAGGAATAAGTTCACTTTGTCTCCCTTAACTAGTAGCCGAATATGGTTCATGTCCCTAAACCACGATACCGGATATCTCGATTCCTCAACTATTAAAACTGGTGCAAATTGACCCTCGGTGATTTTGGAGGGCGGTTTCGCTAACGTGGCGTCTACGTGACGGTGTTCATCTGGTCTTTGTTACATGTGGCGTTGATGTGGTGCTTAGGTGGTATTAGAATTAAAAAAATACTAGGTAATACCCCGCGCTTTGCTGCAGGATTCATTGATGAGTATATGTTAAATATTGTCGAAATGATGAAAGTTGAAATGTTGAGAAAATAATGTGAGGAAGATAATTTGACACATACTTGTTGATCTCTATAATATAGTATTGTAGATGATGTGTCATGCTTACATGGGTTTTAAATAGGCTAGAATAGGAATTGCTAGTGAGTGAAGAAGTGGCATACTTGCATAGGATTTTAAATGGGCTAGAATAGTAATTGCTAGTAGGTGATGATGTTGCATGCTTGCATGTTGAGCTTTAGCTTCTAATAATTTTAGTGGGTACCAACTATGTAGAAAGTATAGATATGTGGAACCCATTTGTCATTCACACCAAAAAAATTGTGGAACCCGCACATGTGGGGTCCACATGTCATCCTTTCTCCTTCCTTTCTTCCTCTCCCCTCTCTCTCTCCCTTCTCTCTTTCTCTCCCCCTTTCTCTTCCCATAGGGAGGCGGCGTGCGGGCGAGGGCCGGAGTGGCAGTGGGGGGCATTGGAGCGTCCACCACTCCCTTCCACTTCGCCACGTCACCTCCATGTCCTTCCACTTCGCCTCGTCGCCTCCATATCATCGTCCGCATCCCCTTCCCCCCTCTCCCGCTGCTCCGGCTATAAAAGTAATTTGTAATTTTTAATCAAAACATAATAATGTGAAATCTTGTTATAAAGATTTAGTTGTTACGAACACAATGATGTAATTGGATCGTAGATCGAATGAGTATTTTAAGAGAAAATTTTATTTGAAGCATAAGTAGTATGAATATATTTTCTACTTGCTTGATGGACTAGTACTATAGCTAAGATATTCAGACAAACATCTAATAAGCCTCTTGATAGCACTAAAATGAGAGGCCTCTTAATTTAGATTTTTGCCAAAGAAACGTAGGTGTGACATAAGGGGTTAGAAGATGAAAGTGGCAGTGAACCGTCAAAAATGAGAATAAACCATAATGGTAGAACACCTCACCGCATCCCTTAGCTTAGAGAACAAGAGAGGCGGGTGCGGGAAGTGAGGACCTCGGTGACACCATTGGTGCCTTCAAGTGCCAACGAGTTCAGGGTGGACGCATTAGGAGGGGAGCAGTAGCATCAAGTGACTAAGCATGAGGAGCAATGCGTCAGGACTCGGGAGGAGGATAGGGAAGAGGAAAGGAAGGTGATTGTAGGAGGATGAATCTTTAAGCGATCTAGATCGTCCAAAAGTTTACCGAGATGAGGAGGAATTTTCCCGTAAATGTTATCGGCAGTCCCACTTTTTTTCTTCAAGAATTTCATTAACACTATTGAGCCAGATTATTGGCTCAATGCTGAAAATCCAAGATTATTGCAAACGCGGCGTCTAAGACCTGAAATATGATGCAACCTATTGCTCTGATCTAGCTTTTGAAACATAATCTAGCATTACAGTAAGCACTGCTGGAGAAAGGGACTTTAGTCCTGGTTCGCAACCGTTTTTTGGATGCATAATCCGCCCATCTTTAGTCCCGGTTGAAATAATCGGGACTAAAGATGCATATTAAGTCAAAAAAATGTGTGGGATGTAGAATTCGAACTAAAGATCTCTCATCTCAACCCTTACGTGCGTTACCATCCTACCTACTACACACATCTAACTTAGATGGCGATGTTTTCTTTTTAAACTAACCCTAGAGGCATCTTTAGTCCGGGTTGGTAACACCAACCTGGACTAAATATAGCCTGACATGAGCTAACAGCTATTGAATCGTGGCTAAAAATATGATTTTTGGCATCCGATCAAAGATCAGTTCTTTAGGAGTGAAGCCTTTATACTTCTATAAATCATGTTGATACGAGATATTTAGCCTCTCTAAATAACGCCCCAAGCATAGAGCTTTGTAGGCCATTACCTTAAGGTAACACGCCCCTGCCAACTTCGGAAGCATAAAAAAGAGCCGTGCGATAAGCTTCCATTCCAGCATCTGCTTCAACCACCTGGCCATCAGTATCCCTAACAACAAAACCCCAGCCACCTTGAGCGGGTGTTATCATCAAAATCACCATCAGTGCGTTAACCTTCAGGTTAGGGTCATCTGGTTTCTGCCAAAATTTAAGCATGATGTCCCTAGTAAGTTCAGGTCTCCCAAAAGATTCAGCCAATTCAGAAATTTAGCCCACAACCACTACTAGAAAAAACATAAACAGGCCAAAACGAATTTTCCAGGTGGCCATCTACTTCCCCCGCACTTCAAGGCCTGTGAAAATACATGATTTTTGCAGGCGGACATTTGTCCCGCCTGCAAAAATGATTTTCGCAGGCGGCATCTCCATCTTCGCATGCGCTATAGCCACCCGCCTATGAAAATGTTATCGGCGAACAAAAAAAAACACCACTCACCCGCTGCCACCCTCCCTCCTCTGGCCGTGCCGTCGCTGTTGCCGTCGCCACTGTTCGTCGGAGCCACCGTCAACGGCGCCCCTCCCCCAGCCACTCCTCCTCGAAGCCGACGCCGCCTTTGCCCTCTGAGCCGTGCGCGAGAGAGAGAAGGGTGGTGGAGAGAAATGAGTGGTGGAGAGGATGATGGTGATGGAGAGGATGATGGTGGAGGAAAGGATAAGATGACTTAGATATTATTTTAGGGTGAGTTACAGGCACGATTTTCGGAGGCGGACAACATAAGGCATCCGCCCTGCGATTAGCGGATGCCTTATCTAGTCCGCCTATGAAAATGATTACCGCAGATGGCAGCTTATATCATCCGCCTGCAAAAATCTATTTTCGTAGGCGGATGACAGTCTCAACCCCCATTTACATTTTCATAGGCGATCATTTGGTTCCGAGAGGCCTATCCGTTTGGCAAAAATATATCATCACCTGGAAAAATGGTTTTTCTAGTAGTGAACAAAACCACACATAGCTATGTTACCGACTTCTGAGTTTCACCAGAGTTGACTGCATTTCGTTCTGACCAAAAAAACTAGGTGGCTAATCTTTTTTCAATCTCCGTACTTTGTTAATATGATAATAGGATGAATGAGGCAATTGCAATAGTTTAACCAATCAATCGATATAAGATAGAGCATAGGAATATCTTCCTCGGTAGCTAATGTGTGAGCGCTTTAATTATATACCAGTAAACCTCTCAACGGATTCGGTGCCTTCTCAGTCAAAGTTATCACCCTCAGAACACTCATAGAAAAGAGACCTGGATGATCTGACTTTATACAACAAGTTATCATGTCTCTGCTAGATTCTGATAAGTCACTCGAAATTATCAAGTTATAATTGTCTCTATATTTCCTATTTCGATGAAACTTAGTGCATGTTACAAGTTGCTTCAACTAGTTCCTTGTAACTACTACATCCGTTCCAAAATATAATAATTTTTAGTTATGAATTTAGACACATATTTATTCAGATTCGTAACTAAAATGCTTATATTTTGGGACGGAGGGGGTAGCTCTTAAAAAGTGTAGTTCTGTAGTAGTAGAAGTGGATGTTTGTGATGTTTGCACAATGATTATGCGGAACTAGTTCTACGGTTGTGTTCTTCCCCTACTTTCCCAACTCACTTCCTCTTTTTCTGCATGTATACTTTCCAAACTACTA
This sequence comes from Oryza sativa Japonica Group, assembly GCF_034140825.1. Taxonomy (NCBI): domain Eukaryota; kingdom Viridiplantae; phylum Streptophyta; class Magnoliopsida; order Poales; family Poaceae; genus Oryza; species Oryza sativa. Next base: position 12,705,104 of record NC_089046.1, read on the forward strand.
GAAGTGGATGTTTATGATGTTTGCATAATGATTTTGCGAAATTAGCTTTAAAGTTGTGTTCTACCCCTACTTTCCTAACTCAGTTTACTCTTTTTCCGCATGCATATTTTTCAAACTACTAAATGGTGTGTTTTTTTAAAAAAAAGTTATAGAAAAATCTATATATATTAAAAATCCATTAAACATCCTACAAACGCTCTCATACCTCCATGTGGCAATCCTGTAAACGCTCCTAAGTCGCCACATGGCGTTTTAATAGATTACAAACATGTCGTAAGTATGAAACAAGTAGCGTCAATGTGAACCAATTAGAGTAGCTTTATTGTGTTGGAAGTTTTTTTTAAAAAAAATAGAGCCCTTAAATTATAAAAAGGAAAACACCTTACTTTTAATTTACACTTAATTTGTGAAATATGTTCCTAAAACAAGCTAAACCTATCATCTATTAAAGATGATTAAGCGAATTATAGATAATTTCTTATAGGGGCAAATTAATTTTTGTACAATACAATGATAACAAAATAGATTGGAAAAACGTTATTTAAGCAATACCATGAAGAATTTCTTTGGAAATCATATTTTTGAACTACAACACGAATAATCCAATTGGTGTTATATGTTCTTATAAGTTTCTAACGCAATCTAATATGCATGCCCCCGCGTACTAGTTGCTTTTAAAAATCATATTAACTCTTTTTTTCAAAAGTAGCTAATACTTAACTAATCATATACTAACTAGTAATATGCCCGTGCTAAACGCTACGGTGCAATTCTATTTGTCTTCAATAACTTTTAAAATTTGATGTTAGCAAAAAAAAAAACTATTTTTCTATGGTCAATACTGAGGAGAGGCGGATAGAATCGACTCGCTCGAGTTCTCGGCCCAACCGTATCATTTGAAATGTGGCCTCTTGAGGCCACAATATTTTTTTCGTCAGAATGGGTTGAAACCGCCCGCAATTTTAATGTGTTACTGCCCATCCAAGCACATCTTTTAATTTACGCCCTGAAAAGTCAACACAATTTCCACCGGTTTTGGCCCAATTATTGTTCAAGCAGGTAAATGGTTAGAAGTAGAGTAATAAAAATCAAACTATTTTATCAAACATGTGGCAAAAAATAAAAGAGACGCATGACATTATCCTAAAATAGACTATTTTACCACAAGCACACCAAAAAACGTGCCTGACATGAATAGTAATTCAGAGTTTCGCACATGAAAAATCCATTTGAGCTCTGCACAGAGGATTCCTTTTTTTCTCACTTTATAATAAAAATATAGGGCATATAGACATGCTCATCGTGCTGGTGGAAAAATAATTGTACCCCAAAAATCTACTGTATATAGGGAAAAAATCCACATTTGTTAGTAAATTATTAAATTTCATAGTAGCACACCAAAAAACGTGCCTGACATGAATCGTAATTCAGAGTTTCGCACATGAAAAATCCATTTGAGCTCTGCACAGAGGATTCCTTTTTTTTCCCACTTTATAATAAAAATATAGGGCATATAGACATGCTCATCGTGCTGGTGGAAAAATAATTGTGTCCCAAAAATCTACTGTATATAGGGAAAAATCCACATTTGTTAGTAAATTATTAAATTTCATAGTAGTAATCATAAAAAAAAGGAGATTTGGAGGGAGAGACGTCCCTCCAAACATTTTTAAGAATAAATTGTGAGCACGTTGGGGATTAAACACGGGACCTCGGGGTTGAAACCACACACCGCTTGCCACTGCACTATCATAGTAGTAATCATACACATTTCTTACTATATACCTTGCTTTGGTCTAACATTTTGCACATGAAAAACTTCAATGAAGAAATAAAAAAAATACAACATGCAGTTGAGTCTAATTTGATAGAGTACTGGAACTAATGAGAATGTATAATTTCCAAATCTGCATACATTCAATATATCTCCAAACTTTGGACAACTATTCCTGAAACTGAATCATAATTCATGGATCAAACCTATGTAATAAATATATCATTGCAGTATGCCACCTTCCTCCATTTACAATTAACAGATATCAGGCCACACAATCCATTTACATCTAACAGATATTATGTCATAATTCAGTATGGATAATTGGATACATTGCTACCAAGCCTTGAAGAGCGGTATTCTACATGGTCCAGTGTTAATGTACCATACTGCATGGAAAACCTGCTTTTTGACACAAACATTCTAGTATGCTGTCTTTGGGACATTTGAAATTATTTGCCCTATATGGCGATGACGATTCACATGAATAATTCTTATAGTTTATCCAAAGTAAACAGAAATTATAGATTTGTCACGGGCAAGGATATTGCGAACGGGAATATATAGAACGTAGCATGGGCGAAGCCAAGAAAAATGGTCACCGGGGTCTACTAACTAACGATACTAACAGTAGATCTATAGCTTGCAATGGCCTAAGACTATGCATAAGATAGAACTAAATTAACAGTGACATATTATGATAAAATAAAGTCTGTTGCTGTAGTGGTTACCTCTTACATGTTACAAATTTTGTCTACGGCTCCTATTCTCCATCTTGTGAAAGCCAACAACCACATCATTATTTGGAATTGAAGCTAGCATTTCCGGCTCGACGAAACAAATGATACAATCATTCATAAATTGATCACCAATACGATTCCGTAGAATTTACTCCACCACAATTCTCATTATCACCATGGGGGGTATTTTTGTTTTCAAGAATCAATCCATCATAGTTTGCATGCCTATTAAATAGTTATAGAACAAGATTGATCAGGAACACAATTACACAATATAGACAACAAATGCATAAGCAGCCACTCTTAGCAAAACCACTAATTTCTTACCATCCGTTATGCTGGGAAGAAAAAAAATTATGAATATATGATTCAATCCTCCTCCTCGTTCACGCCCATCAGGCATCAGGCCATGTAACAGAAGTCTGAATAAATTGAAAAGTGCATATTTCAGATTTCAGAACCCTTAACTAAGATTAGGTTTCAGAGATGAGAAAACAAGAATTTGGGGTAGTCCCCACAGAAAAAAAAATGGGATAGGGTTACCTACTTACCTGATCAAACGGCAGCTCGGCTGCTCGCACTGGCCGTCGCGGCGTCACTGATAACCTAATCCTAGTTCTTGACGTCTTTCGTCTTCACCAATTCGCCCGTTCGCCGACCGTCCGGCCATCCCGGCGTCTCGACCGCCCTTGCCTAGAAGTGTGACTCGAGAAGACCTGAAGACGAGAAGTCGAGACTCTGTAATTACCAGGGAGGAATACTAGAATACGTTATCAAAATAGGGAATTTGTGGAGACTAGTGGAGTAGTGGGCTGCCAGCCTTGTGGGCTCAAATCCAAGCGTTTTCTCATTATGTGGGCTGGGCTGACCTAGCTTAGATATTAATTTGTTTGTTGTGTCATTACTGCTAATCACAAGTGGGCTTCAACTAATTAATTCTACTGGGGTCTAATACTTTTTTTGACCGGGGTCAGTGCCGGTAAAATAGGGGGGGGGGGTATAACATGCTTGTTAAAAATCGTCGGGGTCAGTAGACCCCGATGCTTTGCTGTGGCGTCGCCCCTGGAACGTAGATTACATTTGAAGGAGGTACCTGGACACGACCCTGTAGATTACATTTGAAGGAGGTACCTGGACACGACCCTGGATCTCAGGATCTTATTCCAAATTGCAGCGTGTATCTAAGGTTCTTATTCTAAATTCTAAATTCCAGAATGAATCCACGTTGTTGTTTAAAGCCTGAGATGTGCTGAATTAATTAAGCTATATATGGTTCGCATATATTCGAAGACTAATTAGCACAGTACCTTGGTCACAGAAGCAGTCGCCAATACTGTTGCAGCACGATTCTTCAAAAAGAGCAGGAAATCTCCAAACGTCAGGTACAAAACCATGATCAAAGATCGTATCTTCCAGGAATAAACCCTACGCTGCAAAACAAGAAAATCAGGAGGTAGTATGAACTGCATGTAGACATTAGACAGTAAAGAGGGTGGGTGAAGGAAAAAATAATTCTTCCGCCTCCATCAATTCTCCATTTTCTTTGCCAGGCATAGTCTCAGAATATTTCGTTATTTTTAAATGGACAACAATTGTTAGGAAAGTATCTTATTTCCGGTCAGCATTATGCTATATAGTCACGCTTCTAAAATTTTTTTAAAAAAAGACCTCTGTGGTACTGATATATGGTATAAACAGGCATATAACACCTGAATAATTGAGGCGAGGCAATCGTGGGAGAGAGGCAATTCTGTACCCCTGTGCCCTTATCGTTTTGAAAAGAAGCAATTTTTGTAGGGTGGCAATAACATACAGCACTCGTTATAACTCAGTGATACTTCAGGCAAGAAAACCAATAGGAGAAATTGTACATCAAGTAGGAGACATTAACTGTACAACAAATTGTACACCAGTAAAGTATATAACCAATTGCTAAAGGGACGTTAACCGTATAACTAATAGGAGAAATTGTGGTTACCTTTGGTTCCTGTCCGAACTGTTTGGGAGGACCCAAAGGGTAATTGGGATTTGAAGAAGGAAGCATGGTGTCGACCAACTCTGGAATTTCAGTTGTTCGCTAATACTTCTGCTAGGTGATGGCGATGGTCCAGAAAACAAATGCTATGCCACATACACTCAAACAATATTACCATTTGACACCACTTAAGAAAAAAAAAACGAAGGGGGAGGAGAACTGCGTCTTACACTGAGCCACCTGCGGCGGGTTCCAAACAGCCGAGATCCCAAGACGTCTGCAGAGGGTCGGTGGCGAATCTCGGTGTTGGTGGTGAATCGCACGGGATCGACAATGACCTGGTAAGATAGGGTGTTTATCGAGGAAGAGCCAAGAGGATAATTATGAAAACAAAGGATAAACACGTGACCGAGTCTATTTATCTAGGAAAAAAAGAAAAAAAATTGGTACTGGCATTTGAATATTAAAAGGAAAAGACGCTATGGGGAGATCGGGTTGGCGGCGGCACCGATCTGGGCAAGGGCGAGAGCAGGGTCGGCGATAGCGCGATAAGCAGCGATGAGCAGCGAGGGTGAGACGCACCAATTTGGGCCTCAGGGGGGGGCGATGAATGCGCGAAGGGGAGATCGCGTGCGTGATTTTTCTGGGTGACCCCGCATGTGCTTTTGTTGATTGAGATGCGTTGGATGATTTCCGTCCGTTGGATTTCATTGAGATGATCTGAGCAGTTGAGTGATGAACGAAAGAATAAGTGAAAGTATTTGTCGAACTATAGGGTAGATATTTTTAAATACTAAATGATTTCAACTGAAAAGGTCATCAACAATAAAGTTGTATAACTCATCAATATCTACAACTTTTGTTTTGGCCATTTTTCTATACGACTTTGTTTAAACAGTTTGAATTTGAATTTCAAATTATGACAACTTCAAACAACATTTACAAGTACTAGATGATTTCAACGGAAAAAGTCATCAACAACAATGTTGTATAACTCATCGAGATCTATAACTTTTATTTGGGTCATTTCTTCATTCGACTAGTGATTCGTAACATTGTTCACAAAATGTACATATCTCTTATATGTTTATAAACAATAAGAGAGATATGTAGATTTTGTGAACAATGTTACAAACCACTTCGTCGGATGAAGACATGATCAAAATTAAAGTTATAGATATTGATGAGTTATACAACTTTGTTATTGATGACTTTTTGAGTTGAAATCATTTAGTACTTGTAAATGTTGTTTGAAGTTGTCATAATTTGAAATTCAAATTCAAACCGTTGACACAAAGTCATATAGCAAAATGACCAAAATAAAAATTATAGGTATTGATGAGTTATACAACTTTGTTGTTGATGATCTTTTCATTTGAGATCATTTAGTTTTTGAAAATGTTGTTTGAATTTGTCATAATTTGAAATTCAAATTTTATATAGGCCAATCAAACTTAGATAGAGAAATAACCAAAATAAAATTGGTAGATCTCAATAAGTTATACAACTTTGTTTTTGACAACTTTTTCACATATGTTCATTTAGTATGATAAAATTTGATTCGAAGTTTCAAAATTTTGAAATTTCCAGATTAAATGACCATTTTGTCCAAGTAACTTGTATAGTAGGTTTCCAGATACCAGGGTTATTCTGGTAAAATCGCATCAAAATAGCTTCTTATACATATATCCAAACCCTAGCCAACCATCCTTCACCTTCTCTTTCCCCACCCTCACGCCGCCGCCCACCACGCCGTCGTCGTCGTCCTCCTGCCTTCCCTCACCATCCACAGCCCCCTCGGATCTCACCGCCCCTTCCGCCTCCCCCTCCGCTCCTCTCGCCACTCCTCCGTTCTCCCCCCTTCGACAATCTCGCCGGCGTCCCAACTCCGGCGGGAACGGCGGCGGCAGCTGTTGAAATTATAAGCACATAATGATTTAATTTATTCCATAAATAAATCATGACACTACAGATGTAAACTAGATTGAATGCATCATTAGATCTACACATGTAAACTAAGCAGTAAAATATGAACAGATCAAATATGCGCAACATGTTGAACACGTACCAAGGTGGTGGAAAGATCGGTTGCTCGGCAGGAACTACTCGCGGTTGCGAGCGTCGACGAAAACGCGAAGCACGCGAGCGGAGAGGAAGGCGAGCCGTCGCGGACAAACAGGGAGCAGTCGCGCGAAGCGCTTCCCAAAAACCTTATTGCCGCCTTCTCCCGGTGTAGGACGTCGAAGGTAGAGGTTTCGGAGACCTGCTCTCCCGATCGCCGGTGCACGCCGGTGAGCGGGATGGAGTAGTCTACGAGCGACGGCGCAGTACAGAGTAGGAGGCAAACCCTAGATTGGTTTCGCGTGTGTTGCGTGAAGGCGGCGGCTCGGTTTATATAGAGATAGATCGCCTGATCAGGGCGCCCGCGTAAACCGAACCGGATAAGTCGTGCGTAACCTATCCGAACTCCATGCCGTTTTCACGCACCGGATTTTTCGGAATGTTTCCAAAACAAAACAAATCCGAATTTCCCGCAGCAAAACAAAACTACAAAAGGAAGCTGCATCTGCGCAAGGGTGAGGAGCCAATTTTGTGGACCATTCAACGCGTACGTCGTGCACGCGTGCCGCCTGCCCTGCCCTGCCAGGGCAGGCCATCGAGCGCGTGCGTGTGTTTCCCCTCTTCTCTCCACCACACATGCTTCAAGTGGCTAGGAGGGCATCCTCCCTTTTAAGGAGGTCACCCTCTCCTAGAATAAGCAAGGTGGTACTAAACTCCACATGCATGCCATCCCATGAGGTGGGCTTTTATGATTTTCCAAAGAATTAATATTCGAATGGGCCTTAGCCCATCTATTAATTCCAACAATCCCCTACCAAATCTTAAAATCCCACTGAGATTTGCCTTTTCCAATATATTGTTTATATACCAGCGGTTCGATGGAGACCGATTAAGGTTGAACATCCACCTAGAACTCCAAGCTACACTTACTCACAACTTGAACAATGGACTACGCCTTGAATTGCAAGTCCTATGCAAGCAAGTTTCACTCAGAGTCTTATCTGGTACTAGATCGTCTGTAGACTACCCCTCGGGTGGAGCGTATAAGTCATACTCCTAGGTCTTTAGTAAGCTTCAAGATTCACCCAAAATCTCCATAGACTGCGACCAACAGTCAAGCTTACAAAGGTGAGTTCTTTCAAGAATGCTCTGCAGGACAGCATCTTCGCTAATTAAAGCCAACAGAACTCATTAAGGCATAGCCAACCTGCCTTGCAGTTCACGAGAGTACATGCATCTTCACTTAGAGAGGGTATAGATTGGTACTCTCCTCTAGTTTACTAATGGTTTGTTCTTCCCAGGTTCTAATTCATGGGATCTCCGATCACATAGACTGGGTTACCACCATAGTATAACTCACATGGGTCTCAAACCCATCTCCTTCGATGCATTATCTATCACATTTTGTGATAGTCCCTTCGTGAAGGGATCTACCAGGTTTCTAGCTGTTTGGATGTAATCCAACGTTATAACTCCGGAGTTTCTCAATTTTCTAACAGACTTCAATCGTCTTTTCACATGTCTAGACGATTTCATATTATCCTTAGAACTATTCACTTTGACAATTACCGTTTGATTGTCACAGTTCATAAGGATAGCCGGCACCGGTTTTTCAACAATAGGCAGATCCATTAATAGATCACGCAGCCATTCTGCCTCAACAGTAGCAGTATTCAGTGCCGTCAGTTCTGTTTCCATGGTTGACCTCGTCAAAATGGTCTGTTTGCAAGACCTCCACGAAAAAGCACCACCACCCAGTGTGAAGACATATCCACTAGTGGCTTTGATCTCATCCACATCAGAGATCCAGTTAGAATCACTATAACCCTCCAGTACCGCAGGATACCCAGTATAGTGAAGCCCCAATTCCATAGTACCTTTCAGATAGCGCATTACTCGCTCAAGCGCACGCCAGTGATCATCTCCCGGATTAGAGGTAAACCGGCTCAACTTGCTCACAGAAAAGCTGTACTCAGCAAGTCATACCGGAATAGAGGCATGATGCAGGGAATCATCAAAGAAGAGCTAAAGTGGTTTATTTGCATAAAGCGAGCATTTATAAACAGAAGTTGAAAGATTAAACAGTTGTAATAATTAATTAATGTTAACTATCCACTGTCCAACGCTATCCCACATTGCGACAGGCCCAACCATCCACCTAAGCTATCCAATTTCAAAAGATTACACTAGGGTGAGACTAATCACGGTGAATCTGGTTGACCGCCTATAACCGCGGGCACGGCTATTCGAATAGTTTTACTCTGATCAGAGGTGTACAATTGTACCCACAAGACACAGCCCCACAACACGTTTCCGTGCGCCGACATGCCACCACGACATATCGGAAAGAGGCCGTGACATGACCCTTCGCATAACCCCCACTAGTCAAGCACACCACACCTCAGGTTTCACCCCCGTCCCCAGCGGGCAACGGGCAGTCCCCTCTCATGCCTAGGTGAATCCGGAAGCGACAGAGGCCGTCGCAGGGCCCGCCCCGCTCCATCACGCCCACCCTTGCCTGGATGCGTCGGCTAGAGGAAAGCTACACTACAAGCCCAGCCGTTGCCCACGCTGGCTTGTGGTAAGTACGATAAGTTCTTCCAGGGCATCCCGCGAACCGGTCCTTAACTGCCATGGGTGCGACCAGCAAAACCATGCACCCACAGCCCACCATGTGGTTTATTTTAATTAACCAACACCAAAGCGGTGTCACTAATCCAACAAAACCATTAGAACTAACAGTCTAAACATTAATAGGATTTTCCCCAATGTGAACTAGTTGAACTAAGCATGGCTAAGCAATCCCTAGTCCTAACTCTAATCATGTTAGAACCCCAAGTTGACAAGGAAACAAGGTACAACAATAGCATGGCTACGACAATAGGTAAACAACCTATAGTAACATTATAAAACAATGCAATACTTGAAAGAAAACAATAGAGCATTTACAATATAGGATCAACATGTTCAAGTGACAAGCATGACTTGCCTTGCTCTGCTGCTGGAGGAACCTCGGCAACTATTTCGAAGTACACCGGAGCGTCGGAGGAACCGGAATCTAGCGACATACAAGGCAAACATTGCAAACAGGCTATAAGACTACTGAAACAGAGAACAAAACCATTTTTAATGGATTCTACACATTTTTCTTGATTTACTGAGACTTGAATGGGCTTAAACGGAGCTCGGATGAATTAGTTATGAATTTTAGAAGATTCACTATGTTTATTACTATACAAGAAAAACCTTAAATCATTTATTGCGCAATAAATCCCAGGGCTGACGTCAGCACGGAGGGGGCGCGGCGCCGGCAAGCGGGCCCCACCGGTCAGCGGCTCGGGAGAGGGAGGAAGGGGCGCCGGCAAGCGGGACCCACCGGTCAGCGACTCAAGGGGGAGGGCGGTTCACCGTGGACCGGGACCACGCGGGTGGTCCACCGCCGGTCCACGGAACCGACGGCCCAGATCGCCCTCGGGGTCGATCGGACGGGCGGCGGCGACCCGGCTCGGCTCAAGGCTGGCCAAGCGGCCACGGCGACGGCGACGGCGCGCGCACGCGCGTTGCCGATGACGGCAACCGACGGCGGAGACGGCGGCGCAAAGGCGGCGCCGAAGGGCGGTGGTGCTAAAGCGACGACTAACGGGCGGCGGCGCTAAAGCGGCGGCTAGGAGGGAGAGGGAGGGGAATAGAAGGGAGAGGGCGCGTCACCGAGGGTGGCCGGCGCGGAGGAAGACGACGGTGAACGGCGACGGCAAGTCACGGGAGGACGACGGCCACTGGCGGACGGGATTCGGGGTGCCCTAAAGATGGAGACGAGAGAGATTAGAGGAAGGGAGAAGAACCACAGCGACCGGTATTCACGGCCGAAAGTGGCGGTAGCGGTTGAACTCACCGGAGCGCAAGGGGATGCGAATTCCGGCGACGAAACTCGACGGGGAAGGGGCGGCCGGGGTGGAGCTTAGCCTTGCGAACCCGACGGCGAAGACGGCGCGGTGCGGCGGCGACCCTAGCGGCGGCTAGCGGCGGCCGGAGTAGCAAAAACGGCGGCGGCGGGTGGTTGCACGGCGCGGGAGTGATGGGGAGCTCGGGAGAGGTCGGCGAAATGGGGAAAAAGCGAGAGGGAGCGACGGGGAAGCTTAAATAGGGAGAGAGAGGACCGGACGTGGCCGGGAGAGGCGGGAATCGCCGGCCGACGTGGGGGAGTGGGGGAGGAGAGAGAGGCGGGATTCGAAAATCGAATCCCGGTCATCTCGGGCGCGGGCGCGAGCGGGAGAGAGAGGGGAGTGGGCGCGCGAGACGCGGCGCACGCGCGGACGTGGTCGACGTGGCCCGGAGGAGGCGGAGGCGTGGACGCGGCGGCGGTTGCGGGTGCGGCGGTTGCGGGTGCGGCGTCGGCTGGAGGTGGGGGAAGGACCCGACAGGTGGGCCCCACCTGTCGGCGACCCCGGGAGAGGAGGGCGGCGGGGCGGCCTGGTTGGGCCCTCGGCCTGCGGCCGGCCCAGCAGGAGGAGGGGGGGAAGGAGAGAATGGGCCGGCGGCCCATTCGAAAAAAAGAGGAAAAAGGGAGGAAAAAGAAAAAGAAAAAGGAAAAAGGTTTTCCCTGGAATTAAAATATTGCTTGCTCAATTTTAATTGGTTAAAATTATTTCTAGAGCTCTGAAAATTCCACTAAAAATCCTGTTAGTGAATTTCGACATGTAGAACTCAAGAAAAATTCCACATGCCAATTCCGATTATTATTTGCATTACTTTCTTAGGGTTTTCTCTTGATTTACACCGGTATTTTCTTAGAGTCATTTATAAATTAAATTTTGGCTTGGGAGGAAAACTTCGGGGTGTGACAACTAGCCAGATACATCAGCGAGCCAATGATTTGGGAGTATTCCAGTTGATTCCTAGCAATTCTTTTGTTCTTGCGAAGCAACAAGCTAGGATCATAAGGTGTTGGAGAAGGCTTACTATCAACGTAGCCAAAGCGATTCAAGATCTTCTCCACATAATGGGACTGCAAGAGTGTAATCCCATTCTCACCTTTAATTAGTTTAATGTTTAAGATAACATCAGCTACTCCCAAATCTTTCATATCAAAATTTTGAGACAAGAATGATTTAGCCTCATTTATCACCTCAAGATTTGTCCCAAATATCAGTATATCGTCAACATATAAGCACAGAATAACTCCCTCACCCCTACCATGGTGATAGTACACACATTTATCTGCCTCATTGACTGCAAAGCCTGCAGATGTCAATGTTTTGTTAAATTTCTCATGCCATTGCTTAGGAGCTTGTTTCAGACCATACAAAGATTTCAACAATTTGCACACTTTGCCTTCTTGACCTTCAACTACAAACCCATCAGGTTGATCCATATAAATTTCCTCATCCAATTCTCCATTAAGAAAAGTTGTCTTAACGTCCATTTGATGAACGAGAAGACCATGTGAGGCTGCTAGGGAAAGTAGCACACAAATTGTGGTCAATCTAGCAACAGGTGAGTAAGTGTCAAAGAAATCTTCGCCTTCTTTCTAAGTATAGCCCTTAGCAACAAGCCGAGCCTTGTACTTTTCAATAGTACCGTCAGGCCTAAGCTTCTTCTTGAACACCCACTTGCACCCCACATGTTTACACCCATAGGGTCGCTCTGTCACCTCCCAAGTCCCGTTAGCGATAATGGAATCCATTTCACTACGGACAGCCTCCTTCCAGTAGTCTACATCAGGAGATGCATATGCTTCTGAAATTAACTTAGGAGTGTCATCCACGAGATACACAGTGAAATCATCACCAAAGGACTTAGCCGTCCTTTGTCTCTTACTCCTTCGAGAAGCTTCACTGACATCCTCCTCAGAGACATGTTCATGTGTATGTTTAGTTTGTTCTGGTGGTGTGATTAAACTGGGAATTATTTCAAAGGGTTGGCTCGAACCACTATGTGTATCCTTCATTGGGAAAAAGCTCTCAAAGAAGGTAGCATCATGAGACTCCATAATTGTACCAACATGCATGTCAGGTACCTCGGATTTAACTATTAAAAATCTATAGGCAATGCTGTGATGAGCATATCCCAGAAAGACACAGTCCACAGTCTTAGGTCCAAGTTTGCGCTTCTTCGTTATTGGTACATTGACTTTCGCCAAGCACCCCCATGTGCGCAAATAAGAAAGTAATGGTTTTCTCCCAATCCATATCTCATATGGTGTTTTGTCCTTATTTCTGTTAGGAACTCTGTTTAACACATGATTCGAGGTCAACAATGCCTCCCCCCACCATGCCTTAGATAGTCCCGCGGTGTCCAACATGGCATTCACCAAGTCAGTCAGTGTGCGGTTCTTCCTTTCAGCAATCCCATTTGACTCGGGAGAATAGGGAGGCGTCCTCTCATGTATGATGCCATGTTCCTCACAGAATAAGTCAAATTCGTTCGAGAAAAACTCTCCACCACGATCAGACCTAAGCCTTTTTATCTTTCTGTCAAGTTGATTTTCAACTTCTGCCTTATAAATTTTAAAATAGTCTAGAGTCTCGTCTTTCGTTTTCAACAAGTACACATAGCAAAATCTAGTAGCATCATCAATCAACGTCATGAAATATCGTTTTCCACCCTTCGTCATCACCCCATTCATTTCACAAAGATCTGAATGTAGGAGTTCTAGTGGTGCCAAGTTTCTCTCCTCGGCAGCCTTGTGAGGCTTGCGAGGTTGCTTCGATTACACACAACTATGGCACTTAGAACCTTTGACAATGGAAAACTTAGGAATTAAATACATGCTGGAAAGCCGAGACATCAAGCCAAAATTAATATGACATAAACGTGAGTGCCAAACATTAGCCTCATCATCCACACTACCACAAATATGGTTCACAGACTTATTGCAGAAATCAGAAAGGGAAAAACGGAACAGGCCTCTAGACACAACTACTTTATTAGACTCAAAAACCAACTTAAATCCGTCTCTAGTCAGACGGGAGCCACTAACAAGATTCCTGTCGATAGAAGGGACATGCTGCACGTTCTTCAGCTGCACGATCTTTCCCGAAGTAAACTTCAGATCTACCGTGCCAACACCATGAACAGAAGCATGTGACCTAGCCCATTAGGACGGTGGAACCCCGTGCGACCTGATAAGAAGAAAGCAATGAGATGTCAGCACAAACATGTACATTGGCCCCAGTATCAACCCACCAATTAGTAGACTGATTAACTGAAAAAACAGTAGGTAAATTACCATACCCGCTTCCATCTCCAGTGTTGCCAATGGTCACATTAGCAGACTTAGAAGTCTGCCCTACAGGTGCCTTCATCCCCTTGCGTTGTGGACACTTCCTAGCCAGATGACCAGGTTGCCCACACACAAAGCAAGTCCTCTCATCCTGGTTAGGATTGTTGTTGTTCTTCTTCTACTTCTTGAAGTTGGTGGTCTGTTGAGCTTTGTATTTCCCCTTGCTCTTGTTCTGGGCCTTGTGCACAGCATTGGCACTAGACTGCCCACCATCGCCCTTAGACGCGGCGTCTTTTTCCCGAGCTTTCTCCTCAACATCAAGAGACGCTATCAACCCCTCAACAGAGTATACCTGTCTCTTGTGTTTGAGTACAGTACCGAAACTTCTCCATGATGGAGGTAGTTTCACAATAATGCACCCGGCCACAAATTTGTCGGGTAAGACACACTTAAGGAGTTCGAGTTCCTTAGCCATGGTTTGTATCTCATGAGCCTGTTCGACTACAGAATGGTTGTCAGCCATCTTGTAGTCATGAAACTGCTCCATGATATACAGATCATTGCTAGCATCAGTAGCACCGAATTTAGTATTCAGTGCATCCCACAACTCCTTAGCGTCGGTCATATGCATATACACCTTGATCAGACGATCGCCAAGAACGCTAAGAATGCATCCCACAAAGAGAGTAGTGGCTTCCTCGAATTGCTTCTGCTGATCAGCTGCCAGTACTAACCCAGAAGCATTTCATAGCCGTCAGACACAGAGTGACCCTGATCTGCCATCACTTAAAGTGCACACCGGTGAATTTATCCGGCCTCAGTGCATCGGCAAAACCAGCCATAGTAAAATCACAGCGCCTACAATAAGGTTTTTGGATTGTTGAAATTATAAGCACATAATGATTTAATTTATTCCATAAATGAATCATGACATTGCAGATGTAAACTAGATTGAACGCATCATTAGATCTACACATGTAAACTAAGCAGTAAAACATGAACAGATCAAATATGCGCAACATGTCGAACACGTACCGAGGTGGTGGAAAGACCGGTTGCTCGGCAGGAACTACTCGCGGTTGCGAGCGTCGACGAAGACGCGAAGCACGCGAGCGGAGAGGAAGGCGAGCCGTCGCGGACGAACAGGGAGCAGTCGCGCGAAGCGCTTCCCAAAAACCTTATTGCCGCCTTCTCCCGGTGTAGGACGTCGAAGGCAGAAGTTCCGGAGACCTGCTCTCTCGATCGCCGGTGCACGCCGGCGAGCGGGATGGAGTAGTCTACGAGCGACGGCGCAGTACAGAGTAGGAGGCAAACCCTAGATTGATTTCGCGTGTGTTGCGTGAAGGCGGCGGCTTGGTTTATATAGAGATAGATCGCCTGATCAGGGCGCCCGCGTAAACCGAACCGAATAAGTCGCGCGTAACTTATCCGGACTTCATGCCGTTTTCACGCACCGGATTTTTCGGAATGTTTCCATAACAAAACAAATCCGAATTTCCCGCAGCAAAACAAAACTGCAAAAGAAAGCTGCATCTGCGCAAG
The DNA here is from genome assembly GCF_034140825.1 of Oryza sativa Japonica Group. Lineage (NCBI taxonomy): Eukaryota > Viridiplantae > Streptophyta > Magnoliopsida > Poales > Poaceae > Oryza > Oryza sativa. The sequence goes on from NC_089046.1 coordinate 12,720,418, forward strand.
GGTGAGGAGTCAATTTTGCGGACCATTCGACGTGTACGTCGTGCACGCGCCGCCTGCCCTGCCAGGCCAGGCGAGGCGAGGCGAGGCGAGCGCGCTTGTGTTTCCCCTCTTCAATCCACCACACATGCTTCAAGTGACTAGGAGGGCACCCTCCCTTTTAAGGAGGTCCCCCTCTCCTAGAATAAGCAAGGTGGTACTAAATTCCACATGCATGCCATCTCATGAGGTGGGCTTTTGTGATTTTCCAAAGAATTAATCTTCAAATGGGCCTTAGCCCATCTATTAATTCCAACAGCAGCAAGGAGGCGCAGTGGCGGATCCGGAGGAGCCGTCCTAGGGAAGGCCGGATCCGCCGCCCTAGGGAGGAGCTTGGCTCTCGGCGGCGGGCGGCGGGCACGGCGACAGCCTGCTCCGGCGGATCTGGCGACGCGTCCTCGGGAAGGCCGAATCCGCCGCCCTAGGGGCTCTCGGCGGCAGGCGGCGGGCACGGCGACGGCCTGCGGCGGCGGATCCGGTGGCGCCGTCGCAGAGGCGGAGGACAGCGGCGCGTCAGAGGCGGAGGACCCATCGGCCAGGCCGGCAGCGAGACGGTGGCGGAGCTGCGGAGGCGGGCCGGCGTGGATGGGGTCGGTGGAGGTGGCGGCGACCTGGTACGGTGGCGGGAGGGAGTCAATGCGAGGGGGTTCAGGCGAGGCTAGCGGCGTGGCTCGCACCGCGGCGGCTCCTCTCCTCCAGCGGCAAGGTGCTCGGCGAGGAGGAGAAGGCTGCCGAGAACATCTACATCAAGGTATATCCACCCTACTCGCTTCCCTAATCTTCCTTCCACCTCGTGATTGTTGCTGTTCTTGCTGCGGTAGATGGGCTACAGATGCAACTAGAGATGTATTGGTGTGCTGTGTAGAGGTTTTGGATGTGCTCCAAATTGAAATGAGGCTGTTTTTCGTGTGCGAATTGCTGAGTTTGCTTCAACTTTCATCCTTCCCATGGTCACTTTTGGTGAGTTCTTATGAGTCCCATGGTCACCTTTTTTTAGAAAGTAATAAGTGAAATCCTATTATGAATGTCATATCTGATGACTCCTTTTATCTTATTCATGTAAAAAGGATTGGTTGCCACCATATGTGGTGCTTAGGAATGTCAAAACTGTAGGGGCATGTTTCTTCCTAACATGTGAAGTGGTTTTTTTTGGCTATCTAGCAAACTTGTGGCTGTGCTTTCTCATGTTATACTATGCTAGGCAGTTGCATTGCAGTTTAAGATGTCTCAGTTTATACCCAATCTTTGGAAATTTGTGAGCATGATGTCAGTCTTTTCGTTTTAAATTAAGGGATAACAGGAAGAAACCAGGGCTGGCAGTTCTTTTTGTTTACCAATTTTTCCACCGTGCAAGTACAAAAGCATTTCAGTGTCTTTTCAGAGTTCACGAAAGAACTGGGCTATTTATTTGGTAGCAGGACAGGAAGTAGGGTTGTTTTTTACACCTGTAAATGTTACTTTAGTAAGGAAATTTGAGGGTGCCTCTCCCTCATGCGTGAAAACCATTATTTCCATAGTGAAAAGGGGTAAAAAGGGATTTACCATATCCACAGTGTATATCCACAGTGTGCTGTCTGTAATAATCTCCATGTCACATTGAACGCGCGTGCACACACACCAGTAAGTGTCTACTCAGCTTCCAGGATTGCAAGCAACTTAATTTTGCAAGCAACGAAAATCAGAAACCTGGTGCATACAAATTCTAAGAGTCCCTCTTGTGCGATTGAAGAATATTTATTTTCTTAAGTGATTGCAAACATAGTACTTCACATTACAACTTGTGATTCATGCCCTGTAATGGAACTGAATTAGCCTCTTTTAGAAGAGGATGAATGATTAAACCATTTTTTAATACATTATTATAACTTTTATTGCTCTTTTGGGTATGATAAATTGTTGTGGTTTCTAAACTTATTAGGTGATTTTTTATCTTGCAGTATTTAGGGTCAATTTCAGATCATCATGTTACATCGGAATTCAAGTTATGTAACAGCTTGTGCTAGAATGAAGGTTCTTACGAACTCAACACTTACCAATATAAGTACATGTTTTGACTTGTGATACTATTTACCAATAACAAACGGTAGGGCGCCGCGAAGCGCACCTAAAGTTCTAGTATAACTTTATAGGTGGCATTTAGACACAGCCACAGCAGCAGTGTACTGCTCTGAAGATCTGCAATATATGTTGTTTGTTGTTGCCGAAAAGGAGAAAGTCCTTCACATCTATCACTGTCTAACTCTCCACCAGAAGCAATTTGCATTTTTTGCATTCCTCACCTCACCTCACCTCACAGTAACATAATTCTTGACTTGTAATCAAATTGAAGGTTTGTTTGTTAATCTCATCAGAATTCAGAAACCATCCAATTCATCTTTCAAAAGAAAGTATATATATATCGTTTTGCCTGATCTCTGAGCATGCTTAGTTTCTTTGTTACAAAATGCTAAACTGAGATGAACTGAAAATTTTAGAAATGTGCGATGCGCAGGTGGAGATAACATGCAGAGGGAGACAGCTCCTCCCGATCCTGACATTGCAGCATGTCCGTGACATCAGTAACTGCATGAATATTTTTTATTCATCTATTATACTGCTTGAACAGTAGAAGAAACTAGGATGATATGGTAGTTATTGATGTTTTATCTTGTGCATATGCAGTGCTGCTAAGCTCACTTGGAAGATCTTGGTCATGCGACATCTGGTGAAATTTTGGTTACTGTGATTGTATTTGGAATGTGACTGGATTTGGCTGTTAACTGTGTTGTAAATTTTGTGTTGTATTGGATGTTTGTCGAGTTGTGTTGGTTTGAATCTGAGATGGTATGAGAAATTGGATTGAATTTGGTGGGCTCAAATTTAATGGGCATGTTTAGTGGGCTTTAATCTGATAGTTGGTTGACAAAATAGGCTAGTTTTGAAATGGGCCTAGTTCTGAAATGGGCCTATTTTAAAATGGGCCAGTTAAAAATTTAATGGGTTGTTTAAAAATTAATGGGCCGTCAAAAAAATAATGGGCCGTATAAAAAAATTGCTGATGTCAGCAGCCACGTCATCAGTGACATGTCATCGCACAGGTGTCAAAACAAACCATGTCAGCTGCCACGTCATCAGTGACACATCATCGCAGACGTGTCGAAACAACCACGTCAACTGCCATGTTGGCCTCCATATGGCAACCATCCATGACGTTTAATTTCGTCACAGAGGTTGGGCTTGGGCTAGACTACACGAGCCCATAAGCGTTTTATGACGGTTAAAAAACGTCATAGATTGTGCTGATCTGTGACGATTTCGGAGAAAACGTCAGCAGATTTAATCTGTGACGCTCAATAGATGACGATAAGTATAATCGTCACGGACAAATTCCTATGACGAATTTTCAGTGATACATGACGAATTTTTTTCATCATAGATTAAATAGATTCTTGTAGTGTAATATAGATCATAGCATTTGGAGAGTGAAAGAGAAACTACAAAGTTCATTGCCTTGGATGGCAGTTCATTGCCGTTGTGCTCTACACATACCTACTCCAACAAATTAATCTTCAACCTGTATTAGCACGCAGGGAATGTCTAAAAAGGAATTCATTGAAAATGTCATAACTCACAAGGCACTTTAAAACATGATTCATCAATTCAGAACTGTATTCTTTTAACAGCTAATTTGAAATGTTACAGAAATTAACAAACCATTACTAAGGACAAACGGTGATAATCCTTGTGGATCAAAGGAAATGAAAGTATAGAAGGTTGCACATACCTGAAAGAAGACAACTGGATAATGTCACACCTTATTATGCCTCTCCTGTATAGGACAGGTATCTCAGTGATCATCTCCTGATGCCCTTGTTCATTAGGAAGACAAGTTGGTCCTTAACCCTAGATTTCTTGCATGGACAGTAGGAGTATCATCTGAACCAGATTATTTGATAATTGGAGAGCAAGTTGCTGTCTCGAAATAATCAGTGGCAATAGTAATAGGATTAGATGCTTACTTGCACTGCATGTAAATTCATACATTAATATTCCCTAACCCAGAGCAGTTCAAGGTAGTTTACACCATACAATTTAGACATGCAATTATGTGAGCTAGCTAATATATGAATTATCCAATTGCAATGATGAGCAGAAGGTTAATTAAATCGTACCAAACCACTGGAATTATAAGCATAATGTACAAAGCTGAATCTTGATGAGTTTCCGAACAGTTACCAATGATCCGAACAACTGAACGAACATAACACGATTTACTTGTACTGCCCATGAGCCTAGTAGGACTAATAAACTCAACCATGAGCCTAGTAGGGCCAATAAACTCAAAGGATCATGATCTTCCTGAAAAAAATGTTAAATGAATTAGAAAATGAGGCATGCCACCGTTGTATGTTCTCTGAATAAAACAAAACATATATCGAGAACTGATGCAAATGTAGAAAGTTTAATGCAACATGATTCAACGGAGAAATAGGTGCACCAGAATTCCATCTATGACTTAATGCTTGGGCTAGGCATTTTGACAAGAACCTCCAGTGCATAGGACTGTGGCTTACCTCTGGGCTGTGGCAGCATCCACAGATCTTATGTGCAGGTGTGCTGGCAGAGGGGATCATGTACGTCTTCGATGAGCGGCGGACAGCGGACGACCTGGAAGTGGCGGTGACTTGGCGACAGGAATTCGGGGCGGCGCGGGGCGTGGCGGCGAGCGGCGGACAACCTGGACCCGACGGAGACCTGGCGACGGGAGTTCGACGTGGTGGATGACCCGGCGGCGGGCTTCGGCGGTTGTGAGATTGAGGGGCCATGGGCGAGAATCTCGCCGCGAGGTTGGTGGGGGATGGGAGTTATGGGAGAAAGAGAGGGGGAGGCGGGGAGGGGAGACTGATCTAGATCGTTGTTTCTACAGCATATGATTTAGGCCGTTGGATGTGTGATATGATGAATGATGAATAATGATGATGAATCTACCCTATAGTTGAACAAATGGTTTTACTCATTCATCATTGATCATATCACACATCTAACGGTGTAAAATCATCTGATGAGTTAAGATCGTACGTCCCAGATGCGCGCGTGTCGCTCCTCCTCCTCTCCCGCACCCCCCGTCTCTCTCTGCCGCAATCGACGCCGCATCGGCGCGACCGCGCATCCTCTCCCGCATCTCCCTCTCTTCCGCATTCGTCGCGCCTCCTCCGCATCCCGTACCGCATCCACGCCTCTCTCTCCCCTCCCGCTCCGTCGTCAAGTGCGCCGCCGCCGCCACCGAGGCCTTCAATCCTCCATCGTCAAGGGCGCCGGCTCGCCATGCTCTCCATCGCCCCGACACAGGACGCCCTCATCTCTCCCCTGCCGTCGCGCCATCGCCGATTCACCTCCGCCAGGTCGCCGCCTATCCCCAGCAGCCGCCAGTCCACGCTCGCCCTCGCCGTCGCACAGATCGGCACCGCCGCCGACCCGATGCTCGCCCTCGCGCATTCATCGCCACCCCATCTGGCCCCTCTGCCCATCGCGCCAACTCGCCCTAGCACCGTCTCGCCGCCTCGCGCCATCTCTGCCGGTCGCCATCCGCATCAAGCGGTCGCCGATCCCATCGCCGACCGCTCTCCATCGGGACTTCATCAAATCGCCGCCGCGCCGCCTGACCACTATCCCCGCCAGTCTCTGTAGCGCGCTCGGTCCTCTCCGGGCCCTGACGTCCGGTTTCTAGAGCTCTACGGCAAGTTTGATTCTTCTCCATCCCAGTTCATTATTTTTCTTGTGCCTATTTGATTTTGACTACGATGCAAGAGCAAACTATTAGATGTTAGCGAGCCTGATCTACCTCTGTTAGTCCACCAGCTAATTTGCGTTCCCTTCCAGATTTCGTAGGGATATGCCTCACAACAATTTGGTTACGGTAAAATAATTTGATTCTATTGTTGTGCTTTCAACCATACCATTACGGTTTCAACCTTATGATTGATCCAAGGCTAACCATTTGGAAGCATCGAATCATATATTATTATTATTTTTGGATGGGTCCATGACCTTCTCTCAGTTTTTTTTTTCTTTTGCTGTTCTAACATCAGTTCTGATTGGCAAAATTGTTTTTTACAGAAGCTAGGAGGGGAGCAAAGGAGGTGCTGGGACTGATGGAAGGGGAGCTGTTCAGGTGCTTGCTCGGTAATAGTTGGGTTTTTTTATGCTCTATAAGTACAAGATATTTCTTTTTTTATTTGAATGGAAACATTCTGCCTGGGTATCCACTTTATTAGGTCCATTTCCTGATTTCTGTTGGTTATTTAGGTAATCATTTTCTCAATAAAAATAGTTTTTCTAATGATTTTGAGGTTTTCCATTCGCGAGTTGTAAAATGTAGCTGCTGCAATAAGATAAAAATCAACAAGTTGCTTGATTTTAAATGGTTTCAATCCAGCATGTATTTGTTTATCCAGCATGTTGCATTTTTGCCCTAACCTATCAGGTCCTGTCATAGAAGAGATGTAGAAATTTAGAGAGTATATGAGTTGTATATATACTTTTTCTTTAAATTCTTTTTTTGATTTGTATATAAATAGAATATATGAGTTGAGTCATTATTATAGGCGAACTATTTTCTTGGTTGGTATGAAATGCATTTCCTATTTTTGGGAGGCTGTTTAGATTCGTAGTACTGGATAATGTCACATCCTGTACTAGGTAGCTACATTTTGGGACGGAGGAAGTATATGGTTTGCATGGCTCAATAAGTTTGTGCAATGCACATGCTTCTTTACGTCTTATAAATTTACCAGATTATTTGTCCCTGGAGAGCAGGCTTGATTTATGATTTTGTATTTTTATTTATTCCAATGAATTATTTATCTAAATGATCATCTCTATGGACTACTGCCTATGATGGTAGACTCGTGCCCTCATGACCAAGAATTATTTGTATCTCTTTAGGTTATCTTTATATATCTATGCAACACTGAGCTTTTTTAGCTGATCTTATGAAAAGATGAAAACCATAAAAAAGCTCTGCCCTTCCATCTCTTAGATAGAGACCAGTCAATTTGGAACTTTCAGGACTGCTTGGTACAAAGAAGATTATTTAGGAAGTTCATGCTTTTTATATTACAATTTTGTATGAAGTTGTGCTTGAACAGCTGGTTAATAAATCCTTCATGGTTTCTTTGCTAACCATCTTTACCTAATACATATTTGTCCTGATCTTTTGTTGCTTTGGTTGTATTATTGTATTTTCAGGTCATCTGGTGAAGATCAAGATACCATCCATGTGCTGGATAGGTCTCAGATAGGTGGGCATCAAGTTCAGCTTTCATGGAGCCTACTCCTCATCAGAACAAGCAGGTTCATGTACAAATTTAGGAGTAATTGCTTGGCCGTTGATGCATGAAGTCGGGTCAATTGAGCTGAGCTGAGGTTTGCTAGCTGTCCTCGCTCGTTGTCCTTCAACCTTTTAATTGATTTTTATAGCACAAAATATGCTTCCAAAGTGAATTTTTAAGTAAAAGAATAAAATCAGATCATTTTGGATGTGTCTGAAATCTGAATTTACGGCTGAAAACAAGCTCTTAATGATTCTCTGAACTTGAACATGTCCCTGAAACTGAATAAAATTTATGTAAAGAATATTGAGGACAAATTTATCAGGTGTATACAATATGATTGCTCTATTTAGAGATTTGTGCCATTTCAGCACCCTGCCTGTATATCTCTAAAATCTGGCTACTACATTATTGCAGAGACAAATTAGTAATAATCTGATATAAAGTAAGAGGACAAACCAGAACAAATTATCTTCCACAGATATCTTTTATGCACATGAAAAGAAAAGGGTTTGTCAAATTAACTCCTTTTTGCCACAGGTTCCAGTATTGTCTATTAAATCTAATGTGCTTCTAATTAATCCTATATACACAATATGCTAAATTTTCAGTATTTTAAGCACTGTGCTACCATTTGCAGAAAAATAATTGGTTAATAAACTAACAGTACACTGCTATTACCAGCTGTTCTGATAAGTGGTAATTAGTTGGGTGTTGTAAGTATGCAGGTAGAAAGTGATAATAGAAAAGTGTGCCAATCAAAGAGCTGTTGTGGGTTCCCAGTGACAAAAAAGATGAGTCTTTAGAAGGACTTCTAGAGCAAAGTGTTACAGCAAGGTTTGTTGAAAATTTAGGAGTTGGCACAAGAATGGAAGAAGACGGAACATATCTACTATGGTCTATGCGAGATTATGCAATGCAATACAAGAAGGGGAGAAGATGGGAACTCTGGATTATCGAAGTCAACAACAATAACTTTTGATGAAGTAGTACAACAAGGTTTTAGGCATATGCTGCACTTTCTTTTCTGCTCCAATGCGATGGTGACTGCGATGGTGACGGAAGAATCATAGTTGTAAGCAAAAAATTTAGTGGACAATATGAATATGCATATCTGAAATTTGTGATTCTTTTTTGTATAGATAGTCTTTTTGAAGGAGCTATAACCTTGCTCTGCATCTTACTCTGCCACCGAGACCGCTAACCATCTTGTTTGGAGATAACACTTAATGTATACTATGATTTGAGTCTGTTGTGCAGTATAGATGCATGTTACATTTTTTTAAAATCACAAACCATATTTCACTTAAAATGCTTGAGCTGGATGGAATATTTACAACCCACCGACCATGTGTTTGTAAAGGCTCTTTAATATATTTTTAATTTATTTTTGATTAGTAATTCCCTTTTTCAGCAAATGTGAGCATTTCAGTAGATTATTAAGACTATATAAGAAGATATCGGTGATTAAATAAACCTCATTATCATATCATTTTTATGTACGTTCAGTATTTTTTTTTATCATTTGTGGTTGTCTCATAAAATAACTTATAGTGGAGAACCTTCTATGCCAATTTGTGCCAATTTGTGAGAATTTGATTATCATGTGCACCCACACATATGTCATGTTATACCTATATCGTCATTACTAATATCACCGTAGCGTAGTACGGGCACATTACTAGTGAGTAATAAAACCTTTTGTTCAACTATAGGGTAGATGAGTTGCTCCGTTTTACGTGCGGGAATAGACTAGCTCTCAACACCATCTAAATAACACATCCTTATGAACAAATCTTGCTCCTCGAGTTCACGTCAGGGATTTCAAATACCTATATCAAAATGTCCTCGAAAAAAAAAATACCTATATCAAAATGAATTATGTGTATACCAGAGCTGGAATTTGGGCAAATCAAAGTGCCTGCAAAAAATCATCCTAACATCTAGAAATTTGCTCTCAGGATACACAATTACATATCAAATTGGATGTGGAAATCAAGGAGACTGGTTACTAGTAATTCCATTCAAGACTCCACACAAGAATCGTCAAAATTTCTAGTACTCTCAAGGAGGTAGCAGCATATCATCATGTCTCCCTCCACTTATCTACTGAATTATAATGTCGAGAGAAAGAAAGACGAACGAGAAAAAAGTTGAGCATTTCACCCATTGTAGCACTAATTACGTACATGATTATGCAGGCGCTAAACCTGATTAGAGTAAGTTCAATAGTATAGCCCACTACTAGCTTAAATTTATTTATAGCCAATTTAATAGTTAATTCATACAATAGGTGCTTTCTATACTATTAATACCTGGTCCACTTATCATACACACACCTCATCTTGAAGTCCTTACTGCAGCTGGCTACATCTGTAGCCCACTGCTACTCTCTCTTCTCTATTATCTTATTAAAATATGTTTATAATTGGCTTATAGCCTGCTATTGTATTTGCTCTAAGGTATGTAATTAAAAGAAGCTAGCGACGCCGCGAGGCGGCGAGCGGCCCTCCTACCGCCGGCGCCGCTGCTTCTGCTGCAGCGGAAGCGGCGGCGGCTGGGGGGCGAGCAGGGCGTTGGCGTGGCGGCCGACGTTGTCCCTGAGCTTCTTGAGCGCCGTGAAGAACTCCAGCAACTCGGCCTCCCCGAGCGCGTCCACGTCGGCCTCCCACCAGAACCGCCTCCCGGCCTTCGCCTGCACGATCCTCGCCGCGACGTCGCGCATCCGCGCATGCTCCGCCGCGACCTGCGCCCCGGTATCATCTGCCGCCAGCCTCAGCCCGAGGAGGTCGACGTCCTCGCCGCCGCTGCCGCCGTGGACGGGGACGGGTGCGACCGCGGCGGCCTCCCCGGGGACGGAGGCGTATGAGCGGAGAACGGCGTCGACGGACGGGTGGCCGAAGGCGTAGACGTGCTTGGCAGGGGAGAAGACAACGACGGCGACGCTCGCGCCGGTGAGCAGGGCGAGCTCCGACGCCTTCTTGAACAGCCCGCCCCTCCGCTTGGTGAAGGTGACCTGCCGCCTTTCCTTGTTGTCGATGCGGCGGATCTCGATGCGCTGCCGCCCCATACTCGTCCTCCCCAGCGGATGCACCATCACCGTCGTCGACCAAGAAACACGAATCTGCGGGAGGCGGCGGCGATGGCTGCTGCTTCGTGCTCGTTTCTTGCAAGGGCTGCTTCTCCAATGGAATATATATACATTTTGAGAATATGAAATCTTGATAGGATCGAAGAATACAAAAAGGAAAGAGAAAACGGTGTAAGATATCCTACAAATCGAGGACCGAAATCTTTGGGGTCTCCGATTATTCTCCTTTCCTAAACCTTGGAGAAGGAAAGTGAGAAAAATTGGTGTTGAGAAAAAAAAGGAAAATAGAAATGCATCAAATAAATCTTCGAGTTACCTTATGCGAAAAGATTATGTCTAGTAGTACATTGCTGCTTGACTATTCCTTATATGCATAAAATCTTCGTCTACATATATAACAAGGAATGAAAACTGTGGCGAAAATTTCGTGCCGACTGCTTAACTCACGTAGCCGCGCGTGCCCGGAAGGCGCTGATTGGTGATCGGTCACGCCCCCCACATGGCGCGCGGTCAGTTTTGACCGATTAGTCTCTCCTGCATGCATGCATATATGTATGTATATACTTTATATACATACGTATGTATATAAAGTATATATGTGTATATATAGGTAAATTAACTGGTGCTACATAGAGTATGGGTTCCAAAATTCAAATTGAGAATATACCTAATTTGAATGAGTATGAAAGTTTTTTAAATGTTTAGATATGAACATTAACTTCTTTACTAACAAGTTTTTTAGATTTTGGTTCTAGGTATATAACATTTAAACATATAATTCGTTAGGTATGTAATAATGAATTGTGAAATAAAGTTGAGTTTGAGTTATTTTGTTGTTAGGTATTTGTATGAATCAAATTCATATACCTAATATACCTAGGTATATACTCACAATTTAAAAATTTTTAAAAATTTGAGAGAATTTGTGTGTTTTATACCTTGGAGCCCGAGCACCATGGAGTCCCATATGGGTATCATATATATATATATATATATATATATATATATATATATATATATATATATATATATATATATATATATATATATATATATATATATATATATAAAGTATATATATATGTGTGTGTATATATATTGTATATATATATTTTTATGTAAAAAAATATGTACATATATACAAAATTCAAAATATATATATACAAATTTTGTATATGTACATATGAAAAACACATATACAAACTTTGTATACGTGTATATAAAGGTTTTATACGTACGTTTTAAAAAACCGAAAAAAACTAAAAAGATATGGAAAGAAAAGATAGAAAAAAAACCTTGCGCCAAAATAACAAAAAAAACGCGAAAAGAAAAAAACAGAAAAAACTAAAAGAAAGGAAACTATGCAGAAAAAAAAAACCGTGCGCCCCGCCGCCGCCTGCGCCCCCCTCTCTGCGCGCGACACGTGTCTAATCGCGCGGGGAGGGTGCACGCGACTAATCGCCCATTAGCATTCTTGCGCGTGCCCCACACCCCTCACACGAGTAGTTCACCCTAATTAGCACCGGCGCTGCTAGTTATCTACTCTATATCTAACTACCCTATAATCTACCAATTGGTTTCACTCATCATTCATTCTTTCATTCCTCATAGAACGGTCAGGATCATCTTGGTCAAATCTCAACGGTCCAGATCGCTCCCACCTCCCTCGATTGCGCCCTCCTCTCCGCCCCCTCTTTCTCGCTCTCACGCGCCGCCGCACCCTAATCTCTCCCTCTCACGCGGGACGCGGCGCCACCACAATCGCCGCTGCCCTCGACTGCCGCCGCTCCGCCGTCGTCGCATCCGTCATCTCGCCGCCACCGATCCCCGCGCCACCGCCGTCACCGCCGCCCTCGGCTGCCGCCGCTCCGCCGTTGTCGCATCCGTCGTCTCCCCGCCACCGATCCCCGCCGCCGGCTCGCCCTCAACCGATCCCCATCACCGTCGTCACATCCGTCGCCCTCAACCGATCCCCATCGCCGTCGTCGTCCAGGATTCACGTCGCCGCCGACGCCTTCCGCGCCGAGCTATTCCTCGCTGCCACCGATCCCCGCCGATGGCTCGCCCGATCCCCATCGCCGCCGTCGCGCCGCCGGCTCGCCCGATCCCCATCGCCGCCGTCGCGCCGCTGGCTCGCCCTCGCCAGCGTCTCCCCGCAGGTCAGTCTCGTGCCCCGCCGCCACTCGCATCTCCTCACCCTCGCGATTCCCAACCCTAACCATCGTCTCCCCGCCCCGAAGGTCTCCGGCGCCGCCACCCCCCCCAAACAACCGGCGCCGCCACCGATCCCCGCCCGCCGGAAGCCCTCCCGTCGCCAGGTAGAAGATGATGAAATTGAAGTGTTGTCAAGTTCCTCCAAGGTGTTTGTTTTTCTCATGGTTAAAGTGTAGTACAAACTGTGCAAATAAAATCAATGTTTTCATCCCGTTCATATCCATGACTACAAATTATTAGGACTTGATCTAGCCTGAGATAGCCAATGATCGATTCATTTTTTTCTTTCCAAGTTGTGCTAATGTATATATGTTTAGAATTACATGCCATTTGGGTTCACATTGTTCAGAATTATCTAATCTTTCTGTCATTAGAGTAGCTGGACTGGTTGCTCCAACAGTTAAAGCTGGTGCTTGACGTTGGTATAGGTTCTTGGTTTAGGAAATTTGTGTGCTGAATTTTTAGCTTTGGTTGTTTGCCCTTGACAAACCACGGCATGACTAGGTATCTCATTGAGCTTGTCTCGGATCACAGTAGAATTGTGTTTTCCCAATTTGGTTCTGTCACATTCAAAAAATAGAAGATAGTTCAGTCTATTGAATGCACCATGGAGTTGATAGTGAACTGTACTAGATTAGGAGTTTTCTATGACTTCGTTTGGTTGATAATAAGTGATTCTTCCCTTTTGGAATAAATACAAATCAACCTAGCATCTTCTTGTACATGGGTATAACAGTGTGACAATAAAATATTCTCCTTCCCGAATCATTCACAGTTACTGCATATAACAAATTCTACTGCTCCGAAATTAGAGCAATATTGGCAAAAATTACAGCAATGCACACTTCAGGAAAATATTATAGCATAATTGTCCTGCTTCAGTTATTAATGGGCGAAATTTATTTATGAACAATCTTTCTTCAGTGGCCTGTTTGTTGATGACCTGGGAACCAATTTTCTTGCCAGAAACTCTATACTATAGTTTTGCAAGGTAGCATAAGGAAAAATTTAGAAGCTTCACATACTGGATGGATTTTTTTAGTAGTTAGCATTTTGGTTATTGGCAGTCAAATTTTTTTTAGTAGAATGGTAGGAGGATGGGCTTATATTTGGCACAATTAATTATTCAGAAGATGTTGTCTCAATCTTCCATTTTACTCTACTAAACTTATTCCATATGTTTTCTTAAATGTTAAATACTTAAAATGGGACTGCAGTGGGTCTCTGATGGTTGCTTGATAGCCATAAGGAAAAGAGAGACAAAAATAATGAATTCATGCAGAGGTTTCAGTCAATTGCAAATAATATGAGATTGGTCGACTTAAAATTGAGGATGGTGTGATATGACGAGCCTCTGGTGATATGATCATTTTCCTTTTTCATGTCAGGATTGACATCTTTGGATTGCATACCAGAATTTTCCATGTTCTTCAGCTCGCAATAATTCATCTTCAGGTAATATGATGGTAGTCTAGGTTTTTAGATGATTTGCAGCAAGGAGTGAAAATAAATTGATCAGCACTGCAACATTGATATTTCTTATGGTTTGTCGCTTTAGCAACCACTCTCCTTATTTGCAAGCTCATGATGTGTTGTAAGATCTAGAGTTGTCTAGCGAAATCAAACCTAACCTCCCCCAGTTTACTGTTCGATGTGGCTGCTACAATTCTTTTACTAAAAGTATGTCAATTTATTTGTTCTATATCAGGCTTGTGTCGAGGAGAAAGGGAAGCGAGGAAAATTTGTAGGTGAAGAAATTGACAGATTGCAATGGGCACCAGTTGTGCTGGTAATTTTCTTGAAACCTGACACTATAATTTCAGGTTACACTCTTAATCCAAGCCACAACAAATGTGAGTGGTTTTATATGTTGACCATCTGTTATGAGCTCTAGAATTTTTTTTCATACTGCACAGGAATGGATATCATGCTTAATGAATACTACTGTGCTGCAGTTTTCCTTTCTGTTTTGGTGAATTTAGTACCATATATGCAGCAGGTCGTGATCAGTTTTTGCTACTTTTGCTTGCAGTCGGTGGAACTGAACCTGGCTCTTTCTATTCAGATACAGCGGTTCCTGCGTGATCAATATCTCAAATCTCAATGAAGATAGGCAGATTGCTATTCCAGGTTGGTTCTCTGAATGTGTGCAAGTTTGCAATTTGTATATCATTGGCTGTATACGGTTGATATAAATTTGCAGATCACTGGCTGTATATGGTTGATTACTTGATATGAGGGTAACTGGGAAATCCGTGATAAGGTGTGAAACATCCCTTTTGATGCATTTCTGTAGCACTATTGAAGTACCAAGGAGTTTTTGTGGCCATATTTATTTATCACCATTCAATGAATAATAACTCTTCCTAATCAGCGCTAAATTTTTTAACAAAATCTGTAACAGAATTGTTCTGATTTGAAACTTAGTAATCTGGTGTGATGCATATTATATACTAATGTAATGCTGCTGGCGGCGTGATGCCCACTCAGTGTAGGAGTTGGAGGGTGTAGGACTGGGGTTCGCATTGCCAATGAGAGGAGGAAGACCGCCTCCAAGAGCCTTGTCCCCATCCTGTACATGGCCGTGATGATCGTTGACATCGACCAGGATCTCTTCAGGGTAAGTAGAACGACACTAAAATTAGGATTAACATTTCTAAACACCATGTTATTTCAGAAATTGATTAGTTGGAATCTTGTATTCATTTTGCTAGCCTAAGTGCCTACTGCCTAACTTAATGGAAATATATTGGAAAAGTTTCTCCATGGCAGATCGAGGCTGCTATTTCCTGTAGATTTAGGTTTCGCTGTAAATACTGAACAATTGATGCAATTTTCTATTTGTATTGAGTACTTGGGTGGTTCTTTCTATCAACCAAATCAATTTTTCTACCCTATATCTACCCTATAGTTCAACAAATAGTTTCACTCATCACTCATTCTTTCATTCCTCGTGTAACGGTTCAGAATATCTGCGTGAAATCCAACACTCACAATCGTCTCCGCCTCGCGTTTTCCTCCCCAATCGCTCCCCCTCCCGACCTCCCACAATAGGCGCCTAGATTGCTCCCCCGTTCCCCTGCCGCTGCCACCTTCTCCTCTCTCCTCTACCGCCACAAGCACCGCCCCTACCACCCTGGTGAAACCCTAATCGCCGGCGCCACCTCCTCTCTTCCCGTTGGGGCTGATCCCCCACCGCCAACTCGTCGTCGCGCCGATCTCCCTCCCCTGCCAAACTCTAATTGCCGTTGCCACTCCCTCCTCTCTCCGTTGTCTCCCTACTCCGATCTCTCTCCGTTGTCTCCCCATCGTCCCCTCCTCTCTCTCTCGCACCGAGACGCCGCCAACGCGTCGCGCCGCCCCTCCGTGATTCCTCCTCTCCGCACGGGCATGGCCCTCTCCTGCTTTCCACGCCTCCCCTCCCTGCTTGACTCCATCCCGTCAAACGCCGACCTCGCTGCACAGCACCGCACCCCCATCCCGTCGGCCGTTCTCTCCCTCAGGCGCCGTCGTGGATCTCCCGCCATGCTCGCACCAGCATTCAGATCGACGCCACCTCGCCGATCTCCTCTGTGCCGCCGCCCACGATCCGCCATCACACACAAATCATCGTCGAAGATTCGCTGCCCGTCGTCGACGACTTCATCGCTGCCATCTCCGACTTCTTTGCCCTCGACCTCCGTCACTGGGCGCCATCCACTGGTATCCAGATTGCCGTGTGTAGTCTTCGCTCCGGTATGTCTATGTTAAATAGTCAGATTCATGTCTATTTGCTATTTTTGTTGTTCGCGGCTGTTTGTTCTAATCATTTTTTTTTGGGGAACGGGTTTACAAATTGCAGCAGCTAGGCTATTCATCAATAGTAAAATGTTAACTGTGCATATCTGTCATTTTGTAATATGATAACTTGTGTGTGATGGCTCGCGGATAACGTATGAGAATTTCTATAGATTTTTGTTTACAGCATGAACTAACTATTTTTTTTTGAGGAGAACGACGGCAGGAGATCTGCCGGAATTTAATTAGAAGGAAGAAAAAAACAGTACAAAACCAGTTCAGTCCCGAAAATAAAAAGAAAATAGTACAACAATACACGGCACAAAACAAAAGAAACTATGGAGGCCTAAAAGCCGAGCAACGGAGATCAAGATCTTGTTTTACTATATATGCCACTGCTCTCTCTAAGATTGAAATGTTGTTGAAAATTCTCCTGTTTCTTTCTAACCAAACATTCCACCAAGTGGTAAGCAGAGCTCCTCTTATCGCCTTCTTTTGCTCCTTCGATCCCATACAATCAATTTGGGCCCACCAATCGGAGGTTCCGACAGAGAGGCCAACATTGTTTGTAGATAAATGTTGCCAGGAAGTAACTAGAGACCAAACTTCCTTGAAGAAGGGGCATTCACTAAACAGATGATTAGTGTCTTCAAAGGCGCTTGTGCATAAACTACAAATCCAATTGCACGGCCAGTGTCTTCTCAACAAGTTTTGAGCCGTAAGAGTTTTCTGGTGGAGGACTAGTCAGCCAAAAAATTTAAGTTTCGGCTTAGCCGGCGCCTTCCAGAGCGAAGAGAAATCTAAGGAAACAAAAGATCCTTGATATTGGAAAAGATAAGCACTCTTACTTGTGTAAACTTTGGATCCATTCCAGTTCCAAGAGATGTCATCAGGACGCGGGGTAAGCATGACTCCCTGAAGCATGCTCCCAAGGTGAACAAGTTCGTGGATTTCTTCTATTGATGTTATTTGCCTGAAAGAGATCAACCAGTTATTGTTATGGAGCTCTTGATGGACGCCTTTTTGCTTTCTTTTTGCCAACTTGAAACACAGTGGTGCAATGTCTTTTGGGCAGCTGTTTTGTAGCCAATTGTCATGCCAAAAGTTTATTTTTGCGCCATTACCTAGCTCAATTGTCGTTGCTGCCTGAAATAACCTTTTATCTGTATCATCACAGGGAACGCTCATGCCAGCCCATGGTTTGTTTTCATCCTTCCAACCGAGCCAAAGCCAACGAAGACGATGGGCTCGCGAAAACCTCTCTAAAACCAACTATGAACAATTGCAATCTTACGTGTTGATGATCATGGGTGAAGTTCACATGTCTTTTCTCTAGGATTGGTCACTATATGCCATTACAGTTACACCTGTGAGTTTAATGTTTTTTAAACTACGTATAACGCTCACATTGCAGCTGGTTTATTCCATAATAAACAGTTTTTTTCACAAGGTTATCAGTGATTAGATTCTTTGAGCGTAGGAAAAGACAAAGTTTGATTTTTCTTTTTTGCATGTTTGGATGGGTATTTTGGTTTAATCTAGCGATAGGGTGGTTAATAGATCAATCTCCTTCAAAGCACATTATAGCTTTTCACATCCAGTAGCGACTTATATGAAGCACATTTTCTTGCCTTTTTTGGCACTTAACTTTTACCATCCAGAGGTGACAAAATTGTTGGTAGAATTTCTTTTTCCCCTTCAACAACTGCTAATAAATTGTTGCAATTCAGAAAGACAGAAAAAAATGACTTTAATATGACATAGCTCAACTAGAAGCGAAAATTGTTAGCACGACAACACATGGTTCAAATAATGAAAGGGTAGAAGCAGAAGCATATTCCAAATAAGGCCACTCCCGATCATAAAGAACGGATTCAGGGAACACGTATCTGATATTCTGATCTCATCTCAGAAAAGTGATGTACAATCATGCATCATGGTGCTACGAAACTACAAATATTACCGTGTGGATTTAAAGAGTTCCATATTCAAATATCTATGTTATATCAAAAAGAGAACCTTGACAAATGATATGTTCAATCTGTCAGAATAGTTATATAGTCAATCAACATCCTACCATATTAATGATCAAAATTCTGAAATATCTACTGCACAATCCCATATAGTCAATCAACATCCTAACATATTAATGGTCAAAATTGTGAAAGATCTACTGCACAATCCCATAGCAACCTACAATCGACGAACAAACAGGAAAAACAATCTACCTAAGGATTAATATCATTATAGAGAAAATTATACGACCCTTCCTCTATAACATATAGACTCAAACTTTAAATTCGCATTAGCACTCAATGCATACTTTCTGGTTGCCATCCTTGTTTAACTCAAAACATTTCATCATTCATGTTAAATATTTGCATCATTGTACTCAGACAACACAAACATAGTGACCAACTGACCATCATACTGTGATGTACATCAAGGAAACATATCTGCCATGGGCAACAATAGACTAATATTTATTGAATATCAATTTGTTCAACAAGGCTGAGGCCGCATGGCTTGATAAGGGCCTCATGTGCTCTATATGTGTGAAACATCATATAGACTGCAAGAAAGAATTTTGGCGAAAGAGCACTTATGTATGTATTTGGCCCAAAGGGATTTTAGGGTCCTTTCGGGCCCCATGACTTCCCTACAGCTTTCCGTCTCTCTTTAAGTTGCAATTGTCATATCTCTACAGTAGATGTTAGAACAGCTTTCATGTGACTAACAGTTCAACACTGAAATCTATTTGTATGCACTATTCTGACTAGCCTTGCCTGCAATTGCTTGAAAAACAAGGCCACAGGTGTTTGATTTGAACTTAAAATGCTTGGCAATGTTAACATATGAAAATTTGGTAGATTTGATCAAGATTTGGCAATAACTTGGTTTATGACCAAAGTTTGAAGGGGTCAATTGGATCCCTAGTCCATTTTTTATAATCAAACTTATTTTATAGATAGATGGGCTTTGTAGTGTGCCTAGTGGAAATAGCTTGATAGAGGTTTTGACAAGCATATTCATAAAATAGCTTCAAAAATGAAGCGACAATTACCTTGTCAAAATCATCAAGATCAGTTGGATTCAAAGTCACCCTGTTCTCCATCATTGTTGTATTTAACCAGCTGAAGGAAACAGGTTAACAAATGGAACTTAGAATTAAGCCAATTATTTATTTAGTTTCAATATAAAATTTTGATACTATCCAATCTAAGTTAGATCTAAACATACATATATGCAACGAAAACATTGTTCCAGTAACAAGAAAATGAAACCATTAAACACGAGAAAAACATATACTTCGTTCAAGGAAATAATACTATCATAAAGAACTGGAGCTCACCAGTAGAAATCCCCCTGTCGATCATGAAACTGAATCTTGAAGTCACCAGCTACCTCTGTTAATCCAGGCTCTCCAGGCAACGCAAAAACCATGATCCCTTTCTTTGGTGCACTAAACCAGAAATCTTCTGGCTGAAAATAAATAGTAAAGTTAGTTCCCAATGGAGCTCACAAAGTAATAGCCTTCACAGATTAATCACAACCAACAAACAAACAGGCCAACTGATGGTCAAAGATCCATAGTGTTAGAAAGCTTCGATAGATCATACCATAGCTACAGCTATGGTAATATGAAGTGAGGTGGCAGAACTAAGGGTTAATCGGTCATGTGGGCCAGGCTGGTGAAAGTAAATGGAGTGGTCTTTACTCTAGTAAGGTTGAGAGGGTACAAAAGCCAACTATTGTGTAACAAGAGGATAGAAATGAAACAGAGAATGGGCTCTGTTTACAGTCTCCTCCCTCCTCTCGATCCCCAATTTCCTCGTGTAAGCCAATGCATGCCTATTCCTT
This sequence comes from Oryza sativa Japonica Group, assembly GCF_034140825.1. Taxonomy (NCBI): domain Eukaryota; kingdom Viridiplantae; phylum Streptophyta; class Magnoliopsida; order Poales; family Poaceae; genus Oryza; species Oryza sativa. The sequence goes on from NC_089046.1 coordinate 12,740,707, forward strand.
TGACCTATGTAAGCTTATTCAGGATATAACACACGTGGCAGGACACAAGTGGGCTAGACTGTCTTTTATGATTATGGAACCTTGTTTTACGGGAAACAGCAAGAACACTACCATAAATCCATAATATATGAAAGAAAGCTTGAAAAATTGAAATAACAAAAATAATAAATATAGAGAAAACAAAACAGGATACAGAAATAGTAACATTCACAAAACCCACAGAGCACATTTCATGATATATATTCACTAGTTTCAAAAAGTTTGTTCATTTGTCATGAGATGCATAAATAACATAACACCTGTGACAAGTGAAACTAAGCTATTTCTTGAAGGATATACTGCCAACTCTAAAAGATAATTCAGTACTTAGCATTAATACTTATAAACTTCTGTCAAAATTTGGACGATATTACCAAAGGTACAAAAACAGGCATTTAAGTAGACAATTCATAAACCTGTATGAATAGTCTACTCAAACATTGTTGATAGACAATTGATACACTTTGGATATTACATAAAGTTAACCAAATGAAAGAAAATGTGCAGAAAAGAGAAGAAGCTAATGAACAAAAGACATGAATAGTTTATACAGTCAGAAGGCATACAATCAGTTCCTTTGTTCTAGGGTGCTTCTTAGTAGTGAAAAGAACGCCTAAACAATAAAGTTATTACTCAGTGTACGAGAAAAACTTCAAACCACAGAACAGTCATTTAACCAAACTATTGTACCATGAGTAATAACTTTATTACTCATACAGGCAAATAGCAAAACATACCATTGTGATTACACAGGATGATTGATGGTCTAATCCAATAAGGGCATCTAAATGCTTATTGTCTTTGACATTGTACCAAAGCAATACACGCCCATTGTTTTACTATCACCCTAAGGAATAATACATGATCAATCAATCACCAAGTTGTATGGAAACACAAAACTGCCATCCACATTTTGATGAGAAGATGAATGTTGAATATGTATAGACTGCAGAGGAAGAGGTAACAACTGCTAACACAGATATATGCAGACAGAATACATATAACATGTATAAAGGCTTTCCAAGACAATGTTCTGAGAAGATCTAATAAGTCATCAGTGCAGCATGCTAAGGAGAAATAAATATAAATTGAACAATCTTCATGATGAATGCTGGAAAATTTGTTATCAACCACACAACGCAACAGATGAATGCGCTAATCATGAATATTCTGCAATAATCAGCTAGAGACTGAACTATGAAGAAATAAAAGTTCAATCAAGCTTAAGATAACAACCATATAAAATGCACCTGATATCATCTTTTACTCTGTGAGACCATGTGGTGAGCCTTGACTTGCACTGCCTTAACAGCATTCTTAGAGGAATCCACGATGCCTTTAGTAAAAGAGCCAAAAACGCCAGATTGTGCTGTTGTTGGGGTTGTGCTGCCTTCAGCACTCTCATCTTGCTAAGGAGCTTTTGGAGACAAGCGCAACCCAAGGCCACTCGTGAGGCGAGAAAATGTATTCTTCCCCGTTGGTGATTCTTGACCTGAAGAAGGCTGTGGTATTTTCAGGTTTTTTGCCCAGGAGGATAAGCCAGATGTAGAAAATATGGAGGATTGTGCCTCGCGCCCTGCAGCATCTTGTATTGGAACAGCATTTGGAACAGGTGCAGGTGAAGGGGCTACATGGAATGTACTGGCAAACTGGGTGGCAGAATCATTTGAAGTAGCCTGAGAAACAGGGTCAGGAGTTCTGACAGGAGGTGCGGTTGAATCCTGGCTGTCCACCGGAGTAGCAGGTGGTGGATGTGAATCAGAGGGCTTTACTTGCTGTTCTACCATGATCGGGTAACAGATTTAATAAACCTCTTTGAAGCACTAGTAAAATTTGCAAAATCATTATATACAGATATAAAACATGCAGTTTGACCAGCAATCATTCAGACAAATGATGATTAAAAAGATTAATTTGTGCCTAATTGCAATAACTCCTGGTTACAGAGAATATGAGTGCACACTTCAGTTTCTACGCTATTTACTAACGTGCAACACCTGATTTGTCAACTAAAACAAAAAAAAAAAGCAAATTAGTGTGTCATGCTTCTAAGAGTAAAACAAAATTGAAAAGGATGAATTTACAGTGAGATATGGTCATTATTCATTGTATACAATTAAAAGTATACCCTTGCACAATAGAATATCTCCTAGACGATAGATATCTTTAGCTATGTGTTGTTGATATACCATCCATGAGTATTCTCTATTGAAAAAAAGGCTGTCTAAGACGGTTTATCCAATAAAACTTTCTTCACAAAACATAAGCCTAATGTACCATTGATACACTGCCCAACAGAATCTGATTCTCCTTATTGGCAGCTTCATCAGTATTCTTCCAATCATTTAGTTTTTGTAGGGACCTTTTAGCATCATAAACACCATAAACTTTATAATACCACACCATCCTTGATACATCATCCTGCGGTGAATTTATCTCCTTCCTTTTGATTGTCTTATGAAGTTCACAGAAGAATTTTGGATCTTGCAGTTTAATATACTCACGCAATACAAGCTCGTGGTGAGGCACCCAGTTTCTAGGGAAAGGTGTGTAGTCACACGATGGAATTGATGACATGCGTGCAAATTGTACACCCTCAATAATATCAACTAGTCCCATTCTCAAGAGATCAGAGTATTCTGGTGCATCATTCCTTGTGCTCTCTCTCAATGGGCGGCTAAGGTCACGTGAGGCAATCTTGTAAACTTTAGCTCGAGACTTGAGTCTATACCTTGCCGCATAAAGCTTTGCCAAGGAACTCCTAATGACATATGCACAGAACCCTACAATCTTCTTCCGGTTGTCTGCATATCTGTACCAATCAGCCATGGTCTCAAGAAATTTGTTCATCTGAGAGTTAGTGTGCGCCTGCCCAGAGTACAGCATTGGTGAACATGGCAATGGCTCAGGATCCCGATCCCCCTTTACAAGTTCAAGCTTCCTGAAATGCCTTATGCACCTCTGAAGGCTTGCTGTTACTGATAATAATGTCCCAATACCTTTCTCACTCACAATGTTCCCTCCACTAGCGGTATATCTTAAGGTTGGGTAGATGACCCGGCGGGTGATCACATGATCCAAGAACTCAATCCCTCTTGTGATGTGCTCAATCTCTACCATCGAATTCTCAGGCCTCAAACCAAACGTGCTCTCGCAGAACTCCATCAGTTGTCTCCTTATCTCAACTGCGTCCTCCCTTGGTCCCCTGATCCCAATAAGAACATGGGAGCCAAATCTAAGGTAATCCATCTTCCTTGTCTTCTCCTTCCCACTTGATGGGACAAACTCAGGCCAGGCAGGATTATGGCATCCTTCATCACCCGCCTCCTTCCAAATCGAATCATGGCTTGACGGGCGGAAGTACTCATGAATTCTCTCCTCGAGCCACCAATCCAGTTCGTTAAGGCACACATTGGCAAGCAAAGGGCTAAGTATCCCACAATGCCCATAATTCGGTGCATGGCACGCCTGTTCTGGGGCAAACCCGAAGAATAACCTCAACCAATACGGATCAGGCTTGGGCTCGTTCTCATTGAGCACCTTCTTCTTCCTGCTTTTCCTGAGAACCTTCCTCTTCAGCCTCTTCTTAGCTAGGCCATCAAGCTCCTTCTCCCGTGGTGGCACAGACCCAGGCCGGACAGGGGCATTGAGCGCCGACTTCAGCAAAGATAAGACCTTGCGGTCAGAGACGGCCTTCTGGACGCAGGAGAGTATGGTATAAGGCGAGAGTGCGTCGACCACCCCGGTGAGGTCCGCGGAGATGAACCAGAGGTAGGCGGCGAAGTGGGAGCGGACGGAGCGGATGGCGGTGTGGGGCCCGCGGCCGGGGCGGAAGGCGTGGGACTTCGGAGAGAAACGGGGCTCGAAGACGGGCTCGAGGAGCAGGAGGAGGAGCTCCTGGACGACGCGGTCCTGGAACGGGGGCGGCGCGTTGGCGAGGCGGGCTTCGAGCTTGCGGCGGGAGATGGTGACGGTGGAAGGGGGGTCGGCCGGGGAGCGGATGAGGAGGTGCGTGGAGGCGCCCCAGGGGAAGGCGGGGTGGCGGCGGAGGGCGGCGGCGCGGAGGCGGAGGAGGGAGTGGAGGGTGGGGAGCTGGACGGCGTGGCGTGGCGGGAAGGAGCCCGTGGCGTGGGCGCAGGCTCGCTGGTAAGAGAGGAGCCAGAGATCGAGGCGGGAGGCGTACCCGGAGAGGTTGGGGAAGGGCGCCGGGAGCGGGTGAGCGAAGGCGCGGCGCCACAGAGAGGAAAGGAGATCGATGGGGTCGTGGACAAGGAGAGCGTAGGGGTCCGGGAAGGGCCCCTCGTCGGCCGCCGATGGCGGCGGCGGCGGGGCGCGGCGGCTGACGGGTTGGAGGTGGCTAGGGATGAGGCGGCGGAGCGCCCCGCGTGCCGTCATCGCGGGCTCGCGGCTGGGGTTTCCGTCGAACAGGTGGTGGGCGCTTAGCGGGGAATTTTTGTTTTCCCCCACGGTGGATATCAGCAGCAATTTCTGAATTTCCTTTCCTACGTAACGTGAGTTAAGCGTAGCTGCTTGAGTGGGCGGGTTAAGTGTAGTAGTACGGGTGGGCATTTGGTTAGACCGAGAAATTCAGTTCGGTTTCTCGATCTTTTTAAAAATTCGATCTTTAGAATCTCAAAACTGATCTCGGTCTCCAACAAAACTTAAGACCGAGCAATTCGGTCTTCGGTTAGTTCGGTTCGGTCTCGGTTATAGACCTAACTAACCATAACAAAAGTTTGAACAACAAAAAAACAAATTAAATAATCAGTAAGATCGATGAATCAAGCAATTAGGCCGCAGATGACACACTACAAATTGGTGTCACTAGCAAATCGAGCACGATTTAGAAAAAAAAAAGCAAATCGAGCCGATTTAGAAAAAAAAAAGCAAATTGATACTGTCAATCTGCCATGACTTAAATCCATTGACTTGAATCTGCAATCTACTCATGGCTGTCCTCTTCCCATCACCGAGCTCATAGCTCACAGCGAATCGGCGATGGAGGTTGGCTGGAGGCGGACCCTACTTGCAAGGTCTCTCAAACCATTGGGGGAAAAGTGTAGTTCTACAAAATTGGTAGTCCTTATTTAAAGAAGTGCAATTTTGTACCAATTTTGGCAATATAAGTGAATGCTTGCACAAAGATTTATTAACACATAATCTTGCTCCTCAAGTTCAGGTAGGAATTGCAAGTGCAAATCAAAATGTACTGCATATGCATACCAGAGCAGGAATTTGGGCAACTCAAAGTGCTTGCAGGTTTGCAAACACACAAAAACCATCCCACCATCTAGGCATTCGTTCTCCGGATCCACAGTTACATAGGAGTACCAAATTGAATGGAAATAAAACAACATCATCTGTGTAGTGTGTAGGTGCTGTCTAGCCTTTAAATTTTTCCTACCCTATTCAATGAAACAACGCATTTTCTGGTGCATTCGTTCAAAGAAAAACATCTCCCAAGAATCTCCCAAGTAATTCCTTTCAAGACACATTACAAGAATCGACAAAATTTCTGAAATACTCCCAAGATCATGTATTCATGTTACTTCCACTCATCTTGCACTGAATTTACATGATGAAAGAAAGCGAGACGAGAACAAATTGCAGAGAAGAAGCACAATTGTTATGCCTGCAAATTTACAGGATGCAAACGAGAAAACAAATCGGAGCATTTCACCAAATTAATACCACGAATTATATGATTATGCAAGCGCTAAACCTGATTAGAGATGCAATTGGAAGAACCGTGCGAGCCGTTGTCTCCTACTGCCGCCGCCGCCGTTGTCGTCGTCTCTACTGCTGCTGGCGCGGTGGCGGACCGTTGGCATGGCCGTCGAGCTTGGCCCTGAGCTCCTTGGCGCCCTGGCGAACTCTGGCAACTCGGCCTCCCCGACCTCGCCCACGTCGACGTCCCACCAGAACCGCCCCTCGGCCTTCGCCTGCAAGATCTTCGCCGTGATGCCGCGCATCCGCGCCTTCTCCGCCGCGACCTCCGCCCTGGTCTCCCCCACCGCCTACCTCAGCATCTCGAGGTCGACGTCCTTGCCTAACCCGCCGCTGTGGACGGGTGCGGGCTCAGCATCCTCCCCGGGGACGGGGCCGTAGGAGAGGAGGACGGCGTCGACGGATGGGTCACCGAAGGCGTAGGCAAGGTTGGTCTCGGAGAAGACGACGACGGCGATGCTCGCGCCGGCGAGCAGGGCGAGCTCCGACGCCTTCTTGAACAGCCCGCCCCGCCGCTTGGTGAAGGTGACCTGCCGCCTTTCCTTGTTGTCGATGTGCTGCCTCCCCTTACTAGTCCTCCCGAGCGGACGCATCGTCCTCGTCGATCAAGAGACGCGGATGAGGGCGACGGCGGCTCTGCTTCTTGGTTTCTTGGGTGCTCTGGTTCTTGCAAGTGCTGCTTCTCCAAAATGAAAAACAATGCGATGATATCCCACTACAAAATGGAGATCGAAATTTTGGGGGCTTCGGTTGCCCACATTTCCTAAATATTGAGGTGGGATAAACGGGGAAGTGTGCTAGAAGAATATGTGCGGAGAAAATAAAAAAAATTCACTAAATCGCAATTGGAACTGGGAAAATTGTTAGAAGAATAGGTGTGGAGAAATTTTTTGTTAAGTAAATGAAAATTGTCAAAAGAATGCTACATACATGTATATATTTGTTAAGTGAAGATGTTTAATAAGGCCTAAAGATTACACGGAGAAGACATAAAAATCCGAGAAATGAATCAAAGGGGAAAACAAAGAATAATCAATCACAAATCAAGTTTACAATACAAAGATAGCATGTCTCATGCCCACATCGTGTCTTTACGTCGCATCCTAATCAGTGTTTAATTTGGTAAAATTGGCTATGACATGCCCTTTTGGTCTTGTTTTGCATGCATTAGACAACTTCATACACCAAAGCAAACATTTTAAATTCATGTACTAAAAAGCATTCACCTAACAAGTTTGTACATCATCAATACAATCTACTCAAAATTAGAATTTCATTTTTCTAGTTGCACTCTCATGGATCATTCAAAATTAGAATTTCATTTTTCCAGTTGCACTCTCATGGATCATTGACAAGTGATGGATCCACCGGTGGGTCGTAGAGACAGCTATTATTCTTAGACTATTACTATAGCCCTCATTTCAAATATAAGTCATCTTAGTGTTATATACAGGATTAAGAAAAAAATATACAATAATCATAGAAATAAGTTTAAATTCCCTAGGATCACAATTCGCGTGTTTCGCCAGGGGTTTTTTTTTTCCAGACGCACACATGTTCGTGTATCCTGAGTTCTACCATCTAAAACCATCTAAAAAAACAATGCCTCACTTGTACCAAGGCCGTGTTTAGATGCTGTAAAAATTTAGCCAAATTTTTTTTTACGTACACGGGCACATATTTAAAATATTAAAATATTAAACATAGACCAATAACAAAACAAATTACAGATTCCGACTGTAAACTACGAATTTTTAAGTCTAATTAATTCGTCATTAGCACATGTGTTATTATAGCACTTATGACTAATCATGACATAATTAGGCTCAAAAGATTCATCTCGCGCGATTTACAGTCGGACTGTGCATTTAGTTTTTCTTTTTGTCCACATTTGATGCTCCATATATGTGTCCAAGCATTTGATGTGACAGAAAAGTTGTAAGTTTGAAGAAAAAAGTTAGAATCTAAACACAGCTCAAGTACCCTTTCGCAATAATCAATCCGTTTCGTAAGAATCCATGTATAGAATCTCTGTAAACAAATAAGCGAAGTATCAACAAAGTTCTGACATTTTTGGAGTTACAAAGTTCACCATTGTACAACATTACAGCTTGAAAAAGGGCTACAATGAAACATAAAACGGTAGAACAAAGCAATTCTTTTCATCTTTTCTACCTGTTGCTTCCAGGTGGTATCCTATCATGATCTGGAAAGCACCAAACTATACAATGGCGAACCAGGCGCCCACAAAAGGGTGTGAATTATTCGCTTTCATAGTCGTCTTCATCTCCGAACGAGAAGACCGAAGCGTCTGCAGCAATTGCCTTGAACTCGCTCATGCTGGAGTCAGCAGCCGCTGGGGGTGGTGGTGGTGCTGTGGTGGAGCTGCTCTTGCTGCTAACTCCACTTTTGAGAGGTGCAGCATCAGGTGTCCTTGCACTTCCTTGTTCGCTGGTTATTGATACTTTTTCAATTCTGGAAGCAGCAGCAGACGCCTCCTTTTGCACAGAGCTTGTTTCAGACGCTTTTGCAGCATTAGTAGTACCCTCAACGTTCCTAGAGACCTTCTCCCTTCTGCCCTTGGATGATCCATCTTCTGCTTCACTGTCAGAGAAGACGTCATCCTTATCATTCCTTGCAGATTCCTTGTTGGACACTTCTGCAGATGAAGCATTATTTCCTTTTGCAACAGTTCCAGTCGAGGAATCAGCTTCAGACTTCTGATCAGTAGATGCGGCAGCTGGTTTTGGTTTTGGTGGTTGTGAACCATCATAGTCTACCAGGACAACCTCAACCTGGAATCCAGGTGATGGTAATTTCCTCTGGATGACATACAGTTAGTGTTAGTATGTATAAATAAAAAAGAACTATGAATGAAAGCGAAAACTCAGTAACAATAACTCATTGTTGGTAGAATTTCTTTTTCCCCTTCAACAACTGCTAATAAATTGTTGCAATTCAGAAAGACAGAAAAAAATGACTTTAATATGACATAGCTCAACTAGAAGCGAAAATTGTTAGCACGACAACACATGGTTCAAATAATGAAAGGGTAGAAGCAGAAGCATATTCCAAATAAGGCCACTCCCGATCATAAAGAACGGATTCAGGGAACACGTATCTGATATTCTGATCTCATCTCAGAAAAGTGATGTACAATCATGCATCATGGTGCTACGAAACTACAAATATTACCGTGTGGATTTAAAGAGTTCCATATTCAAATATCTATGTTATATCAAAAAGAGAACCTTGACAAATGATATGTTCAATCTGTCAGAATAGTTATATAGTCAATCAACATCCTACCATATTAATGATCAAAATTCTGAAATATCTACTGCACAATCCCATATAGTCAATCAACATCCTAACATATTAATGGTCAAAATTGTGAAAGATCTACTGCACAATCCCATAGCAACCTACAATCGACGAACAAACAGGAAAAACAATCTACCTAAGGATTAATATCATTATAGAGAAAATTATACGACCCTTCCTCTATAACATATAGACTCAAACTTTAAATTCGCATTAGCACTCAATGCATACTTTCTGGTTGCCATCCTTGTTTAACTCAAAACATTTCATCATTCATGTTAAATATTTGCATCATTGTACTCAGACAACACAAACATAGTGACCAACTGACCATCATACTGTGATGTACATCAAGGAAACATATCTGCCATGGGCAACAATAGACTAATATTTATTGAATATCAATTTGTTCAACAAGGCTGAGGCCGCATGGCTTGATAAGGGCCTCATGTGCTCTATATGTGTGAAACATCATATAGACTGCAAGAAAGAATTTTGGCGAAAGAGCACTTATGTATGTATTTGGCCCAAAGGGATTTTAGGGTCCTTTCGGGCCCCATGACTTCCCTACAGCTTTCCGTCTCTCTTTAAGTTGCAATTGTCATATCTCTACAGTAGATGTTAGAACAGCTTTCATGTGACTAACAGTTCAACACTGAAATCTATTTGTATGCACTATTCTGACTAGCCTTGCCTGCAATTGCTTGAAAAACAAGGCCACAGGTGTTTGATTTGAACTTAAAATGCTTGGCAATGTTAACATATGAAAATTTGGTAGATTTGATCAAGATTTGGCAATAACTTGGTTTATGACCAAAGTTTGAAGGGGTCAATTGGATCCCTAGTCCATTTTTTATAATCAAACTTATTTTATAGATAGATGGGCTTTGTAGCGTGCCTAGTGGAAATAGCTTGATAGAGGTTTTGACAAGCATATTCATAAAATAGCTTCAAAAATGAAGCGACAATTACCTTGTCAAAATCATCAAGATCAGTTGGATTCAAAGTCACCCTGTTCTCCATCATTGTTGTATTTAACCAGCTGAAGGAAACAGGTTAACAAATGGAACTTAGAATTAAGCCAATTATTTATTTAGTTTCAATATAAAATTTTGATACTATCCAATCTAAGTTAGATCTAAACATACATATATGCAACGAAAACATTGTTCCAGTAACAAGAAAATGAAACCATTAAACACGAGAAAAACATATACTTCGTTCAAGGAAATTATACTATCATAAAGAACTGGAGCTCACCAGTAGAAATCCCCCTGTCGATCATGAAACTGAATCTTGAAGTCACCAGCTACCTCTGTTAATCCAGGCTCTCCAGGCAACGCAAAAACCATGATCCCTTTCTTTGGTGCACTAAACCAGAAATCTTCTGGCTGAAAATAAATAGTAAAGTTAGTTCCCAATGGAGCTCACAAAGTAATAGCCTTCACAGATTAATCACAACCAACAAACAAACAGGCCACTGATGGTCAAAGATCCATAGTGTTAGAAAGCTTCGATAGATCATACCATAGCTACAGCTATGGTAATATGAAGTGAGGTGGCAGAACTAAGGGTTAATCGGTCATGTGGGCCAGGCTGGTGAAAGTAAATGGAGTGGTCTTTACTCTAGTAAGGTTGAGAGGGTACAAAAGCCAACTACTGTGTAACAAGAGGGTAGAAATGAAACAGAGATAGTGCTAGTTCTCCCCATCTGGGCTCTGTTTCCAGTCTCCTCCCTTCACTCGATCCCCAATTTCCTTGTGTAAGCTAATGCATTGCCTATTCCTTTGATCTATGTAAGCTTATTCAGGATATAACACACATGTAGCAGGAAACAAGTGGGCTAGACTGTCTTATATGATTATGGAACCTTGTTTTACAGGAAACAGCAAGAACACTACTATAATATATGAAAGAAAGCTGGAAAAATTGAAATAACAAAAATAATAAGTATAGAGAAAACAAAATAGGATGCTCAAACAGTAACATTCACAAAACCCACAGACCACATTTCATGTTATACATTCACTAGATTCCTAAAGTATGTTCATTTGTCATCATGAGATGCATAAATAATGTAACCCCTGCGACAAGTGAAACTAAGCTATTTCTCGAATAGGATATACTGCCAACTCTAAAAGATAATTCCTTACTTAGCATTAATACCTAAAAGCTTCTGTCAAAATTTGGATGATATCATTAGGTATTACATAAACTTAACCAAATGAAGGAAAACGTGCAGAACTGAGCAGAAGCTATTGAAAAAAAAAAAGACATGGGTAGGTTACACGGTCAGAAGGCATACCATCAGCTCCTTTGTTCTAGGGTGCTTCTTAGTTGTGAAAAGAACACCTAAACAACAAAGTTATTACTCAGTGTATGAGAAAAACTTCAAACCACAGCAACAGTCATTTAACTAAACTATGGTACCATGATTTTTTTTAACAACAAAATCAATTTCAAGCAAATAGCAAAACATACCATTGTGATTAGACACAGTGATTGATGGTCTAATCCAATAAGGGCATCTATGAAGGCGAAATCCCCTGAGCATGCACCTGCAAAATAAAATTGCATATTAATAAGATATACATGTAGCGCATATCCTCATACTGAAACCATGGTAGAACTAGATGAATACCTGCGTGGAGGCTGATTTTCACCATTGAAGTAAGTTAAGATGCGCTCAAAATATTTCACATATCTCTGTAATTTTGGAACACATTCAGAACAACCACTGTTAAGTTGTATGAATAAATTTGAATAATTTTGGAGTTACTTACAATCTGACTTGGGAGAATAAGCCCTTTTCCATCTACACATCTTTTCTGATTGTAGTATTCAATGGACTCTTCCGCAGTTGGAAAGAACTGTCAATTGTATAATACACAGGCTTCAAATATTAAGAAAATTTGATGAAGATTCTCTTGGGCAATGTATCATAATTATCATTTAATTTAATGTGAAACCAATTTTACCTTCAGGTATAGTAGCAGACTGGAGATCATCAATCCTGTCCTCGCCTTTCCAGCTTTGCAATGAACAACCACTACATTTTCTATATCTTCCTTCAACCAAGAGTAAGCACTATGGCAGAACGATATGACAAGTTGTATCGGAGGGCAATTGTGATCATCAAAAGGGAAGCATGCAACCTGAAACATGGCTACTAAATTTGACCACTATGTGCAATATGCAATTAAATCGATTATTACACACCATTTAAAATACTGATACAAATGAAGGAATATTCAATATACCACCGGATGAACTGCGGACATTAAAATTTTCGGCAAGTCTTTTTCTAGCCTTGATAAGCTTGAGTGCTAGACTAGTCACTTGGAACTTAGAAATAAAACAAGATTTTGGATGCCACCTAGCCTAGGTGACCTAGATTAACGATTACTCCATCCTAATCGTGTCCCACTCCTCTTCAAACTCTAATGGTTGCTGCCGAGGTGAATAACTGAACACGCAGCCAAGTCAAACATGGCAAACAATCTAGATAGCTCAGCTAAGCTATAGCTCATCTTAGCAAAGAACCAAGCGTACCCTTTGTTGTATTCCCATTTTTGGTGGTTCATACGTGTATCACATGGTATGGAAATGACAGAACAGAGGACCTAGACAAAATTATAAGCTTCCCATACCTTTCCCTCAAAAAGAGATGCATCATATAGCCTTTCCGAGCAAAGGTTGTACACCTTATACTTTCCCTGTAACACAATATGATAAGGGGTTGAAAAACACAAATAGATTATATAACACCTCTAAATAATGCACCAATCAAGTGATTTTACTACAATGATATTTCTTCAAATGTAACAGAAAAAATCACATATCAACAATGTAAATAACATGTGTGCGGTATGTGCATCACATATAAAACCCTCATGCCAATGCAGAACATGTACTAGTACCAAAAAATTATTGCCCCATGCTCATAATCTTATGAAAAAATACATCTATATAGACGATGACAAAGTTAACCAGCATAATCATCAATGATAGAAAATATTAGACTTCTTCAATAGTTATACTAAGTCATGGTTTTAACACAGAAAATAATACCCTTTATATGTGATGTTGAAGCTGATTCATTCCATGAAAAGTCAATTTAAACATACTAATAAGTCAAGGCAGCATGATCAAGGTATCCAAGACCATAAAGATGCATCAACAAGCAAAAGGAACCAGATATCTGTGAAAAAAAGTTATAACAACGGCCTGAGATGAGTTGTCAGGTGGCATATACATCAACAAACTCAAGAGTGAGTCAAAGCTACCTTGTGGTGCATTTCAAAGAACCTGATGACTTCCTCCATGTGGTTGCGGTAGAAGCCCTGCAATAGAAGTATTACCCTGTTTTTGTCTACAGAGAAACGAAAAGGTGCCATAAGTAATTTGTGTCTTGTCATTATACTGACCTCAAAATATCCAAAAAGCCCTGAGCTCAAATCTCCAGCAGGGAAACCCATAGCAATGATGTTCTCTGTAATATATGTCATATCTAAATCAAAGCCGCCTTCCTGTCACAGCAATGAGAGAATCAAAACAACTGTTATCCCTGGTATTAGGTCTACAAAAAAAGTATACAAATAATAAGACCATCTTGTTCACTGTTTGTCATGTAATTTCTCAAGGTGATGGAAACAATAATCAATTTTCAAGGAAGCTAATACATGGAATCAAATTGGAGACCATTGCTGTGGTACAGAAGTTTGAATCTTCTCTAGCAGTCTAAATGCTTATTGTCTTTGACATTGTACCAAAGCAACACAGGCCCATTGTTTTACTATCACCCTGGGAATAATACATGATCAATCGATCACCAAGTTTTATGGAAATACAAAACTGCCATCCACATTTTGATGAGAAGATGAATGTTGAATATGTACATACTGCAGAGGACGAGGTAACAACTGCTAACACGGATATATGCTGACAGAATACATATAACATGTATAAAGGCTTTCCAAGACAATGTTCTGAGAAGATCTAATAAGCCATCAATGTAGCATCCTAAGGAGGAATCTCTACTATTATAAAAATTGAAGATGTTTCCGCAGTCCGTCATCCGTGTTTGAGTTGGTTATAAAAATTAAAGATGTTTCTGTGGTTTGTCATTCGTGTTTGAGTCAGTTTTAATTTTATGTTTTGGTTTTAATCTATATCTCTTCTCTACTATCATAAAAATTGAAGAAGTTTTTGCCGGTATTTCGGTACGTCATCCGTGTATGAGCCGGTTTTTAAGTTTGTTTGCTTTTGGAAATACATACCTGTAGTTGAGTTGGTTTTTAAGATCGTTCACTTTTGGTAATACAGAAAGAATCATATAAGAAATCTGTTTAAAAATTCGCATGCTAACTTGAGACGATCGGACTCCTAACTGCAGCTCATGATTTTATAAAAATATATATATCCAAGCAAACTCCCACAGTGAATTTCATCTTAACTAAACCATATAACAATAATAAGATTAAAATAGACTTCACCCGTTACAACACACGGGCATTTTTTCTAGTAAATATAAATTGAACAATCTTCATGATGAATGCTGGAAAATTTGTTATCAACCACACAACGCAACACATGAATGCACTAATCATGAATATTCTACAATAATCGGCTAGAGACTAAACTATGAAGAAATAAAAGTTCAATCAAGCTTAAGATAACAAGCATATAAAATGCACCTGATATCGTCTTTTATTCTGTGAGACCATGTGGCGAGCCTTGACTTGCACTGCCTTAACAGCATTCTTAGAGGAATCCACGATGCCTTTAGTAAAAGAGCCAAAAACGCCAGATTGTGCTGTTGTTGGGGTTGTGCTGCCTTCAGCACTCTCATCTTGCTGAGGACCTTTTGGAGACAAGCGCAACCCAAGGCCACTCGTGAGGCGAGAAAATGTGTTCTTCCCCGTTGGTGATTCTTGACCTGAAGAAGGCTGTGGTATTTTCAGGTTTTTTGCCCAGGAGGATAAGCCAGATGTTGAAAATATGGAGGATTGTGCCTCGCGTCCTGCAGCATCTTGTATTGGAACAGCATTTGGAACAGGTGCAGGTGAAGGGGCTACATGGACTGTACTGGCAAACTGGGTGGCAGAATCATTTGAAGTAGCCTGAGAAACAGGGTCAGGAGTTCTGACAGGAGGTGCAGTTGAATCCTGGCTGTCCACCGGAGTAGCAGGTGGTGGATGTGAATCAGAGGGCTTTACTTGCTGTTCTTCCATGATTAGCCAACAGATTTAACAAACCTCAGAGTTTTGAAGCGCGAGTAACATCTGCAAAATCATTATATACAGATATAAAACAGGCAGTTTGGCTGGCAATCATTCAGACAAATGACGATTAAAATATCAATTTGCACCTAATTGCAATAACTCCTGGTTACAGAGAATATGGGTGCACACTTCGGTTTCTACACTATTTACTAACGTGTGCAACAGCTGATTTGATAACTAAAACAAAAAAGCAAAGTAGTCTGTCATGCTTCTAAGAGCAACAGCATCCAGACATTGGTATAACTATGGCCTCATCACATCATCATTATCACCAGCTACCTGTGTCATCGAGGATCTATAGCAAATCCAATGGGACGCATTACCACAGGGAGACCTAAATACTGTTCAAAGTTTTGCTAATATAACAAGAAGAGGTACAAGAACTAAGTCTAGAGAGGAAGGTACTGTGCAAGAACGACGCGTGAGTCAAGAACAGCTTCATCCACATCTACAAGAACCAGACAACACAAGCACCACAAAGCTAACTTGACCCGCCCCCGCGTCGAGGCCACGCCTCAAGGCACGAATGGGACAAGAACCTTACAGGTGCGGATCCAACTTGGGACATGGGGGGTTTGGGGGAACAAACAAACTATTACGTGTATTAAGGTTAAGGTTCTGAGATTAAGAGAAGAGCTTCTTCCCAGATCTAGAAGAGAAGCTAAGGTTAACGCAAGCAAATTCGACGCAAAAGTAGGTGGGAGAGAGAGATGAATCGGAAAGAGGATGTGGATGCTGACCAGGATGCAGCAGGACGACGGCGCCCCCTCCCCGCTCTGCTCGCCAGATGGAGATCGGCGCCTCCTCCCCTGATCTGCCGCGAGATGGCGCAAGGAGCGGAGGAGACGATACGGGAGATTTTCTTTCGGGCGGGTTGGGGGTGTTGGGGTTGGGGCCTGGGGAGGAGATACTCGAGTACTCCACCTTTCTATACTACTCCACTCCCGTTCGTTACAAAAGGAGATGGCTATTTTGGTTGACCATACCGTAGTTCGGAACATAAGCATTATTAGTTTTTACTCTTAGTTAAAAAAAGCAATTATGTTCTTAACTTTGTTTTTACGTTCGATTCACTTTTCGTCACACATTTAATCATTCATCTTATTTTAAAAATTTGCATAGTTACAATTTATTTTGTTGTGAGATGTTGTATCACTCAAAATACTTTAAGTATGATTTATATCTTATACATTTACATAAAGTGTTTGAATAAGACGAATGGTCAAACTTCGTTCAAAAGTTAACGGCATCATCTATTATTAAATATAGAGGGAGTATGTATGATACTCTTTTTATTCAACTCACAAATATGTGTTATGACATACTTTTGACAAAAAGTAGTTTATAACTTTGCCACTAATATAATATTTAGGAAGGTACAGTTGGAATGATCTTAAAATGCACATTGTATCTAGGATGCATGTCGTCTGCATTATTGCTTCTTGTGTTCAAAACTTACGGCATCATCTATTATTAAATATAGAGGGAGTATGTATGATACTCTTTTTATTCAACTCACAAATATATGTTATGACATGCTTTTGACAAAAAGTAGTTCATAACTTTGCCACCAATATAATATTTAGGAAGCTCAATTAGATGATCAACAATAGGGTTTCCTAGGCGACTCGAGGGGGTTTATTGGTGCCTAGGGTTTCTAGGCGATCTGAGGCTGTTTGGGGGGTAGGGTTGAATCAGTTCCCTTTCTCTGTCTTCGGGTGCCTGATCTGATCGATCGTCTCGGTTTGGATCTCGAGTCCACATCCCATCCTGCGCTTGTGTCCATGTTCATATTCTCCGTTTCGGAGCCGAACCAATCTTGCTAGCCGGGGAGGGTGTTTTTTCACGTTGATCATGGAGGCAGTGCAGGAATCCCTGAAGCGCATGCAACTGTCGGAGGCAGAGAAGAAGGGCATCCGGGTTGATACGGCGGGATCTGGAAGGGCGAAATCAAAGGATCCATAAGTGGTTGGGAAAGTCTTGGCTGAGAAGGTGGTGAATGCGGAGGGCCTAGTGCAAGCGTTGGGGAAGATCTGGTGTCCAATCAAAGGGGTCTCGTGTAGGGATCTGGGAGAGAATCACTTCTTGATCACGTTCCACCAAGCATCGGGTAAGAGACGTGCTCTCGAGGAGGGCCCCTGGATATTTGGGAAGGATTTGGTTGTTTTGGTGGATTTTGATGAAACAAAGGGGTTGGAAGATCTGGTTTTTGCCTTTATCCCTATCTGGATTAGAGCCTCTGACGGAGCGCGAGGCTCCTCACCGGGAGACCGCGCAGGCCCCCCTTTGCCGGTTCGGCCGGGGGCTCGGGGTGAAATCCCAAACTCTCTCTCTGTATGTGGAAAGATCGCGACCTATCGAACGAGCAAGAGACACAGGCGATGTATACAGGTTCGGGCCGCTAGGAAGCGTAATACCCTACTCCTGTGTTTTGGTGGATTTGTGTATGAGCCAGCTACAAAGTATGAAGCAGCCCCTCCAAAAGAAAGTCCCAAAGTCTCCAATCTCCAAAAGTCCCCCTCCCTCCGTCTGGGATCAGGATCCAGTCCCCTCTCTAAGTGGGCAAGGTCCTCCTTTTATATCTCAAGGGGATACCACATGCACCCCTCTCTTTCCAAACTGGACTTTTCCTCTCTTCATAAATGGACGGAGATTGGTATGGTTGCTGTCCGTTGCTGACGCGACCAGTGTCAGACCGGTCACAGATCGGTCATTCTTGTCCTCCACGCGTCAGTTTAGCAATCTGCATGTTCGCCCTTCTTCATGTACATCTTGCCTGTAATGGTTAGGATGAAGCCTGGCATATATCTGACCGGGGCTATCGTGCCATCTCTAAGAGACAACACGCTAGCTCCGGCTAGAGACGAGTGCCTAGAGGCTCTCGTCTTGACGGGACGGGGCGAGGCGTGCGTCAGACCGCCAGTCGCCACCTAAACCGTGATCTGACCGTTCTGTGACTGGTCACAGACCGGATAAAGGAACGCGCTGCACTGCGCTGCATGCAGCGTGACACGCTTGACCAGACCGCAATAAATGCGGTTAGGTGAGCCCTGCCGCGTTCACCTAACCTATACATGTGACGCAAAAACCCACAAGGGGTCGGGGCGCCTCGGCCCTCGGGGCCGGGACAGGAGTCACCCGACCCCCCTCGGGGAAATCAGGAGGAGGGCGGACACCTCACCCTCGGGCCCGACGTCCCCGAGGGTGCCAGGCCACGTGGGCGATTGTGTCTGCCTCAAGCCTCTGGTCACGATACTCCCGGTCCCATATCACCGACAGTAGCCCCCGGCGTTATGCCAGGGCGATCGCCCTTCTCAAGGGAAGCGGTCGGGCGTGACGCCACTCCTTAGGCCTGGTGGCAGGTGGGATTGGTCTCCATGGTTGGGCAGAAAACCAACGGTCGCAAATCGCGCGCATCAGCAAAGGAAAACCGACCGACAATAATGAGCGGCCCCTCGGGTCGCGTTTGCCTTCAACTCCGACGAGGAGTGCGGTGACGACGGTGCGGACGACAGCGACGGCGAGGCCGGCTACCCGGGGGCGTCGGAGTGAGCCCCCAGGCCCCCGCCAATCTTAATAGCTTTTCCTTCTCCTTCCGAGGCCTTCGGGCTCCCTTCTTGTATAGACTGATTTAATCTGCAATTAAATAAAGAGGGAATTTCTGTGTCAATTCTATTTGTTGTGTGAGACGAGGATGGTCTGTGCCGCGGTCCTTCTGTGTCCTGGCTTGAACAAGGGCTCGTGCCCAGGTCCCAGTCCTCAAATGGCTCGGGTCGGGGCTAGTGCCTGGGGAGATCCACATGTCGAGACTGGCCAGGCCGGGAGCGTGGTGACCGAGGGTTATGGGTGACCCGATTGTGGGTTTTTGCCGATTCCCCCCCGGAGTTCACCACGTCCCGGGGCACGGCTCGGTTCTGGGCCCCGTTTGGCGATTTTAGCCGACCCGAGCCCCCGAGGGCAGGATTGAGCACGAGTGACCTATTTCAAGTCATCAAGATTCTTCAAAAGGAAACAACAGCACAGATACAGCCTTTAGGAAATCGAAAATGCTTTTATTGAAATACGGAAGAGAAAAAAGATAAGCCCCCGGCCAACCCTGCACGCCCGGGGGGGGGGTGCGGGGTTGGCCCGAGCCCGAAACCTGACACCCGTTCCCCCTTAGGGGTAGAAGCGACGAAGGTGTTCGATGTTCCACGGGTTAGGCAGCTCTGTGCCGTCGCCCGTGGCCAGCCGAACGGAGCCCGGCCGGGGGACGCCAATCACTCGATACGGACCCTCCCACATTGGTGAGAGCCTGCTCAATCCAGCACGCGTTTGGACGCGGCGTAGGACGAGGTCGTCGACGCAGAGTGATCGGGCCCGGACGTGGCGCTGATGGTAGCGCCGCAGGCTCTGCTGGTAGCGCGCGGCTCGGAGGGCCGCGCGCCGCCTTCGCTCTTCCAAGTAGTCGAGGTCAGGGAGCGCCGGCCTCCTTCTTTTTGTCGCTCGCAGGCCTCCCCTTTCGGGTGGCCCGCGAAGCGCCCTCGACGGCGAGGACATGCCCCTCGTCGTCGGAATGGGCAGACCTCTTCTTCCTCCTCCTGACACGCCGCCCTGTCTGAGCAGCGGATCCGGGGGCGGCCGAAGCTGCCACTCCGGAACCGGAGGGGTTCCAGGTCCACGCTTCCTCCTTACGAGCCACTCGGTCCGCGAGCTGAAAAAGCTCCGCGGTAGTCTGGGGCTCTTTGGAGGCGATCTTTTCGAGCATGCGGTTGTGCCGCACACCCCCCCTGAACGCGTAGATCACCGCGTGTGCAGGGATGCATGGTATAGTGTTGCGGACTTGGCAGAACCGCTGAATGTACGAGCGAAGTGACTCATCATCCCCTCGCTGTACTGCGTGCAAGTCCGCTTCTTCGCCTGGGCGCGGATATGTGCCTTGAAAGTTCATGGTGAACTGTTGGCACAAATCCTCCCAGGAGTGGACCGACGCGGGTGGCAGGTTCATTAGCCAACCCCGCGCCTGTCCCTTGAGGGCCATGGGAAAGAAATTCGCCATGACCCTGTCGTCACCCCCAGCGGCCTCAATCCCGGTCGTATAGACCTGGAGAAACTCGGTGGGGTTGACGCTCCCATCATACTTCTCGGTGATGGTGGGCCGGAACCTTGGGGGCCAACGGACATTCCGAAGACTCGCCACAAAGGCTCTACAGCCGACACCACCAGCCGGGGGCACGGAGGGCTGGTCCTCGCGTCCATGTCGAGGCGACACTCTGGACGAAGAGGCGCCTTCCGTTGCGTGGGGAGCACGCCGATCATTACGCCGGCGCTCGATGTCGAGGCGGGCATCCGGCTCTCCACGCTGATCCTCCCGGGTCGGAGGCGCCGACGAGGGAGTGGCAGCCGAATGGCGTGCAACAGCCGCCGCTCGCCGCGCCCTCCGTCTTGACGACACGGAGCCGGTGGTAGCGGCGCCGGAGGTCCTGGTGGTGGAGGACCGCCCACCAGCACCCAGGCGCTGTTGTGCCGTCATGACCAAGTTGGCCACGTCGTCCAGCCATCGCTGAGCTGGAGACTCCGGGTCAGGGACGACAGGCGAGTGACGTAGGAGCGCGCCAGCAGCCTGAAGTGCGCCCTGGGGCGTGCTGCCGTCGCCGTAGACGAGGAGGCGACGCTCGCCATCTCGCCGTTCTCCTCCATCGCCCGCGACTGGTGATACCGCGGGTCTTTCGACCCTCTCGAGCGCCTCCCCCTGCTTAGGACTTTGGTGTGGAGGGGGTGGTGGAGTACGAGCTCGATGGCGTGGGTTTGGCTCCCCGTCGTCACCGCTCACACTCGGAGAGAGGTTGGGCGCCTTTGCTTGCTCGGCCATTAGGCTGAACAGGAAAAGCTTGGCACACACGGAAGAGTGCGAGAGCTCAGAAAACACACGCTGAGCCCCCTACCTGGCGCGCCAGATGACGGAGCGCGAGGCTCCTCACCGGGAGACCGCGCAGGCCCCCCTTTGCCGGTTCGGCCGGGGGCTCGGGGTGAAATCCCAAACTCTCTCTCTGTATGTGGAAAGATCGCGACCTATCGAACGAGCAAGAGACACAGGCGATGTATACAGGTTCGGGCCGCTCGGAAGCGTAATACCCTACTCCTGTGTTTTGGTGGATTTGTGTATGAGCCAGCTACAAAGTATGAAGCAGCCCCTCCAAAAGAAAGTCCCAAAGTCTCCAATCTCCAAAAGTCCCCCTCCCTCCGTCTGGGATCAGGATCCAGTCCCCTCTCTAAGTGGGCAAGGTCCTCCTTTTATATCTCAAGGGGATACCACATGCACCCCTCTCTTTCCAAACTGGACTTTTCCTCTCTTCATAAATGGACGGAGATTGGTATGGTTGCTGTCCGTTGCTGACGCGACCAGTGTCAGACCGGTCACAGATCGGTCATTCTTGTCCTCCACGCGTCAGTTTAGCAATCTGCATGTTCGCCCTTCTTCATGTACATCTTGCCTGTAATGGTTAGGATGAAGCCTGGCATATATCTGACCGGGGCTATCGTGCCATCTCTAAGAGACAACACGCTAGCTCCGGCTAGAGACGAGTGCCTAGAGGCTCTCGTCTTGACGGGACGGGGCGAGGCGTGCGTCAGACCGCCAGTCGCCACCTAAACCGTGATCTGACCGTTCTGTGACTGGTCACAGACCGGATAAAGGAACGCGCTGCACTGCGCTGCATGCAGCGTGACACGCTTGACCAGACCGCAATAAATGCGGTTAGGTGAGCCCTGCCGCGTTCACCTAACCTATACATGTGACGCAAAAACCCACAAGGGGTCGGGGCGCCTCGGCCCTCGGGGCCGGGACAGGAGTCACCCGACCCCCCTCGGGGAAATCAGGAGGAGGGCGGACACCTCACCCTCGGGCCCGACGTCCCCGAGGGTGCCAGGCCACGTGGGCGATTGTGTCTGCCTCAAGCCTCTGGTCACGATACTCCCGGTCCCATATCACCGACAGCCTCGAAAATGCCCTTTGGTATGATGAACAAAGTCACGGGTAAGGCGATCACAAATGAAGTGGGAGAGTTTATACAAATGGAAGCTGAAGAAGATGGTACGGCGGTGGGACAGTTCTTACATATCAAAATCAGGTTAGATATCCGAAAACCTCTTATGAGAGGAGTGACTCTGTGTGTAGGGGAGGGAAAGAAGGAAATTTGGTGTCCACTGGTGTATGAGTTTCTCCCGGATTTTTGCTATACTTGTGGGATCATTGGGCATACTGACAAAGTGTGTGGTGTGAAGCTGAAGGAGGGGGAAGAGCAGCAGTTCAGTAAAAAACTTCGGTTCATACCTGAGAAGAAGAAGTGGGAGGATGGACATAATGTAGGGTCGAGGGGAAGCAAAGGTTTTTATCAGTGTAAAGTGGAGGATGGTAGTAGCATGGGAAGTGATGGCCCGTCCTGGAGAAAGGAGAAATCTGTGAGTAAGGACGGAGGAGATGCGAAGAGAGTGGATGAGGAAGAAGTAACGAGCCCAGTGAAAAAACAGTCGGGATCCTGTAACCCTTGTCGGAGCAAGAAGTGTCTTGTCCTCTCTAAAAAGGAGAAAGATAGGGGTAGTGTGGAAGGGCTAGGTGATAGAGGGCAGCTCGTAACAAACCACTGGCAAATGAGAAGGAGACAGACAAGATGACGTGTGCTAATAGTACCATGCAGCCAATGAATGTTGATGGAGGAGGTAGCAGGGGAAGGTTGGTGCTGCCAGACCAGCTAGGAGCGAGGAGCAATCAAAAAACTTTTAAAAGATTGCCGAGGGAGAATAAAGTGAAGGCATCATCATCAGTAACGGTGGTGACTGGGAAGAGAAGGGAGTTGGAGACTGGGGAGGAAAAGGTGGAAGGGGAGGGAAAAAGAAGGAAGGAAATGGAGGAAAAGAACGGTGGAGACCAAAACCTCAATGAAGCGGGACTGGCGGACCAGTCCTGCGGGAAGCAATGAAGCTAGTAGGTTGGAACTGCCGGGGGATGGGCAATCGCCCGGCAGTGAGGGGACTTCTGGATCTTCAGAAGTCGGAAGGGATGGACGTCTTGTTTTTGTCAGAAACAAAACTTGATACGAGAAGAATGCAGCGTTTTAGGTGGATGCTTGGTCTGACAGGCATGGTGGTAAAGGATTGTGTTGGAAAAGGGGGAGGGGAATTGCAGTGTTATGGAGGAGGGGGATCGATGTGACACTTAGGAGCATGTCGAAGTATCACATTGATGTGGACATAACTGAAGGGGGGAGTGCGAGCTGGAGGTTCACGAGGATCTATGGAGATGCCCAAACTGAACAAAGATACAAAACCTGGGACACAATTCGGAGCTTGGTGGTGAACCCGGTCCAGCCGTGGTTGTTGGCAGGTGATTTTAATGAAATCCTCTTTGAAAGGGAGAAACAGGGGGGAAGCCAAAGAGTCGAGCTTGCATGGACAAATTTAAAGATACCATGGTAGATTGTGGGTTGCAGGACCTTGGTTTCGAAGGGGACATGTTTACATGGCGGAATCACAGCCATACAGAAGAAGGATACATCAGGGAACGTTTGGGCAGGGCTGTGGCGAATCAGGAGTGGCGAATGAGATTCCCAACAACCAGGGTAGTCAATGGGGACCCGAGGCATTCAGATGACAGGCTGGTGATCATCACAACCTGTGGGGGGAGAAAGGAGGACAATCGAAGGGGTGTGGGGGGTTTTCCGGTTTGAAGCGGCCTGGCTATCAGAAGAGAAATGCAAAGAAGTTGTTGGGGAGAATTGGGAGATGGCCTCACACCTCCAGGGGAAAGATGTGATAAATTTGATGAAAGATATTATTGTAGGACTATCTAGTTGGAGTACTAATGTACTGGGTGGTCTAGAGAAGTGAATAAAGAAGCTGAAAAAGGAGTTAAAAACATGTCGACGGGGAAATATATGCAAAGAACGAGTGGTACAGGAGGAGGTGCTTAGATATAAATTGGAGAGGCTAGAAGAGCAAGTTGATCTATACTAGAGGCAGAGAGCGCATATCCAATGGTTGCAAAAAGGGGATCAAAACACCTCCTTTTTTCATGCGGCGTGTTCAGAAAGAAGGAGAAGAAACAAGATTGGGCGTTTGAAGAATGATGAGGGTGTGTGGGTAGAAAATGAAGAGGAGAAGAGGGGGATGATAGCACAGTACTTTAAGACTTTGTTTAGTTCAAATAGGGGGAATAACTCTGATCAACTGCTGGATGTGGTGGAGAGGAAAGTGACAGAGGACATGAATGAGTTACTAACAAGTGCATACATAAGTGAAGAAATAAAAGAGGCCTTAGATTCTATCGGGGATTTAAAGGCCCCAGGCCCGGATGGGATGCCGGCAGTGTTCTATAAGAACTTTTGGGACTTGATGGGGGAGAAAATCACCTCAGAGGTTCAGGAAATCCTAAACGGAGGACAAATACCACAAGAGTGGAACGAGACAACAATTGTCTTAATCCCAAAGGTTAAAACCTTTGAATTAATTAAAGACCTACGGCCCATTAGTGTGTGTAATGTGCTGTATAAGATAGTCTCTAAGGTGCTAGCAAATAGATTGAAGAAGATTCTGCCTGAAGTTATATCGCAGTCACAAAGTGCTTTTTTCCCAGGCCGACTAATTTCTGATAACATCTTAGTGGCATATGAATTGACACATTATATGAGGCAGAAAAGAAATGGGGAGACCGGCTATGCGGCACTGAAATTAGACATGAGCAAGGCTTATGATAGAGTGGAGTGGGGTTTCTTAAAGGATATGATGCTGAAATTGGGTTTTAATCAGGAATGGACACAATTAATCATGAAGTGTATCACATTTGTCACATATAGAATCCGAGTGAATGGGGAGCTAATAGAAGTTATCCAGCCGGAAAGGGGATTGCAGCAGCGGGATCCACTGTCCCCATATCTTTTCCTGCTCTGTGCTGAAGGTTTCTCAGCTCTAATAAGAAAGGCGGAAGAAGAAGGGAGTTTACAGGGAGTACGGGTCTGTCAGGGTGCACCGAGTGTGTCTCATTTGCTTTTCGCCGATGATTCTCTAATCTTATGTCGGGTGGATTGAAGAGATGCACAGCAGCTACAAAGTATACTTCAGGTGTATGAGGAGTGCTTTGGACAGATGATTTATAAAGATAAATCAGCTGTGATGTTTAGTCGTAATACGTCTGCAGCGAAGAAGGGGGATTTTATGAGGGAGCTAAATCTACAGAGGGAGACAATAAATGACAGGTATCTTGGATTGCCTGTCCATGTTGGGATGTCAAAAACTAAGATGTTTGCTTATCTTAAAGAGAAAATCTGGCAAAGGATTCAAGGTTGGAAAGAGAAGATGTTATCTAGAGCAGGAAAGGAAGTTTTGATCAAGGCTATTGTACAAGCAATACCTAGTTTTGCCATGGGGTGTTTTGACCTAACAAAAGAAATTTGTGAGCAGATAAGCAAAATGATAGCAAAGTTCTGGTGGAGTAACCAGGACAGAGAAAATAAGATACATTGGCTAAGTTGGGAGAAACTGACGGCACCAAAATGTTGTGGGGGGCTGGGTTTAAGAGATATTCATGTTTTCAATATGGCCATGCTAGCAAAACAGGGTTGGAGGTTGTTGCAAAACCCTGAATCTTTGTGCGCCCGGGTCTTAAGAGCTAAATATTTCCCGCAGGGGGACATTTCCCAGTCATAAACTACAGCAAATATGTCATACACTTGGAGGAGTATTTGTCGGGGGTTGGGTGTTCTAAAGAATGGGATGATATGGAGAGTTGGGAATGGCTCACACATCAATATTTGGTCTGATCCATGGCTGCCAAGGGGCCAAACAAGGAAGCCAATTATACCGAAGGGGAGTAATATCATCACAAAGGTGGAGGAACTGATTGATCCATATACTGGGAGATGGGATGTTGAGCTGCTGAAGCAAACTTTCTAGGAGGAGGACATTGATATAATTCGATCAATTCCGGTGCATATCAAGATGGATGATGTCTTGGCATGGCATTATGATAACAAAGGTGTTTTTTCTGTGAAATCTGCATATAAAGTGCAGCGGGAATGGGAGAGACAAGGACGATGAAGGGGAGATGCAGGCTCATCAAACGGAGGTAGAGAACCTGATCTTTTCTGGAAGAAGGTATGGAAGATGCAGATTCCAGGAAAAGTGAAGCATTTCTTTTGGAGGTTCTGCCACAATAGTTTGGCTCTGAGAACAAATCTGAACCATTGGGGTTTGGACATAGATACAAGGTGTGTTATGTGCAATCGTATGAATGAAGATGCATGCCATTTGTTTTTCAAATGTAAGTTTGTGAAGCATGTTTTGCGGGAGATTAATATGGAATCTTTGAGAGCTGAGCTTGAAGAACGGGTGTCAGGAAGAGAAGTGATGGAGAGAATCTGGGCCCAATGTACTAGAAATGGAACGATTGCGATTATCCTTCTCTGGCTCTGGTGGGGTGAGCGAAATAGAGTTAGAGAAGGGGAGCAGAGAAGAACAGCAGCTGAATTGGCCTTCATGGCGACAACGCAAACAGAAGAGTTTCTGAAGATACACCAAAAAGAAAAAAAGCAGAAACTGGGAGCCCCTGGCAAATGGAGTAAACCAGATATGGGAGTTATGAAGATAAACTCGGATGGTGCTTTTGATCCAAATAACAGAAAGGGAGGATGGGGATTCATTATCAGAGATCATCTTGGAATGGTAATCAAGGCAGGAGCAGGGAGAACGCACGTTCTTCTAGATGCGTTCCATGCGGAAGTTCTCGCTTGTGCAGCTGGGATCAAAGCAGCAAATGAATGCGGGCTGCAGAGAGTGGAGGCAGAGACAGACTCACTGATGCTGAAAATGGCGATGGAAGACAACAGCTATGCTCTTTCAGCTTTAGGTGGCATAATATGCGAGATGAAGAATTTTGTTAACACAAATTTTAGGTCTTTCTCTGTTAAGTACTGCCCAAGGGGTTGTAATAAAGTGGCGCATGCCTTAGCAGCGCTGGGTTGTAATGATCATCTGCAAAACACTCTGAGTTGGGATGATGTTCCCTCGGAGGTGGCGGAGTTGGTGACCAGTGATATCACTGAGTCTATAAGTTACTGGAAAATGTTTTCCATGTCAAAAAAAATATAATATTTAGGAAGGTACAGTTGGAATGATCTTAAAATGCACATTGTATCTAGGATGCATGTCATCTGCATTATTGCATGTGCGGTACTGCTCATTGATGTGTGGGCCCACAGCCCCTCAGGCCCACATGTCACAGTGGCGGAGCGCTCGATGTGGCGAGGTCTGGCGCTTGCCATACCATGCTCCAGCTGCCGGTACCCCCACACCCTGCGCGCGTTTTTACCGCAACTCCACGAGCACAAGCTGCAGGCATAGCGCGGCTTTGTCGTTGCTGTTGGGCAGATGGGCCACTCAGTGCTTTCGTACGCATTAAGCCCATCGGGCTTTTTTTTTTGTAAATATGTGAGAGTAGCAACCCTAGCCAATGCATTTGAGAAAAAAATCCACAGCCGCTGCATCGATCGAGCGGTTGTCGGCATGCATCGTGCCCGTGACGTTGGCGCGGGGAAGCAGGCATTCGGTGGCAGCCGCGCCCGCGCTGACGAAGGCATGTGCCAGGCGAGCAACGGGCCAACGATAGGCAGCAGCGGGCGGTCGACGGTTGACGGCAACAGGAGGCGCACAGGTGTTGGCTGCCGCTGGGGACGACACCGACACCGCGGCGGCGTGGGCAGACCGTCTGCGACTGGGCATGCCGTGCAGCAAGCAACCAAGCAGGGAGCAAGTGTGCAGAGCAGCACTCATCAGCACTTCAGCAGGGGGCAACTAACTTTGAGGAAAATAGATAGAAAGGGGAAGGGAAAGGTCTTGGCATCACAAAGAGGTGCATAATTTTGAAAATTTCAAAACATTGCAAATTTCAGTACTCAACACTTCATTACTTGAAGTATTCTTCAATGCATACTCTTTTATTTATGCTTGTTTGCAAATGGATAATGTATTGCGATCAATGGTTGTTGCCATGCTTAATATAGTCTCATTGACATAATATTATGTCGTACGATATCGTGTAATTGACAATTTAAGATTGTTTTTTCCTTATTTTTGTTGGGTTTCTAGTTTCTACTCTCGAGCCAGTCCATTTAGCCATACCTAGTTTTTTTTCCGTCCTCCGCCATTGTGTGTCAGTGTGCAGTACTGTAGGGGATCTCAGTTGGTATTTTTAGCATACATTTAAATTTTGGGGTTCGGTTTGCATGTTCTAGATTTGGACATTTTCCACTCCCTGGCCACTATCCAATGTGTGCGGCAGCTTAAACAATACCTATATAAAACTCTCATATGCAAGACAAAAATAAGATCTATTTTGTGCTGCTGAAAGTTCATTTTCTCTTTCTGTTTACATGTCGGCGTAGGGACTGCTAAATAATGTAAATTGCACAAAAAAATGTTAGACATGGAGTGAACAAAATGAAGAGCAATAGGCCAAGAATTGACTATCTGATAGCATTTGACTTTTAACAAGTTCTATGAGGTGGCCGAGAAGATTTAATTCTTCTGTAGGAGCAAGCAATTTCTATAATTGGGAACATTGTCACTTTTTGATGGTGATGACAACTTTGATTTCATGTTTCAGATTTGAGAATGGTAAGTGTTATTTGGAATTATCCTTTTCCCTTGAAGACAATATTTCCCTTTGAAAGGGTCAATTAGGCCTAGAGGGGGGTGAATAGGCTAATTTAAAAACTTAAGTAAGGCAGAAGCAGTAATTTCGAAACTAGGCAGGGAATTTTCGGAACTTCCAAAAATGCAAAGAAAACTCTAGATCTAGAAGTCTACCACAGGGAATCCAAAGCGCAAACAGCAGCTAGACCAATAGCGGCACAAGCAAGTGAAGCTAGAGGAGAGGGATGAAGAGATATACTAAGATGAAGCTTGCAAACTTGTTCCCGGAGTTCAAATCCTTGAGGGGATTCTACTCTCCGTTGAGGAGCTCACTAAGAGCCGGGTCTTAGCTAACCCTTTCCTGAAGAGGTTGTACTAAGCACTCCTCCTTCCACTAAGAGGTATCCCTTCCTTGCGGAGGCGAGATCCGGCCTTCACAAACTTCTCCCGGCCAACCATAAGTAGATCGGTGGCTCGGGAGCGACACCTAGCCGTCTAGAAGTCCTCAACCTCCAAGAGTAAAAGATGATGCAAATAACTCCAGAAAATGATGCAAGTGCTCACAAATCTTCACGAAGACCACAAGAAGCACCCACACAAACTCGAATCCATACTCTCACACACACCAAATCCGAATCAAACACCGGTGGGGAGATGAATCGAGAAAGCAAGGCTCAAATGAACAAGAGAGAGAGCAAGCCAAGGGCACAAATGATTGCAAATGGAACCAGCAGCCCTCACAAGTGAGGGGAGGTGGGTATTTATACCCACAACACAAATCTGCCTGTTGGAGTGCAATAAAAGTGATTTTCAGAACTTCCGAAAATCATTTTTGGAACTTCCGAAAATTCCAGATCTGAGAAGACTCGAAGTCAACGCCCATTTTCGGAACTTCCGAAAATTTCCAGAAGGTTCAAACACGGTTCTGTGTATTTTCGGAACTTCCGAAAATTTCCAGAAGGTTCAAACTCGGTTATGAGAATTTTCGAAACTTTCGAAAATATTTTTGGAACTTCCGAAAATTTCCAGAATACTCCAATAAGAGAAATGCTTCTAAGAAAAATAGATTTTGAGCACATACATCACTCCTTATATGTCTATGCATCATCCCCCTTAATAGTACGGCTTTCCTACGACACAATGCAAGGTAAAAGATACAATATACCATTTGATCATTGCCGCATTGCATCGCTATGTCGCATTCATGGGATATGCATTGTATTACAACACGTCGAGGACATAACAACCTTCACATTTGCTTGAATTAAAATGTTAGTCCTCTCTAATCGCATTGTAATCAATTATCAAAATCATTAGGGGCCTAGATGCACTTTCACCCTTCCATTGATGTTGCCGATGTGGCGTGGAAGGGCCATCGCAAAAGATGGCACAGTGCAGAGCATGGCCACCATAGCCTCAACGAGCGGCATGGCTTGCAGGGACCAACGCATGGCTTAGGGTCCGGTGTTGAGTCGGTGCAGGCGACATGCATGTGCAGCGACGCATGGCCTATGTGGCATTCATGGCCGTGGCGCCGGCGAGGTGTGGGCAAGGGCAGGGTGAGGCGTAACCAAGGACGCAAACATCCCGTCCTTTATGGCCAGCATGTGGTTGCGCCGTGGGCGAGGGTATGACCGCCGCGAGCATGCGGTCGCAGGCATTACTCATTCGGCGATCGCTTGTTAAGGCAGCCGACGCAATGATCATTCTTGAGTAGCAGTTGTTGCTGGCAATACCCCAGTTGGCTTTTGGCGGCGACTCTGAGTTGGGTGGTGATGGTGTTCGTTGGGAACGACTAAAACAAAACAAGAACAGAAGGCGAATTCATTTTTGCGATTAAATTCAACAAGATTCAAAGCGTTTCAAGAGTTCCTCTACCTCAGTCTCTATTAGAACATCATGTCATTAACATATTTCCTCTTGATATAGAGTAGCCTAAGAGGGATTGCACCATCTACATGGTAAATAGAGACACGAGATGTCGGGGTAGGGCACTCTCTCTTTCATCCATCCATTTGCTCAAGTATATAATAGTGAGTCTCCTCCCCTCTATTTATAGGCATAGCCGCATACGCCTTCCATATTTAGTGATGGACCAAGTAATTGGGATGAGCCTTTGTGGGCTATTAGGCCCCGTTTGGCACAGCTCTAGCTCCCAACTCCAACTTACCTAGAGCAGGAGCTGTGCCAAACAGTCCAGATCCTCTGTTTTTGGGAGCAGAGTTGGCAGAGCTGCTCCACAAATTTGTACTACAGGGATGGAGTTGGGTTTTTGCTGCTCCACAGCTCCACTCCACCCCAAAAGACCCACTACCCTTTAATTTTTTCATATATTTACAGGGAAATGCCACTGAACTACCCCTACCCACCTCCTCTCCTCCCATTCTCTCCCCTCCCCTTTCGGCCTCCCGATAACAGCAGCGGCAGCGTCGGCATCGGCGTGGGCGGCAGCGACGGGTGTCGGCAGCGGCGTCGACGGCGGCGACGACAGGCAGAGAGCGAAGCGTGTGACGGTCGATGGGCGGCGCGTGGCGGTGGAGGGCGTCGGCATCGACGACGACACGTGGCCGCCGGGGGTGGTGCGCACGGCCGCCGTCGGGGGATGGCACGCGCGGCCGTCGGGAGGCGCACGGCCGGAGGCGTCGGTGGCGGCGTCCGGCGGAGGGCGAAGCTCAATGACGGCGCGCGGCGGTCGACGGGTGGCGCGTGGCCAGCGCGCGGCCGGTGGAGGGCGTCGGCGACAACGTGTGGCCGGCGGGGGGTGGCGCGCGCTGTCGCCGGCAGGCGGCGCGCCTGCGACTAGGCGGCCGACGGCTGGGACTTTTTTTTTCATTTTTTTTTCCATTTTTTTTCAGATTTAGAGCTGAAAATGTAGCCAAACACTTTTGATGAGTCTCTAACTCTAACTCTAACAGAAGCTAGCTCCTACTGGAGTAGGAGTGTGGAGCTAGGAGTTGAAGTTTGGAGCCCTACCAAACGGGGCCTTAGTTTCTTGATAGTCCTCACGGTTGAATGTCGACCTGGAAGCGGTGGTGGAGCGAGAGTTGACGTCGACAGAGGAGGTTAGGTCACCAGATGATGTGGTTATCGACCGATTGACGATACACGTGCTAGGCTATGTTTAGATCCAAAGTTTGGATCCAAACTTTCAACTTTTTCCATCACATCAACCTGTCATACACACACAACTTTTCAGTCACATCATCTCCAATTTCAACCAAAATCCAAACTTTGAGCTGAACTAAAGACAACCCTAGTGTGATTTCATTACCGCTTTCAGGGGAGAGTTCCAAGATTTGGGATTTCACGGGAAGAGGGGAAATCACCGAGACGAGCTATGGTTGTGACAAAGATAAAGATAATGAAATCAAGCGACTGCTCATATGGGGAGGACATTTTTGACCTCGTTAACTCCATGAAGGCCAAACTTGAGGCTATGGTAAAAATCAAAGAAAATAACGTTGAGTTGTGGTACAAGCTAAAAGAAGATTTATGATATTTTGTGAATTTGACTCCCTACCCATGTTACAAACCGAGATTTTTTTTTCCTAAATTAACGCTATCTATGCGTCAATGCAGCCATAAACTCTTATATTTGGGAAAGATGGAGTAAGTGCATTATTTTGAGACGAAGATAATAGGTGGCATCAAATCAATATCATTTTTATTCACCGAACATGAATTTCCCAGTGATTTGATTCATTTTTCTATGGGCGTGTTTAGTTCGTGAAAAGAAAAGTTTTGGGTGTCACGTCGGACGTTTGACCGGATGTCGGAAGGGGTTTTCGGACATGAATGAAAAAACTAATTTTCTTACTCGCCTGGAAAACCGCGAAACAAATTTATTAAGCCTAATTAATTCATCATTAGCACTTGTGGGTTACTATAGCACTTATGGCTAATCATGGACTAATTAGGCTCACAAGATTCATCTCGCGATTTCCATACAAACTATGCAATTAGATTTTTTTTTATCTATGTCGGTGATATGGGACCGGGAGTATCGTGACCAGAGGCTTGAGGCAGACACAATCGCCCACGTGGCCTGGCACCCTCGGGGACGTCGGGCCCGAGGGTGAGGTGTCCGCCCTCCTCCTGATTTCCCCGAGGGGGGTCGGGTGACTCCTGTCCCGGCCCCGAGGGCCGAGGCGCCCTGACCCCTTGTGGGTTTTTGCGTCACATGTATAGGTTAGGTGAACGCGGCAGGGCTCACCTAACCGCATTTATTGCGGTCTGGTCAAGCGTGTCACGCTGCATGCAGCGCAGTGCAGCGCGTTCCTTTATCCGGTCTGTGACCAGTCACAGAACGGTCAGATCACGGTTTAGGTGGCGACTGGCGGTCTGACGCACGCCTCGCCCCGTCCCGTCAAGACGAGAGCCTCTAGGCACTCGTCTCTAGCCGGAGCTAGCGTGTTGTCTCTTAGAGATGGCACGATAGCCCCGGTCAGATATATGCCAGGCTTCATCCTAACCATTACAGGCAAGATGTACATGAAGAAGGGCGAACATGCAGATTGCTAAACTGACGCATGGAGGACAAGAATGACCGATCTGTGACCGGTCTGACACTGGTCGCGTCAGCAACGGACAGCAACCATACCAATCTCCGTCCATTTATGAAGAGAGGAAAAGTCCAGTTTGGAAAGAGAGGGGTGCATGTGGTATCCCCTTGAGATATAAAAGGAGGACCTTGCCCACTTAGAGAGGGGACTGGATCCTGATCCCAGACGGAGGGAGGGGGACTTTGGAGATTGGAGACTTTGGGACTTTCTTTTGGGGGGGCTGCTTCATACTTTGTAGCTGGCTCATACACAAATCCACCAAAACACAGGAGTAGGGTATTACGCTTCCCTGCGGCCCGAACCTGTATACATCGCCTGTGTCTCTTGCTCGTTCGATAGGTCGCTATCTTTCCACATACAGAGAGAGAGTTTGGGATTTCACCCCGAGCCCCCGGCCGAACCGGCAAAGGGGGGCCTGCGCGGTCTCCCGGTGAGGAGCCTCGCGCTCCGTCAATCTATATTTAATGTGTCGATGTTTGATGTCGCGATTCCGGTATTTGCATAGCATGGGGATCGTTGTTACTAGGATATACGCGAGATTGTAGTAAAAGAGATGGAGACGAGGATTTTTATATAGGTTCGGGCCCCTTATCTGACAGGTAATAGCCCTACATCCTGTTAGCCGAAGCCGGTCGTTGTTATTAGTCACCATAATCACACTAGTATAATATTTGGGGTAGTCTATCTAACCGTTATCGACATGGCGGTCTGAAGTGCTGACTCTTAGTCGACAACAGTGTAGTCTTCCTCCTCGAATCCATGCCCGATGAGATCAGAGACAGCGCTAGATCGCTACAGCCGGCCTCCATAGGTACTGGATAGGGTCCTCCAGGCATATCTCTGATGTCGATATCCGGCGTCTTGTCTTGGCGCATGTTGGTTTGTATGTTGTGGCTTCTGTTGTTCGTCTATGGTGTGTGTCCCCTCTCCTCCTAAGGGGCCTTGTATTTATACCTATAGGTGTCCCCTTGTCCAAGTAGAACTAGGGAAACCGATATGGATACAATCCGAGTAGTCTTTGTCGTTTCCATGTAGAACTCTGGTTGTCTTTCCTTATCCGGAATTCTCTCCATATCCGAAGGTTGTTTCCGTATAAGACATGGTATGTGGTGGGTCCTCCCGAGATTTAGTCAACTACTATTAGGTATGTGGTATCCATAACCCTGACATAATGCTCTATGCATGTGTTCAAAGATTTGATGTGATGTTTTTGGGTAAATTTTTTTGGAACTAAACAAGGCCTATATCAACTAGACACAAAAATTTGGTTTCAATTCTGTTTGGAATTCAAGTGCCCCAATCTGATAGTACTAGTTGGAATCGAGAAAACAGACGATATGCCACTCTCTAAAGTGGGTTCAGATAAAATGCAACACAATACAATGCACCAGATAAAATGCTACTCAATACATTACCTATTGGATGAAATGCCACTTTAGAGATTTTTGTGCCCAAAATGCCCTGGAGAGAGAGGGAGAGGGGAGGGCTAGCCGGGCGGCGCCGGAGGCCTCGCCGGGCAGCGGCCGGCGGCGACGACGGGGAGGGGAGGACGGGGCGGCGGTGGAGGTGACCGGTGGTGACAACGGGGGGAGGGAGGAAGCGACGCGGGGGAAGAAGAGGAGGAGGAGGAGGAGGCAACGTGAAGGGAGGAGGATGGCGCGGCGAGCATCACCGCCTAGGTGGTGACGGGGATGACGGTCTGAGCTCCACTGCAGTCGCCTCTTCTTTCGCCCTATCCTCCTCCCCCCGACGTCCCCGCCGACCATCGCCACCGTCCCGTCCCTCTGGTGAGGCCTATCTTCCTTCCCCGTCGTCGCCACCGGCCGCCTTCGCCGTTCCCCTGGCGAGGCCTATCTCCAGGGTATTATATTGAGTGACATTTTATCCAGTGTATTATATTGGAGAGTGGCATATCGTCCCCGTTTTCTCAGTTGGAACCAAACGGAGCCGATAATTTCGAAAGGAGTCCCGTTCCGTCCCGTCCGAGCCGTCGCCACCATGGGCGGAGATCCCACCGCCGACCCCTCCTCCGCATACTTCATCGACGCCGACCACCCGTACGCCGCCGCCGCCGCCTCCGCGCTCACCTCCCACCGCTCCAGGTCCAAGTGGTCCCACCTCTCCTCCCTCGCCGTGCCCGATCCCCTCCCGGCCTCCGCCGTCGCGGCGGTCCCCCTCCTGCTCCGCCGCCGCCCCCACGTGGCCCTCAGCTTCCACCTCTTCGCCACCCGCCGCCTCCTCCCCTCTGGCTCTCCGCCCCCGCTCCTCCTCTCCGTCTCCGCCGCCCATGTCGCCGCCGCTTCCCGCCTCCGCCGCGCCGCCATCTCCCTCCTCTCCTCCGCCGCCCGCCACTACCCGCATTCTCAAATCTTCGCCGCCCTGGCCGCCACCTACCGCCGGTTCGCCTCCGCGCCCTTCGTCTTTGACCTTCTCCTCCTCGCCTACCTCCGCTCCCGCCGCGACGCCCTCGCCGCGGCCTCCGTCGCCCGCCGCATCCTCGCTGCCGGCGCCCACCCCCTCCCCTCCACCTCCGCCGCCCTCCTCCGCTCCCTCCCCTCCGCCGCCGCGGCCCTCGACATGTACCGCGAAATCTACACGCGCCCGAGTTCAAGGATCAACAGCCAGCTACTGCCGACCGTTCATACCTTCAACTCCCTCCTCCTCGCTTTCTACCGTGAAGGGAAGTGCGATGTTTTCAAGGTTGTGCTCCAGGAAATGGACAGATATTCCTGCGTACACAATGTGTGCACCTACAATATCCGGATGGCCGCGTATTGTGATAGCAAGGAGGTGGAGAAGGCACGAGGGCTGTGGGATGAGATGGTTGAGGGAGGAATCCAACCGGATGTTCCCGCGTACAACACGATGATCAGTGGGTACTGTGGTGTGGGGGAGGTAGGTATGGCAGAGGAGATGTTTAAGGATATGGAGATGGGTGGGATCGACCCAAGCGTTACGACATTTGAATGGTTGGTTAGAGGGCATTGTAGGGTGGGGGATATCGATGCGGCAATGCTTGTGCGTGCAGACATGAGCAGGAGGGGGTTCCAGATGGCGGCAGAGGTTGTAGAGGAGGTGGTGAATGTACTGTGTCAGAAGAAGAGAGTGAAGGAGGCATTAGGTGTTTTGAAGGAAGAGATGAGGAAGGAAGAGTTTGTGCCAAGTCGGGAATGTTACGAGGTATTGATAAGGGAACTTTGTGAGCAAGGGGAGGTGGAGGTGGCAATGAGACTCCAGGCGGAGATGGCTGGTATGGGATTCAAGGTTGGCAGTGAGGTGTACTGTGCCTTTGTCTGTGCCTATGAGAAGGCTGAGGATTATGAGATGGCAGAGAAGTTGAGGAAAGAATTGTCGGTGATAAGCATTCAGGATGGATGATATTTTCCTTATCTTTACACAGTGATGCATGATTTTTCATCTCTGTTCATTGCAATGAAAAAGTCTGGTAAAATTCATGTCGAACTTATCGTAAAGATATTATTCCTCTATTTGTGTTCTCTCTTAGTTCTTTGGTAGTATCAAATAGTAATAGTTTCTTATGATGTTTTTTTCCTTTGTTCAGTTAAACGCTGTTGTTTTTTTTTTTTTTAATTTCAAATGATCATTTTGAATCCCTGGCCTCAGTTTTTGTACTCATCTAGACGATTTACATAGTTACCACCTCCGTTCTCAGATGTTATCCTAGAATGCATGTAGTCAAACATCAAAACCTTAAATGATTAGTTAATATAGTTAGATTTCTTATAGAAAGCACTTCCATATAGTTATATTTTTAATTGCTTTTATAAAAATATAGTTCGAGCTAATGGAGAAAGATTGGAGTGAAGTTTAGTATGCTTTCTAAGATCAGAGGAGGAAAAGAATGAAGGTGTGGGCGGGAAGGAGGAGGCAAGCCTGGGCTGGGCCTACCCCCATCCCTAGAGGAGCCGTATGAGGCGGAAGCTCCACGTACGGTTTTGAAGCCGAGCCAACATTAGTGATGAAACATGTGCATTGGAGACTGGTGATATCCAAAATGACAAGCAAAAAGAATGTAGGTAGTATTTGTTTGCACTGAAGGCTCTGACAGTCTGACTATAAAATGTTTGCCTTTTGAAACCATAGGGGAGATGCCATCTTCTTTTAATTGCAAATGGAACTTTACACAGTTCTGCTACCTTAGGTGTTCTTTTGTATGATCCCATATGCACTTCCTTACCAGTTCTCATAAGTTTATTATTATCACTTGGTATTTATATGATTTAGTGATCAATTCGTTTGTTTTTAAAGTGCAACTGTTTTTTGTTGGTTAGTGCCCAGCTGTTTCAATTCTCAAACGATCTGATCTTTTAAAGGAGTCACTCTGCACATGAAAATTATTTACTCGATTCATGACACATAAGTGATTAGTTAATATCTTGATTGCAGGTTTGCTTCTTCTTATCCATTGCAATAGGCCCATTAAACTGTGATGTCAGATATGTCCTTCCAGCAGCTAGCAGTTTCATATCCGTCACACAGTGACACGATCCGAGATGCAACTGTTTGTTGTAATTATGTGGTTGACTTGAAGTTAGTATTTGTGGGACACCAACCACAATCCATGACGATGATTTTCTGCTCCACTATCAAGAGAGTGATATAGAAGAAGTATGGTCAAAGTGGATGGCAGTTTGCAGTTCATACAGTAGATCAGGTATGAATTATGATGCGAACAAGATTCTCTTTTTTTATTTTAACATCTAAATATTTTCTTACGGATCCTTACAGCAGTATGATTTGTTACTGAAATGCACATTTACTGTTGGGAAATCAAACCTCGCTTTGAGTTTGAAGTATTGTGTCCTTCGCTTTGAAGGTCTAAGATAAGTCGCTAGCTCCGTCGGGATGAGATCAGTTTCAGGTTCTTGAGTTTGTAAAGGCCTAGTCCTGTGGAGTCTTGGTGAGGGGAGAGGCTCCCCTCCCAGTTCCTCCTTTTTTCTCTTCTTAATGAAATGAAACGCAATTCTCTTGCTTATTCAAGAAAAAAGAGTCTTGTGTCCTTCATCGACATACTTGCCCTTCAATGTTTATAGGGTGCAGCGTTAGAAACAGCAGGATGAATTGAAATATTTGTATAACTTCTAAAAAGTGCTCTTAGCTGTGAAAAGCCTGAAGCCAATGAGATTGATAAACCAACATGGATCTCCCAGAACCAAGATTATGAAAATTTGTATATAAATGCTATCCCAGACAAATACCCTTCAGGTATACTTGATTCTGTTCAAGTATTCTGTTGTCTTAGAAACCAATAGTGAATTATCTGATACAAAAATGAGTAAATGACATATACCCTTGTTTTTCCAGGCAACTAGCAAACTCTGCGTCATACTTGATCTTCATATGTGGAGTAAACTTGCTATCCTCATCAACTACTGAACTGCTATTTCATTTGTCTTGGGTCCAATTTCTAGCAATGCTAGTTCGTTAGTCAGTTTCCTGTACATTCATGGACTTGCAGAAAAATAAATAGAGAAAGGTAGAAACGTTTTATGTTCAATACTAAACTAGTTTTATGACTTGTAGACTTTTTCAATGTACATAGTCCAGAAGGGAGTTTAAATAAATTGTTCAGAATACAAGTTACTCCAAGATGTTATCATAATCGAATTAACAGAGAACTTAGTGATTAACAGAGTATAGAAGGTAGCAGCACAGCACTATCGATCGGCATGCAGCAGCAGGAATTTCTGCTCTACCCACCCTCTCTTCTGCTTTTGTTTCTTCTTCCTAGCTGACAGCAGCTA
This sequence comes from Oryza sativa Japonica Group, assembly GCF_034140825.1. Lineage (NCBI taxonomy): Eukaryota > Viridiplantae > Streptophyta > Magnoliopsida > Poales > Poaceae > Oryza > Oryza sativa. The sequence continues at coordinate 12,780,070 of NC_089046.1, forward strand.
ATCAGATTAGCTACAGGTTTGGTTGAAGGTGAAGAACAAGGGGAGCTAGAAATGAGAAGAGGATGCAAGCAACAAGAACATCTCTTGCAAACATTTATCATTTCACTCCATCAAGGTGTGTAACAAGAATCATGAGGCTCTAGATCTCAAATGCGCTCTATGCCATGCCTGTCTGATTTGTTTTATTTTATATTGATAGTTAAACAAATTATGTTCGGATTTTGAATCCCCATTGTGTTAGTGCTAATACCCTGTGTAGATCATATTCTTAGTACTCCAGGTGTTATTTAGCAAGAGGATGCTTGCTGAGTGTATAGGACTTCTCATCATTGAGTCATTCTAAGGTAACAGTTCATACTTTAATCTGTTTGAGCTACCAAATTAAATCTGACCATTCATTTAAAGGGAACATATTATGTGCACACAAGCTTCGTGTGCACACTCCGTACACACCAACGAACAAATTTCACCGAAACATCTAGAAAAAAATGTTCATATACTTTCAATAGTATTACACCTACGTGTAAAATCTTAACCTCAAATTCATTATATTTTAGCAGTAACAATAAAAAACTTATTTTTGACAGTTTTAAGACTATAAGTCTGTCAGAATTTTATCTTTTTTGTTGCTCTTTATGTAGGATGAATTTGAAGATCAGACTTTACACGTAGATGTGATACTATTAAAAGTACATATTCATATTTTCCAAGAATTTTTAGTGATATTTTTTAGTTGGTGTGCATGGTGTGTATACGTGAAGGCTTGTGTGTGTAGGATACATTCCCTTATTTAAATGGTATCTTATATTTTTAGCCCTTGATCTGTTTAGTGATTGTGCTTCCTTATTTTGTTTGTGGTCTAATGTGACGATATTATGTACCATGAAGTATCATGTACTATAGAAAAGCTCAAGGAATACATAATGCAGAATTCAACTACTCTCTGGACACTATCTTTTTTATAACGAATTTCATTAGCATATAACCATGTGCATTTAGATTCTACTGTGCTGGCTTGGCTGCTTGAGTTATGAATTGCTTTACCTTAGACGTTTGAAAGTGATTAATCAGCGGACAACAAAGAATCATATGGACGGCTAGGTGGTGAGCCGGTGGCCCCACATATGGGCCAATTTTCAATAATAGATAATACTATTGTCTTCTACAGATAAAGAGATGGTTAAATGGTAAAGAAATTGATCAAAAGTACAATTAAAACACAGAAAAGTATAGAAGTTAACCTAGCATGTAGGTTAGTTGAATTGGAAAATATAAAAAATAACAAACATGATCGATGTAAATATTCACATATGTTGTCACTGCAGATGAAACGAGTGATAGAATTAATGATGCTTTTCCTGTGCATCATAGATTTGAAGTTGGTAAAGGTGCTCTGCTGTAAGCCATACGATGGTTGTAAACTCACCATCGTTGTTGAGCCTCTTGGCATGGGACTCCCTGCTGCATCGGTTGGACGCATATATAAGAAAATCTACCCAGATCCCATAGACCAGCTTCATCGTGTCATCTCTTTCAAGCAGTCGTTTTGCTAGCTGGGTGGCGAAAAATAAACGGTTAGATATCAGATCTTGTGTGACCTCCTTGTCATGTAGCATGTTGGCAAGTTTCTGACTTGGATGGAGCCCAGAAACATATGCGGGTACACCAGCTTCCTCCCACTCTTTGGCCAGACTTTCTTTGGTCCATTGGTACATCTTGTTTTGAGCAAGGCCAGGTAGCATGTCTGGTTGTTTGACAAGGAGGAACATCATGTAGTTTGATAATGCTTTGACAGCTTCCTTCACAGCATCTTGATCGTCGGCCTTGCGCTGAGCAATAAAGATGTCAGTGGCGATGTGCCAGACGATAATACCCTCGTGGAGCTCAGCACCAAGCCTCTTCTCGAGGTATTCCTTGTACTCGTCATCAACTTGTTTATCCTCCAACCAACGCTTTATTGCCACCTTTCCCCATTGCTCCCTAAAAATTCCTAGTGTATTCACGGTCCTGTCCTTGATCATGAATTTTATATACTCAATTACCATGTCCTTGAGTCCCTTTGGAATGTCAGCTGTCACCACGTTGTAGCTCAATTCTTCTGCCAGTCTTCCGAAGCCCAACATCTCTGCCAATCTGCTGAAGCCTAGCTTCTTGGACAGTCTGCTGAAGACTAGCCTCACTACCAGTTTGCCAAGTAGAGGAGGCCTGGCAGTGCAGGCATCCAACATGTTGTATTGCCCCAGGGTACCTGACCACCTCCTTGACAAGCTCAAGTAACTCCAAATCCCTGTGCTACAGGCAAGCCGGCGAAAGGAGAGGACCATATTGCGAAGGCAGTGCCACTTCTTAGAGCACAAGGCTGCATGTCGAAGGCTGGTCCACCGCGTTGCACATAGGAAGGAGAACGTCCAGGTGGACCAGAGCGCGCTCAAAAGTGATGCCATCTCCATGAGCAAGGAAGAACTCAGTAAAACATAGGTGATGGTAATGTCAGCTCTGCTACTTTGCCCCTCCTTACCATATAATTGGAACAGCAGGAAGGAGGCAGCCACGGTGAGCGATGAGACGATGCGGATGCAGTAGCCGGTCCAGGTGTGGATGACGGCTGCCTTGGTGTAGAGAATGTCATACATGAGGGAGAGCTCCATCTCCATCAGCGTCCACAAATCCACCCTGTTCTCCCTAAGGTACGCAAGTATTCTGAGAAAGTATCTATCTGGATCATACATTGAAGAGTCAACCATGGCAGACTTGCAGACGAGGAACACGGCGTGGGCACGCCGCATGAGGAATTCCTCCTCGTCGACTTCCTTCCCCTTGAATCCCCCCCGAGGTAGTTCGTCTTCCTCAAGGTAAACCCGGTACAATTGCCGCGGTTCCTCCTCACCGTCTTCTCGTTCCACCGACGACAGGATGACCTTAAAGTTGGCGATCCAGAGAGCCCAAGTCTTCTCAAACATCTTGAACACGGCCACGGTGGTGACCATGATGGCACCCGGCAACAGCAAGGTCCTGCTGCTACCGACATGCTTGACGAGGACAAACACAGCACCTAGGCCCTGCACAAAGAGAGTCAGGGCATGGCGCCCTGCGATCTTGCTGTCCTCGAGCGAGTAGGCAGTGATGTTGTCCGGACCAGCGAGATGCAGCAGCAAGAAGGGAGCCCAGAAGGGGACGAGCCGGTGGCTGCGCTGCGCGGCGCTGAGGGAGAGCCTGCCGAGGGCGTACGTCGCGGTGATGTTGGCGAACTTGTACGCCAGCCAGAGGACAGCCCTCCGTTTGTTTCTGCCTTGGCGCCGCCGGATGCCGGAGAAGAAGAGCGGGAAGAACTGCTGGATGAGGCTGAGGACTACAAGGATCTGGGTTGCCCATTCGCTCCAAAAGCCCAGCAGCAGCCGGGCGATTTCTCTCGGCTGCATCACTGACCAATGCAATGCAGATCATCATTTCACATTTCACACTTGAATATAATTGCCGGCATGCATGATGCAGATCCAAACAGGTACAGAACGAACAATACATACCATGGCTAGCGGCCTGTAGTTGATTACTAGGACCAAAATGCATGTATGGCAGGAAGCGGGACATAGTTGAAGGGCCAACTGCTTGAGCTCCGGGTGCTGAGCTAGCTAGGACGATATGATGCTAGATGTATACTCCCTCCGTCCCACAATAAATCGAATTCTGGAGGGAGGGGTTTGTCCCACAAAAAACCGATTCTAGCACAAAAAAACGAGAAATGTTAACTCCATCCAATCGTTTGTGGGCCATACTAGTGAATACGGAGTGTAGTAGTAGTGGATACGGAGGGCAACGATCTCTCGCGTTCACACGTGCCAACCTCATCTCTTCCCAAGCCTCTCGCATCTCTCTCGTTCTCTCATGGCGGCGTCTAGATGCGGAACCTCACCGATCCTCCTACCCCTTCCACCCCTCTCCCCTTCCCTTCCGCAGTCCTGCTCCACCCCTCACTCTCCTCTAGCCGCGATTTTCTGCGTCTGATGTGGCGGCTGGGATGTGGTGGTTGAGGCAGAGGCTTGCAGGGAGGCAGATCCAATGAAGGTGACGGTGGCGTCGGATGGATGCAGCGGCGACAAAGGCAGTGGCATGCTGTTTTCATGGAGATCTTATGCAGATTTCTTTTTTTTCTTTATTCTTGGTTCTTCTATGTTCTTGGTACTTGCAAGTTCATGCAGGTGAATTAAAATCATTAATTTTTTTCCTGATTGGAGGGATGCTATCTTTTCTTTGGCAAGTGTAAAAATTAGTTCTTGCATCTGAATTCAGAGCAATTCTTTTTTTTTTTTCAGATTGCTGAGATGTCTCTTCTTTCGGCAGTGCAAAAATTCAATTTATTTTTTCTTTTTTTTTTGTCATAGATGTCTCCTGTATGTGTTTTTTCAGATTGCTGAGATGTTCTTCTTTCGGCAGTGCAAAAATTTAATTTATCTTGCCTTTTTCTTTTCTCTCGTAGATGTTCCCTGTACGTGCTGTACTAGTAGTATTAATTAATGGATATAGATAGCGACAATATTGACGGATGAACGTAGTTAATGAGGTTATTTTGGTTTCACTTCAGTTCTAAACTTACCAAGGGAATCCAGGAATCGATATTTTTTGGACGGAGGGAGTAGTATGGTGTATGAAGTAGCTATAGCCTAGAGCTATCTCATTTCTACCACACCAATTTTGACAATTTAACCCTGTGCAAAAACTATTTTTACAAATGAACCGCTGCCAAAACTTATTTTAAAAATGACCTTTTTACTCAACGCCAAATCATGTGGCACTGAACTTAGACACCTCAGCGTCACGTCAGCTGGCGCTGAATGCCGTGCCACGGCGGATGGTAGACTAAGTCAGCGTGCCAACGTACATTCAGCGCCATGCTATTTGGCGCTGAGGTGTCTAAGTTCAGCGCCACACGATTTGGCGTTGAGCAAAAGGGTCAGATTTGAAATAAGTTTTAGCAGCGGTTTATTTATAAAAATAGTTTTTGCAAATGTTCAAATTGTCAAAATTAATGTTCTGCTCGAAAGGTGGCCATGCCAGCAAGACCAAATCCAAATGGTAATTTTCTTTTTGTTATTGTTTGGATCGTACGGCAGGGAGTAACCATAGTATATGCATCCGTTAACATGAGCTTCAGTTCAATCAAAATCTCATCTGGATCGGGGCCATGCATTTGAAAGGTGGCCATGCCAGCTTAATCAAACAGCACTCCCTCCGTTAAAAAAAAACTCAACTTCTGTGAGTTTAAATTTTGTCCTACGAAAAACCAACTTCTATCATCTTATCTAACCTTAGCACATAAAATGAGAAGTTTTATCTCTTAAATACCTTTTACCTACCTATCAACATTACTACATTTTCTAATAATGAGGAGCATTTTGGTTATTTTTACTCTTTACTAATCTCTTGTTGGGATGCTAGGAATCTCTCGTTGGGATGCTAGGAATGGGCTTTTTTGGTCGGAGGGAGTAAGTAGGATGTGATGGCACAACCATTAGAAGTACAGATCTGTCAATAATCTGCCGGCTAGTTGCGACATTGATTAATATTCCTAGTAAAGTAGGATGTAATGGCACAACCACTTTACTTGTGACGGGTGGATGGAGGTGTCACAACCTGACTATGACTATTTTTATGGATTTATAAATTATTTAATAATTTATCTCTAGAATTTATATTAGTAAGCAAATCATTCAACACGTGAAGTAAAAATGGGAAATAAAATGTCCTAAATAAATTATGGTCAGACATATTGTTATTAAATTCTCCTTATTCTAAAATACTCTCTGAAAGTTTTGTGGAATTTTTAGAGCTTAAAAGTAATTTTTTAATAGTATTTTTTTTACAAATAATCGAAAATGGTAAGTTGCACTCATTTCTCACTCCCATCCACCTCCTCTGCTTTCTTGTGCTCTGCTTTTCCCTGCTCGTCGTGTTCCTAATGTTCTTCTTGCAAGCAGTAATAACATGAAAAAAATTAATCCAGGTGGTTATGTGGCTAATCCTTTTTTTTGATCATAAGGCAATGGTGCACTAATCCTAATGTCGTTTAATGCCGTACTACTCGAGCGAGTTGTTTCTACCTTTTTCTTTTGTGCAATGTTTTACCGAGATATCTGCACTAGAGGTGTGTTTAGTTTTTTGGGTGTAAATTTTGAAGTATACGGACACATATTTAAAGTATTAAACATAGACTAATAACAAAACAAATTACAGATTCCGCCTGTAAATTGCGAGACAAATTTATTAAGCCTAATTAATGTGTCATTAGCAAATGTTTACTATAGCGTAATTAGGCTTAAAGATTCGTTTCTCAATTTACATGCAAACTGTGCAATTATTTTTTCCTACATTTAATGCCTCATGTATGTGTCTAAATATTTGATGCGATGTTTTTGGCCAAATTTTTTTTTTGATCTAAACAAGGTCCGGGTACCTGAAATGGTGGGACCTCCTTTATATCTTTGTGTTTGTTCGGAGGAACTCGGGTAAATGTTCTTGTGATTCCTCCATGGTTGGTTGGTTGGTTACTTGGTTGTGTGATGTATTCTTTCCTTGGCTGGGGAAAAGATTTCACTTTTTTGAAGGGTTAATTGGATCCATGCCATTATAACTTTCGTGGTTTTGAAATATGGGATCATAACCACTAAAAACTTGGGAGTTGGGACAAGCTATGAATTTTCCACTAGACATGATCTGATCACTCATTTTGTACATGTGCGTGAACTATTTATTTTTATTTTTTATGGACATTGCAATACATAATTTATACATGCAGTCATATTACATATACTGTACATGGTAACTGTCATGACGAAGCACGAAGCAAAAATAACAGGTGCTTCAATTGATGCTCAAATTTACCCATGGTTACTGTCATGATGAAAGAGCAAGAAGCAAAAATAGCCATACTAAAAGCATGCCCAACAGCTTCCTTTCTTGATTCCCTATCCTCAGATTTAAGAAATTTTGGTTAAAAATCGTCTCCAACAGATTCTCTATCCTATCTTTCAATAGATCTGGTTTCCAACTCCGGATATATCGTACCTTACTTCTGGGGAGCGAATTTTATTCCCAATCTCAGTCATCTTTCCCTCTCGCGCGCGCACGGCGAAAATGTTCGCATCCTCTTCCTCCTCGCGACCTCGTTCCTCCGCGGCAGCGCCATCAGCGATGGGCTCTTCCACGGTGGCTGCGGCGGCAGCGATGGCAGTGACATCTTCCTCAACGGCGGCGGCAGCGGCTGTGGCTGCGGCGGCCTCTTCCTCCGCAGCGGCGCCGGCGACTCGGTCTCGGGTGATCGATCGAGAGTTTGGGATGTTGCTGCTGGCGTGAAGGTCGCGGAAGGCGGTGATGGTGAAGGCGCAGGCGTCGCTGCTGCAGAAGAGGGGTGGCGCGATGGCGGAGCTGGTGATCCCGGCACACTTCCGGTGCCCGATCTCGCTGGACCTGATGCGCGACCTGGTGATGGCAACGATGGGGATCACGTACGACAGGGAGGGGATCGAGGCGTGGCTGGACACGGGGCGCGCGGTGTGCCCCGTCACCCACGCGCCGCTCTGGCTCGAGGACCTTGTCCCCAACCATGCCATCCGCCACGTCATCCAGGACTGGTGCGTCGCCAACAGGTCCCACGGTGTGGAGCGCATCCCCACGCCCAAGATCCCCGCCACGCCCATCCAGGCCTCCGAGATGCTGTTCAACGTCGCCGAGTCGGCGCGGTGTGGTGCGGCGGAGCGCGCCACCGAGCGGTCGCTCCTATTAGTGCTACTTCCTTCGTTTTACAATGTAAGTCATTCTAGCATTTTCTACGTTCATATTGATGTTAATGAATCTAGACTATTAGATTGTGAAACGGAGGGAGTAATTCCTCCGATATATATATGTAGCAGTTATTTACTTTGTCCAGTGTTAATCTAGATACATTGCATCCATTTTGAAGAAATGAGACATATATGAACTAAATTTCATTGCTGTACACTGCCTCGGTTGTGTAGAGAAGCTTGTTGTTTATGTGCTGCAAGCAAATATAATGGTTTCAAGTCTGTCTTTCATTCAATCATTTATTTGGCATGAACAGGAAAAATGGATGGAAGTGGGTATTTTACAAACTTGATAAATGAGGGTGGTCGTACTTTTGCTGCTTAAATAGCTGCTGTTGCTGCTTGTACTGGAGTACAAGCAGAATTAAAAATTTTAACAGAAGCACACACTTTTAGATTTTGGGAATTGAATTTAGGCCTTCTTTTGGAGGGGGGAGTTTTTTCACTTTCTATTTCAGTTTAAGAAACCAAAAATTAAATTTTAGGGATAAATTATTGGTAAGTTGTTGGGTATGCTACCCCTTTGATTTGGAGGAAAAACATAAAAAGTTTTAGAGAATTTCAATCCTATAGAAAAATTTCATGTACAGGCCTTTGAAACAAAAAATTGAATCATATATTATCCTTTGAAATTACTATAGAATGTACAATCCTATAGAGATTTTGAAGAAAATTTAACAAGAACTTCAATCTCTTGAAAATTTTCCTATGACTATATTCTCATCTGATTCCTGTGTTTTCTTGCGGTCCAATCAAATGGTCATCCCTATATTTTTTCTCTGTATTTTGCCATTCTTTGTTTTGTACTTAAATTTCTATTATAATCCTGTGTTTTCCTATTCCTTTATTTTTGTATTATGCGATTCAAATGGGCCCTGCAAGTGCTTCAATTCATGCTCAAATTTATCCAGGTGAGCGAAGTAAAAATCGACCATTTCAGTGTCTGCTGATATGTATACTCGACTGCAGGAGGATCCCACTGCAAGAAAATATTTTTAGTAAACATGGGAGAACGTTGTTTTGCTAGTTAATAGAAAAACAAATGTACAACCAGCAAAGTAATTTACCCATGGAGCCATGTCCTTGTTCACGAGCCGTGCTCTAATGCCCTCTACACAGAACAAGAAAAAAGAGAGGGCATTTTAAGACAAAATCTAGATAATTAAGTGTGCTGAGATTCCATCGATGAACATGCAAACATACCTCATGAAATTCATGAGATAATTAATCCCAGATTCCATCGATGGACATACAGTATTCATGCAAAGGCATCCTGTTATCTACCTTCACGTATGTACAGAATGGCCATAGATAATTTGTCCGCCATCGGTCAAGGTAGTTGTTTACACCTAAATTTGACACTTATGATTAAGATAGAAAAAAACGTCAAGATTTAGAAAATCTGCCGGTTTCCTCTAGAGGGCTGGTCTGACCGCTGTGTATGGGCCGGTCAGACCGTAGCCTGAGGGCCGGTCAGACCGGCCATGTAGAGTCCGAGTCTGTTTCGTCGGGTCTCGGGTTTGCTTAGGAAGGCATGTTTTGGGTTTTTATTGTTCTCTATCCTGAATTGGATGTCGAGGAGGGCCTGTAGAGGATAAGACCAACCCCTATTTAAGGGACAAGACTGTTGACGGTCGTTAGCGATCAGTTTTGACCGTCAATATTACCAAAATAGAGGAGAACTAGTTATGCTTGCAATGCTATTTATATTAGAATAATAATATTTTACTAGTCTTTGGTTCACTAACCTTTTGCAGAGAATAATCATTAAATGAAGGAGAATCGACATCCAATCAGACGATTGATCAATCGGACGATGTCGAGAATCAGACTTATCAATGAATAGGCCAAGAACTCAGAAATGACATGACTAATTGGGCTAAAATTCAGAAGTCTATGGAGTAGAGAAGTCCAGGAGGCCACCAGCCAAATTATGGGCTGGTTGGGCCGGCCCCTGGTTCGGCCGAACCCCCCTCGTCGCCATTGATACAGGGCTTCTTCTGGACGGTTTAGATTGTCTCCCAATGACGGTTGGAGGGTATTTCCGACCATTCCAACCATCACAACCGTCATTGGGAGGCTATATAAACCCCTCACTCTCTCCATTTCAATACACACCTTAAGCAAAGCTCTCTCATATTCTCTCAAGTTTAGTTTAGTGTTATCTAGCTAGTGAAATAGGAATAGAGTAGAAATCGGAGTCCGGAAGCCTTCGGAAGAGTTCGGGTATGGCTCTAGTAGCCCTTCTCTTCTCTTTTGTAAGCTTTGTACTATTATTAGAATATTCTTCTTTATACATTAAGGGTATTGAAATACTTTCCGAGTATATGAATGACAACTTTACATTATGTTCATGTTATACTGATTATACTGCTAGCTTATCTGGGGGATGCTTTGGTGCGGGTATAATGTTTGCACATGCAATTACTCTATGTCATAACGATGATATTAGAGTAGTATTTGGTAGTTTAGGCGTGGTGTCTAGATTACGGGATATCATTATTTAGGGTTATTTGCTGCAGATGAGAGGTGGGCCGCTGATGGTGACAGCTCAGTACGGGTATTCTTCCGCGCGTGTATATAGTCCTAAGTTAATTTCCTGTGGAGGGTACTCCTCCGTATTTAGCCCCGGTTGTATGGTCATACGGGCTGTCGTAAGGAACTCGGTAGTCAGGGGTGGCTTCTCGAAGTACCAGGAGGGCATCGGATAGAGGGTATTAGCTAGTATATCAGATAACTGGGATGTATGTACTATGTATACTAGAAGTATAAGAATAGATTCTCTTTCTCTTTTCTTTCCACTTAGCTTAGATATTTTAGTATGAGAATGAGTAGCTTCCTGCTTGTGTGTCACTCTACCCTTGAATTATCTTAACCCCTGCTTAGATTATTATTATTACAAGTAACATATAAATTATTAGTCAGGTTCTCTGTACCATGATCTTTCCACGGGATTAAATAAATACGATACCCTTGGAATACTCTTGGGTGAAATGCTACAATGATATATCCATGCGCTTGCGGATGAACTCTGTAACCAGAATATACCAGGAGTATTTCTGCACCATTGCTGGGAATAATATTTCTAGTAATATCGTTAAAAAATACCAACAAGCATTTCTGGCGCCGTTGCTGGGGAAGATTCATAATAGAGATTACTAAAACTAATACTTTATATTTACCTCTGTATAATCACTGCCCTTTGTAGGCTAACCTTGGTTGTTTTCACTTTTGTTGTGTAAACAGGGTAGTGCATGACTGGTTTCAACTTGCCGGAAAACTTTAAGGAAAATCCAGAAGCTTTCTTCTGGAGCGTCAAACCACGAGTCGCCGCTCCGTAGAAAACTCTCCCGAGAAAGAAACCAGCCATACCAGTGCCACCGACTTTCAAGACTATGGCTGACAAGACTCTCCGTGAATTCGCCCTCTACTGACAATGTGGCCTTGGGCCGCAGATCAACATGGGAGACGTGGATTTCGATCTGAGGTCCAGCCTCATCACGATGGCACAGGCTAGCCCGTTCTGTGGCAAGCCTAACGAGGATGCCAATGCTCATCTACAGCAGTTCCTGGAGATTTGCAGCACGTACACCATAAAGGGTGTCAGTCCAGACGCCGTCAGGCTGCGGCTGTTCAAGTTTTCCCTCCTCGGGAAAGCGAAGCAGTGGTTTTATGCCAACCGTGCTACGATCAACACCTGGGACAAATGGTCCTTGGCATTCCTCTCAAAGTTCTTCCCGATGGGCAAAACTAACGCTCTTCGGGGGAGAATTTCTAGCTTCCAGCAGACAAGGGATGAGTCCATTCTTGAAGCATGGGAACGACTTCAGGAATACGTGGTCGCCTGTCCTCATCATGGGATGGACAACTGGCTGATCCTGCAGAACTTTTATAATGGGCTCACTCTCATATCCCGTGACCACCTGGACGCGGCAGCTGGAGGAGCTTTCTTCTCTAAGACGGTTCGGGGAGCCGTTGATCTAATAGAGAAGATGGTCTCCAATATGGGTTGGAGCGAGGAACGACTCCAAACCTGTTAGCGAGGCATGCATACCATCAAGGAGACGGAAATGCTTGCTGCCAAGCTGGACCTTGATGTGACCATGGCTACTATGGATGCAACCATAGCTCACATCATGGATGAACAATATCTTATCAAGATCAAGTCCTCCAAGTGCTGGAATCTGATTCGGCCACCTACTACACTGCTGACTTCAAAGAGCCACCGAATCTGCATACGACCTTCGTGTTCGTTCCGTGAGTACTTGATGGAAAGCTCTGGAGTCCTCTTTCCACCGGATCTAGCCTCATCGCCAAATTCCATCCAAGTCATCCGCAGATGAAGAAACATGGTGCTGCGTCACCTGTCATGGGCCTTTGGGCTTGTAACTTCGTTTGGGACCCCGGCCCAAGTGGGGCCCTTGTGGGGTGTGCCCCAACCAGGTGGAGCATGACCCTAGGACCCTCTTGGTCGTTCTCCCAACCCTAGAAGTAGCTAGGTACCCCTTCAGGGTTTCTTGGGTTTTGTTTAGATGAAAGTTTAGATTTGCTACTTGCTGGGTAATCCCGTGATCGGTTAGTTTGTTGGTTTTCTCGTTACGGAACCCCAACCTATCATTTGTATTCAATTCCTATCTGCAATTCAGATTGCTTTTATCTTGTTATTGCTTGTTCCTTCGATTTGCTTGCAGGAATAAGGTTGATCTGCACCGACAAGATCAACAACCCACGGAGAGGTTTCGTTGCTCCCTGAGTTTTTATCTTCATATAACCAGAAAATAGCTATACAAAAAAATTCGCATCATTTACCTAGCCATATTTGTGCCATTGCATTGTTCATTTTAGTTTTTGCTTTGTTGACGTTGTATCGTCTGCTGGTCTTAGCGTTTAGTCCGTTTAGAGTTTCGAGTTCTGGTCACGTTTAGTACCACTGTCGCCGCCACCGCCGCCGTGTCCTTGTTGTCGTCGGGACCTAGGAAAACGGAATCGTCGTGTTGTCGGGGTTTCGTTTTTCTAGTTTTCAGAAGTTTTTGTTGGTCAATTTTGGAGTTGCACCTAGGTTTCTGTCATGTGCCATGTGGTTATGCCCTGTGCCGTGGTCATGTCCGTGCTGTTGCGCATAAAGAAGGCCGAGGTCATGTCCGTGCTGTTGCGCATAAAGAAGATGCCTGAGAAAGATGAAAGGAGGAGATTAGATTAGATTGGTATTTGTTGTGCTTGGAAAGAAAATAGTAGATTGGATCAGTTTCCTTTTTTTTTATCTCAGCAAATCCGGACACGTCCAGTGTCCTTCCGCTGCCGCCCACCACCACGCTGAGTCCGACTCCCTCCCTCTTCTCTCGCAGTATCCTTCCGCTGCCGTCCACCACCACGCTGAGTCCGACTCCCTCCCTCTCCTCTCGGTTCAATCTATACCGTGAGTTGCTAGAGAGCTTGGTGAAAATTTTTTGGAGTATCATATTGGAGATCCGTTTGCAAAAACGGAACCTATGGGACGAGAGCATTTTATTTTTTATAGTTCTAATTTTGGGTTTGTACTTTTACAGTTGAGTCCCTGTAATTTTTATATTTACAGTTGAGTCCTTGTGATCTTACATTGAGGTCCTTGAGTCCGTGTTTTTGTTAAAAAAACAGAAAAAAAGGCAGAAAGGTGCATACAAAAAGTGAAAAAAAAGCCGCACCGAAAAAAAAGAAAGGAAAGAAAGAAAAAAAAAGAAAGAGAAGGAAAGAAGGAACATAAAAGGTGAGAAAATCAGTTGTTATCATTGAGGTTGCTTTGATATATCAGAGTTGTGCTTTAGTTGTGCTATCTTGTGGTATCATTTGTGTCTAGGCTCGCGTCTCTAGTACGTTCTAGCCTAGGACCAGCACGGTACTGACTTTGAATGATTATTCAACTTTGCATTCTCTGATTTGAGCATTTGCTATTCCTTTGCTACATACTTAAGCCTACCCAGAGCTCCACAGATTTGATTGCAGCCGTACAGGAAGTGTTTGCCAAGGCATCAATACATCCAACCTCCATTGGGGTGCTTGGTTGAGTCGGTGTACGTCACCATTCCGTTTGTTTTGGTAAGAACTTGTAAGAGCTTGGTTAAAAGCTTGAGTGTGTGATATTTGAGTTGCCACTACCTAGTAGTTGATAGGAGCGTGCATATTCTTGTGTGTGTATCTTGTTTGCTACTAACAATGGCAGGATTGCGCAAGGGAATACGAGAACATCGACTTCTTCACCGTCGAAAAGATATGACAACTTCTCCACGTGATGCATATGAGGTACATGACTATAATTTTGCGCGAGTTGAATCTAAGTTACCATTCTATGATGGTAAGTATGATTCTGTCGCATATATTGATTGGGAGCTAGCAGTAGATAATAAATCTGACAAATATGATTTTTCTGATGCTCATATGATCAAGGCTGCTAGTAATAAGTTTACCTCTTCTACATTATTTTGGTGGACTTATGTTAGTAACAAACCCGAAACTTGGGATGAATGCAAAAACATGATGAGAAAGCGCTTTGTGAGTTCTTATTACAAATGTACTCTTCGTGAGAAATTTGAACATCTGAAACAAAGTAATAGAACTGTTAGGGAGTACATTCATGAATTTAAAGTTTGTATCATCTACAATGATATAAAAGAGTGCAATGAAAACACAATGCGCAGATTTTTCAAGGGGCTTAATTCTAAAATTCAGGTTTTGCTTGCTAATGTGAAATATAATCATATTGGACACCTATTCATGCTTGCTTGTAGCATTGAGAGTCAGATCAAATCAAATGCGAGGAAGTATGAACAATGTGATTTATCTCCTGTTTTTGAATCTCCTATATCCTTGTGCAATGATGATATGCAAACATGCAAGGAGCAATCTTTTGTGTCTCCTGTTGCTAACGTTTTACAGGGAGTTCAGAACATTCAACAAAAGGAGGAGAATGATGTCACTGAGAAGAAAGAGGAGAAGCATGAAGCACCCGCGATATATGAAGATAGTTTTCAAGGTAAATTAAATGGTGCCGAAATAAATGAAGGTGAGTATACTCAAGGTGAGCTACACATGTCCACTGTTCATGCTACAGTAGAGCAGCCATTAGTGGAACCAATTGCTGAGATGCCTTTATCACAAGTTGATTTACTTGCTGTTCATTGTGATAAAGAAGAGTTGTGTAATAATGCTTCACTTATATCCATGCCACAACTAGTGAATGAACATGTTGTTTCTAGTGTTTCTTTGTGTGCTGATTTTAAGCATGTTGTTCACATTGCTAATGAAATAGAGGAACGAGAATTGACATCTTCTTTAAACACTTTGGGCTATGTTTAGTTTGATGATTTTTGTGAGCTCAATAATTTGAAGGAGAAATTATTTGCCAAGTCTGATTTGCCATGTCCAACTAGTGCTATTTTTCATATATTTGGCGAATCTGATGATAGAGGAATATATTTGGTGCATAGAGTTTACATCTGTTCAGATTTAGAACCTCCTGTCGATGTGGATAACATATGCAAGCTAGAGATACATGCTATTGCTAATCATATTATCTCGAGTTTGTCTACTTTTCATTGGATCAAACAGGGTGTTTTAAATGGACCACGCGATGAGCACCATATGGAAAAACCAAGGACGGTTTTCCGTGAAGACGAGGAGGATGATGTGACCGTGGCTACTATCGATGCAACCATAGCTCACATCATGGATTAACAATATCTTATCAAGATCAAGTCCTCCAAGTGTTGGAATCTGATTCGGCCACCTGCTATACTGCTGATTTCAAAGGGCCGCCGAATCTGCATACGACCTTCATTTTCGGCCCATGAGTACTTGATGGAAAGCTCTCGGAGTCCTTTTTCCAATGGATCCAGCCTCATCGCCAAATTCCATCCAAGTCATCCGCAGATGAAGAAACAAGGTGCTACGTCACCTGTCATGGGCCTTTGGACTTGTAACTTCGTTTGGGACCCTGGCCCAAGTGGGGCCCATGTGGGCTGCGCCCCAACCAGGTGGAGCACGACCCTAGGACCCTCTTGGTCATTCTCCCACCCCTATAAGTAGCTAGGTACCCCTTTAGGGTTTCTTGGGTTTTGTTTAGATGAAAGTTTAGCTTTGCTACTTTGCCGGGTAATCCCGTGATCAGTTAGATCGCCGGTTTTCTCGTTATGGAACCCCAACCTATCATTTGTATTCAATTCCTATCTACAATTCAGATTGCTTTTATCTTGTTCTTGCTTATTCCTTCGATTTGCTTGTAGGAATAAGGTTGATCTGCACTGATAAGATCAACAACCCACGGAAATGTGTAACGATCGCTAAGGCACAACACAACAACGTCTAGTACGGTTGTAGTCGGGTCGTCAACGTTTCTCCCAAATCGTAGTTAACATCAACTCACCAAAATATCGGGCCAACAACAGCCTTGAGTGCTAAGAGGACCTCAGGGTTCATCATCCTCATGAAGTGATTGGACAACCACGACAAACGGCCACAAGGCACCGTCAAGTCCTTGGACTCACATGTCTCGTGTGAGGTCTGCGGCGGCACGGGTCATTCTGAGAATGACTGCCCGGAAACCCGTGAGGCGATGTACATGGGCAACAACAACAACGGGTATTGTCCACAAGGAGGTCAGGGGTGGAACCAGCCACGCCCATACTATCAAGGAGGTAACAATAACGGTAACTTTTCTAACCAGCCCTCCTTGAAGGATCTCACCTTTGCGCAAGCTAAAACCACTGATGCTTTAAGCAAAAAGCTAGCTGCGAATGACAAGGTCCTAGAGAACTTTAATGTTAAGCTAGATGGCTTTGCTTCTGCTTTTCAAAACCAGCTGAGCTTCAATAAAATGATAGAAACCCAGCTAGCTCAATTGGCTTCATTAGTACCTGCAAATGAATCTGGGAGGATTCCGGGGCAGCCCGACTCCTCCATTGAAAATGTCAAGGCAATCACAATGAGGGGAGGTAAGTCCACTCGTGAATCCCACGAAGTGTGCTTTTGGCGTATCGGCTGGGCAATTTTTGGGTTTTCTTGTTCATGAGAGGGGAATTGAAGTAACTCAGAGGAGCATTAATGCAATCAAGAAGATTAAACCCCAGAGGACAAGAAGCAGCTACAGTCGTTGATCGGCAAGGTAAATTTTGTTAGAATGTTTATTTCTAATTTATCTGGGAGATTGGGAACTTTTACACCTTTGCTAAGATTGAAAGCCGATCAAGAATTCACTTGGGAGGCAAAGCAATAGAAGGCTTTAGACAATATTAAGGAATATCTTAGTTCCCCTCCAGTTTTAATTCCTCCACAGAAGGGAGTGCCTTTCAGGTTGTATTTATCAGCCGATGAGAAGTCAATCGGCTCAGTTTTGATTCAGGAGCTTGAAGGCGAGGGAAGGGCTATTTTCTATTTAAGTCGCAGGCTCTTGGATGCAGAAACAAGGTATTCTCCGGTGGAGAAGTTATGCTTGTGTTTATACTTCTCTTGCACAAAGTTAAGGCAATATTTATTATCCAACGAATGCACTATAGTATGCAAAGCCGATGCTATCAAATACAAGTTGTCGGCTCTGGTTTTGAAAGGAAGAGTTGTGAAGTTGATATATGCTTTGACGGAGTTTGATCTTCAGTACGAATCACCTAAGGCAGTGAAGAGACAGGCTATAGCCGATTTTATTATGGAGCATCGTGATGATTGAATCGGCTCGGTTGATATTGTACCTTGGACTTTATTCGATGGATCGGTTTGCACTCATGGTTGTGGTATCGGTTTAGTTATAATTTCTCCTTGGGGGGCAAGTTTTGAGTTTGCTTATACTATCAAACCCTATGCATCTAACAATCATGTTGAGTATGAACCAGTTCTCAAGGGGTTGCAGTTGCTAAAGGAGGTCGAAGCCGATGCTGTTGAAATCATGGGGGATTCCTTGTTGGTGATCAGTCAATTGGCAGGAGAATATGAATGCAAGAATAATGTGTTGATGGTCTACAACGAGAAGTGCCGAGAATTAATGGACAGTTTTCGGCTGGTAACCTTGAGTCATGTCTCTCGGGAGCAGAATGTTGAAGCTAATGATTTGGCTCAGGGGGCATCAGGATACAAGCCGATGGCGAAGGATATTGACGTAGAGGTCGCTATGATTGCAGCCGATGAATGGAGGTATGATGTGTATCAGTATTTGTAGAATCCGTCTCAATAGGCTTCACAAAAATTGCGCTATAAGGCTTTAAAATATACCTTGTTGGATGATGAGCTATATTGTCGGACGATTTATGGGGTGTTGCTTAAATGTTTAAGTGTCGATCAAGCTAAAGTTGTGATGGGAGAAGTGCATGAAGGTATATGTGGTACTTATCAATCGGCTCATAAGATGAAGTGGTTGCTTCGGCGTGCAGGGTATTTTTGGCCAACAATGTTAGAGGATTGCTTCCGATATTACAAAGGGTGTGAAGATTGTCAGAAGTTTGGAGCAATTCAGAGAGCGCCAGCATCGGCTATGAATCCTATCATCAAGCCATGGCCATTCGGAGGATGGGGTATGGATATGATCGGTCAAATCAATCCACTTTCAAGCAAAGGACATAAGTTCATATTGGTGGCAACCGATTATTTCACCAAGTGGGTAGAGGCGATTCCGTTGAATAAAGTTGATTCATGGGATGCTATACAGTTTGTCAAGGAACATATTATCTACCGATTTGGTATTCCTCAGACTATCACAACCGACCAGGGATCGATTTTTGTATCATATGAATTTGTTCAGTTTGCCGATAGTATGGGTATCAAGTTGTTGAATTCTTCGCCATATTATGCGCAAGCTAATGGGCAAGCCAAGGCATCTAATAAAAGTTTGATCAAACTGATTAAGAGAAAGATTTCTGATTTTCCTTGGCAATGGCATACAAGATTAGCTGAAGCATTATGGTCTTATCGGATGGCTTGCCATGGATCGATTCAAGTTCCTCCTTATAAGCTTGTTTATGGACATGAAGCAGTTATGCCATGGGAAACTACAATTAGCTCAGGAAGAATAGATTTACAGGATGAGTTGACAGCCGATGAGTATTATAATCTTATGGTAGATGAAACAGAAGATCTAGTTCAGTCCAGATTAAGAGCTCTTGTAAAGGTGACCAAGGATAAGGAACGAATTGCCCGCCATTATAATAAAAAAGTGGTGCCCAAGTCTTTTTCAGAAGGGGAGTTGGTTTGGAAATTGATCTTGCCAATAGGGACTCATGACAATAAATTCGGCAAGTGGTCACCGAATTGAGAAGGACTGTTTCAGATCTACAAAGTTGTATCCAAAGGGGCTTATATGTTGCAAGGACTTGATAGCGAAGTTTATGGACGAGCGCTTAATGGCAAGTACTTGGAGAAATATTACCCAAGTGTATGGATTAAATCATGATCGGATGATGTTTGCCGATACATGTTAGCCGATGTGGTGACATCGCCTTCAGATGGCCGATATAGATTATATCGCCCTTAGTGGTTTTTTCTTGTCATAATCGGCTGTGCTTTGCCGATGTATGATGGCCGATATTTGATATATCGCCCTTAGTCTAAATTATAATTTTATCAATGTCTTCAACATTGCAAAATTAGGGAGGCATATATATATGAAACATGGATTTCAAAAACAAAAACAAAAGGCAAAAGTTCTAAACTTGGAATGCATTACATCCCAAAAGTTTGCAAATTTAAAATTGAAGTTACAAGATTTAGCTCGTCCAGACACATATTTTTGATAGCCGATATTGCCTTTTGCCTAATCTGATCTACTTCATCTATTATTTGGGCATCGGTTGCATCAGTGCTTGAGATCACCTTCAGAGATTTGGACAGGTCGGTCAAGTGCTTGACAGATGCTTTTAATTTTGACTTTTGATCTTCAATGGCTTTTGACAAGTCGGCAAGCTTTTTGTTCTTCAAGAGCAATCTATGCACTACATTGCTCTAACTCAGCCAAGAGCTCTATCCTCCGGGCATTCAGCCGATTGATGTTAGTTTGAGTAGAACTCGGACCGGCCTCTAATTCATCAAGTTTGGCTTTCTATTTGTTGATAGAATCCCTGCTAACTTGGATGGTCGCCTAAAGGTCCCTTCTCTCACGATGATCGGCAATCCTCTATTTGGCTTTCTCGAGTTTGAGCCAATGTTGCTCAAGGTATGCCGCTGGGGTAATGGCATCGGCTAACTCGTCTGGAGTTTTATCATGGACTTCATGAAATCTATCTCTAATGGATCCACAGCTGGTTACCAGAGTTTCCAAAGAGCCTTCCAGCCGTTTTGAAATGTCCAACAGGGTTGCTTTTACATCATCGGCTAGAGGTACCAAGGCTTTGCTTGTGGTTTCTTCTTCTTCGTCCATGAACTGCCTGATGCCAAAGGAGAACATATCGGCTAAGACCTGAAAAAGGGTATGAGCATATCTGATCAGTTAGAGTCACATGGCAGCCGATATGATTTACAAATTGAAAACAGGAACTCACGAGGATAGCTGGGGCTGGTGCTACTATTTCTTCTTCTTCCTCTATGTGATGTTTTCCTGCAGCCGATTGAGTGTGCTCACTTGATTCGAGAACAGGAGTTGGAGAATGACGAGCCTGAGAAGAACCAATTTAAGTTAGCATCAGTTAGTTAAAAGTTGATAAGAAAATTTGATGGGACTTAGAGATTTAACCGGTGGAGTCGGTGCTTGTGGTTTTTTAGAAGCCAACTTCATTTTCTGCAAAGAACAAGATTAGGAATTGGCATTAAATATTAAAGCAACAGATGGAAGAGAGCAAATACATACCCTTGGTTTGTAAGTGGGACGTACTGGAGGTGATGGAGTTCTTTGAGGAGCAGGAGGATCGGCTGGATGTGTTTGCTCCCTTGTTTCACTAATGATGTTAGCAGCATCATCCATGGCTTCTGCTACTTCTTCATTCGCCAGGAATTCTTCTACATCCGGATCTATGGTTGGTATGTCATCGGCAGCTTCTGCTACTTCTTCATTCTCCAGGAATTCTTCTACATCCGGATCTATGGTTGGTAGGTCATCGGCAGCAGTCTTTTGCTTCTTAGGTTTCTTTCTTGCAGCCGATGGAGCAGCAGCCGATTTTGTTCTTTTCTTCTTGCCAACGTTAGGGGCTATCGGCACACAAGGCAGACCGTGCAGCAGCGTTGAGGTCTTGGGGGCATGATAGCCGATGACTGGGGGAGCTGGACCACCACCGTTGGGAAGGAGTCCTGGAGCATATTGGATTTCTACGCAACTTTCGCTGTGATGGGAAGGGGACGATTCTATTGTCTGCAAAAAGAAAAATTTAAAGATTAAGATTGATCAATCGGCTTAAAATTGACAGAATTGACAAAGAGAAAAAACTCTTACTTGAGGGAAAGCTTCAGGGAATAGATCTAGCAAATACATTGAAGCCGATTGATGGAACAAATGTTTCTTCCACTCTATCCACCATCGGTCAAAAGCTGCACTCCTCAACATCCTCAGCTTAATATTGTTGATACTGCCTAAGGGTGGTCCTAGAATGTTCAGTAGCCGATCCATCATAAGTGCCGATGATATTTCTCCCCTGCTTTGGATCTTGTCGGCAAAAAACAAACGGATCGGTAGTTGGTCCATGCCTAGTTGCCTGGCAGCACTTGTCGGATGGTAGAACTCATAAGATATATGGATATTCTTGCCTTGATAGATGCCGACAGGAAGTATGCAAGGGCTGATGGCTGTTGAAAACACTTCTCTGGATTTATCATATTTTTCGGAATTGATCTCATCAAACCGAAAATCACTCAGCAGTTCAAAGGTGCCAAATCCTTCATATGCAAAACCGGAAATGACAATCCTTTCTATGGTCTATACTAAATTACTTTGTACGAATGCACATCTCGGTGGGCGTCGGGTAGATGCTCACCATTTCAATGTCTATATCTGTGGTTCCAGAAGTGGAATTGCTATTCTCGATTCAGACAAGACACTGATTTGTTTACGAACCGCTCTTCATTTTATAGGATCTCCCATTCGTAAAAAATGCTTCTTTGGAAATCCATCATAGAAATTATTGAACCATTCTCTGAAAGGTTCAACCGACAGCTTGGATGCGGTGTTGGTGGATGCTGCTTCTCCAAAGGACACATACATCGGCGTGTGGTGATTTCTTCTCCATCATCATCAATGGTCGGCTCAAACCTTGGGAATTTTGCATCCGGTAGGGATGGCCGATAAACAACCTTCCTAGTGTGCAAGTTCAGCCAGATCTGAAGCAGCCACCAGGGACCTCCTGTGCCGATTGATAGTCCAAAGGCTATTTTGGTTACTGCAGTACTCAGAGTCTGATACAAATAGCCTAAGAGATACTTTCCAAGAGGGAATTGTTTCTTCTCCACCAGATTTTCGGCTATGTGTTGCCAGTTGACAGTAGGACCATAGCTTGGGCCACAAAACATAAATTTTTCTAGCCACATCAGGAGGAAAGCTGCATGTTCCCTTGGGCTTACTAGCCTAGTGCCCATGTTCTCCGCAACAAAGCCTGACCAGCCACATATGCTCCTGGTCTTGAACTCAAAGGTGGGTGCTGTATTCAAGCTGACTGGGTTAGCCGATGAGGTAATATCCAAACCAGTTATTATTGTAACATCCAGGAGGGCGGGGGTCATTGGTCCTTGGGAGAAAAGGAAAGTATTCATAGCGGTGGACCAAAAGTAAGTTGCAGCTGTCATCATAGGTTCATCCTTAGCCATATCTGCCAATTTCTTCCCAGTGGGTTAGTTTGTTAGCCAATACTCTCATATACCAGGTTGGCCAACTTTTTTCGGCTGATGGCCAGGATTTGAAGGTGTTCTTCCAGAGGCTTAAGTTGGGGTTAGAAAATCTAAAGGGGATCCGATTGGTTTCGCCATTGATGAACTCAGTGGGGGTCTAGATTGCCGATTGGGCCAAGGAAAAACTGATGCTCATCGGTTATGCTGGGAACTGCAATTTGATGAGAAAGATGCTACAGAGGAAGAAAATCAAAGATTGAGTGAAGGGATGACCAATCTTGTGCGAAAAAGAGGGGATTTAGCCGATGGTACTTACCTCAACGTAGTTGGCGGTTGGTGCGCTCGAGGGGTCGGTGGAGGTCGACATTGTCGGTGACGGAGGTTGGTGCAGCAAGGAATCGCTTGCGAGATGGCCAGAAAGCTCAAAAATGTCGCCGGAGAGCTCGAGGAAGAGATTGGGGAAAGTTTTGGCTAGAGCGGTTAAAACGGAAGCTGACGCCATGAAAAGTGCAAAGCGGTGGTTACTATTTAAAAGAGAGCCTAGTTATACTCTGAAAAGGAGATTGAGCAAATCCGCAACATTACCAATATAGCGGACTTGGGGGGCATGTGTTAACAACCAAATTTGGTAAGATATGAACCAGGTTCGGTATTAGGATCAAAGTGGATTTGGCAAAGAGTTAGATTTGAAGAACAGAGTATGCATCGGCTGTGAAGGCATCGGCTGGATTTTGTATCGGCTGAAGCAAATCGGACAGAGGATAGCCGATACGACTGATTCAACCGATACAGCCGATTTTGCTGAAGACAGTTGTGAAACTGCTTCTGGGATCGATCAACGTGCTACACAAGGATTGCCACGATGGAGATAAGCCTCAGAGAAGCAATTGTATCTATTAATTAGGATATTTTGAGTAGTTTCCTTAGAGATATGTTTGGGCAAAAGTCTACCGTAAAGACTTATGTGTATCTTAGAGTTTGTTAGAGATAAAAGTCTTGTCCGGCAAGGACATATCATGTATCTCGGGTATAAATATAACCTGAACCCATATAATTTACAACCATAGTTCAATAACACTTTCGGCACATCGCCAGCCTTTTTTACTTTCGTTCTATTTTGACGACTTCTTGCTTTCGGGTTGAGCTGCATCGATTCCGATCTTCAACTAGAGGTAAACTTGTCATGACGGCTTGCGTTTTCGGGATTAGTGTTTCCATCTTTATGACACTCTAATCTTGTTTATGTAATTCGTCGAGTTATCATATATACCTCATAATATGTATTAGTTGCGCTATATAACTTGTGATCGGCTGGTTTTACTGTTAGAAAGTAGTCGATAGAGTTATGTCTCGTTATTAATATAGATTATATCGTGTATCTACCATCTCTCATAGGTTTTCATTATCTTGCTTAGATCTTACAGTTATCGTTATTCTTAATGACGTATCGGTTGAGTTCGATCTATTAAGTTCTATCTATAATTGTGATATCTATCCTGTTTCATGATCATTAATAGAGAAAGTATCGGAGTTTTAGCCGATCTTACTTGATTTAGCTACTTTATATCTCGTATGCTTGATTGATATGCTAGATCCGCCCTTTATATTAAGATCTTATCATATTAAGGTATATTAGGCTTCTTGTTTAATATATTTTGCTTGTTTTGATATCTTAATATAGAGTGGTATCGGAGTATTAGCCGATACATGCTAGATCTATCTGATCAGCTATGCTATAAACATTTATATAATCATGATCTTGATGTATCTTTAGACCTAAGTGATTTATACTGTCTCGACATGTTGGTCGATCTATCCCAATCACTTAGTTTAAATATACATCGAGAGAAAGATTATATATCGTTAATATCTATAGCCGATCGAGTAGATTTAGTTTTATATTGCTTTATTCATCGTTGCCGATCTAATGTCAATAACATCGGCTTGACGATTGACGATATATCATCGGCTCCTAGCCGATCAGCTCTCGTTTATGGATTTAACCTCGATTTTCTTGTCTTTTATTCTTGTTGATTGCAGGATCAAAACAACTGACACGCTCACGAATCTAAAAGCAAGATTTTGAATATGCACAAGAGTTAAGCAGATCTTCTAGGCCAGTGTATTTTTTTTCATCAACATGTGGTTGGTGACTGCGATCGTGATTGTCTTCTTGCCAAAAAAAAAAGTTACCAACAGTAGTGTGAGGCTCAAAATGATCCTCTTTGCTTACTGAATGCGGTGAAACTTTCAACACAAGTAGAGAGCCCTCTTCAATTGTTTCAGGGCCAAGGTACAACAATCTTCGTTTAATTAACCTAACGGCTTCACTTTCCTGAATATAAGAGAGATCCATAAATTTTCTGAAGCATAAGACAAATTTTTGTAGTTGGAATCAAAACTTTCAAATCAAAGTAAAAGGTACACTATATTCGCAAAAATAGTTGTGAATTCAGAAAACATCCACGAGATTCATTTGAGTGAATAATGAGATGGACACAAATCTGATATTCACGACACTAATAATGCAACGCAACTGTCTATATTGGCAGTGCTGGCAACGATGCTATTGCAGCTTAATGTTTACGAGATTGATGAAAACCGAATTTTACGAAATCCGGGTTTCCGGACCGGGTTGAAAACACGAACAGCCCAAGTTCTCTATTGGCAATTTCAAGAATCCGTTATTTCGCTGTTTCCACTGTCGCTTTAGGTAGACTAGTAATATATGCCTGTACTAGCGTTACGGTAATATTTGAATTATATTTCGCTGTTTCCACTGTCGCTTTAGGTAGACTAGTAATATACCTGTACTAACGTTACGGTAATATTTGATATAATTCATCCTTCAACCAAAAGACAATATTTGATATTTGATACTATTGTCGGAGCACATTTTATTCCTTGCAAGTAAAATCATAGGCAATACCACAATATGTTATGCTTTATAAGTCAAATTTCATACAGATGAAACAAACAAAGGCAAGACCAACAAAAATGGTTGTTATGCAGTACTTTCTGTAGATAAAAAAAAGCCTTCGCTAGACAAATAAAGATGACAGATCCTATGAGTGGGAAGAAATAGTACCATCCTCTCTCCTGTTGCAAGCCCACCTCGGGATAACCTCGTTAAGACCGTGCAGAATAAGCTGCTTACCTTTCCTGATTAGTTTCTTATAGTTGCCCAAGCCAAATAATATGGGCACTAAAGATAACGATAACCTACATGCACATGGTAAATATTCCAATCAAGCGGTATAGTAGCTGAGAAACAACTCTGATAAATAAAAAATGAGTACAGCTCTAACAATATTGAGAGAGTTCACCTAAGAGGCTTTCATGCACACACCGTGATTACCATATCTCCACTCGCTTGACACAGTGTTGTCCAAAGAAATAGACAGCTGGTGCTTATGTTGTGTCAAGGGTTGTACAACATCAGATTGAGGTGCTTGGGAACTTAACCCATCCTCAAAACGTGGTCACAAAAAGTCTGAACTATAGAATACAACAAATATGAGGAAAACTGGAGCCTTTTGCAGGATTTTTTTTAAAAAAATCATATGTTAATGCAATGCAAGAAGTCTGTACTCGTTGTGAGCTCTTCTTTGTACTCACAATTCCTTTTCAGAAGTTCTCCCTTGCAATGCTCTTGCAATCCCAGATTTTTTTTCCAACTCTAAGGTAGCCTAAACATACAAAAGATTACAATTATCCTCTCTAAACAACTAAAATATCATTTGTGGTGCTACAACAAGCTTACAAATTGACTACAACAAACTGTGTTGTTGCATCCTATGCATCCTTACCTTGCCAATTTATTTTCGTGGAGAAGAACCTGTTCTTGAACTGTACTGTGTCCACTTCATACTTTTGGTTACAGGGAATTGTTGCACTCCCTACAGTGAGAACTCAGGTCCATATTAAGGCTAAAAGATAAGTACAAATGTCCCACCATCTCCATAGGTTGCCTCCTCTTGCAAAGATGGAAAAAAAACTATTACCAGCTCATTACAGTGCTTCAATAATCCCATTGCAATGCCATAGTACTAACTGTGCCATCCATCAGAACTTCAGAAAAAAGCTGAGAACTTGTTGTCTTCTCAAAACCAGAAACTAAGAATAAAATCCTCCCATCAGTAAACTATTATATGTGAAAGTATCAATACTTCATGTAAAACTTTTGTTTGTTGAGAAAACCACTAACTAAAAATAGAATCATCCTATCAGTAAATATAAACCGGTAAAACATGAGACACATGATTCAGTGAATTTACAGCCTACTCTTTGCAATACAAACTGCATTTGGCTATTCAGACAACATGGTTCAGTGTTTTATTGTATAGCATACTAAATGGAATCACACATCAATGAGGAAAGCAAGAAGAGGAACCTACCAACCTTGTGGACAACAGTGTCACCGAGGAAGAACTTCTCGGTGAATCGAATCTGCCGATGCTTACAACCATTGCCGATCCTGCAGAGTCATGAAATCTTTATCACCTATCACCAGATTAAAACATAGAAACCGAAATCATGGAAAAAATAACTTTAACATATCATATGCAACCAGATTCTCCATGATTACAGCCCCGAATCATCGAGAAACCAAAACCTCCCCAAGTTCAGCGACAGACAAACAAACAGACAAGGGGCAGATCATCCAAGAAACAAAGAGGTATGGATTATTCTTTTTCATATGCATACACTGCTGTTACAAAAATTAAGAAAGTCTGAAACAAAACTTCTAAAAGGTAGAATTATAAATTTAGAAGTACCTTCAAAATGACATGATCATTCCATGGTCTCAGTTAGCCCGTTCCTATAATACACAACAAGGCAAAGGGACTATGAAGCAATCAACGCGAGAGAAAACATCATACATGTAGCACAAATCTACAGCTAGAATCCAAAATTTCCTTCATTTCCCTAGGTAGCATCAAAAGCAAAACATTTGATATAGTTCACTCCATATAGAAGCCCTCCAGGGCGAGAAGATATAATTTGCAGTGTATCCCCTGATTCGGTTTGATCATTCCGTAAAAAAGAAAAATACCTGTAGCCTTTAAATGCGATGAAACAATGTAATTTTCTGGTGTCATAGAATTAATAACTGATATACTTGACTAAACAAGTTCCAATTCTGTTATTTCATCAACATGGTTCAGAAACGAACTTAATAAAACTCTCTAAAAAAGCTACTAATCACTGACACCACCAAGCTAGTAGCTGAACTACTCAATAAAACTCTACAATCGCTAACAACCAGATGACAACCACCTACTGGCCAATATTTGCAAAAACTGCATTATGCTAGTCCAGATCAAATCATGCATAGTCATATATGGAGTATGGATATTTATTTAACTAAACGTTGCTGTCACAGAAAAAGGGAACATAATTGGAAGCTGCACGTTGAGCCAAGAACATGATAAAAACACACACCATTTTTATGCAAACAGGCATATAATTATGCTAGTCAAGATCAAATCAGTACAGGGTGATATGAACGCAGAAAGGCACTCACAGTGGTGGAACTTGTGACCGCACCACTGCCTCGCCGTAGACCTCCTGTCTGAATATGTATGCTAGGTCCTGATTCAAGTGACTGGACAAAAAAAGAAGGAAATAATGATTCAATCATTTGTGGTCACAGTCAAAGTTCAGACAATTTATGAAATGGAGCTATCTCTGAAATTCAGGTTGGGATAAGAAGCTGGCAGTGTGGGCGGCAATTAGACGACTTCACTTCGTGTACATTCAGAGGTTTTAACTTTGTTATATACATATTCTGAAATATACAGGACATTATATCCATAGCAAGGGTAAATTATCATTGATTCATAGATGGCAATCGTCGCCATTTGTTCATTTTATTCCATGAATAATGGTGTTTACTGCATTAGTTTTTTTTTCTAAACATGTAAATTATAACAGCATCATATTCTTTGTTCTTATCCATTGCAGCATATGTGTTGCTTGGATTAACAAAAGACAGATCGATATTTGAGTTGCTCTAAAGGGTAGATTAGTTGAACTCAATTATTATAGGGCCGACGAAAAATTCGCCTGCACAGAGCAAATGTTAGACCACAAAGCCCTCACAAATTTGTCCTAACCTAATCAAAACAGAAGGCACAAGCTAAGCCCCAGAGGAGGCATAACTGATTTCGCCATACCAGAGGAAGCAGGAGTCACGGGGGCGAGCTCGCCGGGATCCCTACGAAGCCCGCGGAGCAGCCTTTCCTCCTCCTAGAAGTGTGGTGATATTGCCAATTGAGGCTACTGAGAAATTTTTGCTTGTCAAGCTGGCTAAAATTATTTTGAACAGATATAATTAGACAGGGTTGTATATATGCATGCAATTCTAATACGAAATATCAGAGACTATTCTTGAAAAGAACGTGAAGAAAATGAATTGAATTACTCAGATTCTGTGGATAGTTTAATTAAACACGCAATATCTTTCTTTCAGTTAATTCTGAATTAATGCGTTCTTAATAGGAAAATCATTCACACTGCAAGTTAAACTAAAGGAAGCAATGAATTGTCCGATCATGTTGGCAGTCCATTATTTCTCCGCTGTATTCAGCACACATCACGTGCAGGAGAAGGAGACTGGACCCCAAGCCAACACAGTACACGTGAACCCTTTGTAGATCAAGAACCAGATTACATTGAAATTGAATACTCCTAAAAAAACCATTGTTCGATCTAATAACAGTGCTAAATTAATACTCCTAAAAAAACCATTGTTAGATCTAATACATTGTCACAAGATTATACATTATATTATGCTTCATTTCGTTAAACACACAACCGAACTACCTGATGTTTGAGAGACAATAAAACCTAAGTACCTGATATCTTATCACCTACCATTTCTTAGTGAGAAAAATGACTCGAAATTCAACAGAACACTACAATGCATGCGAACAGTACACCACCGTAGGCAGGGGATTGAAATAAGACCTGAGGGGAGTAGCCTCGCCGTAGACCTCAGTAGTGTCAACACAGACCGAGAAGCAGATTGGGCACTGGACCACTGTCACCGACGCGAGGTCATCCCCGGCGAGGCAGCTGCGTGTGGCGGGGATAGGGCGTCAAAGAGGGTGGAGGCAATCGACGGCGGCGGTGATGGCGAGGCGAAGGGCGATGCGCGGAGGCGCGGGCTGCGTCGGGGCGGAGGAGTGGGCGGTGTCGGCGGAGAGGTGAAGGGCGTCGGCGGCGCGACGGTGAAGATCGGCGGCGGCGCGTGAGGGGGATAGAGGGATTAATCGACGGTGCCGAGGGTGGTGCCGCCGGGGAGGCGAAGGGCGAGGTGCAGCGTGGGCAGCGATGGCGATTATCAGCATGGGCGGCGATGGCGGATTATCGGCGGCGGCGCGTGAGAGGGGAAGAGGAGGGATTAGGGTTGGGGGAGGAGGCGCAGGTCGGGCCATCCGGCCATCGGGGTGGGGAGGGGCGCGCGGGTCAGGGTGGGGTGAATCCGGAGCGTTGGATCGGAGTGAGGTAATCTGAACCTTGAGTGATGAATAAGGGTGTGTTTGAGTGAGGTAATCTGAACCTTGAGTGATGAATAAGGGTGTGTTTGAGGAGAAGGGGATTAGGGAGATTGGGAAGATACGCAAAACGAGGTGGGCCATTAGCATATGATTAATTGAGTATTAACTATTTTAAATTGCAAAAATGGATTAATATGATTTTTTAAAGCAACTTTCCTATAGAAATTTTTTACAAAAAACGCACCGTTTACTAGTTTGGGAAGCGTGCGCGCGGAAAACGAGGAGCTTTCTCACCCAATGTCACTGGAACGAACACAGCCTAAAAGAATGAAAGAATGAGTGAAAGTATTTGTTGAACTATAGGGTAGAAAAAAATTACAGAAATAAATTTGAAAATATACTTTATTTTTTTATATTTTGCGTTTATATACCTGGCTGTGATTAATTTGCAAAAATATACCCAATCCGCGGAATGGTTGCGCGGGAGCGAGGACGAACCAGCCGGTCCCGCAGGCCGGGGATGCGGTACCGTGCCGGTCCCGAGGGCCGGGAGAGCGCGGCAAAGCTCCCGCATGCCGATGTGCGGGACCGGCGCTCCCACATGCCGCCCCCATCTCGGTTCCCGAATTGGATCCGATCTCCTATGCACGGAAAACAGAGTAGGCCATTAGCACATAGTTAATTAAGTATTAGTTAATTTTTTCAAAAATTGATTAATATGATTTTTTTTAAACAACTTTCGTATAGATACTTTTTACAAAAATTACACCGTTTAGAAGTTTGAAAAGCGTGCGCGCGGATGAGTTGGAAAAATTAGGAGAAGAACACATCTCAAAGAATACGCGCCTGCTCGGTTCCGCGCGTTGGAACCGCGGGACAGCGTCGTTCCCGCGCCACCGTTCTGTGGCACCGCCACATTCGACTCGGTCCCGCAGTCCAGTTGTGCGGTACCGGCTCGGTCGTGCATCCCGATACCGCGTGACCGGCTCGGGTTCCGCTTCCGATCCCCAGTCCACAGTTCATCCTCGCTCCCGCGCTTCCGTTCAGCGGATTGGATATATTTTTGCAAATTAATCACAGCCAGGTATATAAACGCAAAATATGAAAAAATAAAGTATAAAATTACACACGACGGCAGTCCTAGCCCATCTGAAGGACTTTGCTGGCATGCTCTCTCCTTCTTCCCATCACATTAGTCTCCTCTTCAATCCTCCGTTACTTCTCTTCCTCAAAGCTCGTTCTTTTGAATGATCACTGCTATACATACTATAAAATGTTACGATCAGTGTAGGATGCTCTCAGTCTCTGGTAGGGTTGGGCATTCGGTCAGACCAAAAAATTCAATCTCGGTTTTCGGTCTTCTAGAAATTTCAGTCATAAAAAATTAGGGACAGATCGGTGTTGAAAAATAATGAAGACCAAGAAATTAGGTGTCGGTTAATTCGGCTTCGTCTTGGTCATGGCCAAAATTTCAGAAGGTCCAAAATAATCAGCCAAGGCTCTAATACATAAAAAAATCACAAATAGACTCTCTTCACTATTATGGGTCACAAATCAAAGCATGTTGGAGGCTAAAATTGGGTCAAAATTCGATTTAATTGGATTGTTTGGCCATTGTTCGGACAAAATTTGGTCTTTTAACACCTGAGACCAAACTAGTGACCGAATTTCCCGGTCTCGGTCTTTTGGTCTTGGTCCTGGTCTTTTGGATTCGATTTTTCGGTTCGGTCTTTTTCTACTCACCCCTAGTCTCAGCCCATCATGTTTCCATGGCCCAACCGTTAATCACGCAAGACAGGACGGTAACAAAAATGTAGCAAGTTTATTGTAGCATAGCGATTCCGTTTTGATGCTTACAGAATGCACAATGCTCAAATTACGTTCCAGAACAATACATATGGTCGTGATGCCGAACAAAGATTGGGTTTGGGTGTGATTATACCAAGCCAAGAGAAAAAAAGTATCACGCAGGATGAAGTAGCAGCGCGAGAGCCTCGATCTCTCCTGCTTCTTGCGTCGGATCCGATCAGAGGGAAGAGGGATCGGAAAGAGTCCTGGCTTACCCTAGATCGGATTTTACTCGGCACGAATTCGAATAGGAGGTAATCTCAATCTTATTATCTTAATAATATATACTCTGTTCTTGCATCATCGATCCGCGCTTATATAAATTATCTACTGTTTCTCTCGGCCACTAGCTCCACCTCCACGGCGTGGCGTGCAAAGGTTTTCTCCTTCCCTGTGGTTTGATTTCTACTAGCTACTAGCATTAGCTAGAGTTGTGCCAGGTTAGGGCTACCACAGGTTTCCTCCAGTGATCTCGAGTTCTCGACATATATAATTTCTAGCTGTTGCAGCTGTTATTTTTTTTATCCTTCTGTTGCTCTTAGGTTGTTAGTCTAGTTGTTAGGTCTTGGTTCTTTTATGTTCTTGTAATGTTAGAAAACCCTAATAGTGATGTAAGAACTCCTTATTCTTTCAATTAAAGGAGGCAGCTGCCTTCTATCTATTTTTTTTTAGAGAACGACGGCAGGAGATCTGCCGGAATTTAACATTAGAAGAGAAAAAAAATTCAAAGTAGCACAGAGGTTCAGAGGTTACAAGCCAAGGAATGAAAAGAGAATTATAGCTGCAAGAAAAAATAAAAAAAATCATGGGGGTTTAAAGGCCAAGCAGCGCATATCAATAGCTTTCTTGATAAAATAAGCTACTTCAATATCTGAACAGGAAGAGTTTTGGAAAATTCTTCTATTTCTTTCCAACCAAATATTCCACCAAGTAGTTAGAAGAGTTCCCCTGACCAGCTGCACAACCTTCTTAGAGCCTGCAAATTTGGTTCCAGACCACCATGTTGACACATCCAGGACAGGATTTATTCCGACCGAAGACAAGTTTTGGAATTGACAAATTAGGGTCCACACTTGTCTGACAAATACACAGTCACTGAACAAATGATTTGTATCTTCAAAGGCACAACCACAAAGGCAACATATCCAAGCGGAGCAGATTTTGGGTAGTCAAAGTTTTTTGATGGAGAACTAGCCAACCAAAGAATTTTATTTTTGGTTCAGTTGGGGATTTCCATAGAGAATCAAACTCATTGGTGGCAAATGAGCCTTCGAACTGGAAAAGGTAAGCACTCTTTGTTGTGTAGACGCCAGACTCGGTCCAATTCCAGGTGATGTCATCAGGATCCTGGGAAAGCGAGACCAATTGGAGTAAGCCACCAAGCTGTACCAAATCATGAATTTGTTCCACGGAAGTGAATTGTCTGAAGGAAGGAAGTGAGCCATCTATTATCTCGCATTTCCATCTGAACTGTTCTTTGCTTTCTCTTTGCCAGGCTAAAACAACTGGGCACAATATCTTTTAAACAACGGTGTTGGATCCAATTATCATGCCAGAAGCTAGTTTTTGCTCTGTCACCAATCGTTATTGTCGTTGCCGCTTGAAAGAGTCTTGTGTCCATCTCATCGCAAGGCACATTCATGCCTACCCAGGGTTTATCAACTTCTTTCCACTTGAACCAGAGCCAGCGGAGTTGGAGTGCTCTAGAGAACCTGTCCAGATCCGGTAGGCCTAACCCTCCTAAGCTTTTCGGTTTGCAAACAGTTTGCCAATTGACTAGACTATCACTTGGATTTGAATGATTAGGGTCTTCGCCCTTCCACAGAAAAGATCTTCTGAAACGGTCGATTCTTTTGAAGACCCATTTTGGCGCATGAAGGATTGTAAGATGATGCATCGGCATAGCACTCAGAACCGAGTTAACTAGGGTTTGATGACCTGCAGAGGTAAAGAAGCGACCTTTCCAAGCTGGTAGTCTGGCCCCAATCTTGTCTATAAGAGGAAGGAAATCAATTTTCCTTAATTTCCTGAAGTGGAGCGGGAGGCCTAGGTAGCGGCAAGGGAAATTCTTGATCTGCCCTGGCCAGCAGGCAAGAAGCTGTTGCATGTCGATTCCATTGCAACTCATGGGGAAAATCTCAGTTTTGTTGATGTTAGAATGTAAACTAGAAATTTGTGCAAAACACGAAAGGATGCGAGAAAGAGCATTCAGGTCATCGGGATTTGGGAGAGCAAAAACTGCGACAACATCCGCATAGAGAGAACATCTAAATCTGCCATTTCTCACTCCAATCGAGGCTTAACACATTGGCACTCTTCGCTGCTTTAATGATCCGGTGAAAAGGCTCCATAGCTAAAATAAACAGCATTGGGGACAGGGGATCTCCCTGAGTGAGTCCCCTAGCATGATTAATTCTCATCCCTAGGGAACCATTTAGGAGCACTTGGGACGAGGAGGTGGAAAACAGATTAGAGATCCAACTCCCAAATCCGAAATGACGAAGGACCTCCAGGAGATCTTCTATCTAAAAATCTGAATGCAATTTCTTGCTTCTATGCTCTAGAATTATCAATTATACCCATTGTGAAGTGCAATCTCTACATGTACAAAACACAGATTTGACTCAGGATTAGCCCTTTATATAGCAGGATTTCTCTGAATTTGGAATATATGTTTGCCCTGGCTAGCTTTATGCCAAAAAGTCCTACTTCTGGTGAAGTGGTCTACTTAGGATCTTTTTGGGGTGTTGGGGTGAGGACAATTTATATTATTTCTACTTAGCAATGCAATCATATTATGGGGTCGTAGCTGCTTAATTGTCATTCTTTACTTATCATTTGCACCTTTCATGCTTTACTTTTACCATAGGACCACACTCAATTGATGTCAGGCTCTAACGGAAGTATGGAGAAGAAAATTGAGTGTGCGTCACCGGAAGTATGGAGAGGAAAATTTCAGCAGAGTGTAGACGTCTGTTCAAAAGCGATTACTCCACAAGCGAAGAAGCCTACACATACTCGCATAATAAGCAGCATTGGTGTAAAACCTGACGGGTCAGAAAGCATAGAATTTCTGTATGAGCTAGCAAAGATGAAATCCACTTCAGTTGCGGTTCTGTATCAAAATTGGCGGTTGATGTCAACTGAGTACCAAACAGGCAGCCTCTTACCACCTGTTGCTAGAAGCCGTGTGCCTTGGATTTTCGGCCCTACTGCTGATGGGGCTATCTTTGCAAACTTCATGGACAAGAGAAGCTAGTGTGCAACCAATGGGGACATGTCCCATGCTGCTTCGTTGGTCTATTCCAGGGATGGGTGGCTGTTGTTCCTGTCACTGCCAGGTGAAAAGAAACGCTATTGTCAAATGGTTTTGATGAACCCATTCAGTGGTGAAACGTTTACCATGCCTCCAGCACCGCTCGGCTTGCGTTGTGGTAGGCCAAAAGCTTCATTCACAGTACGTGAAGCTGTGAAGGGAGGCCAGACCTTGTGATATATTCTTGCTGGGTTGGCAGAAGAGACATTCAGGCATTGCTGGCTCGCCCAGGTGATGACGAGTGGCAGGTTCATACTGCAAGCGTCTTGTCACAACACATTGGCCTGTACGATTCTCTCTTGTGCGCTCGGAAGTTGTATTGTGTGTTTGACAGTGGCTGCAGGCTGATGGTGTTTCATTTGGATGGGCAGTATTGGTCATCCTACAGTGTTTACTTGCGTGGTCCGTATCTTGTGGAATTTGAAGGGAGGGTGTTGTCTGTCTGTGCTCCAAAACCCTTTGAACCTGATGGTGGTGGGAAGTTCTTCGTCGGGGAGTTGACAGTTGGTGAAAACCGAGCTGCTCTAGTGGAGCTGGATGACTCTGAGCTGAGTAACAAGTCTTGGTTTCTGGGTCCAGTCCAATCATTCCGTGCAAGGATCAAGGGCCATAGAGTTTATAACTTTGCATATAAACCACAATGGGATGGAGAAGATATTGAGAAAAATCATCATTATCACGTGCATTACCATGACTTGCTCAAGAAAAAGTTCAGATATCTCACAGTTGATGAATTCAGCTCTGGGCATTCTTGGGTTGATTTAGGTGGAGTGCTTGTAACACGCTACCCCAAGACCCAAGCATGATGATGGTTATGTGAACTTGCTTTGCCATTGGCAGCTGTAAATAAATTATATATCTTATATTTTGCTGGAATGGTCTAATAAGAGGCCATCCAATAAGATTGAGGGAAAAATTAGTTACAAGAGAAATTTTACATCGACAGAAGGCTGTCAACGTTGGCCATGCACACCAAAGCACACACCCAAGAACCACATGTCAACCACACAAACACAAGCCCCTGAGAGGGGTGAACTTTTGGTAGTTAGTGCAATGACCAGGTTGATGGTAAAGCTATCTTATGTTTGAGACGCTGTCAACTGCGCAAAACCTTTGTCGAAAAGAAACCTATATACGCTTAATTATGCCTTTCTTGTCCTCGTGTGGATCAAGGGAAAATATGTTTCAGTGACTAAACACCTTGTTTCCATGTTGATCATCTATCTGCTTTTTTTTTCCTTCATTTTTTCTTGACTGAATGCTTTTCTTTTTGCCTTATTGGTTGATGAAGTTTGTGTTTTCATTAGTAATATAAGGGGTGCATTTAGTCAATAGAGAACTAGAAATACTTTTGGTTCTTGCCTCCATATGTTTATTGCTATGATATGCGTGGTAGGGTATCAGTCGCTGACCGGTGCATCCAGTTCATTAGCTGACAGAGCACTCTTTACAACATCCATTTGAGCTGTATCATTATAATTTATAATTTGACAGCACCAAAAGAACTGCGCACTGTGCCTTTATAGTTTATAAGTGTGTCCTCACAAGTTAGACGCGCAGTAAGAGCTGGAAGTTAAAACATTTCGGAAGCTCGACGGCGTGGTTGCATCTGACGATGCCTTGCATCTCGTGGTTTGGCAATGAACCGATTCAGGCAAACTGATTTGAGATATAACTATTAGTCCACATAACTTAATTTTAATAGTAAACAGGCGAAAAGTTTTCGATTTTAGGGTTTAGATTAAAATATACAATGTAGCTATACTCTCTCATTGTCGCCAGCTACTTGCCACTTCTCAATGTCTCTTAGTCGAGCGTTAGCAAAGCGTCATTCTCATAGTGAGGCACTTGGAGTTGTAGTAGCGCCGGAGACTATGTGCTATAATGGAGAACCGGTTCTTGTCGTCCAGAGCTTGCGTTGGATGTATCCAGGGAGCTGAGGGTGGTTGCATGATGGGGCTTTAGGAGTTAGGACCCCTTCTTCTTGTTCCATCATAGTTCCTTCAAGATCATGGTTGCCAAGCCCCTCCGCCGCCACATAGTTGAGAAAACTGAACC
The DNA here is from genome assembly GCF_034140825.1 of Oryza sativa Japonica Group. Taxonomy (NCBI): domain Eukaryota; kingdom Viridiplantae; phylum Streptophyta; class Magnoliopsida; order Poales; family Poaceae; genus Oryza; species Oryza sativa. The sequence goes on from NC_089046.1 coordinate 12,817,389, forward strand.
GGGTATTGAACCGAGTGAGCTCCTGATTCACCGGTCTAGCTGTCCAACACCAGGTCGTCCGGTTCAAATGTTAAATCAAATGTAAGTTGTCGCCGCCTCTTCCATGACTAGGGACCATCGCTATCCCGAGTCTCTTCCCATTTGTCAACCAGCGGAAGGTGGAGGTGGTGAGATAGGTGGATAGGGAGGGGAGAGGGAGATCAGGTGGCAGTGACGCTATGAAGAGGAGAGGGAGATGTAAGTGGCGTTGTCCCGGTGATGAGTACAAAGACTTAGGTGGTGTTTGGATCTAGGGACTTAACTTTAATCTCTATATTTAGACACTAATTTAGAGTATTAAATATAGACTACTTACAAAACTAATTACATAAATGAAAGCTAATTTGCGAGACAAATTTTTTAAGCCTAATTAATCTATAATTAGAGAATGTTTGCTATAACATCACATATGCTAATCATGGATTAATTAGGCTCAATAGATTCGTCTCGCGAATTAGTGCAAGATTATAGATGGGTTTTATTAATAGTCTATGTTTAATATTTATAATTAGTTTCCAAATATCCGATGTGATAGGGACTTAAAAGTTTGTCCCATCTAAACATGGTCTTAGGCTTAAGGAGTCCACTGTTACTTAGGCTTAAACCACCCAAAGTTCTAAACTAGGATACATTCATCTGCAATTAAAAATGTCTATATTCAGTCATTATTCGAGGATATTCAGTCAAATTTAAAAATGTCTATATTCTGTCGGATATTCAGTCAAATTTTTAACCCCGGAGAAAGTTTACTTATTTCAACGTTAATGTTTTTTTTTAACTAGTGGGTGTATAAAAGAACATGAAGTACTGTTATGTAAGATATTTTTTGTTCTACTCATAACACAAGTCACAAAAACCTACACTGAAAACTTATTGCCAAAGCTACAATGAAAACTGAGCGAACCGTGAATATGTTTACATCGATGCATTCAAATGAAAACAGCAAAAGCAGGGAGAGCTCATCAGGCGATAAAAAGCTCGATTAAATATTGAGAATCCGAGGCACCTAGATAGAAAGTAAATGAGAAAATTTGGTCCTTCAAATAGATCAATCTTATTTCATGTAATCAAAAAGAAAAGGAAATTAAGCCAGCTTTCCCAGAATATCCATCCATAGGAAGGATGGTCACAATTAAGCAATTTACGGTTATGTCCTTGACAAATTATCTGGCAGAAAAAAAGTTATCCGCAAATTTTCACTCAATTCGTTGACATGGGTAAGGCTTACGGTCATCCTCATCCACACATCAAAGGCAAATCCACGATTGCACAAATTGTCCCGTGGTAAATCTGGGATCACGCAGATTGTCCAATGGAGAAAGAAGAGAGGAAATTTTGTCACACTTTGTCGAATGCTCTCAATGATCTATTATATTATTAGAAAAAAGAGCCTCCACGTTCGCTCTCATGGCCTAAAAATTCCCACATTAATCGGAGAAAAGAAAAAATCAGAGTTCATATAGAAATACAATTTAGAAATAGCTGAAATTCGGAATTAAAAAATAAGAAATATTAGAAGAGGAGACTGAGTCCATATAGAAATACAATTTAGAAATAGCTGAAATTCGGAATTAGAAAATAAGGAATATTAGAAGAGGAGACTAGAGTCAATATAGAAATACAATTAGGAAATAATAGAAATTCGGAATTAAAAATAAGGAATATTAGAAGTAGAGTACAGAGTCCATATAGGAATTTAAAACTAACTAAAATTTGGAATAAACGTAGAGTTTAGAGTTCGTATAAAATATAATTTATAAATAACTAAAATTCGAAATTAAGAAAAACATGGGAAGGAGAGTTTAAAGTCAATATAGAAATACAATTTAGAAGTAACTGAAATTTGAAATTAAAAATTGAGTTTAGAGTCCACATAGAAATACAATTAGAAATAAAAAAATCATAATTAAAAAAAAATATTAAAAGATGAGTCTAGAGTCCATATAGGAATATATATAATTTACAAATAACTAAAATTTGATTTTAAAAATAATTAATAACTAACACGTATATAAAATATAATATGAATATTAATTAGTAGTTTCGTAAAGTTATTGCAAAATTTAAAATTATGTTGTTATTTTAATATATTTGAATAATATAATGAGAAAATATATATGCTATTATATGAGAGAAAATATAATGATGCTAGCCGCGCAATCTGCGCGGACCACCATGCTAGTTATTATTATTATACCACATCATTACAATTCCAGCATTTAACGACTGAATGGCACAACCAGCTCAGGTAGACGAAAGCGGTTAGAGACTACCCAGAGTTCAGCAAAATCCATACACCACGATTCACGCCACAGTAATCAGGTTTCAAGGGCGCCAAAGTTCAGGGCAAGAGAAAGAGGACGATGTGCACGATGCCGCCTAATCCTTGTACTTCATGTCGGATACCCTGAAGCCAGGCATCTCGAATGAAGTGGCAAACTTCTCCACCTCCGCCCTGAGGTCCTCAATGTCCTTGTTGTTCTCCAGGCCCTCGTTGAAGTACTTGAGAAGCTTGCCACGCTCCTTCTGAACATCCAAGCAGATGGTCACTGCCTGGTGAAGGAACTCGGCGATCTGTACAAAGTCCTCCTCTACCAAACCCCTTGATGTCATGGCAGGTGTACCTGGAACCAGAATTCGGAGACAAATAATAATGGGCAACATGGCAAGTTACTGGAACATGTACAGATAAAGTAAAGTAAGATGTTTAGAGTTCAGTGAAGCCTTTCCAATCAAGTCAAAGTTCTCAGGACAGAAGGGTACAGAACAGATGCTTAGACTTAGAAAAATGTCTTTAAGCCATAAAAAATCTAGGACATATAAACTTTGATAAGCATGTCACAAACTAACAGCTTTCTTTTAGGTTATGTGTGAAATGTACAAAAGCACGTCGCAAGCTGACAGATCTCTTTTAGGTTATGTGTGGAATGTACAAATGCAAGATCACAATCTGCAGGTTTATTATGTTCTTCGGTAGTACACACTACGGAAGAACAGTTGCTCCAATACAAGGACTAGAATAATGAGCCTTGAAAGAACAAGGGTTAGTTTTCAATATTACCACTGTAGCCCCTTTGAATTGTACTGGTTAGAAATTATAATTTTTAGCTGTAAGTTACAAGTGATTCATAAATTTGAATAATAATATTGATGTGTCCGGTGAATTGGACAATAAACTTAATTTTGTACAAGGTATAGCACTAATGGTTTATTTAATTGAACAGAAATAGCACTTAGGATCTAATAGTATTATGTTTGGACCAAAAAAATATCAATTGAGACTCAGGTCTTTCTTCAATGAACAAGCATCATATTGGGAAGTATTACTGGGATAATAGGTTGTGTTAGCCCATCACCCCACTTTCTCAGGTACCGCTTTGAATGATAGATCCTTGCCTGTGACCATTAACCACCCCAAAGCATGTGGGCAAAAAAAAGTAACAGAACATTATATAATCTGTTGAGCAAGGAGCAGATACTGACCAATGCGGACACCACCAGGTGACATTGCACTGCTATCCCCAAAGACAGCATTTTTGTTCAGTGTAATGCTGCACAAATCACAGACCTTCTCAACTTTGTTACCTAAGGCAGACCAACATTTGAGTTAGTTCACATGGACTCAGAGAAAACAACATAAGATGCCATTAAACTTGCTCAGCATACCAGTCAAGCCAAGAGGGCGCAGATCCCAGAGAACAAGATGGTTCTCTGTTCCGTCAGTAACCAATTTGTAGCCCTTACTCATCAAATGGTTACCAAGGGCAACAGCATTGGCCTTGACCTGCTTAATATAAGACTTGAATCCAGGTGACATAGTCTGCTTCAAACCAACCGCTAGCGCAGCAATTTGGTGGTTGTGAGGGCCCCCTTGGAGCGACGGAAACACTGCGAAGTTGATCCTGTCCTCGTAGTCATACAGAGCGCCCTCAGGCTGGCCTTTCTTGGGAGGCTTCAGGCCCTTCCTGTAGAAGATCATACCAGATCTTGGCCCTCGGAGACTCTTGTGGGTGGTGGTGGTAACCACATCAGAATATTGAAAAGGATTTGCAGCCTCCTACAAAAGTCAATGTCAATAGTAATAATTATAGCAAAGAGATGTTTCAAAAGATTTAAGGCCCTGACTGAATACAGGAGTATCATAGGATTCATTGCATGATAACATCTCATGTTGAGATTGAATGGATTCCCTATTCCATTTGTATGTTAATAGGTTCAAAATTAACTGCTAATACAATGACTCCATCAATTACTGTATTTCAACACTTAGAGATCACAAGCAGTTTAGTGAAAGCAATTCTTGGAAGCCCAGGAAATTCTTAATGACAGCTTAATTTAGATCATTGTACAAATAGGGAAGATGGGTAATTGCCAAAATGATAGGGTTTATAACAATTGCTAGTTGCAACAAACACATGTCAGTTGTCACATTCAGACAGTGGTATACACAAACGCAGACAAAAGAATGTACCACGAGGGTACATACTAGTCACAACCTCACAGGGAAACAACCCGTCATTCCGGGTTGTAATTTTAAAATATCTATCTGAGTCAAGCATTTCCCTTATTTGTGATATCACAACTAATTCCCAGGCATCAACCAATCTCTTCCTCACAATAGCAAAGGGACTTGAAATGAAATACTGACCTAGATACAGAAAAGAAGGGCATGTCCGCACGCACAAATGTTGCATCAACTATGTAGGACGAAACAAGGAAATCAGAGGGAGTCTCTAGTCAAATTTATTTGACGTTGGGACTTCAGAGTACTAATCCTAGTTCTCCTAATGTCTAATAAGTTTGACTGGAGGGACTATTTCGTAACATTGTCAAACCCAGCAACTAAACTCGCAGAACAAAGCCATCGACAATAGTGGCATCATGGCATGTGGCAATTAGGAGCCGATGCTACCTAGTAAGAATTATCCAGGTAATCGCGATGAACTAAAATTTAATACCAATAAATCGAGAACCCGACCAACTAGGCAAATGCAATTTAGAGCACAATTACATAAGGACACAGGAACACAAACAATTCCATACCTGCGCGGCAACTAGGCCACTGATGTGAGCCATGTCGCAGAGCAACATGGCGCCGCACTTATCCGCGATGGCCCTGAACCTGGCGTAATCCCAATCCCGCGGGTACGCGCTCCCGCCGCAGATGATGAGCTTGGGCCGAAAATCCATGGCCTTCTCCTCCAGCTTATCATAATCGACGTATCCTGTCTCGGAGCTCACCTTGTACGGCAGGCTCTCGAAGTAGATGGACGTGGCGGAGATCTTTTTGCCGCCGGCGGTGTAGTAGCCGTGCGTGAGGTGGCCGCCGGACGGCAAATCGAGCCCCATGATCCGCTCGTGGGGTTGGAGCAGCCCGGTGTAGGCGGCGAAGTTCGCCGGCGAGCCGGAGTAGGGCTGCACGTTGACGCCCCAGGCCTCGGGGTCGAGGTGGAAGGCGGCGAGCGCGCGGGCGCGGCAGAGCTCCTCCACCTCGTCGATGACCTCGTTGCCTCCGTAGTAGCGGGACCCCGGCATGCCCTCGGAGTACTTGTTGGTGAGCGGCGAGCCCAGCGCCTCCATGACGGCGAGCGAGGTGAAGTTCTCCGACGCGATGAGCTCGACGCCCGCGCGCTGCCGCCGCTTCTCGCGCTCGACGAGGTCGTACACCTCCGGGTCAGCCTCCTCCAGAGTGGTCAGCCCCCAGTCGGCCACGGCGTCCATCGCTGGGGCGGCGACCGGGGACGTCGCCACCGCGGGGGACAGCCTGCTGCGCCGCGCCCCGCTGACGAGCGGGAGCTGGAGACGGGAGGAGTGGTGATGGCTGGAGAGCGGGTAGGTGGGGCGCGAGGAGAGAGCCGCGCGCGTGGGCGGCTGGGCGAGGTGGTGCGAAGCCATCGCCATGCGCGCCAGGTGCTCGGCGGAATGCCCACGCGGATAGCGGCTGCGATGCGGCGCGGGTGAGGGAAGGGGAGTGGAGAGGGGAGCCTCGGGTAGGCTTGGGCTGGGTTTGGGCTTGCGCCGCCACTGTCCGTTGTTATATAGCGGCGGGCGGTGCTCGAGGGTTTTGTGCCTCGAGATTCGTGTAGTGCGTGCATCTGCTGCAGCTCTCAGCCGTTGATTATTCCGTATGTTTCCTTTTTTTTTTGTTCCTTTATTAGTTCGACGAGAGAAGCAGGTTGACGAAACCCTAGCGAAGTGACCGAGGATGACCGATTCCTCTCCTTTCCTCCTTTCCGTTTTCGTGTCGTCTCGTCGCGGAGTTGTGCTGTGTTCTACGGGACGTGTCTTGCGGTCTCACCTAGCGTGCGTAGGCACCCGCAGATGTGGGCCCCGTCGGTCAGGCGGTCGGTGAAGGTTTTGCCCGTCGTTTAGCACGAAATGGCTCGAGGCTGGAGCGTGTGAATGAATGGAGAAAAGTAACATGGACCTGTCACACATGATTCTCGTGATCGACTGAGATTAGTTTCTCCTATTTAACTCTCACTCTCTTAACAAGAGTTGATTTAGTGAGAAAATATTTTATTTTTCACTAATGAGATAAGCAAAACAAGTGTGTATATCCCCATAAGATCAGTTTATCCTTATTCGGCATATTGAAATATATACTATTCCAGACTATGTTTGAAATTGATCTAATAAAACCAAGAAGAAAATGAATATGTTTTCTAAATTTTATTGTGCTTGCATGTTATTTTGGGAAAAGTGTGTGTTTTATTTTAGTGTTGGCTGGAGGGTAATCGCTATTATGAAAGGAAACACCTTTAAAAAATAGTTTCCCTTTAATTCGACATTAATCAAATTAATTTAGAGCGACTAAGGTGTCTTAATTGATCTCATTCGAAGAAACGTAAGAATGGCTATGAGTTTGCCAAATCCTCCTATAAGTTGTTAAATGGGTTGGGTCTTTTCGTGTCCGCTTGGCACGCATATGAAATTGATAGACTAGGAACAACGCAATCCGTTTGGCCGTAGTTCGTGTTGGCATGGCTTGTCTACCCACGTCGTGCTTGTGTTGCTATTTGACCTGGCATGCCAACATGACTAGTGCATATAGTGAGCGAGCACGACATGGGCCATGAATAGCATGACACGGTCTGACCTCTGCGGCATGATGATGACCGACGATTGGCGAACAAGTACCAGGGGCTAGGAGGAAAGGAGAACGCAAGAATCGAGAAAGCCATGGGCTTGGGGCAGAGGAAGCGATGGTAGACGCTCGTCGACGTAGGCCTACACGGTAGCGTGGTGGCACGGCCAACCCTATTCATGGCATGGCAACATATGTGGAATCGTGTCTTGTGGGTATAGTTGTATAACTTTGATCAGAGTAAAACTATTCGTATAGCCATGCCCGCAGTTATGGGCGATCAACCAGATTCATCGTGCTTAGTCTTATTTATTAATAATTTGACTTAATGGAACTGGCATAGTTTAGGTGGAGAGTTGGGCCTGTTGTAACGTGGTGTAGCGTTGAACAATGATGATTAATATTGCTTAATTTACATTAACAATTTTTACTGCTTTCAACTACTGCTTTTAAATACTTGCTTTATGCAAATGAACCCTTGGCCTCCTTTTGAATTACTTGCATCATACCTCCTCTTCTGGTATGACTTGCTGAGTACAGTAGGTAGTACTCAGTCTTACTCTTTCTTCCCCACACTAGAGATGGAGTACTTCTTGGTTGGAGGTTTCTCGGAGAAGTAGGCTACATCACTGCCGTCAAGGATGCCTGTGGAGTGGAGACGCCACGCTGCAAGAGTCAAGTCTTTAGTTTAAGCTCGCTTTTACCTTTCCACTGCATTTATAAAACTTTTATTATATTTGTAAGATGTAGATCTGTATGTCAACTTTGTCATTTGTGTACACTGGCCGGTCCTGGACAGGGGTTTTGATGCACATTCAGCTTGGAAATTCTGGCTCGTGAATTTCTGGGCGTGACACAGGTGGGCCCCTATGATGGTTCCTGGTGGTTTGGCCCCGCTTCACATCGGTTTGGCCTGACTTGTGGGCCCCTCAATCCATGTGCTCGCACGTGATTTGCTGGAAGTGTGTTTCTTTACACGCCGACCTTATCTCCTTCACTTTTGTGTTTATTCCTACATCCAATTTAATTCTCCAATTGTAATACAACTACATTATTTATTATTGGTATGCATGTAAGAAATGATAATTTTCCCTTTATTAATTTTGCTAGCTAGTGGTCAAAACTGGTACTTAACATCCATCAACAGTAGGAAGTGAAGGGCCACGAAGGTTGTTGGCGGTTATTAAATGCCAATTTTATGCCGCCAATACCTACATAAATTATAGATAATACAACATCCAACATAGTGATAGGATTCAATTCTAATATATTCCACGAGTATTAGTGTATATTTGGATACAGGCAATAAACCACTGAAGTTGGGAGGAATTTTATACTAAAGTGAAGAAGAATTCTATCCATACAAGAGTTGGGCTCCTAAACTCCATCAAAACACCAGTAAATGGACCCAACTACCGGAGAAATGGATAAGGCAGAGTGAGGAGGAGGCCCAGACCGAATCTGGGGGCCATCTGGCCTAGCCCTGGTTGCGAACCCTGGTGATCACCGTTGGATCTAGGTTTTGGTATGGATGCTCCAGATGCTCTCTTGATGGCGGTTGCGGGGCATTTCCGACAATTTGCATAGTTACACCGTCATATCTGCCTATTTAAGGACTTCACTCCTTCACTTCTCACACACACTCCAAGCTTGAGCTGAATTATAAGAGGCTCTATTATACTATATTGTATACTAGAATTAGGAAGAGTAATGTAGAAGAACTCGGAGGAATTCCGGAGTTGTCAGTAATCCTCTTTTATTTCTTGTACTTTATTAATTACTCTACTTTAATAGAAATATCATTCTGAGTAATTAATATTTACTTCGTGAGAATTATTCTTTGATTAGATCCTAATCAGCGTGCAGATCATTGTTCACTATAGTCCATTAATCTATAGCGATTGCTTTAGTGTTTAGTTAGCGCTAAAATAGTTATTAATTGCGTAGACGCGGTGTCTGGGTAATTAATTTCTTGTGATTGCTTCGTATCCCACGTTAGGTTTGAGGTGGGTGTAGAGGTGTGACAGCCCTCAAATAAACTAAAGTCCTCCTTGTCGGGTACGCAATGGAGCGACATCTGGGAGCAGCGGTATAACATCTCGGGTTTTAGCTATAGTCTTAGTCACGCTAATGATTTGGTCACACTGGCTGAGAGCGGTGTCGATTGAGCCACGATGCTGGCTAGGACCTATAAATATGTTGATTGTTGTTCTATTATGGATCTTAAATGATTTTTCAATCGTTTCCTTGTCATTTATTTATCAAGTCATATCCATATGCATCATTATTTTTAGTTAGAGTAAACCTGGTGAGGAGTGGGATAATTTAGTTTTGGTTAAATTATAGCATAGATTAGTCGTCACGAAGTGAGGTACACATGTGCACAGTAGAAACCACATCTCTTTATTTACAATTTACCACTATAGGTCTGCATACATACATGCATATAATTGTACTCTAGAAATCTTATACAGTATGCATCACATATATTGTGCATTTACAAGGTGCTTATAGATACCATATCATAAACTGAAACATCTCAGTCAAAGATTCAATAATTATTTATTTTTCAGAAAAACTCTTCAGTCATAGAGCAATTACAAATCAGTCCTCGAGCTCTAGTAAAATCTTAAATATTATAAAACCTTAAGGACTAGAATGTAAGAATTCCATAAGTACACGTGTTAAACCAACTTCCTGCTGTAATTATAACGCCGCTCTTAATAGTTTCTAATTTACTGACTTTAGGTTCCATGTAATCACCAAAATGACATCAAAGAGGAAATTACTTTTTTCACCCCAAATTGATTAGGTGAAAAATGAGGTGGCAGCAAGTCCTTTTCCAAACCGACATGCAGGCAGCTGCATCACCATGCCCTCACAAATTACATACAAATATTAGCCAAGCTAGTAGACTAGCCATCATGTTGCTTTGGCTGGGAGACGACCTCGAGGAACAGCATTAGCAGCAGTTGCAACAGTAGTAGAGTAGTATGGCTCAGCTAAGAAGAGCAACAACAGCTGTAGTAGCAAGTAGCTTAGCTAGAGAGTTACTCCCTCCGTCCAAAAAAAATTACTCCCTCCGTTCCAAAAAAAGACAAACCCTGGATTTCCATGCCAACGTTTGATTGTCCGTCTTATATGAAAATTTTTTATAATTAGTATTTTTATTGTTGTTAGATGATAAAACATGATTAATACTTTATGCGCGTGACTTATCTTTTTAATTTTTTTCATAATTTTTTTAAATAAGACGGACGGTCAAACGTTGGACACGGAAATCAGGGTTTGTCTTTTTTTTGGAAGGAGGGAGTAGTTCATTCGAGAGAGGAGCAGCTCAGTGAAATCCAGCACAAACCAATACATCAATTAACCATAGCTGCATAGTATCCATAGTAAAAACAATCAGGAAGAGAGAGAGAGGGAGGTCAGAGGAGTAAAAGGAGAAGCAGGGTGTTCTGTTCTTGGATGAACAGGGGTTTCAGCTCTTGGAGAAGATGTTACCAAGGTTAGGAAGCAAGATAGAGCAGCAATAATCAAGCAAGAGGATCAGTCTCAAGAGGAGGAAGAGAATCACCAGTAGCAGATCAAGAAAGATGTCAGGAAGCAGTCAAGTATTACCGGTAGAGGAAGGGCCAAGGAGGAGAATCACCTGAGTTCCAAGTAGAACAGGGGGTTCAGTTCAAGAGGGGGAACAATCAACCAAGCTCAAGGTGGAGAAGCTTAGTTCTAGCAAAATCACCTTTAGATCCAGAAGAGCAGCAGTAGAAGAGAAGACTTGGATTTTTGAAGGAGGAGCTGAACCACATATTTTTCAATCACTGTAGAATCATCAGAGGTAACCAAAAATTAAAATAGGGAAGGAGAGTAGATCCTGCATTCATAGTAACAGCATTTGTTAGAGCTAGAGTTTCATACAGATATATGCACCATCCATACTGACCAAAACCTTAGAAATTCCAAATGAATATAAGTGACAAAAATTAGGAGGCTATAGTTTAAGATAAATGTATGTCTTTAAATCTTAATATAGACGTATATCAATTATAATATATGAAATCTTGATAGCATCAATAAGCATGTGTAGCTGTAATTCTTGTATAAATCAACTAGTGTTCATGATATAAATTATTTAGGAATAGAGCATGTATAGAAGAAACTGATCATGCATGAGAATTTGTAAGTTTTCATATTCTAGTCATGCAAACAGGGCATAACCTTGACATGTGCATATTCCTGGAAGGGTTAGGATCTGTGTCTATGAATCTGATTTCATTTAAAAGTAATGAAGCTCAACCCTGATTTAATAGAGAAAACATCATAAATTATTAATAGTTTGATTTGAAGGATAGCATGTGAAATTAGTAGGTTATGAATCTGGGTTTGCATATGTATCTAGTTCTTTACTACAAAATTCAGAAAAGACGTCATAGGATGAATCTGGATGTACATTTAAGCATGTATAGTGTTAAAGTAATAATAGTTGTACTAAATCGTAAAGACTTAACAGAACATGCAAGTTTCTTTACCAGATTATTATGTGCAGGAGAGTAAATGTTTAGAGCATAGTCTCATAATAAAACAAATGTAAGTAATATAATCTATCAATAACTCTAATCTAATAAATTATATAGAGATGAAATTCTGGACATATAGACTAGTAGTAAATTATTTAGAGAAACAAATTATCATTTATTAACTTCAAGATTCAAGTTTTAGGGATCTTCAGTCCAATAATTCAATATGTATAGATAGAAATTGCCATGATTATCAAAGTGTAGAACCATGTAAATTAATAAGACTTTAGTCAAAGATCTGATCCTGCTTGTATGTCACCAATTTTAGAAGATTCAGTTAATTCAACATGTATGCATATATAAGGACCAGTGATATTAGTGTGATTTTAATTTCAGTAATGCAATTCATAGGTTTATTCATGTCAGCATTCATTTATCATGAGCATATAGACATTATTCACCAAACCAAGTCAAACGTAAGAACCCTGAAATCAGTAAGCACAACCCTGAGTATAGAAAAAAAATCAAGTGACCACTAGGATCATTTATATACAACCAGCATCACTAGTCCACCGCTATCACAGACATCACCAAGGAGAGATAAACACTAGCATAGAGCAGAAGTTGAAGAGATTGAGGATAATACTAACTAGGGCAGTAGAGGAGAAAAGGGAAGATGAGCTATATAGAGAGATTTAGAGAGGGAAACAAGGGAAGAGAGGATTGAAGGAAGGGGAGAGGAGGAAGAAGCGGCGGCGGCGGCACCTTGCCGGCCAGCCAGGCAGAGGCGGCGGCGACACACCCTACAATTGGGGGCGCAGCCCTTGTGCGCCACAGCGCCAGGGAGAGAAGAGAGCGAGAAAGAGAAAGGGGAAAACGGGAGGAAGAGGAGAACAGAAGAAAAGAAAAGAGTAAAGTCCATCACCGGTCCCTAAACTTGTACCGATGTGTCATCCCGGTCCCTAAACTCGTAAATCGACCGTTTAGGTCCTTAAACTTGTTCGACTGTGTCATCCCGGTCCCTAAACTTGCAGATCACTCGTTTAGGTCCTCCAAGTTGTTCAGTTGTGTCACCCCGGTCCCTAAACAGGACAGTCTAAAAACTTTATATCAAAAAATAATTCATAACTTTTTCATGTGAACTCTAATGAAGACAAAATTTATATCAAAATTGTATCCCTCGACGCGACCTACAACTTTGTAGTTGAAAAGTTTTTGAATTAAAACTGTTTAGGGTCCCAAAATATTGTTGCATGTTTATAGATTTTGAAATTTTGATTTTAAAATTACATTTTGGGACAAAAAAATGACTTTAAATAAAAAAGTTTCAACTACAAAGTTGTAGATCGCGTTGAGGACTACAAGTTTGATATAAAGTTTATCTTCATTAGAGTTCACATGAAAAAGTTATGAATTATTTTTAAATATAAAGTCTTTAGACCGTCCTATTTGACCCAGATGATATTCAAATCCAAATTTAGGGACCGAGGTGGCACAACTGAACAAGTTGGAGGACCTAAATGAGCGATCTATAAGTTTAGGGATCGGGATGACATAGTCGAACAAGTTTGAGGACATGAACGGTCGATTTGCGAGTTTAGGGACCAGGATGACACAGCGGTACAAGTTTAGGGACCGGTGATGGACTTTACTCAAAAGAAAAGGAGAGGAGAGAAAGAAGGTGGGCTAGGTGGATTGTGCTGTTGTGGGCTTTAGTAGTTGGGCTAATAGAATTTAGTAGTAGAGTTAGAAAATAAAGAAAATTAGTATATGACATTTAAACTCTTTAAATTCAATCTTAGGTCTTGCATATTCTAATGTATTATTGCAGCTACTATTTTAATTCACTCCATATGATTTTTAAATTAAATTAAAGTGTGTCTTTTTGAAGTAAATATATGTCCCACCAAATCTTTCATATTAGAAATCTAAATAAAAGTATTCCGTGAAATATATCTTATAAACTATTTTTCTAAGCAAACACATATAATCATTATTTCTATGAAAGCGATATATCTTGGGACTGTTGTTGAATAAAATCTATACAGTGAATCAAATTTCTTCTAAGTGAAATAATTACTCTTTCTTATAAAATAAAAGTTTAACAAAAGCAAGACCATAACCTTTATAGGTCCTGCATATGCATTCGGGTTAGACATATCATGTGCATCGCATTCATATAAACATTCTCGTATTTAGTTGTGTTTTATTGTTTCTTTTAGTTTGGCGTTTATCTTGGATTTCTTGGGATTCTTCATTAATTTATTCGTTCTTCGATTGCGGGTATTTTAGGCAAGTCCAACACCTTTGACCAACTCTTGTTATATTTTCATAATTGCAATCTATATGTATCACATTGCATTACATTATACTTTCTATAATTAAATAAATATGCTGATGGATTAGATTGACTGGTGGAGCAGTCGATCATATTATAGGTGTATTCTGAACTTGCCATGGTGGTGGGGGTTCAGTTGCATATATTTATCATCATAAGGTTAAACAACAACTATTATATGGCATTCAAGCGCCATAGCGATCGTGTCGACCATATGACCTGGAATGGGACATGCTAGCTTAGTAATTCTTTCTTAATGGCTTTATCCTGCGGGCTTAAGGACTTCCGCGAATCCGGTGAGCGTGGCCTAGCGATGAGGATTGCCGTTGTTGCGGAATCCGATTAGATGATGTGGATCGCTGTTGTTGCGGGATCCAATGATTCGCTGTTGCTCCGGGAATCACCCGCAGAGATAATTGACAGATGGGATTGATGAAAAGCTTGTGACCTTAGCCTTGCCGGCATACACCATGAATTGTGCTTCAAGCGCCGATGGGCGTGGGCATTAAAAGGTTTAAGGCGTCTGTGGGTATAGCGACACACCTCTGCAGAGTGTATGAATTGTGATATGTCACTCCCTATTTCAGGTAGAAACTGCGAACGCGACATGAAAGGAACCTATCGGAGGTTCTAATACCTGTGGTGCCTTATATGCAGCAGATTTTATAATTACTTAATATGAGCTTTTACTACACTGTTTTATAAACTTGCATAAAATTCATTGTTGGATTATGGGATTTGGAGATATATGTATTATGCAGGTGGATTATGGGCATGTATTTGTTGGATTGTTATAGTTAGACTTGTTGAGTACCATTCGTACTCATCCCCTATATATATATTATTCCTTGTAGAGTTGAGCTAACAATTAGGTGAAGAGAAGATTCTATAAAATTGATCAAGTGTTGCATATTTCTACATCAACTTAATGTTGAAGGTGATGAAGATCTAGAAGAGCAAGGTACTGGTTTCGCTACAATTGTTTTTTCTATGCTACTCTAGTGTGTCCATTTCTTGGTAAGTTGGTTCTTACTAAGGAATGACCTGTAGATCGGTATTCTACCTCGGAAGTGAAATACGAGGGTCGTTGCAAGCGGGCCAGCCCGTGCCTGAAGTATCGCGTTAGGATTAAATTGAGCTTTCTGTCTACATTGTTTCGCACTAGGAAATCCTCTTTGTCCTTTGCCTACTTTTGCTTCATGTCCTTGGATGAACTTGAAGAGGAGCTGAACACACACGTTCCTCTTTTGCCTACTTTTGCTTCATGTCCTTAGATGAACATGAAGAGGAGCTGAACACACACGTTCCCTGAGGAAATTGATACCTTGGAATACTCCCGGGTATCTTCTGTGCGCTTGCAAATTTTATCTATGACGTTAAGAACTACCAACAACGGTGAGTGGAGGACCTTTCTAGAGCTTTCTCAGAGTTTGTGCAACAGAATGCAATGGACTCTGTTCATATTTTATTTCTTGCTATACATCAAATTTGGGCTAACCGCTCTTCACATTGCCCACATAACCTAATCGTGCTAGGCCAACAAGACATGATCCGATATCGCACTAGGCCATGCCTAAGCTCCGGTCTTAACACGTGGCCCGACATGGCACGCGCCGTTCAATAAATCGTGCTTAACTGGGCAGTGCCCAAATACCTATTATTTATCCACCATCTTAACACTATACTATGGCTGTGTTTGCATCCTCATGTTCCCAACCCATCTCCCTCGTTTTCCGCGCGCACGTTTTTCAAAGTACTAAACGATGCGTTTTTTGCAAAAAGTTTCTATACGAAAGTTGCTTAAAAAAATCAAATTAATTCATTTTTGAAAAAAAATTAGCTAATACTTAATTAATCACGCACTAATGGACCGCTTCGTTTTCCGTGCGGGAGGGATTAGCTCCCATCACTGGACTCCGAACACAGCCTATATGTAAAATAAATCCGCCATCTCAAAATTCCAGCCCCAGGGGTTCTATTTGAATAATGGGATTAGGTTTAATGGATATTATTTAAGATAATTCCTTATATGCCACTAAAAATTATCGTTTTCTTATATACCACTTGTAATTGGCTCTTTTCTAATATGCCATTGTCTCAAATTTACATACTCTCTTATGCCACTTTCATCACTCCACCTTGCATCAATTAACATTAGGCTTCGGTCAACTATTAGTTTTTCTTGCATTAATGACCAAAATAGCCTTAGCACTAACAAAAAAGTATCAGAGAGATGGTTAGGATCTCTACACGGCATGAACGAGCGTGGATATGGAGGTAGTAAACCAAAGGGTTAATTAGATTTATGCCAATATAACTTTAACAGTTTTAAAATATGCCATTACTATTCATCTATTTGCCAACACACTATTACAATTCTATAGTTTTTAGATGCATGCCACTATATACCCTTTAAATAAAATCTTTTATCTTTACCTACTTAAAATATTCGTAGTGTTTTTACCATCCCACCTCTATATCTCTATCTCTACCGGAAAAGCTAATGGGCGATCGACCCCTCCTCCTCCACGTGGTTTTCTTTTTTGGCACCGCATTACTTTCCTATTTTAGTAAATTTATGCATCTAAAGTTGGTATACCTCAAGTTTACACATGTAAAGTTTATACACGTAAAGTTTTTCCTATTTTAGTAAATTTATGCATCTAAAGTTGGTATACCTCAAGTTTACACATGTAAAGTTTATACACGTAAAGTTTAGAGATCCAAAGTTTATAAGTCAAAAGTTTATATATTCTATTTAAATTTGAATTTGAATTCAAATATTTTTTATATATAGTATTTTCTATATATCTAAAGTTTATAGACCTAAAGTTTATATACCTGATTCAAATTTGAATTTGAATTCAATTTTTTTAATATATATATATATATATTTATATATATAGTATTTCTATACACCTAAAGTTTAGAGACCCAAAGTTTATTTAACCTCAGTTTTCTTGTCTTTCTTTCTTGTTTATTGCAGGATCAAATCAACTGGCACACCTTTGAACCCAAGAGAAAGATTTAGGACCTGCACTGGAGTTAAGCATATCTCCCAGGCCAGTGTATGTTTTTCGCATCAATACGCTTTTGGCACACCCGGTGGGACACGAGTTGTAACGACTTTTCATCATGGTAGACAACAAGCAGTCAACCAAGCCACCGTCTGATGTTATCCCTGATCACATCATCCCAATAACACTAGATAAGCTGACACCAGAACAGATGGCAGAGTATGAGCAGATGATGAATAATTTGAAGACTCAGTGCCTGCATTCATTCAAGAAAACCCGTTCAGGAACAGTTATCTAGAGGTATAAGCTAAAAGTAGTTCCCAATAATGAATCAGAGACGAGCACATCTAAAGATGGCAAAGCTAAAGGTGATAAAGGTAAAGATGATGAGCCTAAGGATGACAAGTCAGAAGGAGAAGACTCTCAAGAGATCAAGAATCTGAAAGATCAGATTGTCTATGTCGTTCATCATGCTTTGATCAACCAATCAGGAGATGCTTCTCAATACTTTGACTAATATGATCAAGTCTATGGTTGAAGGGACAATTGCTGAACATCAAGCTAAGGGGCCAATCTTCCTTCCTGAGGGTGTGTTCCCACATTATAGAAATTTGGTGACCGGCAACCAGCAGCATGTTTCTAATGTACCCCTAGGACAGCCGATGGCATCGGCTTCGGCTTCTAGACCGGGCATGTCATCATCGGCACAAAGACAGCCGGTTGACCCTTATCTTTTGAGCAGACAACAGCCTCAGCATGCAGGTCACAACATCAATCGGCCAACTCAGGAGCAGATTGCAGCGATGTTCAAGCCACCTCAACCGGTTGTCGAGCCAATCCAGCCGATACCAACTGGGCAGCGAACACCTATCAACCAGCAACACCAGCCTGTTGGAGCTCAGTTCATTCCTGAACAGCAAATGTATAATGTACAACAACCTCTTCAGAATTATCCTGGTGGCAACCTGAATTTTCAATATCAGCCTCATTCACCTCAGGTTCAATACCAACCAGGAGGATCACCTCAGCCTCAGTTTTTACCACAATTCAATCAATTCGACCCAATCCAGCAGCAGATGCAAGGAGCGTCTCAGCAGAAGCCCTGGGTTGATTTTGATTGCAGATGTGATGAATGAGCAGTTTGGACTTAAGCCAAAAGATACTTGTCGGTGATATGGGCTCGGGGGTACCCACACTGAGGGGAAAGGGTCCTTTCCCTTAGCCACGTGGCGGCGCGGCCTAGGCCCCCCCTCGGGGGGGGGGGGGGGGGGGGCGGGCGCGCGGGTAATAAGTAGCCAAGAGGCGCCCGTAACTGCCTAGGGGCCTTGGGGTATCCTGTCGCTCCCCTCGGGCCCGAGGGGCTGCGTCCTCCCGAGGCCCTCACTCGGCCGCCACGTTGCAGCTGAGTGGGCGGAGATAGGGGCGCTGCCTGGAGCATTTTTGGGCGGCGCCCCAACCACCCCCGCTGCATTTAATCACTTGGACCGGCGAGGCTGGTCGTGCGACGCCCAAGTGATTGACGTGCGTCAATCACTTGGACCGGCCTGTGACCGGTCACAGGCAGATGGGACGGGCGGCAGCGCACCCACGCCCCGCCCTGTGTCAGGCGGCGTGGGGGCAGGTATGCCTCGTCCCATCAACGGCCGGAGATCAATGTACGACTGGTGCATCCCCTGTGCATGAACCCACAAGAGTCTCCAGGAATTTATGAGGGAATGACAGGGGATGTCCCCCATGTCAGGCAAAGGACGGCGTTGGGACCCACCTGAGGGCGAGCGGCCAACTTACTTCTGGCCTAAGGCATGGGTGGCAGCTTGACCTGGGTTGATGTGGGCCCCTCTCCAAGGATAAGATGTGTAGAGACGGTGCATTTGGTATCCCCTTGGACTATAAAAGGAGGACCTTGCCTACCGAGCAGAGGGACGACTCTTGAAAGCTTGAACCTTAGGAGAAGACCAGCTAACTGTCTATGTAGGGTTTGGGATCTCTTGTAATAGCATAAACACAAATCCATACAGGAGTAGGGTATTACGCTTTCCAGCGGCCCGAACCTTGATAATCTTTTGTCTCCCACTTGATCGCCGTCCTCCTCACTAGCCTAATCTACGGCGAAGACACGCTCTTGATCATCGTGCCCTATCCCCTGGCCGAACTTACAAAGGGGGGCCTCACGTCCTCCCGCTAGAGAGGATCACTCCTCGACAATACTGGAAACTTGTATCGGCACCCATACCCAGAGTGGTTTGAGAGGGTTCCATTGCCAAACCGATACAAGGTTCCAGACTTTTCAAAATTCTCATGACAGGATAATGTGTCCACTTATGAGCATGTCAGCCGATTTTTGGCCCAGTGTGGTGAGGCATCGGCTGTGGATGCTTTAAGAGTTAGATTATTTCCCTTGTCTTTGTCTAGATTGGTATTTACATGGTTTTCTTCACTACCTTATAATTCTGTTCAGAGTTGGGCCGATCTAGAGAAACAATTTCATAGCTATTTTTATAGTGGAAATCATGAGATGAACCTCTATGATTTAACAGCAGTCAGGCAAAGGCATGATGAAACTGTACAAGATTACGTTCAGCGATTCAGGGATATGAGGAATAGATGTTATAGCTTGGCTTTGACATATTCTCAATTAGCAGATCTTGCGTTCCAAGGTTTAATAGCTCCAATTAAGGAAAAGTTTTCGGCCCAAGATTTTGAGAGTTTGTCTCACCTTGCTCAAAAGGTGACTTTGCATGAACAAAGGTTTGCTGAAGCCAAGAAGAATTTCAAGAAGGTCAATCATATATATCCTTATATTGCTGAGTCCGAAGAAGATGATGATCCTGAGGTAGCAGCAGCTGAATGGGCAAGGAACAAAAATATGTGACATGTCAGTGGGTAAAGAATGCTGGAAAAGATGAGAGATATGATTTTGATATCACCAAAGTCGACAAGATATTTGATCTACTACTTCGGGATAAGCAAATTCAACTTCCTGCTGGTCATATAATTTCATCGGCTGAGGCCCTAGGAAAAAGGAAATATTGCAAGTGGCATAACACCAGATCTCATGCTACTAATGATTGCAAGGTTTTTAGGCAGCAAATCCAATTGGCTATTGAGCAAGGCAAGATAAAATTTGGTGATTCAAAAAGGTCGATGAAGGTTGATGGCCATCCTTTTCCTGTTAACATGGTCCATACATCAGGGAGAGCAGCCGATGGGGAAAATCATCGGAGTTCACAGCTTAACTCGGTTAAGATCATTAACAAGTACCAAAGGAGGCATGATAAGCAGGAGGAGAGATATCTTGAAGATGATTGTGGTTTTAATCCACATTGGGAATGTGAATTTTTCAGGTTTTGTTGGAATGAAGGGATGAGACTACCATAGATAGAAGATTGCCCTGGATGCAGTGATACAGCATGGAGCTTGAGCCGATCTTACAATAGGGGAAATCGGCTGGGCCAGAAAAGGTTGCCTGTTCATCAGAGATTGGGCCCAGTACACCAGGATCACCTTCAGGATGAGGATGAAGGCAGGAGTTCACAATGGTGCCCTTATGGTATTTTCACTAAGAATCAGAAGAGAAGGGTTCAGAGGATGAGGAACAGGGAATGTTTTCAGGAAGTGCAGCAGGAAATCAACCATCGGCTGAAGAAGACAAAACAAGAATGGCGCGTTAAGAGTAAAGTCATGACAGCCGATGAAGTTGAAGCCAACAAGGCAAAAAGGTTGATCAAGGGCAAAGCAGTTGCATCTTCATCAGTAAACATGGTCTTTGTGTTACCCACGGTATATGAAGCTAATCAAGCCGATGTTGATGATGTAGAAGAAGCTTCTGCTAGGTTGATTTTGTCACCAGAACAAGCAATTTTTGAGAAACTAGAAGGGACAGAAAATTGGCATCTCAAGCCATTGTTTGCTAATGGATTTGTCAATGGGAGGCCGATGTCCAAGATGATGGTTGATGGTGGGGCTGCTGTAAATCTGATGCCATATGCTACATTTAGGAAATTGGATAAGAATACGGATGACCTCATCAAAACTAATATGATTCTTAAAGATTTTGGTGGCAATCCGTCGGAGGCAAAGTTGTATTAAATGTGGAGTTGACAATCGACAGCAAGATTGTTCCTACCACGTTTTTTGTCATCGATGGGAAGGGTTCCTATAGCCTGTTGCTTGGAAGGAATTGGATTCATGCGAATTGTTGTATTCCTTCAACCATGCACCAGTGTTTAATTCAATGGCAAGGTGACAAGATAGAGATGGTGCCAGCCGACAGGTCAGTTAATGTTGCTAGTGCCGATTTAACTATTTGGGAGATGGATGGAATTGATTGCCTGTCTGCAAAAGTTTGGGAAGGAGGTTATCTAAAAATGTTCGATTGTGATATACAGCCAGTTGAAGATGGAGACCCCAAGTTGTTACTTTGAGGGTGTTGTGGAGGGTTCAAATTTGTACACCAAGGACATGGTAGATGATCTCGATGGCAAATTAGGACAGGATTTCATGTCGGCCAATGATTTGGAAGAAGTTGATATAGGTCCAGGGGATAGACCAAGGCCGACATTTATCAGTAAGATTTTATCTCCAGAATTCAAAACCAAGTTGACAGAGCTTTTGAAAGAATACAGAGATTGCTTTGCTTGGGAATATTATGAAATGACAGGACTTAGCCGATCGATTGTGGAACATCGACTTCCTATCAAACCAGGATATAAGCCACATCAACAACCACCTGGGAGATGCAAAGCTGATATGTATGATGCTATCAAAGTTGAAATCACTTGTTTGTATGATGCTGGTTTTATTCGGCCGTGCCGATATGTTGAGTGGGTTTCTAATATAGTTCCAGTCACCAAGAAGAATGGCAAGCTTAGGGTTTGTATTGATTTTCGGGATTTAAACAAGGCCACCCCTTAGGATGAGTATCCAATGCCGATTGCTGATCAGTTAGTTGATGCTGCTTCAGGGCATAAGATTATAAGTTTTATGGATGGCAATGCTGGTTACAATCAGATTTTTATGGCAGAAGAAGATATTCATAAGACTGCTTTTAGGTGTCCTGGTGCAATCGACTTGTATGAGTAGGTTGTAATGACTTTCGGTTTGAAAAGTGCTGGAGCTACATATCAGAGAGCCATGAATTATATATTCCATGATCTGATCAGATTGTTGGTTAAAGTTTATATTGATGATGTGGTTGTAAAATCAAAGGAGGTAGAGGATCATATAGCCGATTTGAGGAAAGTTTTTGAAAGGACAAGGAAATATGGCTTGAAGATGAATCCCACAAAATGTGCTTTTGGTGTATCAGCTGGACAATTCTTAGGCTTTCTTGTTCATGAGAGGGGAATTGAAGTAACTCAGAGAAGCATTAATGCAATCAAGAAGATTCAACCTTCGGAGGACAAGAAACAGTTACAGTCGTTGATCGGCAAGGTTAAGGTTAATTTTGTTAGAAGGTTCATTTCTAAATTATCTGGGAGATTAGAGACTTTTACACTTTTACTCAGAATGAAAGCTGATCAAGAATTCACTTGGGGGCAGAGAAGCAGAAGGCTTTGGATAATATTAAGGAATATCTAAGTTCCCCTTCAGTTTTAATTCCTCCACAAAAGGGAGTGCCTTTCAGGTTGTACTTATCAGCTGATGAGAAGTCGATCGGCTCGGTCTTAATCCGGGAGTTATAAGGCAAGGAAAGAGCTATTTTTTTTACTTAAGTCGCAGACTCTTGGATGCAGAAACAAGGTATTCCTCGGTGGAGAAGCTGTGCTTATGTTTATATTTCTCTTGCACAAAGTTAAGGCGATGTGATCAAATATATGTTATCGGCTCCAATTTTAAAAGGGAGAGTTGGAAAGTGGATATATGCTTTGACAGAATTTGATCTTAGGTACAAATCGCCCAAGGCAGTCAAGGGGCAGGCCATAGCCGATTTCATTGTTGAGCATCGTGATGATTCGATCGGCTCGGTTGAGATAGTACCTTGGACATTATTTTTTGATGGGTCGGTTTGCACTCATGGTAATGGCATCGGCTTGGTTATAATTTCCCCTCGGGGGGCAAGTTTTAAATTTGCTTACACTATTAAACCTTATGCTACTAATAATCAAGCTGAATATGAGGCAGTTCTCAAGGGATTGCAATTATTAAAAGAAGTTGAAGCCGATGCTGTGGAAATCATGGGAGATTCTTTGTTGCTGATCAGTCAATTAGTAGGAGAATATGAGTGCAAGAACGATGTGTTGATGATCTACAACGAGAAATACCGAGAATTAATGAATATTTTTAGGTTGGTAACTTTGAAGCATATCTCTCGGGAGTAGAATGTTGAAGCTAACGATTTGGCTCAGGGGGCATCAAGATACAAGCCGATAGTGAAAGATATTGAAGTCGAAGTTGCTACGATTGTAGCCGATGATTAGAGGTATGATGTTTATCAGTATTTGCAGAATCCTTCTCAGTCGGCTTCACGAAAATTGCGCTATAAAGCTATGAAATATGCCTTATTGGATGATGAGTTATATTATCGGTCAATTGATGGGTATTGCTTAAGTGTTTGAGTGCCGATCAAGCTAAAATTGTAATGGGCGAGGTACATGAAGGTATATGTGGTACTCATCAAACGACTCATAAGATGAAGTGGTTGCTTCGGTGCACGGGGTATTTTTGGCCGACAATGTTAGAAGATTGCTTCCGATAGTACAAGGGATGTCAAGATTGTCAGAAGTTTGGTGCGATCCAAAGAGCATCTGCGTCGGCTATGAATCCTATTATCAAGCCATGGCCGTTCAGAGGATGGGGCATTGATATGATCGGTCAGATTAATTGTCACGTTCCATTTTTCGTGTCTTCTATTTTGCTCAATTTTGAAAATTAACGTTCATGTTTATTCGCCTAAAATAGCTTAATGAAAATTTCATAAATGAAAAAGGGTTTAATTTGACTAAATAATTTAATTACGCCACCCTTTTATTTTATTGTTTGTTAATTGGAGTTATTTAATTTTTATTTGAGTTTTGGAAGTGGAGCTCAATTTGATGAATTCTCCCAAATTCTTAAAAAAAAATCCCAAGTCCAAGAAAAATCTCAACATTTTCCTTTTCCTTTTCCTTCCTTTTCTTTTCCTTTTTCCTTTTCCTCCCTGATCTAGGCAGATGCCTCTTTTTTTTTTCTCTGTAACGATCTCCATATCTCTATCTCCCTCTGATCTTCTGTCTCTCTCTCTCCCATTAGTTTCACCTTTTTCAATCCCCAATCAATATCCTCCACTAATATTAAAAAAATGAATCAAACATGATGAGACATTCATTTTCTTTAACTCTTGGTTCTGTATATATCTCTCTCCCTATCTCTGCCATCTCTTCCCATCCCTCTTCCACTAATCAATCTCTTCCCCTTCCTAATTAATTTCTCCACTTGAATGACAAAAATTGAATCAACCTATTGAGCTTGATCTGTTTTTTCCAATTCCCCAGTCACCTCTCCATCTTCTGTTTGTTCACCTCTCCGTAACCGTGCTTCAGCCGCTTCTTCCACTTCTCGCCATGAAAACAGCACCACAATTTCCAATTCCCTGCGGATCCCTTCATCTCCTCCTTCAGTTTCTCATCTTCAAGGCCAAACGTTGAATCCTCCTCAATTGCTAGACTATTTCTCTAATAGCTGCAGCACCCCTCTTCCCCTCCTCTTTGTTTAACCACCACACCACCGCCCCAGCCACGCCGTGCTGCAGCATTGAAGCTCTCCCACTTCGCTTGTACGCCATTGTCCTGCTGTTGTTGCTGCTCGCTATTGTGGAGGGAACAGACCACTGCCTCGGTACCTCGAGCCGGTGCCATCGTCGCAGCCTGAGGGAGGACGGCTGCCATCACGCCTGCAAGCCGCCTCTCTGCTGGCTGCCGGGAGGTCAAGCCGTTGCCATCGTCTTCTTGTTTCAATCACTGCTACCATCATCAAGAGGTCCCTCAATTGCCGGAGATTGGTGCAACGTTGTTTTGCCCATCCACCGCCTCCTGTGCTATCTTTTATCAAGCTGTCCACCAGCGCCGACGATTCTCTGTCAACCACCTGCTACTGCTGCAACTTGTCCTTTGCGGTAAATACCTGCCCTACATCCACCTCCTTCATCATTTTTTTTCTTCCCAATTTATCGTCCTGTGTGTGCACGTGATCGTGATTCCATTTGCATATCACAAAGCACGTCATCGTTGTCCTGTTTCCAAACAGCCACCAACTAAATGCCATCATCGGTGGTGAACCAGCGTTGCTCCTTCATGATCGGTCGCTGTCGCCTGCACGCAGAGGCGCTGCTGCCGTCGTGGAACCAGAGCCGCCCTCTCGCCATCAACTTCGGAAGCCCGAGCCATTGATGCCGTCTTCTCCTTTGCTGGAGCTTTGTTGCTTCATCTTCTCTGCCATGGCTGGTAATCCCCTGCACTCCATCCATGTACTGTTTTGATGAGCTTTGATGAGCTTTGTTGCTTCATCTTCTCTGCCATGTACTGTTTTGTTTCCTCCATTCAAGATCAAAATTTAAATCACTAATCATCAGTTAGCCCCGTTTTCACTGTCCCTCCAATTCTCGGCTGGTTGTTCACCTCCTTTGCATATACCAACGTCCCATATTTTTCTGTTGCTCATGCACGCTGGGATCATCGCCTCTCTGCTCCACACTGTTGCGCCCAAGGAACCTGACCAACCAGCAAATCAAAGCTATCATCGCCGGGATGTCGAGCTTTACATCATCAAAGCTATCATTGTCCTGTTTCTGTGGCAGCCACCATCTCAATATTGTCATTGGTAGTGAATTCCTGGTGCCCTTCCATATGCTGTCAATATCGCCATCATGTTCCTAAAATGCCGTTGCAGTCGATAAGTTCCAATGTTCCAACAGCGTTGCTTCTGTTCTCCTCCGCTTCATCAACTTCCCCTGCCTTTGGCGCGGTCACTTATCATGTCATCGCTGACCTCCGGTGCCACTGTCTCGTCATAAATTACTCGCTATCGCTGCCTCTTCATCGTTCCCAAACCGTGTCGTCATTGGCACCACCACTACCATCGTGTTCCCGGCGCCACTCTATCATGAGCCGTCATCGGGTGTCCCGGCACAGAGCTCCACCAGCTGTCCCAGGTGCCGAATCGACTCCGCAAAGCCCCTTCGTCTTCACCTCTACCATCTGACGCTGCCTCTCGCTGCTTTGGGCCAGCATCCATGTCACATTTTGTCGCCACGGTTATCGTACCGTTACCGTGTGCGTGCATTTCCACTGTCTCACACCCGCCGATCAGTAGACTTAATCCTTCGGCCATAAAATTTATTCCAATAAAATTCAAAAATGCTGGAGAATATTTCTTATTCTTTTCCTTTGAATTTTCTTCCAATTTAATATTTTGTCAGTCATATCTTGGTCCTCGACAAGCATCACCTCTCTATTTCACGAGCTCTTGCTTCTCTCTTTTTTCGATCCGGTGTTTCTCCTATGATATCCATGTTGTGTGGCACCATGTCGCACACGTCCTGGACAAGCCGGTCCCCTAAAACCCAAAACCAATCCAAGTCATTGATTTTCACAAATAAATCTCAGCCTCCATATAATCAGTCCACAACTCTCATCCTTGTAACAAATTAACCGTTGATCATCACAATGACAGGTGGACCACGCCCGTCAGTCCACCAAAAATAATTCCTTTGTTTCCTTAACTTCAGAGAATATTTTATAAATATTTCTCTTTCTTTATTCACAGTTTCCGAATAATTCAATCTTCCGAAGGTCACATCTCTTCCATCCAAACTCCGATTCAGCCCATTCTTTTTCCTAAATTCTTCTAAAATTGAGCTCTACCTCCTGATTTAATTGGTTATTTCATTTGTTGTTTTTTTTTCTGCCTTTTCTTTTTGTTTATTTGTTTTCTCCTTTTTGCGATCGCGTAGACGCCGTTGCCGAGGAGGTTGCTGTGGGTAAAGGCAAGTATACCCTTGAACATGTTGATCCCAACTTTAAAAATTATCTTGTTTTAAATTATATGCATTGTTTTGTTTTACAAATTATCTTGTGGGTAGTTAAAACCTACTTGTTAATTATTCCATGCCTTGAATTATTGTTGATTATCCTTGATTATTTGTCACCTAGACTGTATGAGAGTCAAACATGGGGTATTGGTTCAGGGTAGTAGATTTGCTTATCCCTGCTCACACGTTTACAAAGCAAAATATAATATTGACTAATGATCTACTTATCACTGTTTTTTTTATATAAACTGTGTGGCTGTGTGCTATCTTCTTGGTGGCATGTGTTGCACCGTGTAGTAATGATCTGGTGGAAAATGTTTTATACTGGGGCGATGGTGGATCTGTGTGAACCTAGGAGGTAAGCCATCTGTGTGCGTGCTTACCGTTGACCTCTGTGGTCGATTGAGCTGTGTGCTCCATTTTTGTTGTGTGCTTGAGGTCCTTAGTTTAGGCAAGTCGCCCTGGTCAGTTAAGGACTTCACTTCGTGCGCCATTGAACTGAGCCTTACCGTGCAACCACATGTTCTCATGGGAAGGACCTAGCTTAGTACACTGCTTAGCTCTAGCACTGGCGGCCCAGGTGGCTAGATGATAGGTTTTTGGATTGTACCACGGGACCTTTCACCTGTGTGGTAAAGGGAGGACCGCCCATGGGGAAAGCCGGTGTTAGGGTGAGGTAGAGGAAACGCTTTGTTACTATTCGGTGTTTAGCGGCACCGAATTGTATCTTGTGGGTAAAGTTGTATAACCTCTGTAGAGTGTCAATCTATTCAAATAGCCGCATCCTCGGTTATGGACATGCTCGGTGATTTCACATGAGGGGTAGATTTGTGAAAGTTTTACTTTTGGGAAAGATCTGTGTGCAGGATAAATTAATGAATATAGCTGTGGGGTCCTGTGTGGACACAGTATCCTTTTTGGGTTGGTTGGTTGGTTAAAAATATCGTGATTGCAAATGTTGTTTAAATTAAATTAATATCTATTTATTGTATTTAAATTCACAAATGCCTTTATGCAAATGAACCATAACTTTCCTTTGAAGCCTTGTATCATATATTGCATATTCCCGTACACTTGCGAGTACTTTATGTACTCACCCTTGTTGTCTCACAAAATTTCAGAGAACGGCAGTTGTTCCTAGAAGTTCTGTTGCTGAGGATGTCGAATAGGTTGCGTGCCCCGGTCGATTTCCTGTGGTGTGTCATTGGTGCCTCTTGCTTCTTTTTCCGCTGCTTATCTTTGTTTGGCCCTGTGTGGCAAAGAAATTGTAAAATCTGGTCATAAGACCAATATAAAAATTATATTTGTTTCCTATTTATTAATATAATCATGATGTGGTTGTGATATTATCTTTTGTTACTGTGTGTGCTAGCGTTGATCTGGGACTAGCACATTATACACAGAGGGATCCTAGTTGGGGTCCCGACATTAATCCACCTTCGAGCAAGGGGTATAAGTTTATATTGGTAGCAACCGATTATTTCACTAAATGGGTGGAGGCAGTTCCTTTGAAGAAGGTTGATTTGGGAGACGCAATACAATTTGTTAAAGAATACATCGTCTACCGATTTGGTGTTCCGCAAACCATCACAACCAATCAGGGGTCAATCTTTGTGTCCGATGAGTTTGTTCAGTTTGCCGATAGCATGGGTATCAAGTTGTTGAATTCTTCGCCATATTATGCGCAAGCTAATGGACAAGTCATGGCATCTAACAAGAGTTTGATTAAGTTGATTAAGAGAAAGATCTCTGATTTTCCTCGGCAATGGCATACAAGATTAGCCGAAGCTTTATGGTCTTATCAGATGGCATGTCATGGATCAATTCAAGTTCCTCCTTATAAGCTTGTTTATGGACATGAAGCAGTTTTGCCAGGGAAAGTACTATCGGCTCCAAGAGAATAGATTTACAGGATAAGTTGATAGCCGATGAGTATTATAATCTTATGGTGGATGAAACAGAAGATTTGGTTCAGTCCAGATTACGTGCTTTGGAAAAAGTGACTAGGGATAAGGAACGAGTTGCTCGTCATTATAACAAAAAGGTGGTGCCTAAGTCCTTTTTGGAAGGAGAGTTGGTTTGGAAATTGATTCTGCCAAAAGGAACTCGTGACAATAAATTCGGCAAGTGGTCACCGAATTGGGAAGGACCATTTCAAATATATAAAGTTGGATCCAAAGGAGCTTATATGTTGCAAGGGCTTGATGGTGAGGTTTTTGGACGAGCACTTAATGGGAAGTATTTAAAGATATATTATCCAAGTGTGTGGATTAATTCATGATCATCTGACTTTTGCCGATACATGCTAGCCGATGTGTTGACATCGCCTTTAGATGGCCGATATAAGTTATATCGCCCTTAGCATTTTTTCTTATCATAATCGGTTGTGCTTTGCTGATGTATGATGGCCGATATAAGTTATATCGCCCTTAGCATTTTTTCTTATCATAATCGGTTGTGCTTTGCCGATGTATGATGGCCGATATTTGTCATATCACCCTTAGTATAATTATAATTTTATCAATGTCTTAAGCATTGCAAAATTAGGGGGGCAGACATATATGAAAATATGGATTTCATATTTCAAAAGCAAATTAAGCAAGGAGATGACAGAAGTTTGCGAATTCATTACAGCCCAAAAGTTTGCAAATTTGAAAGCAAATTACATGTTTTATCCAGATACATATTTTTGGATAGCCGATATAGCCTTTTGCCTAATTTGGTCTACTTCATCGATAATCTGGGCCTCGGTTGCATCAGATCCAGAGATCACTTTCAGGGATTTTGTTAATTTGGCTAAGTATTTGACAGAGGATTTCAGCTTTGATCTCTGGTCTTCGGTGGCTTTAGGCATATCGGCAAGCTTTCGTTCTTCAATAGCAATCTGTGCATTGCATTGCTCCAACTCAGCTAGAAGTTCAATCTTCCGAGCGTTCAGCCAATCTATGTTGGCTTGAGTGGAACTTGGACCAGCTTCCAACTCATCAAGTTTTGCCTTTTCTTCATTGATAGAAGCTCTGCTGGTTTGGATGGTTGCCTCAAGATCTTTCCTCTTGCGACGATCGGCAATTCTTTGTTTAGCCTTTTCAAGTTTGAGCCGATGTTTTTCGAGGTATGCTGCTGGGGTGATGGCATCGGCTAACTCATCCGGGATTTGATCATGGATTTCATGGAATCTATCCCTAATAGATCCACAGCTGACCACTAGAGTTTCTAGGGAGCCCTCAAGCCGCTTTGAGATATCCAACAAGGTTGTTTTCACATTATCGGTTAGAGGCACCAAGGCTTTACTTGAGGTTTCTTCTTCTTCATCCATAAACTGCCTGATGTCAAAAGAAAACATATCGGCTAAAACCTGAAAATAGGAAATATTAAGATTATTGATTAGTAGAAGTAACATGATAGCCGATATGGTTCATGGATGTAAAAGAAACACTTACAGGGATGGCAGGGGCTGGTGCTACTTCTTCCTCCACATGATGGCTACCTGCAGCCGATGGAGTATGCTCACTTGATTCATGAACAGGAGTTGGAGAATGAGGAGGCTAAAAAAAGACAAGTTTGGGTTAGCATCGGCTATTTGAAAGATGAAAAGGAAAATTTGAAGAAGTATAAAGGTTTAACTGGTGGAATTGGTGCCTGTGATTTCTTGGAAGCCAGCTTCTTTTTCTGCAAAATACAAAGTTAAGAATCGGCATACAAATAAAAACTTGAGTAATGGATTGAGAATAAATGTATACCCTTGGTTTGTAAGTGGGATGTGCTGGAGGTGATGGAGTTCTTTGAGGAGCAGGAATGTCGGCTGGTGGTGTTTGTTCTCTTATTTCACTAATGTTCTCAGCCGCTTCATCCACAACTTCTTATAATTCCTCATCATCCAAGAATTGCGCCACATCTGGGTCAATAGAAGGCAAGTCATCGGCAACGGCGGTTTTCTGTTTCTTGGACTTCTTTTATGCAGCCAATGGAGCAACAGCCGATTTCGGTCTCTTTTTCTTGCCAGCTTCAGAGGCAATCGGCATACGAGGTTGACCATGCAGTAATGTTGAAGTCTTGGGGGCTTGATAGCCGATGACTGAAGGAGCCAATCCACCACCATTGGGGAGGATCCCTAGAGCATATTGGATTGCCAGACCACTTTCACTCTGATGAGGAGGGGATGATTCTGTTGTCTGCAAAAAGGGAGACAAAATGGTTAAGATTGATGCATCGGCTTACAATTAATAAGATTAGCAAAGATAAAGATACTTACTTGAGGGATAGCTTCAGGTAATAAATCTGTCAAGTACATGGAAGCCGATTGATGGAACAGGTGTTTCTTCCATTCTATCCACCATCGGTCAAATGCTGCACTCCTCAATACGGCTAGCTTGATGTTCTCAATACTCCCCAGAGTGGGTCCTGGTATGTTCAGCAGCCGATCCATCATGAGAGCCGATGTGATCTCTCCCCCGCTTTGGATCTTGTCGGCAAAGAACAAACTGATCGGTAGTTGGCCCATTCCTAATATTCTTGCAACACTTGTCGGATAATAGAATTCATAGGAAATTTGAATGTTTCTGCCTTGATGAATGCTAACAGGGAGTATGCAAGGGGTGATGGCTGTTGAGAATACATCTCTAGATTTATCAAACTTATCAAAATTAATCTCATCAAACCGGAAATCGGCTGGGAGCTCAAAGTCGGCAAACTCTTCATATGCAAATCAGACTAGTGTTCCTTGGGAAGCCATCATAAAAATTTGTGAACCAGTCCCTAAAGAGCTCAGCCAATAATTTGGATCCAGCATTGGTTGATGCTGCCTCTCCAACAGACATGCACCGGCGTTTGGTGATTTCTTCCCCCATCTTCATTGGTGATTGGCTCAAGTCTTGGAAATTCTGCATCGGATAGCGGTAGTCGATCAACGACTTTCATGGTATGCAGATTGAGTCAAATTTGCAAGAGCCACCAAGGGTCACCTGTGCTGATTTGCAGTCCAGAGGCTATCTTAGCCGATGCAGTGCTCAGAGTTTGGTATAGATAACCTAGTAAGTATTTTCCAAGGGGGAATTGTTTCTTCTCTACTAGGTTCTCGGCTAAGTGCTGCCAGTTGGTAGTGGGACCACAGCTTGGACCACAGAACAAAAATTTCTCCAGCCACATCAGAAGGAAGGTTGTATGCTCTTTTGGGGAAACTGGTCCAGTGCCCATATTTTTTGCAACAAACCCTAACCAACCACCTATGCTCCTGGTTCTGAACTCAAAATTGGGTTTTGTGTTCAGGCTGACTGGATTAGCCGATGAAGTTATGTCTAAACCAGTTATCACTGTGACATCCAGAAGAGTGGGAGTCATTGGTCCTTGGGAAAAAGAGAAAAGAATTTAGAGGAGTGGACCAAAAGTGGGTTGCAGCCGACATCATGGATTCATCCTTAGCCATATCTGCTGCAGTCAGGGCTAGAGCATGGGCTATGCGATTTCATCCCAATGGGTCTGCTTGCTAGCCGATACCCGCTTGTACCAAGTTGGCCAACTTTTCTCGGCTGATGGCCAAGATTTGAAGGTGTTTTTCCAGAGGCCTAAGTTTGGGTTGGCTAATCTAAAGGGGATCCGATTGGTTTCGGCATTAATGAACTCAGTAGGATCTAGATTGCCGATTGGACCATGGAAAAACTGATGCTCATGGACTATGCTGGGAATTGTAACTTGATGAGTGAGATGCTACAGAGAAAAAGAAGGGAAGATTGAGCAAAGGAAGAATCAATCTAGTGCGAAAAAGAGGGAGATTTAGCCGATGATATTTACCTCAGCATATTCGGCGTTTGGCGCGTTTGAAGGATCGACGGAGGTTGACATTGTCAGCGGGGAAGTTGTCGTTGCAGGGAATCGCCTTCGGGATCGCTGGAAAGCTCGAGGGGGTCGCCGGAGAAGATTGGGGAAAGTTTTTTGGTTAGAGCGGTGAAAACGGAGGTAACGCCGTGAAAAGAGTGAAGCGGTAGTTACTATTTAAAAGAAAGTGCGGTAACGGCCAAAACGAAATCGAAGAAGGAAACCCTACATATACTCGAAAAAGGAAATTGAGCAAGTCCACAACATTACCAATATAGCGGACTTGGGGGGCATGTGTTAATGACCAAATTTGGTAAATCATGAACCAAGTTTGACATTGGAATCAAAGTGGATTTGGTGAAGGATTGTGTTCAAAGAACAAATTGCGCATCGGCTGTGAGGGCATCGGTTGAGATGGATCGGATAGAAGATAGCCGATACAGCCGATTTCGTTGAGATGGTTATAAAACCATTTCTGGAATCGATCAACGTGCTACACAAGGATTGTCATGATGGAGATAAGCTCTCAGATAGGCA
The DNA here is from genome assembly GCF_034140825.1 of Oryza sativa Japonica Group. Classification (NCBI taxonomy): domain Eukaryota; kingdom Viridiplantae; phylum Streptophyta; class Magnoliopsida; order Poales; family Poaceae; genus Oryza; species Oryza sativa. The sequence goes on from NC_089046.1 coordinate 12,850,741, forward strand.
ATTGTATCTATTAATTAGGATATTTTAAATAGTTTCTTTAGAGATATGTTTCAGCAAGAGTTTGCTGTAAAAACTCTTTCGTATCTTAGAAGTTTGTTATAAATAGGAGTCCTGTCCGGCAAGGACTAATCATGTATCTCGGGTATAAATACAACCTGACCCCATGTAATTTGATAACAACAGTTTAATAACACTTTTGGCGCATCGCCACCCTTTTTTTACTTTCATTATTTCGACAAGTTCTTGCTTTCGAGTTGAGCTGCATCGATTTCGATCTTCAACAAGAGGTAAACTTGTCATGGCGGCTTGCGTTCTCGGGATTAGTGCTTCCATCGTTATGATACTCTAATCTTGTTTATTTAAATCGTCGAGTTATCATATATGCTTCATAATCTTCACCGGTTTCATAGTCTAACCCGCAATCGGCTGACATTCATTACTGGGTAATAGCCGACAGAGTTAGATTTCGTTGTTGATCTAGATTACATAGCATATCTACCATCTTTTAGAGATTTTCATCATCTTGCCTAGATTTTGTATTTATTCTTATGCTTAATGCTGCATCGGTTGAGTTCGATCTATTAAGTAATATTCATAATTACAATATCTAGCTTGTTTTATGATTATTAATAGAGATAGTATCAGGGTTTCAGCCGATCTTACCTGATTTAGCTATTTTATACCTTGTATGCTTGCTTGACATGCTAAATCTGCCATTTATATTAAGATCTTATAGCATTGAAGTATATTAGGCTTGTTGATTGATATATTTTGTCTGTTTTGATATCTTAATATAGAGTGGTATCGGAGTATTAGCTGATACATGCTAGATCTATTTGATCGACTATACTATAAACATACATATAATCATTATCTTAATGTATCTTTAGACTTAAGTGATTTATACTGTCTCGGCTTGCTGTTTGATTTATCCCAATCACTTAGTTTAAATATACATCGAGAAAAGGATTATATACCATTGATATCTACAGCCGATCGAGTAGATTTAGTTTTACATTGCTTTATTCTTCATTGTCGATCTAGTGCCAATAGCATCGGCTTAATGATTGACGATATGTCATCGGCTCCTACCGATCGGCTATCGATTATGGATTTAACCTCGGTTTTCTTGTCTTTCTTTCTTGTTGATTGTAGGATCAAATCAACTGGCACGCCTTTGAACCCAGATTTAGGACCTGTACTGGAGTTAAGCAGATCTGGCAGGCCAGTGTGTGTTTTCGCATCAACAACCGTCCATTCCCTCCACTAACTAACAATGGCGAGTTAGCATTAGAGGAATGTCATGCGTTTGAGAAGGTGTTTGGGAGGAAGTCGGACATTCCTGAGTTTAGGGACCTAACACATGCCCATGGTGCGATACTAGATGGCGGCATCAACTTAGATCAGTTGCTAGAACCATTCCAGGTGGACGGTTTCAAGATGGGTTTGGAGTTTCCATCCATGATTGCATTGAAGCTATGGCTCCAGGAGTACACCATCGTGCACCATCATCCATACCGTGTTGTAAATTCCGCTGCAAATAGGAGGTATACTGTTAAATGTGAACACGCACGGTGCAAATGGAAGGTGCACACAACTAAGAGGTCTAGTGGCACGCGGAGGATTTCATGGGTTGGTAAGACACATAGTTGTGCTAGTGCTGAAGGTCCAGGGAGCCACCAGCAACTGATATATAAGTTCATAGCAAACAGGTTATGCAATGCCTTAAAATTGCAACCTACGCTCTCTGCTTATGTGTTAGCTGTCTATATATATTTGAGGTTTCCCCTTTGTCACGTCACTCGTTCTACGTATGCTTTACTGCTACGGTGTCACTTTGACGGCGCCAGCCACTCTGGTGAAAAAAAAAAAAGATCATTCTTGGATTAAGTTTTTTCAAGAGTTTATTTGTAAAATAAGTTTTTAAAAAGGATCGAAATGTAAAAATTCCAGCATTGGTAGGTCCCAGTCCCACCGCTTTTCTCTCTTCCCTTTCTCTCTTCTTCTCTTCTCTCTCTTTCCCTTCCTTCTCTCGCTCATTTCTTCTCTCTCTCCGCTGCCTCGGAGCAGGAGAGCGCCGGCAGCGGAGCGACGAAGCGCGGCCTGAGCGGCGCAGGCAGGAGGGCGCCGGAGGGCGGGGTGCCGGGGTGCGCCGGGTAGAGGGAGGGGGCTCCGGCGCGGTTGGGGAGGGGGCGAGAGCGGCCGTGCTCGGCGGCGCGGCCACGATAGGAGCGCGGCGGCTTTGGGCCGGCGGCGCAGCTCGGGGCGGCTTCGGGCGACGGCGTGGTGCGAGCTCGACGCACGCCTGGCGTCCAGGAGCCGGAAGGAGGAAGGGGCGGCGTCGGGCGGCTCGGCGGCGCTCGGGAAGGAAGGACGTGACGACGGCGGGCAGGTAGAAGACCTCCTTACCCACGCTACTCCTTCAATCTGGATGTGGTTAGCATCGATCTGCAACTAGTGGACTTACTGCACATGATTCGTGGATGCATCACTCTTCCTTTATTTTTCGTCTACATGCTCCGATCTGAATCTGATACGGAATATAGATGCTGTGGTTGTTTTGGGCAAATGAATGAGCCGAAATGCAATTTGCGATGCTATTTTTTGAGTAGGTCTAACTAGGGAGATTTTGGATTTTTTCTTATCTGTTTTTTGGGGAAGTTTTTCAATCCGGGTATGACACCGAGTTGGCCACGGCTTATGGAGACGGAAACGCGTATGCGGTCTCACCGATACGGATGAAAATCAGTGTGACAATCAGAAAATTGCAGATTTTTCACGTAGTTAGTCATAAGAAGATTACAATATTGCTTAATAATTAGAGTATTAGTATGTACCAAAACCTCCGTAAGTTTTGTTAAAGGTTTGTTACTGAAGCTAGTGCTAGGGTTAAATTCCTCACTGCATCGGTCAGTGCCTTGGTGGTAATGTGTGTTCGTCGAGCTATTCAAGTTTGGATCGCTTGAGATAGTCACCTCAGCGGGCCACCGACGGCATCACACGACAAAATCAAGTTATCTAACGTAATGTGTTGTTCATCAGGAATTAGGAGACCTGAATATTTCTAGTTTTTTCTGACGATTAAATCGTAATGAACAAAATAAAGCCTTCTTGTTCTCAGATATTGGAGTATGTGTGTAGCAGTAGCATAAATGCGACTTTGAAAATGTAATTAGCAATAGTTTTAGCAAGTGATTGAAAATAAACTCATGGGAGCTGATGAGATGGCATGCACTAAGTAGCAGTAATTGAGAGAAAAGCATTGAGATTTGGTGCCACTAATGGGATTTCCTTGAACTACCACAAAGATGCAGCTATGCAACAAACCAGAAAAAAATCGATCACTTGGTTATCTTGCAGGTAGGCAAGTAGCTGAGGCATCGAGGCGTGCAACTAAGCTACTAGAGCATACACTGGGGGTAGGGTCCCAGTGGCAGGTAGCTCGGCCAGCAGGTGCACCCTGCCGTATGGGGCCCTCCTCCTCTGGCCTCAGCGGATCCCCATCCATCCCGCGAGCGAGCAGGGCGCCGTCGTTTGTCCTGCTGCTTCTGCCGCATCCATCCTGGTGACCACATCCTCCGCCACCGCCACTGCCATCGCCGCGGCGCCGCCTGCGCCGATCCCCATCCATCGTGCGAGAGAGTGAGCAGGGTCGTGTCGTTCGTCCTGCTGCTTCGTCCACATCCATTACGCACATTATCTTTCCCATCTCTCTCTATCCACACACTTTTTCTCGAATTTGCATTGACCTAAGCTTCTTGATACTAATAACAGTTTGATGGTTCGCAAAAAGTTTGGGGGTGTCCCATGTTAGATCCACCACTGCTAAAATAATACCAGCAACTACATTTTTCAACTGTGAAAAATTGATCCATCACCATACTAGAAATTTTCAACCACATGATTTGTATGATATTAGGCTTTTCTGATTTGTTGAATAGATTGCAGTTGTTATATGTCTATTGGAAATTTATTCTCGGTAAGTTTCTGCCAATATGTAGCACAAGTTATGATCAAATTTGCTAGTACTTGAATTATATTTTTCATTAGTTTCATTAAAACTAACATTTAATATATTTTGATAATATGTTTGTTTCGTATTGGAAATGTTGCTATATTTTTCTACAAACTTATAATATGCGGAGGGAGTACTAAGTAAATCCTGTTTTGAACATTTGCTGTTTGATGCATGCATTGATCCTGAAATGTTTGTTGTCAGGTTTTATAGCAGCATCCATGCCAGTGACCCCAGACACTGCTCATAATTCACTGTCTAATGACAGGAGTGCCACTCCAGAGCCTCCAGTGGGCTCTGGCCTCAACCATGCTGGTTCTGAAATGTTTCAACCAACTGAAAGAAAGGGTAGATTAAAAGGTTCTGCACCACATGACACCTTGAGTAATGCTGGAACTGCTGCCAGTGCTGGCATGGGTACATCTGTCTTGGTTCCTGTGAAGGCGACACAATTCGAGTCCGGCAGTGCTATCACCCATACGAAGGACATCCCAAGACCAGCTGGTGATATTTCCAATGCAATCATTTCTACTGGTACCCTGATCCCTCAGAAGGTGTCGCAGGTGAAGCTTGTTAAGGACATCAGCCAACAAACGAACACCCAAAAGCTAGTTGGCTCTACTTCCAATACAGGTGATCGCAACGATCCGATGATCTCTGCAAAGGTGCCTCAGCTCCAGTTAGTGAGGGACACCACCCTCCAGATGGTCACTGGGAAGCCAGCTAGCATTGCCACCAGTGCAAGCCATGGTACTGCTGTGCCGATCTCTCGGCAGGTGCCCTGGGTCAAGTTGGTGAAGGATGTCACCCCGCAGATGCTCACCTCGAGACTTGGCAGTGCTGCTGTCAAAGTTGACTATCGTACGGCTGTGGCGATCCCTCAGAAGTTGTCCCAGCTCAAGTTAGTCAAGGATATCACACCGCATACAGCCACCCAAAAGCCTGCCACGATTGCGGCGAAGGCCATTCACCAGAAGAAGCGGAAAGCTAACAGTGACCCTGGCGAGAGCCCACTGGCACGGCATAAGCCGACTATCAATGACGTGCCACCCAGCCCTTTTGAAAGATCATCAGTAAGCAGCATTCCGCATCACTTCAGCAAAGCTATGCTGACCGACAATCTTAGGTCACTCACAAAGCTTCACTTGGCTGATGAACTGCCTCGCACATTAACAACGTCGACCAAGAACGATGATATGCGCTTCTTAACCCGATCTGAGCTGATGGAGAACCTGAGATTCCTTGCAAAGAACCACAACTTTTCAAATGTTGCCACGAATGATGGTAACTAGAACTCTAGAAGAATTTCCAGGAGGAATGGCAGTAAGTTGAATAAGCTAGTACTTGTACACCATGTATATGAAAATTCTAGTTTGTCCCCTCTGAAATAAACCACATTATACCCTGTCACTTTGTTGCAGTAGATGATGATATGCACCTCTGCTGCCTGTAAGTTTCTGGATGACGAATTGAGGACAAGAACTCGTGGCGGGAACTTTTGGTGATTGACCTTGCTTCATTCTGCTACCCATTAATATTGTTGCTGAAAATTGTTTAGGTTATTATGCCTTTCTTAGAATTACTTTTTTTGGGTCTACAGAAGATGTTATGCAGACCCCCCTATTTTTATGCGGTTAATCACATGTACTTACACTTTAAGCATTCATTGTTGCTTGCTAAGGTAGGAATTCATAATGTAAACAAATCTTTCTGTTAGATCATTTCCTCTAAAAGGGAATTGAACTATTCTATACAAAAAAGTTTGAAGTTCTGTATTTGTTTTATCTGGACATGATTTAGGTTTCTTATCCATGTATGTTCCTATGTATTGTTCTAAATTTAGTTGCAGACCCAGAATTGAATTCTAGGTGTGGCGGACTCGCAAGAGTGAAAATACAATAACTTATTGAGTCATAAAGAATCACACAAACTATGCTATCGATCATTGCCAATCTTCTCACGGTGGACTGATTAGAGTGCTTGAAACTACCGTCCAACCCAGGTTCGAAGCATGGCACCTCCTTAGAATCAAAGCATTGGGGATGTCTCCCCCCATGGTCGAGTTTTATGCTATTGATCATCAGAAAATACATTCCCAATTTCCCATTTCACATTTCAGTGAAGTTACTAGCTTACAAGATAATGCATTCCCAATTTCCTATTTCATATTTCTTTCCCTCATTTCCCACTTCTCCATTTCAATTGTCAAATTTTAACTAATTTGCTAGCTTACCAGACTATCCATTCCTAGTTTCCAGTTTCAATTCTCAAAATGTTTACCAATCTACTAGCTTAATGTCACACTTGGATACAAAATGTTTCTTCTAAACATCACTTTTTTATAATCTTAACCAATTGTGTGCCTCAGGAGGGTGCAGCCGCCAGCCTAGCCAACACCCTCAGGCCGTATGGACTCACTGGACACTTGCATGCCGCACATGGTCACTAGGCTGTGTACCGTGTGCTTCTACCTGCTGCTACCCTTGGGCCATGTGGAATCACCGGCTAAACCACATCATCCACCACAGTTTGTGCCTTTACGCAATGCCTTCTGCGAGCTCTATCTGCAGCCTGCCACCATCTGCCATGCGCGATATGCCTTGCCATCCTGTGGCTCTGTCAGTCGCTACGCTGCCAAATTAATGAATTGCTTGCACACGGTGGCATGTAGGGGGATGGGGTAACTGAGAGTGTGGGATTTGTAGATTTGGGAGTTGTGCTGTTCATGCACACTTGGGCTCACTTATTCCATCATACGCTGGCTCAAATGTCCATACCCTTGACTGAACCAATGCACCGTGCCATTCATCTGTTACTCTATTCTTTAATGCCTCCACCCTCACCATGGTGCCCTGCTCGCGTACTTTGGTGATGCTCAGAGCCTTGGAGGAAGAAGCCCCAAGGGCATTTGCCGTCTGCAGTAGCTGTGTACTGTTTGGGTCCGCGCAAGCTTTCCGCATTGGTGGGTCCACTCTAATTAAATTATCATGTTCACAGACTAAAGTAGACTTTTTAGTTTTCAGAGAGGCTGCAGTTTTTATGCTTTAGGTACACATGCTTGGACAATTTACACCTGAAATTGAAGCTTGGAATAGGAATTCAAAAGGATTTTAAGAATATACTCAACTTTTTATTACCTTGTGTTTATATCTGCCATAAAAGAATTATATTCTCATGCACAAAATGATCAAAGCTTATTTTTGTGCTGCTTTAATTTTGTGCTTGGATCGACTTCTTAGAGAATGCACTAACTGCTGTACACCGTTTGTTTCCAATGTATGATCAGTGGGTGCCCGTGCCATTTGCAGCAACTCTGGATTGTTCGGGTCTTTGGGGGAGGATTTTCCACTGTTACACCATACCATCAGATGTGGGGTGATGACATCAGCATGTCGAACGAAATCCTGGAAAAAAAACTCTATATGGTGTGTATAATTTATAATGTGCTGAAGGTAATCATAACATTTGTTTGTAAATGCATGGCTCTTTGTTGACCTGCATGTGCCATTTGCAGCAACTCTGGATTGTTCGGAGAGGATTTTCCACTGTTACACCATACCATCAAATGTGGGGTGATGACTGATGACATCAGCATGTGCAACGAAATCCTGGAAAAGAACTCTATATGGTGTGTATAATTTATAATATGCTGAAGGTAATCATAACTCTTGTTTATAAATGCATGGCTCTGTTGACCTCTCCTCTCATAAGTACACAAAATTTTATGCATTTTTATTTGGCAGTACTTGAGGTTTTCTTTTTCTGTTTAGGTTTAATTATTTATTTGTTATTTATGTTAATTTCTTAATTTCCAGTTTGCTAAATTGATACAAGCTCAGAAGCTCATCATGCCATGCAAGATCTGATTGAATGCTTCTGATACTCATTCTTCAATCAAACTGTTCATAGTTCATACATTAAATATCTGCGTGTTTGCTTTAGGAATTAGCAGAGACAATTCGGCTAATGAATTGATGCACAACGAGACCTCGTGAACATGTATGATTGTACAAGTTGTTTTCCCTAATCCTTCTATTTTCATAAATATCTGTTAACCTTCCATAAAAAAAAGAGGCATAAACTTTTGTGCCATCTTATTAGGAACATCTCAGTGCTTCAGTGCTATGGAAGAGAAAGCATGGAAATTCGTTACTCCTTTCTAATCAAATATATTTTGTGGAATACACAATAACATATTAACTTTTCTGTTTGCATGTTGATCAAGGAAAAATCATCTAACCAAACTCCAAATAGAACAACATAATTTATTTTAGAACATTGCTACTAGTTCGTAAGCAGCTTTCTTATGTCAATTTTTGAAAGCGTTTGCGTCATTCAACTACCCATTGGCACAACATAGTTAAAGATGCTCATCTGATTTTATTGATAAAAATGACAACTGTCCCCGCTGCGTGCAGAGATGCAGAGAATAGGTGTCTGACAAAATTCAAGTGCCAAAGGCTCAGCCTGGCTCAGGCGAAATCCGCCATCATTTGCAGCCTGGTTTCTGCAGAGCCCTAAAACTGTCGCTGACTCACCTACTTGCTTGGCAACACCTCTAGTTTGATGTACAGAAGTAACTCTTTTTGACAAACCAGCAAATTGATCGTGTATGTACGGTCATATTCTGCTCCATTTGATGCCACCAAGGTCAACCGTTAATTTTCGTAAATCTGAAGTTCTGAACTTTGTCATCATGTCTCTTGGTGTGTGAATGCAGCAGGAATTAGAATTCCATGCCATGATGCTCTTGCCAAGCTGAATAATGTGTGTATTCAAGACTTCAAGGTTAATGCATGAATGTTTGGTACATGTGCATAACTGTGTTCCAGATCTTGTATTTGAGATCTGAAGCTTGCAAATCTTTTCGAATGAACAAAATCACGTTTGCTCCAGGGCTTGCATAATCATTGAAAAGCTTACATATCGAATCGCTCAAAAAAAAAAGCTTGTTTACTTTAAATGTACTGAGATAGCACATAATGCAAATGCCAAATCATATATTCAGGCATCCAGAACTTATAGCAGTCGGTATAGTGCTAAATATTTAGACATTTTAAATTAATCCTAAAAAAATTCTTATCTACTATATATTAATATTAAAAAAAATTACAGTTAGAACAGATATTGAATTCAGGGTAACATGGACGATTTTACTTCAATTCTCCTCTATCGTACTAATTTGGAGGCGAGCCAACCTGCTAGGCAGCACTTCATTGTACTGATTTTTATTCTCTTCATTACCAGATTCAGAGAGATTTTTGAATCACAATCACCAAGAATCAGAATCTAAAGCCCCACCATACGAGTCCGTAGTTATATCAAGAGTAGTACATGTACATGAACATCGATCAGTTTCTCATATGTGAGCCCATTGTTATATTATTTGACTTCAGGTTTTATCTAGTGTTACGGGTTACAGATCAAGTGCATTTTGAACTTGACGATAGACATGGCAAATCTCTCGGAAACAAGAACAAGAAACGGGAGAGATCAAGGCAACTGTTAAATTAGAGAGCATTTCATCCTTCTCATCTTTGGCCTGATTCCCTCCGCAACCTTGACAATTGCGAAAAACATCATCCTGTATATCACCGCCATTCCAAACAGGATGGCGAGGTTTACCCACTTGGAGTACCACATCTCCACCTGCAACGCCTCGAGAACCTGATGGCCAGTAATGGTGGCATTTGCCATGATGAGCTGATCGCTCGCGAATGTCTGCCCGACAAACTCGTTCTTGTAAAACCCCTGCACCGCGTACTTATGGAAGGAGATGTAGTAGCAAGGGTACTTCCACACCGGCTTCGGGAGCTGGTTCGGGAGGCGGAAGAAGCCGCCGTTTGTCATCATCAAAGCCTGCACGCCGGAGCCGACGACGATGCCCATCAGGAAGTCTGGGACGACGGCGGCAATCACCATCATTATGCTCTCGACCAACACGATGCACATGTAGAGGGTGACGACGAAGTAGGCGATGTTGCTCCCCCCTCTTGTTAGCCCAGTGAGGTAGTACAGTATTGCGCCGGGGATTATGATCATGACGGCTAGGTAAGGAGTGGCCGAGAGAGTGTTGGAGATGACAAACTCGGTGACACCATAGTGGCCACTTAGTCTCTCTCTCCTGAATACCTGAATTCCAAATACAAACACAAGATTTTGGTGAGGTATGTGCAACAGACACGGCACCATTTTTTTTTAAAAAGAGAGAATTATTTCTTTTGGTCTGCTTAATTGTGTAGAGAAGAAAATACCTTATATTCTATCAAGTTAAATCAAGTTGAACCATTGACCGAATACATTTTCCTTGTAAACATTTATATAGTGTAGTTTCTTCTTGCCAAAAAAAAACACAATACTTGTGATGACCATACATATTCTAAATATATATGATTAGGAATAACATAGAATCACATTTTTAACCAATCTTTAATGCTCCATTTGTCAATATGCCATAATTTGTTTTTGTCAAATTGCTATAGCGCCATCAGATTGAAGTTTACCTAGCAAACTTGCCACAACTGGTAGTTTTTTTTTAATATTGTTAATAGTTATGTTTTCTAAAAAAAAAAAAGAGAAGAATCCTTATAGTACACATGGAAAGTGATACAAAGGTTGGCAAAAGAGGAATTTGATGGCTAGCACAAAATTTTCTCCTTTTGTTGTATTTTACTCAAGGGGCATTTTTGTCTGTTGTTATTGTATAGTCTAACCATCCTGACTTGACAACGTTAATCCAATTTAACAGTAGAGTGGCATAGTTACAACTTTTGCATAAAACTAGTGTCATTTTAGCAATTCTGACAAAAACAGTAGCATTCAATAAATATAGGGAAACCTAGTGGCATATCCACATATTTTATAACGCAATTTAAAATGCTCCACTGTTTCAAATTACTTTTTGTTGTAGTTTTGTTTTGAGTTAAATATTATTTCTATCTATGATCATTAATTTCTAGCAATCCAGCATGTCGGTTATATATTAGGAAAGTATTTCCTATGGTCAACCTAACAACATATATTTTTTTTTGGTGTTAAACTGCATGAATTTCGAAAAGGTAATAGTAAATTAATATACAGATGTTTGACTTACAACAAAACTAGAATGACAACTGGAGTATCTGTTTATGTAGGGCCTTTTTGCACAGCTCCAGGTCCAGCTCCACCCCTCCTGGAGTTGGAGCTCAGCCAAACAGTTTCAGCTTCACCAAAACTGGGAGTGGAGCTGGATGGAGCTCTCTCACAAAATGAACTAGAGTTGTGGAGCTGAGTTTAGGCAGCTCCACAACTCCACTCCAGACTCAACTCCTGGAGCTAAATTTAGGAGTTGGAGCTGTACCAAACAGGCCCGTAATATCCTATATATCTATAAAGTTTATCCCCACGAAGTATATGTAATGCTATTTTTCTTTTCTCTCATTAAGTCACATCATCTCAAATATGATTAATCTATGGTCCAAATTATCTATATCACCTTAATTTTATCTTTGGATGATTAATCTATATTATCTTTCTTCTTTTCATTGTATCATTGAGGCATATCGCTTTAGTTTTGCTTTTGAAATTTAAATTGTTACAAACAACATCAGCTTAATTGCTTATTTGTTCCGTGGTCCATAAAAAGAAAATTATATAAAGTATATAAAGTTATATCGTCTAGCTATCATGTTATTTATATCATTATTATATATAACTTCCGTAGCAATACGCGGTTTCATCTAGTTACATTGATGACTCCCTTCTTCGAGGAAAAAATAACGGAAACTTCATGGATGGTTAAGTACTTTTTTTTCCGAAAGATTATGTACTATTTCATAATCACAACAAAATATTAGACAGTCCCTACTGGCTACTGGCTAAACTTAATTCCATCAGGTGCAATGTGCAACAAACTTATCACCTTTATATCCTCTGCAAAAGAAGGGAATCCTCCAATGGCCATAAAAGTTAGAAATATCGTCATATACATTATCACATTGCATCTAGTCTGAAAAGTTTAAGAACAACATTTGTATCAATGATAGTTCAAATAAAGTTCTACGTGGTCATAAGAAAACAATATATTCCTCTATTAAGCAATTTAATTTACCTGTATAGAATTGTAACTATTATCAATATGGTGGAACACAGTGCCAACACATGTGCAAGCGACGGTGAAAACAGCAAAACGCATCCAGTAGTACCCCATATCCCTGTGCATATTTACGAATGACCTTTTGGTGAGTGCAAGGAGCTTTGTGCAGAAGCTGGCCCGTTCTCTCGTCCTAAATGGAGCTCCACCCTTTAACACACCGCACATTAGAAACATAATTATCCAAGAAGGTATGCACCATATCTAAATATGCAATTTACTTACCATTTCTTTCATCTGAATTATCTGATTTGTTGTTTTTTCTGAATAAGCAGAGGACTGATATGCATTTGTCAGGGTATCTATTGCTTTAGCTGCTGTTTTTCTCCTATATCTGGAATCTTCCACAATTTCCTACATATAGTTTTTGTCTTAATGAAAGTTGAGGACATGCGATAAATATATAACTGTTTGAACTATTACATACCTCATCAAAATCTTTATTGATTGTTCCTAGAAAATGTTCAGACGGGTTCCTCAGGCATGGACATGGGAAACCATTCAGGTTAAAAAACTGCAAGAAATAAATAAGTTAGCCTACAAATTATTATTTTTACAACGGGCATATGTTGAAGGTTCTTTTATGTGTTAATAATATATATAAATATTTTCTTTTGAATGAGTTGATAGAATGACTAGCTTCGGTTCATAGGTGTGCACCTGTTGAGGCCACCAAAAATTAGGGGCCTCCAAATATTTTAGTACTACTAAGGTATGTTCAATAGTAGAGACGAGTATGGCCTCTTAAAAAATACTTCCTCCGTTTTATATTATAAGACTTTCTAAGATTTTTCACATTTATATACATGTTAATGAATCTAGACATATATGTGTGCCTAAATTCATTAACATCTATTTGAATATAGACAATACTAGAAAGTCTTATAACCTGAAACGAAGATAGTATAAGATTATTTAGAGACCGTGTCTTTACAATAGTCAAGACAACAAAGGCTCTAATCATTAACTCAAAAAAATATTCCCTTTGTTAATATTCTTTCTATTTTTTTACCCTCATGCAACCATATTTTCATATTGTAGTGATTAAGAGTCGTTGTTAAGCCGTTGTTATGCATGATAATGATGTCTTTGTCTCTTTCTTCCATGTCAACAAGCATTCCTAATTAGCAACGCTAAGAGACCACTATTGACAACTATTGTACATGCCCTAATTATCTAAGCAGATTAATAGGGAAAACAGAAAAAAATACACAGGGAAAAAAAAGCAACATTCTGTTTTGTTTCTATTGATAGTTGTCCTTTTGGCTCTTCATATTTATGATGTCGGGTGTTGCTAGGGCACGGACAAACTCCAAGCCACTGCTGCAATCTTCACTGTTACCTGTTCTAGAACAGTGTATTTTTAAAACTTTATGGTCTTATTATGTATTTCGCACGGGGGACCTTCAATTTTAAAAGAAGCGCATGCCTTATCTAATTGCCTTTCCTTTCCCTCATTGAAAAATTTCAACTTGGATTTAAAAACTTTCAAGTCAAGATTTTAAAACTTTCAACTCAGATTTAAAAACTTTCAAATAAATGTTAAAAAGCTCTCAACCTAAAATTAAATACTTTCATATCAAAATTTAGTACTTTCAACTCAAAATTCAAAACTTTTAACTCAAACTTTAAAATCTTGAACTACAAATTCAAAAATCTCAACTATTTTTTAAACATTGAAATAAATTATTTATGTATATTCTCAAAAAAAAGTACTAACCATTAGCGCTAATCAATGCCATTAGAGCTAATCAGTGCCATTAATCGGCGGCTAAGCGACTTACGCAGCCAACGCGTGCGTGCCAACTAGCCACCCCTAAACAAGCTTAGATAGGATCCCACCTCGCCCCTTAACAAGCTTATACAGGATTCCTTGTGATGGACAGGTTCTTCAAATGGTTCTACCTAAAACAATTAAGTTGCTATGAGAATTTTGCATAAGTTAGTAAAAAAGTTAGCTAAAAATGTATTTATCAGATGCTATTTGTTTTTAAACTATCTACAATAATCGCCTATATTGGTTTTAAATTCAACTGTTAGTGATCCTTAGGAACAATGAATTTTACAAGGATTTAATTACATTTCCTCCAAAATTTCTTAAGTCCCTCAATTCCAAAGGAGGCATTAAATTGAAAAAAGATAAACATATAAAAGAAAATCTTAGTCCCCTAAGATTATAATTTGCAAATGTTGACGATGATTCTTTTTTGTCAATAAACTCCCGTTACCTATAAATATCGATTTATCAATACATACAACTCAGTTACCCATTTCAATCTGAGTTTGTCTTCTCGTTTGAATTCATGTTTTGTTTTGTAAATTTTGTAGGTAATAAATGAGTGGTTACCGTAGTAAAACCCGTCGTACCGACTGGGGTCGATAACTCCCCTAAATCAGAAATAATGCAAACTCTGGATGGGGGGTGCACGATGATGACTTGTATGATGAGAAGGTTAGGGTGATAACTTACCTATATTTGATGGTGACAGTGGCGTGATTTTTTTCTCTCACCAACATGATACCAACAGACATTTAATTTTTTTAATAGATGGTTGAGAAAGCTGTCCATGTAAGTTTTCAAACTGTACACGCGCATATAAACAAGTCTGCATCAAGGTGTTGAAGATGACCAATTCATTAGTCTTGGAAGAGGAAAATTTTACCTCGGTAGCATCAGAAACTGTCCCCAAGAAGACCGTCCTCCCATGGGCGAGCAAGCAGAGGCTGTGGAAGAGCTCGAAGACTTCGCCGGGCTGATGCACAGCGGCGACGACGGTCATGCCCTCCCCAGCAGCAACGCTGGTGATGTGGCTCATAACGTGGTAGGAGGCGGCGCTGTCAAGCCCGCTGGTGGGTTCGTCAAGGAAGAGTAGCCGTGGCCGTGTCAGCATCTCCACACATATGCTCACCCGCTTTCGCTGCCCACCGCTGATGCCCTTAGTGATCCGGCCACCGATGCGTGTGTCCATGATGTCATCGAGCCCCATCTCCTGGATCACGTGCTCAGCGTGGGTGCGCTTCTCCGACACCAGCATTGTGTCCGGTAGTTGCAGGTGAGCTGAGTAGTAGATGGCCTCCCTCACTGAGAGCGTCGACATCAGCACGTTGTCTTGGGTCACGTACGCCTTGAGAGATATAATTATTACAGTATTATTTTTTCAACAATTTTACAGTGTCACTTTCAGAAAAAGTTATATACCATCATGATAACCCTTTTTTGTCTCCTCAAAAATAAACTTTACGACCTACACCCTCCATCACAGGAAAAAAACAACTGAGACGCATGTACTGGATAATGAGCAAACTAGCCAGCAATTTCCAAGTTTGTATATCATGTGGCTATAAAACCCAAAGTGTCATCGTTTTTTTTTTTTTTTTGCCAAAAGACATACTATTTTTGTCGAAGAACACTGTACCAATATCAAAGGTTGCATAAGGAGGAAGCCCGACGCCCACGGTCGTCCACGCGCGGGCGACCGGGCGCGAACCCTATTCCCCGGCCGCCGTCACCCTCCCCTCCTCTCCCCCACCTCGCCGCCGCCGAAGCGCGCCGCCGGAAACCGCGTGGCCCGCCGGGATGGTGGCGGCGGGGCTAAAATCCGGCGGTGGCCCGTCTCCAGCGCGAGGAGATGGCGCGGCGCGCCGGGAAACCGCGCGGTGGCGCCGCGCGTGGCTGGGAGCCGGTGCCGCCGCCGCCGGTCCCGACTCCACGCGTCTGGATCCGGCCCACCGCCGCTGGATCTGGCGGCCGGCGAGGATGGCGGCGCGGGTGTTGGCAGTGGCCGGCCGTCGGGAGACGCGAGGAGGCGGCACGGCGTGCAGGGCGACACGGAATGATGGCGGCTGGTCGGCGCGGGCACGCGCTTGCGGAGGCTGGGGAGTCGGCGGCGGCGGCAACTTCCCCGACCAGATCCGGGCTGGCTCCGGCCGGATCTTGCGGGGCGTCTGGAGACCGGCGGCAGGCAAGGGTGGCATCGCGGTAGGCAGGCGTCGGTTTCGCGGCTGGCAGCGGCGGCTCGCTCACGCCGAGGTCGCGTCGTCGGCGTCGGCGTCCGTCCGCGGCGGCGCGTGACGACGGATGCTGCAGCGGCGCGGACGTCACCGGCTTGCGAGGGGCATTGTCGTGGTGCGGGTGATAGAGCCAGGGCAGCCGGTTGCGCGGGGTGGCTGCGTGTGGTGGCGTTGCACGGCTCGGGTGGGCTCCGGCGAGCTCGGCGGCTGCGCGACGTCGCCTACGCGAGCTCCGGCGGGGTTGCTTGCTGGCGGCGACCTCCTGCTCGGCAGGGGGTTTCTTCTGCCGGTGGCGGGTCTCGTGCTCATGTGCGGCGATGTGCGGATGTGGAGTTGGTATGGCTGCTTGTGAGACGTCTTGGACTAATCTATGGTCATCGATGTGGGGGTGCTTGTGTGGGTGATGTGAAGATGCTGGTGAAAGCCTTGCCGTGCCTTTGGCCGGTTCGACGACGACGACGCCCGCTGGCGCCGTTTCCCTTCTTGGAGGCGTTGTCATGGCGTTCTTTCATATCCCCGCAATCTCCAGGTGAAAATCTAGTTCCGAATTCGGACAAGCGGCGGCGGCGCTACGCGTCGTGTCCTCCTTGGGGGCGTCGCTTCGGAGAAGTTCCAACACATCGACAACTGTTGATGGTCTTTTTCGGTTCAAAAGCTTTCATACCTTAGTTCGGCGAGGCTTTCGTCTTCTTGGGTCCGTTTCTTTCTTGTGGTCGGCGACAAGCTCTTCGGTTGTTTCTGCTGATGAAGTCGAAGCTGCTTGCTGATGGGGTGCGGCGACGTTTGGCAACGATGACATGTTGCAGTCTCTTCCAAGGAGTTCTGGTGTTGGCTGTGTGAAGAAAGTGGCTCCTCGGTGGCTTGGCTGATGTCCATTGTTGGAGGTCGGAATTGCTT
The DNA here is from genome assembly GCF_034140825.1 of Oryza sativa Japonica Group. Classification (NCBI taxonomy): domain Eukaryota; kingdom Viridiplantae; phylum Streptophyta; class Magnoliopsida; order Poales; family Poaceae; genus Oryza; species Oryza sativa. The sequence goes on from NC_089046.1 coordinate 12,867,795, forward strand.
TTCGCTTTGGCGACCTTCATGCCTTCAATGTCGTTGCGGTTGTGAAGTTGGCGCTGCTGGTCGCTTGGGCGGCTAGCTCGGCAACGATAACACCTCTTCTGCGATTTGGGAGCTGTTGTGTCGCTTTTGTGTTTAGCCTAGCGGCGACGTCCTGTGTTTGGGCTCCGCTGTCATTGTTAGATCTATAGCGGTGGGTTTTAGCCGGTTTTCCTGTAATTAACCGTGCAATTGTTTAGTTTTCGGGCCCGATTTTCCTTATAAACTGGGTCAATTCTCTTCTTCTAATTATAAAAATGGAACAAAGTTCCGCATTAGGTTTTAAAAAAAAAAGGTTGCATAATTCATGTGGCTATAAAATCCAAAGTGTCATCATTTTTATTTTGCCAAAAGACATACTGTTGTTTTTCGAAAAACACTAACCTAGTTGTTACACATGTTATGCTCATCTGATCTTATCTACATCCCACCCATGTGCCAAATTTTTCTACTACGAGGGCAATTTATTTCTTTTTACTCCTCTCCATGCAAAGATGTCACCAATTTACTCATCTTTTCTCGTTTCCATGTGAAGATGTCATCATGTGCTAACATGTTGCTCTAGTCGAGACCTCTTTATAACATACTTACACTGTAAAAAAAAACTTCTAGCTACGAAGCTAGACACACATATGTCCAGATTCATAGTTAGGATTGGATTTTTTTTTTATGGAGGGAGTCAATACTAGAGAAGGATATCACATTAGAGGCACGGGATAGTTTAGGACTTTAGGTGCCAATGTCATGCTAGTGTTAGCATGCATGATGTAAGCATTAAACCAAGGTACTGAGACCTTGTACTCGTAGGTGTCATGGTGGCAATGGTAGTAGACGTAGTATGGTACCAGATGTGGTACTAGTAGCCCCTCTTTTTCTCTGTTAATATTAGTACACTATGCAGAAAATCCTTGTTGCAGTAAACAAGATTGTTTTAGATCACTGAAAGAATATTTACTGATGTTCCGAAGGCAAGCTTCTCCTGCCGCCCGTTGATTAAAATCAATCCAGTTTTACTCATGCCTGGCCCTAACCTTCCTGTAGATGAATGGCAGTAATTAAATCCAGTGCACTAGATGATTTGCTCAGCAGTAAAATGCTGAATAATAAAATATTTTGCATATTGTTTGTCAACCATGCATGTTGCAACTAGTGTGAAGCTTCGACGTTGATAGAAAGATATGGCAGGCAGTCAATAAAAGGGAAAATTAAAGGAAAAAAAAAATGAAACCTCAGTTCGAACTGAAAAAACAAAGTACGAATAGCTTGAGAACACCTAATAGGTAAAAAAAATGATAAGAGGATATGAAATTAATACGTATGAGTCAATATTTGTTCACACTTAACAACTCTAGAATATGGTCATACCAAACACAAGGATCGATGAACATCTTCGTTTTTAAGTGAAAGATAAGAATTATTGTTATAGGGAGTGGATTCTAAACTCTCAAGAAAATGTACACGTGTATCTTTCATATAATAAAAGAAATTCAAAAGAGGTACCACGGGGATTAGTTATACATTTATCGTCAAATTTTAAATAAAAAAAGTGACGGATATAAATATAGGACAATCGTAATGTAATTACAGTGTAACTTGCATAAATATAGTACAATCGTGATATAATTATAGTGTAACTTGCATATAACTTGTCTGTAACTTTCAAAAATCTATAATCTATAGGTGACATGCTAATTCCCTGAAAATAGATGTAATGGAACCAAATCCTCTCACATGCATGTGCATGTGTTGTGATTTTTTCCTACCTCTTTTGCACGAATTTTAAAGCAAATTGAACGGTTCAAAATAACCTTGGAGTTATATGTAAATTATAATTTAATTATCCTACGACTACACTATATTTATATCTGTCAATTTTTTTTAAAAATATTTATCGATAAATATATAGAAAATCGATTTTGGGTTGTAATTTTCAAAATTTTAGACCTCCGCGCGAAACTATTTCATCTGAAGCCTTCAGAAAATAAGTATTCAACCTTTTGTTTTACGAATTCAGCAAAATTTATTCAAGTTTCCGTTTTTCTTCGTTCGGAAACTTGGGGTCCTCCGGTGTGCACACCGAAATAGTATAAAACTGTAAAAGCCCTGTTATAGAGCTGGAGCGGTGACAGTGAGACGACAAACCTGCGAGTGCATCAAGAAGCGTCGTCTTGCCACAGCCCGATGGCCCCATGATGGCCAGCACCTCCCCGGGCCGGGCGTGCCCGCTGATCCCCTCCAGGATCCTCGCCGGCGTCGCCCTGCTGCCGGCGCCGGACGCCGTCACGCACACGTCCTCCCATGTCAGGTACACCGCGGGGTCCTCCCTGCAGGCGTCAGCCGGCGCTGCCCGCACCTCCTCGACGTCGGCGAAGTACACCTCCTCCCGGCCACCGCCGCCGCTGCCACTGCCACTGCCAGCTGACGTTGGACGACGACGGCCGCTCGTCAACGAGACGTCGACGCTGCTGCCGGTGCTGCCGCCGTTGGGCCAGAGTGGTCGCATCGTTCTCTCGGCTTGATCCGGAGGGTACAGGAGCGCATGCAGTTGTGGTTGGTTTTGGCAGCCCGTCAGAGTCAGAGAGATAAATAAACAGATTTCTCAGTGGTTACTGGTTAGTGGTTCTTGTCACTCCTGTTCCTTGCTTTTAATTTGCATGCGCACATATTACACCTCTTAATTTATCAGCTTTATCTCTTCTCTACCATTTATATCTCTACTATTATAAAACTATGAAGGTAGCCCGCGCGATGCGCGGGCATGTGTATTAGTTTGTTAAAAAGTGGTCCGACAAATTAATTTCTAACTAAAAGTAAGATGTTTTTTCCATTCTTTTTAATTGAATGTTCACCGGCTCGCTCTTTTATTATGAAATATTAAGAATTTATTATTGAATATATTTTATGTGTATCAAGCTATATATCCTTCCCTGTAATTCATATGCATATAATTTGTTGCATATTTGCATGTAAATCAATAAAAACGAAGAAAATATACATGTCTTAGACAACATCTGTATATGATATGTTGCACCCATATGATATTTTTCCAAAATGACATAGTCAACATGAGTCATGAAATGTAAATTTAATAGGAAAGATATAACTTTTAAACATGAAAGGACATCAATTATGCAATGCTATTAGCGGCTTATATACACACAAGAGTAAAAAACCATGACGCTACTGTGAAGGATTGGAATTTAGGATATCACATATTTACAATTGTCTTTTGTCTCATTTTATGTGTCAAAGCAAAATATGACTTGCTTGAAACATATATATATATATATATATATATATATATATATATATATATATATATATATATATATATATATATATATATATATATATATATATATATATATATATATATATATATATATATATATATATATATATATATATATATATATATATATATATATATATATATATATATATATATATATATATATATATATATATATATATATATATATATATATATATATATATATATATATATATATATATATATATATATATGGATGCGCTAAACCGCGCCTGGGGTGCGCAATAACTAAACTACTCCCCTCACAGCACCCCACCCCACCCCCACCCCCACCCCCCGGCGCCCAGGGGACTCTCCCACACCTTTTTCTCTCCCTCACAATTTGTCTTTCAGTAAATAAATTACTTACAGTTAATATCTTCTTATTAGTAAATGAATTACTAACTAATATATTGATTTTTGCATTGTAATCCCGCACCTTTTGGCCTGTCCATTCCAACTGCAACCCGCACATTTCTCTTGCACACGTAGTAAATAAATTACTCTTTGTTAATATCATTTTATTAGTAAATAAATTACTCGGAATCCAACTCATTTCTTCTCTCAGTAAATGGATTACTCCCAGGTTGTAGCCCTTCTCAGTTGGTTCATTCTCTCAGTAAATGAATTACTGTCGGGTTGGTCTCATTTATTCTCTTAGTAAATAAATTACTTAAGATAATACTACACTTAATTGGTTATCATACATTCTCGCAGTAAATAAATTACTTAAAATAACGTATTGATATCGTCACAAGATTCCTCTTAGTAAATAAATTACTATTACACCAATCTCAACATAACATATTGACATTGCCAACAAATTCTCTTAGTAACCAAGTTACTATTACACCGATGGTTCTCAACATATATCTCTTAGTAACTAAATTACTATTACATGCACGAATCCAACAAGCAAGATGACGCTAGTGCCTCATATCGATGTTGAGCCGACAAAGCACTATAGATTCCTTAGGTCTCCCCATCGACAGGTATCCATCACCCACGAACATCTAGAGAGGCATCCCACAACCACCTGGATATAGATAGAAATGATTACATCATCTAAGAGAAGTCTATAATTTACACTCATAAATGACTCTAAATGAGATATGATTCGCTGAAGAAGAAATAAAATCCTTCATAAAAAATTGAGCAGCAAGAAGAGAGAATATGTGCAAAATGCAGCCTCAATCTGAAGAACATAAATCGAGTAGAATAAATTTTAGAACTGATGAGTCTATACTGCTTTATTTACAGGAATACACTCCATTAGACTGATCATAGATTTCAGATGTTCACATGCATGTTAAATTAAGAACCAAAATTCTAATTGACACATTATCAGTTCGCCAAGATAAATCCAGAAAAAGTGTGCAAAGTGTACGACATGAAACATTTCGAGCGTCCATGTCAAATGAACCAAGGATCCTATATCTTCAGAGATCACCCGGATATCATTGAGGTCAAGAGAAAAGTTCAATTTGGCAGTCAGTAAAGATCTGTTTCCAGGGAACATATTATTATGCATAAAAATGATACTAATCAAATAGACTCGTCCTAGATTTTTCACGATACCAATGCCCAAATAAGCTAAAATGATAAGGAAATTATTCATGGATGAAAACTCCCTTGGTGTCCTTGATCCGCACCTGCGGAACTAGTGAAGGACATGCCATATGCACATGAGCAATTAGAACAACAATCTCAATCCTCTGAATATGAAAAAAAAAGCATACTTAGGCAAAAAAAATTTATTGTGTGCCCAGTAGAAAAACACCTGCACCAAGAACAGGGATTTGTGCCAATAGACTGAACAATAAAGGTCTCAATGTACATCGTTGTCAGTATAATCCTCATCTGCATTGATGCTGCATCCGGATTCTCACTCTACCCCTGCGAAAAAAATACATATCTTGTCTTTTCATGTCTAGTTATAAACACTAAACTAAAACCTGGGAAAATTGCAACCATAAAGCATAGAAGATTGAATCGACAAGAAAAACCACCATGAATCTGAACAGCGTGGGGAAAAAAGGCCTGATCACCGATCATGCAAACATGAAAAAACAAAAACAAAAAAAAAGAAAGGGAATAGATCGGATTGGCATGGCAGCACCAAAGACACTATTCCTCTCATGGGGGATGCAGACTTCAATCACGCAGACGAGTTCGGGGTTGTCGATGGTGTCGCTTGTGAAGGAACGCAGATGGCGCCGGCCCTCCTCCTCCTTTGCCCGCACCAACAACTTATGCAAATCCAATCCAAATGCTGCTACTACACCTCCTCAGCGTCCTCCACGGGCGGCGGACGAGGGCAGCAGGCGTGGGCGATGGTGGCGATCTGGAGGCCGCCAGCGGACGAAGGCGGAACGGCGGCCGCCGACGAGGACGAAGGACGTTGGCTCCTCCGTATAGCTCGCCAACGCGGAGCAGATCGGTGGCGGTGGAAGGGAAGCCGGTGGAGACCATGGGCAGAAGAAAGGCAGGCGCCCGTCGTCGTGGAGCTTGCCTCCAGATCCAGGCGGCGTGGTGGCCTCTCCCTGGTGCTGCCTTTTCTCGAATCGCAGCCGGCAACCTCCTCGTTCCAGATCTGAAAAAAGCAAAAGAAATTAACAAAAAAAATGAGTGTATTAAATCCTATATATAGGAGGAAGTTTAGTAGTAAAAGAATTACTACTGTATGGGAAAGGGGAGGAGGTCGGGGGTACAGGGGAGGGGTGGGGTGGGTAGGGGTGGGTTGTGCTGTATTACCCCATCTGTAGTATAGTATGTCTATATATATATACATATATATATATACATATATACATATACATATATATATATATATACATATATATATACATACATATATATATATATATATACATACATACATATATATATATATACACATATATAGATCTACATATATATATATATATATATATATATTATATATATATATACATATACATATATACATATATATATATATAGGTAAATTAACTGGTGCTACATGGAGTATGGGCTCCAAGATTCAAATTGAGTATATACCCAATTTGAATGAGTATGATTTTTTTTTAAATGTTTAGGTATGAACATTAACTCCTTTACTAACAAGTTCAAACAAGTTTGAACTGAGTTTCAACTTTTTTTTGTTATATTTTGGTTCTAGGTATATAACATTCAAACATATAATTCGTTAGGTATGTAATAATGAATTGTGAAATAAAGTTAAGTTTGAGTTATTTTGCTTTTAGGTATTAGTATGAATCAAATTCATATACCTAGGTATATACTCACAATTTGAAAACTTTTAAAAATTTGAGAGAATTTGTGTGTTTTATACATTGGAGCCCAGGCACCATGGAGTCCCATATGGGTATCCTATTTATGTATATATATATATATATATATATATATATATATATATATATATATATATATATATATATATATATATATATATATATATATATATATATATATATATTATACACTCTTCCCTTATAATAACGATTCTACACCCCCCTCCCACCTCCTCCCCTCCCATCGCTCCTGCGCCCCCGCCCCCTCTCCCATCGCTCCTCTCTCCCTCACGCCCCCATCGCTCCTCTCTCCCTCACGCGCCCCTCCCTCCTCCTTTTTTTTTCTCTCCCTCCTTCTCTTCTTCTCTCTTTTTTAGAAAAACTAAAAATAAATTGGTGAATTCAAGACTTGAACCCATGATCTCATGGTTCATGGTAAGCACTTCTAACCAAATCACCATATGATGATTTATGAGCAAAATCAGTTATGTGCCTATAACAATCATACCCTTGTTACTATGAATCGGCAGTAATATTATTCCAGAAGGGTAGTAACATCATATGTTACTGCAAAAATGTATAGGTTGTTACTGTAAAATTTATAAGTTGTTACTGCACTTTTGGCAGTAATAATATGACGAAATTTGCAGTAACAAAGAACATGTATAGTAACAGTGGCACTATAGTAGTAATGTTTTTTAGATCTAGAGTATTTTAAATCTCAATCTTTAGAGAGTACTAATGTACACGCTATGTCTTATTTTTCTTACCCATTTGCATCATGGCGTTCGTAAAAAAAAAAGCTTGACGAAACTAGAACCATCATTACTATTTTTTAACATTGTTACTGCGAAAAGCAGACGTGTTACTGCATATTGGCTACCGTATTACTACGCTGTTCCAGTGAGATGAGGACTAAAAGAGAGGTAAATCTCAATCTTTAGAGAGCAATATCTCCCATATCATATCTTGTATTTCCAATCCGTCTGCATCATAATGTTCGTAAAAAAGTGTTTAACAAAACTAGATCCATCATGGCTACTTTTTGATGTTGTTATTGCGATAATGTTGTCTTGTTACTGCACGATGACCATCATGTTACTGCACGATTCCTGCAAGACGAGAGCAGCAAAGTGGTGGGCGGGGGAGGGAGTGGTGGGCGGGTTTGACCGGTGGGAGGACGCTTTGACCGAGGTGGGAGGGGGGTTTTGGGCCCTAGGGAGGGTGGGGGAGGTGGGTTTGACCCATGGGGAGGGTGTAGAATAGTTATTCTAGGGGAGGGGTGTAGAATAGATTCACTATATATATGTATATATATATATATATATAAAAGGTAAATTAACTGGTGCTACATGGAGTATGGGCTACAAGATTCAAATTGAGTATATACCCAATTTGAATGAGTATGAAATTTTTTTAAATGTTTAGATATGAACATTAACTTCTTTACTAACAACTTCAAACAAGTTTGAACTAAGTTTGAACTTTTTTTTTGTTAAATTTTTGTTCTAGGTATATAACATCCAAACATATAATTCGTTAGGTATGTAATAATGAATTGTGAAATAAAGTTGAGTTTGAGTTGTTAGGTATTTGTATGAATCAAATTTCATATACCTAGATATATACTCACAATTTAAAATTTTTTAAAAATTTGAGAGAATTTGTGTGCTTTATACCTTGGAGCCCGGGCACCATAGAGTCCCATATGGGTATCACGGGCGCCCCTCCCACCTTCGCTTATCCAGGTTGCGTAAAAAAATAACTCCCACCGCGCTCTCCTCACAGGGAGCCCTCTATCCGTGATTTTCGTTTTTCCCTACCTTTATCCTCTCTGATTTTTTTTCTTGTTTTTTCCATGCATGCTCCCCTAACCATCGCCTATACTGCTGGGAGCGAATCAAAAAATAACTCCAGGCCTTTCGCTGGCCCAGTAGTAAAAAAATCACTAACCACTTATAACCCACTATGCCAATAGTAAAAAAATTACTGACCACAATGGTAATCTCAATGAGGCCCGTACACTACACTTTTTTGCCAGTTTCGTAGTTATTTTCACAGTAATTTATTTACTAATAGGTCTATTTTAAAATAGTAATATTTTTGCGTCGACATGGGAATAAATTATGATAGTAAAAATATCACTCATCATAGTACGTGGATAGTAATTTTTTTACTATACATATTACACATTCAATCTTCAAAATATCTCCTCAGATAAAAGGTTACATAGGTAATATCAATCAATAGATTATCTTTTTACTGATGATTGTTACATCAGCAACACTGACTACGAACGAAAAATTACACATCCATACTCTCATGGACAATCACAATGAATAATTATTGTTTAGCTAGCACAGCCAAATCAACGCCGGCGGCATCGCCACTTGCCGGTGCAGAGTCTCGTGTGAAGCTTGCAGCGGGTTCAGTCAGAGGAACGTCTAAGATGTAACTGGGATACAACTTCACCAGATTGCTATGTGCTTTGCAGGAGTAGAATTCCATTTACGATCTAGACACTCACCAGTAGTGCCTGCCGATATCCTGAAACAAGGAACCATAAGAAACTAAGTTCATACTGATAATAGTTCCCGTTAAAAAGTTAAAAGTGCCATCGTTCAATGTGTTCAAAATAGTCTTACTTTTATCTACGGTATTTTTAGCAGCGTGCAATTAAGTGAAAAGAACAAAATTCAATCTCACCAAGCACAATGCAAGGATCAAACCCCAATGTGCAATCAAATATCAAATGACTTCCATGTTTCTCCTGTTTTTTTTGCCTCACGGGCTGTAAATAAATCACGACAACACAACCATCGTGGTGGTCGTCGGCAGAGCATGAAGGGGAGGACGGCTCTACGGTGGCGAGTAGGAAACCCGGCGCCGGCCGCATCGGCAAATGTAGATTAAATCATAATGATCACAGATCTTTTAAGCTGCAAACTTATCGCGCTGAGACAGTGAGATGTGCCGGCCATTAACACGCCACCAGATGCAACAGGAAGCTACTCCGCAAAAAAAAAAGAAAAAAAGAACACGAGGAAGATCGGTACCGTGCTGGATCTGATATGTGGCGTCCTCTCCCACCACAGGCGACGCTGTGGCTCCCAGCATATGGATGGCCGCCGGATATGTTGCAGCATATGGATGGCCTCCACCGCCCCTCCTTCACCGGCTATGAAGAAGTGATTGGATTCAATTTCAGATCCCCAACTGCCTTGAAAAAAGGTTGTGGGAGGAAAGGCAGCCGACGACATCACTTAATCATTCTCTTCCGGCGGACGGAGGATGGCGTCCCTGCCGACGACCACCAGGCCACCACCGGAAATCGCCGAGGCTGCTCAAGATCCGAAAAATCAGGGTGAGGATGAGAGGAAGCGGGATGAACGGTTACTGACGGTATATATACTAGTACTTTAATTCGGTATAAAAATTACTGAACATATCATGGGTGTGTGGGGTCGTGAGTAAAAAATTATTATCACCTTCCTTCATAGCCCTCACCTTATAAGGCACGACATTAATATTTTCGTGGAGTTAAAAAATTACCGACCACGGGGAGGGGTGGGTGGATGTCGGTCCCAATGTTTTCGCCCTTGAGTAAAAAAAATTACTGAGATCCATATCGTGTCGGTTGCTGTGGGAGCGCAGGGTAGGGATCGAGATTGGTCATCGGTGAGTTAAATTTTGACTGAATACTGTGGACCTGGTGGGGAACAGGGTGGGGAGTGTGTGTGGGTGGGGTGGGTGCTGTATAAGGTGTCGTTTAGTACGTAGCACCTTAGGGTACTATATATATATATATATGTATATATATATATATATATACATATATATATATATGTATATATATAGGACACTCATATGGGGCACCATGGTGCCCGGGCACCATGGTATCAAATACACAAAATCACTCAAATTTTTCAAAATTTTCAAATTGTGAGTATATACCTAGTTATAATAACTCGATTCATACCTATACCTATCAACAAAACAACTCAAATTTAACTTTATTTCACAATCCATGATTACATACCTAACTAATTATATGTATGGATGCTATATACCTAGAATCAAAATCTAACAAAAACAAGTTCAAATTCAGTTCAAACTTGCTTTGAACTAGTTAGTAAAGTAGCTAATGTTAATATCTAAGTAATTAAAAAAGTTTCATACTCATTTGAATTAGGTATATACTCAATTTCAACAATGGTGCCCGGGCACCATGGAGCACCAAACAAATTTACTATATATATATAGGTATATATATGTATGTATGTACTTAACCCTCACTAAGTATAGTTAATGCTATTTTTATCGTCTCTGATTAAGTGGGTACAGATGGTTTTCTCTACTGCTTCTTCTGTTGTGTTATTAAATGGGGTACCAGGGAATTCTTTCAAATGCAGAAGAGGAGTCAGACAAGGGGATCCTCTCTCACCTCTGCTGTTTGTGTTGGGGGCAGAACTGTTGCAAAGAATAATCAACAAAGCATTTCATCAAGGACTTCTATCAAAACCAATTGGGTGAATAGCCAAAGTGGTCCTCCAAGTTTCATCCGAGGTTCGGTTTAGTCCTTGATGTTTCAATCTATCCATATTAGTACTTCAAGTTTTCATTTTAGTTCAAACTTATCCCTGAACCAACAACTCTCTTTATAAATGATATTTATACCCCTCATCATTCACATATATAAGAGAGAAATTGCATGCTTGAATTTTTTATAGATAATACATAGTATATTATGTAAAACGAAAAAAAATTATGTACTAGCAAGTGTATACGATAGCAATTGCTTAAGTTTCATGTGCACATGTTGAAATAATGGGAGTAGATATGTAATGTTGTTTATTCATGTTGGCTTTCTCTTTTCTAGTATATAGATGTATACAAATTAAGGGTAAAAATGACATTTTCTAATAGAAATATTGACTAGAAAAGCCATATGGCATATTAAGTGGACCCAAGGATGATTTCAAGCCAAAACAAATATTTGAAGGATCTATGTGGACAAAATAAAACGTGAAGAACCAAATTGAGCCTTCGCTGAAACTTGAGGGACTAAATTAGCTATTCACCCAAACCAATTAATGAAAGCAGTGGGGATGGTTTCCCAATGGCAAAATAGCCATTTTCGTCCCTAAACTATCGCCCGAGGCTCAGTTTGGTCCCTGAACTATCAAATTGTCCAATTTCGTCCTTCAACAATTGATTTCGAACTCAATCTCGTCCGTTCCCCTTGATAGCACGCCACGTGGCCAGCTAGACATGCGAAATGTCCGTCCTGCCCCTCGCTCAATTCTTTACATGTTGGATGGCTGACGGCGTCGTCCTCGTCTTCTCTGTTGGTGCGGCTTCTGTTCGTCGTCGTCGCCGCCGGGGAGGAAGACCCACTAGCTGCCGGTCCCCAGTTCTCTTTGCCTCATCTGCTTCATCCATTCCATCTCGTCCATCTCCCCCATCTACTCGCTCCTCGTTTCAGTTAGTCATGATGTCATGAACGCTTGCATTTGTTATGTCAAAACCATGAGCATAAGACATGTTAAAATTGTTTTTCAATTCATTCCACATTGCCTCAAATAGTGGTTACACAATGAGCCATATACCACAAGCAATTACAATGCTAAAACAAATTAAGATTACAATGCACTCTCTTTGTTCTCTAATAGTACATTTTAGTTCATGAATTTGTTGTTTTACTCTTTGTCGATCAGCATACATATCATCCCATTGTCTAGATGAATGTTCGTACAGCTCCGACATGCTGTGCCTCATGGAAACTAGGTCCTGAATCACCCTTTTTGCTCTACCTTCAAATTGTTCATCGATCCAATACTTGAAATCACAGGGCTGCTCAACTTGGGAGCATGCCAGGAACCTTCTTCCAGTGTCTGGACCAGACCAACAACAACACAAAATTGGGAAGAATCCATGCCGACATGTAAGCCCTGTCCTCACCAGCATCCCCTCTGAATGTTCTTCAAGCAATGTTTCAAGCTGCACCAAATCGACGAATTTTTATCAAAAAACAAATCAATCCCCAATTCAAATCAACCCTAGCCCCAGCGCCAACAGCTCTGTACTCACCTCCACCGCGCGCGCAGCTCCATGAGCGCCAGAACTCGATGCTCCGGGATTCGGTGCTACTCCCATTCTTGGCGTCGACCTTCTCACTCTCCCCTCCCTGGACCCATGCTCCATGGGGATACAGGCACAACGGATGCCACCTCCACAATGGAGCGACCAGATCGGGGAGGAAACGAGGAGCGAGTAGATGGGGGAGATGGACGAGATGGAATGGATGAAGCAGATGAGGCAAAGAGAACTGGGGACTGGCGGCTAGTGGGTCTTCCTCCCCGGCGGCAACGACGACGAACAGAAGCCGCACCAACAGAGAAGACGAGGACGACGCCGTCAGCCATCCAACATGTAAAGAATTGAGCGAGGGGCAGGACGGACATTTCGCATGTCTAGCTGGCCACGTGGCGTGCTATCAAGGGGAACGGACGAGATTGAGTTCGAAATCAATTGTTGAAGGACGAAATTGGACAATTTGATAGTTCAGGGACCAAACTGAGCCTCGGGCAATAGTTTAGGGACGAAAATGGCTATTTTGCCTTTCCCAATCATTCAGTATGCTGATGACACCTTGATCTTGTTAAAAGCATCTCAGAAAGAAGTCTTCTGTTTCAAGGCTATTTTGAATATGTTTGCTCAATCCACAGGCCTCAAGGTAAACTGTAATAAATCAAGTCTGTACCCACTTAATATGCCACAGGACAAAGCTGTCTTACTATCTGGCATCTTGGGATGTAAGATCGGTTCTCTTCCTTTCACTTATTTGGGGCTACCTTTGGGAACCACCAGGCCTAGAGTGGCAGACTTTGCTCCATTGGTAGACAGGGTTGAAAGGAGGCTGACGGCAAGCTCAATTTTTTTACCTTAAGGAGGAAGATTAACTTTGATCAACTCAGTCCTGTCTTCTATCCCAACCTATTACATGTCCTCATTGCAGCTACCAGTTTCAGTCATCAAGGCCATTGACACAGCTCGTAAGAGTTGCCTGTGGAGAGGTAATAACCCTTCTTCGACAAGGAAATCTCTAGCTTCCTTGGATAGGGTGTGCATGCCTAAGGAGAAAGGAGGCTTAGGAGTGATCAATCTGAGAGTTCAAAACACAACCCTTCTTCTAAAGCATATGGTCAAGTTCTATAATGGTGCTGATTTACCATGAGTGAAATTAATCTCACAATTATATTATGTTTCTAAAGTTCCACACCTGACGATGAATAAGGGTTCTTTTTGGTGGAGGGACATCACAACTCTTGTAGACATATTCAGGGGGATAGCAAAATATGAAATCAGGACAGGAAGAACTGCCCTTTTCTGGAATGATCTATGGAATGATGATTTTAAGTGCACCAGCTACCCCAATCTCTTTGCTGGGACTATGTATAAGTCTGATTCAGTCAAGGCCATGTATTCAAGACCCCTAGAAGATTCTTTTGCTCTACCCCTCTCGGATGAGGCTTATTTGGAATTCTTGCAACTTCAGGGGGTTCTCGACAGTTTGAATTTACAATCAGGGATGGGGGATGCTTGGAATTTTATCTGGGGCTCAGATAAGTACACAGCTAAAATTCTATAAGCTAAATTATTCTGCATTGCAACCCCCCAGACCCATGATTTGGTTATGGAAAACAAAATGTGTCATGAAGATCAAAGTGTTTGCCTGGCTAATGTTCTGTGATAGGCTTAATACAAGAGATATGCTGGATAGAAGACATTGTGCCAAAGAAGATGATGATCTCACGTGTGTTTTGTGCAATGCGAACTGCAGAGAGACAAGGCTACACCTCTTCTTCTTATGTCCTTTCAGACTTGGGAATTGAGTGGAATAATAATTTGGAGTTTTTCCAAATGATCTCCCTAGCAAGAATCAAATTTGCTCAGAAGGGTTTCCTGGAAATTTTCTTTTTGACAGCTAGGCACATCTGGAAGCAAAGAAATGGCTTCATATTTTAGAACATTCAGCCCTCTTTCCAGGCATGGAGATCTCTTTTCGTCAAAGAAGTTCTTCTGCATATGTGCAGAATGAATGATCCTTTAAAGCAAACTGTTTTTAATTGGGTACAAACCTTATAGTCTTTCTGTGTGAACCGCATGTAAACTATGTAACCTTGTAAATATTTTTTTTATTTATAAAATTACACTGCTGGGCTAAGCCCTGGTAGTTTTCCTGGTAAAAAAAAATTCTAGCACCTCAATGATTAATCTGGTCAAAAGTTATCTCTCTTTTGTTTCTTCTTTTACAAAGCCATATCACCTTAGTTTTTGCTTTTGATGTTGAATCTATATTTGATCTAAATTTTCAAAATACATCATCTTAATTGTGTTTATAGCTTTTTTGGATGCTTAACTAAAGATGCAAACTATACAAAGTAACATATAAGATTACGCTGTTTAGCTATGAAATAAATTCATTTTGTACTATGTTTCTACAATTTTCATACAATACTTCTGCAGTAACGTTTCCTTACATAGGGTTTTACCTAATTAGGTTAGTTGTGACATAACTCTCTTCATTATCATCTCGTACTATGTTAAGCCATAGTTCCTCTATGCATGATACGATCAAATTTCCTTGTTCTGTTCGTTTAGGTCATGTCAAACTTTGTTTGTGCTTATTCCTTGATGTTTCAAATCTTAATTTTGTCTACAATGAACATATAAAAGATCGACTTTGATGGACTGCAATACTGCATTGCAATTTGGCTGGAAGTTTTTATCAGATGTACAATGCCTCACTTTTCTTTAGTGAGCCGAGTCTCTCTCTCTCTCACGGAACATATATGCGAAGTACGTGCAGCTGACTCATGGATGACGTCATCAAGCGACGGAGCACACAATCATCTTCAAGTTTTTAAGTAGGTTAAGATTAAGATTAGATCTAATGATTGAAAATATTGGTCCTACAAATTTAAAGAAGAAAAATCAATGCTTAGATGTTTTTCTTTTTTCTTATAATTTATGTGATTTTTTACAATTTATTAGAGTGCCACGTGGCGGTTTAGAATCGTTTGTACTATTGAAATGTAATGACTTATGACGTTTATATATCTAAATTTAATATTTGTTTAAGATGGTGCTTAAAAATTTTCCCTTAAACGTTTATATTAGAAGTTTGAGCTATATAGATGTATATGGGTCTCGAATCATGTATGTAATTATAAATGACACAATAATTAAAAAAATGAGAAAAAAATGTAACTTGAATATGAACTTAGAAATCCAATTATTAATTTTTGACAGATTGAGTGTTAGCTAGAAATAGCTAAAGAAATAGAAGAGGGGGGAGAGTCAAGAGGGTGGAGTATGTACCTACGTGCGTAGCGCATGTATGGCGGTGAGGGTGGGGTTGCCGGATTTTCTTTTTAGATAAAGATGTAATGTTTAACATTAATGGATCCATCAATTAAATTTAAATAGTTAAATTAGAGAAAGATGGAAGGAAGGAAAGATGGAGGGACGTACGTACATACTGTGAAAAGAGGAGGCTCAGGAGGAAGAGGCGGTGGAGATGGTATTTGGATGGGTTTTGGGATTCTCTTAAAAAGAGATTTAATGGTGTAAAATATTGGGTCCACCGTATTAAGTGAAAATTGAGGGTTATATGTTTCGTTTTTTTTTCTTATATTTCTTCAATTTATCTGATTTATTAGAACGCCATGTGGTGGCTTAAGAGTATGAGTATTTGTAGGAAGTTTAATGTACTTTCAATATATAATAGATAATGATAAAAAATTTATTTAAGGATTATTTTTTCTTATATATTAATGGAAGATATTTTCTATTAGAAATATTTTCAATAGGATTATTTCATCTAATTATAGAAAGACTTCTATTTACTTCTACTCAGTTCTTAATTTTCATATGCTTTCTTCAAAACTGAATTTAAATTGATATAAGAGCGCAATTATATAAATATAATTAGTACGCACAAAGATTTTATAAATGTATAAATGCTATAGACTAAAGTACACTTTTATTAGGTCAATTATTATTATAAAGTAAAATTTTATTGTATGAATTCTAATATATAAGTCTAGTATGATTTGTGTTTCTTAATTAACCAAACTTAGTATGAAATACTCACATATCATGATATTTAATAGAAATAAAAGAGGAACATAATTTAATAACAAATTGGATATATAATTTAAAAATAATTTAGAAGATGGCATACAGAAAAATTGATTGGATATTTTATATCATTATTGTATATCTTAGTTTAACTTTATTTATTTATTTATTTGTTTGTTTGTTTTTAGAAAATCATATTTTAAAATTTGTCGATTTTTACTGATGCATTTTTCTGCTGTCTTTTTTATATATATGTACATGCGTTTGGTTTTTTCTTTTCTTTCCGGCGAACAGTGGTGTATGTAAGTGTACATGACAACAATAGTAGCGCTTGTATCGTATAAAGAGGAGGGAATTTTTATTTTTTAATAATAGATCTAATCATATGGTATAAAATAATGGGTTCACCAATTTAAGTGAAAATCGACGGCAAGATTACATAATGCCTTGTGACAGTTTAGGAGCGTTTATAGGAGTGCCACGTGGCGGCTTAAGAGTGTTTATAAGGAGTTTAATGGACTTTTATTATATAATAGATATATAATAGATAATAGATAGATATATTTTCGTAAATTTATAGTAATATATTTTACTTGTAAATAAAAATTTCTATTTTATAGAACATCGATTTTTTCTTCAATGGCACTACGTATGTTACTTATGTTTTTTTCTTTATGTTACTTATGTTTTTTTTCTTTATTGCTCTTATCATAATTATGTACGTGATTTTCTTTTCTTCTTGTGTGAGCAATAGGTAAGCTTATATATTTTTTTCCAGTTGTACGTAGTATTTATGTTTCTCTAAACAGATTTATAATCGTACTTATCTTTCGTATGTACAGAGTCTTTTCTTACACATGGAATTCTTTTTTTGGCCCACAGGAAGGTATTAAATAATGAATCTAATCCGATGGTGTAAAATGATGGGTCCACCAATTTAAGTGAAAATTAACGGTGAGATTATATAATGCTACGTGGCTGCTTAAGAGCGTTTATAGGGAGTTTAATGAACTTTTATTATATAACAGATAGATAATAGATAATAGATAGATAGATAGTTTTTCGTAAATTTATAGTAATATATTTTACTTGTAAATAAAGATTTCTATTTTATAGAACATCAATTTTTTCTTCAATGGCACTACGTATGTTACTTATGTTTTTTTTCTTTATGTTACTTATGCTTTTTTTTTCTTTATTGCTCTTATCATAATTACGTACGTGATTTTCTTTTCTTCATGTGTGAGCAATAGGTAAGCTTATATGTTTTTTTTTCCAGTTGTACGTCGTACTTATGTTTCTCTAATCAGATTTATAATCGTACTTATGTGTCGTATGTACGGAGTCTTTTCGTACATACGGAATTCTTTTTCCGGCACACAGGAAGGTATTAAATAATAGATCTAATCTGATGGTGTAAAATAATGGGTCCACCAATTTAAGTGAAAATCAACGGTGAGATTATATAATGCTACGTGGCTGCTTAAGAGCGTTTATAGGGAGTTTAATGGACTTTTATTATATAATAGATAGATAATAGATAATAGATAGATAGATAGATTTCCATAAATTTATAGTATTATATTTTACTTGTAAATAAAAATTTCTATTTTATAGAACATCGATTTTTTCTTCAATGGCACTACCTATGTTACTGATGTTTTTTTTCTTTATGTTACTTATGTTTTTTTTTACTAGCAAAAATGCCCGTGCGTTGCAACGGGTAAAAAAAATCCAATAACAATATACACTTTTCATGCATAACCATATCAATGATAATGTTTCTATGGATCGTTGTAAGTAACATAATTAGAAAATTGAAACATCTTCATGTACCTAACCTCGATGATAGCAACCTTACCAATCCTTGCTTTCCCCAAAATAATTGGATTATTCATGTAACAACATGCATATAATCTAAAATACTCTTTAGATCTTATTCTTGCAACCAATAATAGGTTAATCCAATCCTACACTCAGGGTCAAGTCTACACAAAATAGTCACCGTGCACTCTTCTCGAAATAACAATTAAAAATATATTTATTTTTTAAAATTATTTCCATATAATATGTTATTAAGAATAGTAGCTATACTTAACAAAAAATAGTCCAATAATGATAATTGCACATAAGAGATTAGAGGAGATGAGGAATCAAATTATGTGTAAGAGATGGAAAAAAAATCGATGGATCTTATCCGACCCAGCATCCATCAATTTTATCTCGCATTGAGTCGGATGGTTCTTCGGAGCGGTTCTTTATATAAACGGTGTTTTTTTTTCTCGTGTTGAGTCCGATGGTTTTCTCTAACTCTTTTTAGAAAAGATGGATTGTTTCTCGCATTGAGTCAAATGGTTTTCTCGAACCATTTTTTAGAAACAACAGTTTCGTTTTTTTTCTCGCATTGAGTCCGATTGTTTTTTGGATCTATTTTTTTATAAACGGTGTTTTTTTCTGGTAGTTTTTTTAGAGTGGCTTGTTTTTTATAAACGGTGATTTTTTCTTGTACGGTTTTCTCAAACCATTTTTTAGAAATGGCGTATTTCTTTCTAACAGTTTTTAATAACATGTTTTTTTTGCTTTCTTCAGACGAAGGAAACTGTATTTTTCCCACGCGTTTTTTGGAAACTGTTTTTTTCTCGCACATTTTTTTATTTTTAACGGACAATGGAAACTTCTCTTGTTAAGAAGTTAGATTAGTAGTATGCCCGTACTAACGTTACGGTTACGGTGATGTTTCGTAAGACTAGTGTGATAAACAAAAAGGAAATTCCTGCTGAGAATGAAACAACTTCATAGTGTAAATGAAATGATGTTGATCCATTAATTATACTTGCACCTCACAGCATATTGATTTACACACAAGACTTACTAACACATAAAACTCGTTGCATGATCAGCTTCACTTGAGCTATCATGATCAGCTTCACTTGAGCTATCAGAAGGGTTATCTGGAAAATAAGTGCAGCACATACAACAGTACTGGAGACCTAACATAATTTACAGGGTCATTCACATGTAATTACAAGTACAATAGACATGCTTTCTTTTTTCTCGCCTCTAGAAATAGGAATATTGATTCAAAAGTACGGTATGCTAATAGTTCACTAATTGTACTCTCCCAAGTGACTCTAGGAATGTGGACTTTGAAGATCATCTAATTTCTAAAGAACATCCTTTAAGGTGTTGGAGAGGTTCTTGTAAAACCACAGACATTAAAAATTACATGATTTAGTACAAGAAATTCAATCAAATGCTGAAAAAATAAATGATAAATTATAAACCAGTAAAACCCGATGTAAGATGAAGCGTCGTACTAAAATGTAAAAAGGGGATGCCTTCATGGTAAGCAAAAGGTATATAACTGTAATCTGACAAATCGGTAGGTCCTCTTGCTAAACATAAACCAAATGAACTTTATCCTATCCTTGTAGCTGCATTGTGTTGCATATATAGGAAATTATATTGGCATGGTCTGTAGTCAGTAGTCTTCAAATTTCATGATAAAAGATGATGCGATCTCATTATTCCATCCCTGTAACAGTAATGCATGCCTCCAAAAGCTTCTGAAATTTTTAATCCGGCACAGTGATTTTCAGTTTTTAATAAATGAGCAGTGATCTCTAAGAAACAGGAATGAATACTTACACCAGATGAGCTGAATTTCATGGTTGTGTCCTCATGATATCACAATCCTCTGAAATCAATGACATGGGAAAAAAAACACTATTGAGTGAAATATTTATGCAAGGTAATTGACATGGTGTACACGATATTATAAGAAAAAATAAGGAAGTTACGGCGGCGTGAACGAGATCAGCGAGGTGGACACTCAGACAATGACGCAGATGCAGTCCATGGCGAGGTACACCTCACTGGATATACCCTGAATTTAAGAAGAATGGAAACACTAATGGATCAAATATTTAAAACTCTTGTAGGAAATTTCATAAGGACAAATTTTATGTCTGCCACTGTTTTTTTTTTACCGGAGAACAGTGGGGAAACCCCCACGGTTAATTTTCATTTATAAAAAGAAGAAACTGTACAAGAGCGTGCAAAATTACAGAGCATCAATCCATGATTGAAACAGAGATCTATCAGCTATCTTAAGCCTAGGTAAATGTAGGTCTAATTCTTCTCTTAACCATTCATGGTATAATCAATATCGTAATCTTAACGATTCATGGCATAATTAATATCGTAACTATTATTTACCAGGCCGGAGGCCTAGTATAAATGTTGTATTTGAAAAGCTAGGTAAGTAACTATATAGTCTCATGCATTTCACATAATAATTTGTTTCCTCACAGGTTATCCAACCAATGTGAGTGTTGTATGCTATAGGGAGGGGAGGAAAATTAAACAGCAAGTATATATTCATTTATATTTTCAATTTCTCTCTATTTCAATCAATTTCGAAGAGATGCATAATAGCCATTTATATTGGGTTATGCACATACAAACATAAGAGACATGACAATGTCATTCACAATTACATCCAGTGACTTAATTTTGGGGTGTGAGAGGTTCTTGAGTAGCTTCACTCAGTCCTTAAGCTCCCTTGTGTGTCAATAATCAAAAGTTTCCGATGATAAACAGTAAAGAGTGGCATCAAATTAAGAAGAGCATTACGATTTACAGTTGCACAAATATAATAGATAATACAATTATCCAAACCTGAAATCGAAATCCCACGTACAACTACAAATTAGTTAAAAAATTGATGCAAATGTAGAAATAGTATCCCTCAACAACAATAATTGACTAAATTCATGTCTATCAAGAGCATCAGTTATAGCCCCACACCAGTACAAATTGAGTTATATTTCTCTTGAGCTTCATGGTGTGCACAAGGTACATTCCCCAAGTTTGTCAAGTGCATCAGCTGTGTTCCAATTTATCCAAACAACACTTAACAAAATTACTACTTCCCCATTCCTATTCATGTCTTACCCAATAGGCCAATACCAAAACCAAAACATTCCATGACAGCAGAAACTTATTCGCATTCATTCACAAACCACAAATTGGCAAAAACTTATTCGCATTCATTCACAAATCACAAATTGGCAACCTGAGCTTGAGCCACAAGCCTATGAGCAATGAGGCATGAGCTATCAACTACGGACCTTCAATTGCCAATCGGAGTCGCCGAGTAGGAGCCTCGGATGTAGGGATGTGGAGGCGTGTAGTGACAGAACAGGAGTAGTCAGGAATTTTAGTTGGGTAGTCCTACTTCAAAGGTTCAAATCACATATCAAAATTTTGGAACACTGCAAATCCCATATACAAGTACAAGTTAGTTAAAATGTGATTAAAATATATCAATAATATCTTATAACATCAATAATAAAAAAAGCTTCGGTCTCCCTGCAGCAAGGGGGAACTTTTGAAAAGGAATTAATTGTACGGAGAAGAGATCACAACAGATATAACTTATATGAAAGTTGAAACCATCCTGGAGCAACAAATTGTACTGCTTGTTATGACCGCTTGAGTTTTTCCTTGACATGTTTGTTCAGAACAATACACAGCAAGAGGCGATTCCAAACAGCCTCAACAACAGAAGGGGCTTGCAACTGTCTGTTACCTTATTCAATTTAGTTGTATGCATTTTTGTAATCACTGCTACCTTCAATGTCAAATAGATGCCGTCCCAGTCAGTCATCGATAATTTTCATGATTAGTTAATGCATAAATGCTAGAATTTTCCATGAGGAAATGATGTTGGTAAATTTTTCATGAAAAAGCAGTTCGTATAATTATTCTTTTAATAGCTAAACATGTAGTCAGGAAAAATAATAATGATGAAACATGTGTAATGGAAATCCACAATCTATCCCATTTTTAGTCACATGGATCCATAAATAAAATTTAATCTATGTATTGTTTAATCTTCATTGTAATGCACTCATCTAGCTACAGTGGGTAAGGAAAAAAAGTGAGTTCGAAGCATAAATATTTTAGTTATTCACTCGCCTTTGTTCCTTTGTAGCAAAAATATTTATGCTGACTGTAAGTTGCCTGTTGCGAAAGAATCATTGAATTGGAACTAAATATTTGTTCGTCTGCCACTTAGAAATGTAAAAATTTGTGTGATCAAATGCAAGGAATTGGGACAAGGCAGCTTCTCCTCTGATGGAAGAAAAAGATGAGTTTAATTTAAATGTATAGAGTATATTTACTCATAAACCATTTACATCTTAAACCATATTCATCAGTCCTTAAGCTCCCTTGTGTGTCAGTAATCAAAAGTTTCCGATGATAAACACTAAAGAGTGGCATCAAATTAAGAAGAGCATTACAATTTACAGTTGCACAGTTGGTGAGGAAAATAAAGACAAACAAGAAATTGACCAAGCGTACTCACCTAGGTCAGCTGCAAGGACCGCGAATAACTAAAATATTTATGCTTCGAACTTACTGTTTTTTTCTACCCACTTTAGCTAAATAAGTGCATTACAACGAAGATTAAACAATAGAAAGATTAAATTTTATTTATGGACCCATGTGACTGAAAATTGGATACACATTATCAAATTGTGAGCAGAACTCCCCGCAAAAAAAAAAGTGAGCAGAACTATTAGACTATCACATACTGACAGTAATTGCTAAAGCAGAGGATATCTCAATTGATATTATCTTAATCATCTACAGATGATTAATCACATTACTATCAGATTACTACGGTACAATCTACAGATGATTAATCGCATCGCATGGCTATCAGATTGAACAATCCGGTTTCTGAATAACACACAGATTTTTTTTTTAAAAAAAAAACAAGTTAGTTGTCTCAATCTCAGACCACAGGATGAAAGTCGGATACTAGGTCAGCCTTCTCCACGGACGACGACTCGATGATCAGCAAAGTGACAGCAATTAGACACAAAACCCTCCCAATTCCCCCCAAAAGAACACAACGCCCCCAACTCCGTCCCAGGCAAAAAAAAAAAAAAAACAAATCAAGAAACCGCTCATCTATCCAACACAACATAGCAACACCAGCTCTGCTTGACCTCTTGGATGAACAGACCGAAATCAAGCATCGATTGCAGCAAGCAGAGAGAGAGAGAGGGGGAATCTTTACCAGGGCGGAGAGGATTCCTTGCAGGCGAAGCAAGAACTACTCTCTCTGTTTTTTTTATTTTCCACCGATTAGGAGGAGGTCTCCTCCGCAATTCTTTTCCGGCTTTTGCAGCTTTTCTTCTTCTCTTTTCTCTCTCTGTCAGTGTGCATCGTATTTCTAGAAGAGGTGATGAAGTTCTGGCGGCACGGAGGAGATCGGCTTGGCTACGACGAGCCCGACAGCTTCTTCGGCGGTTTCAGCGGCCTGGTGGTGATCTGGCGACGGGAGGATCGAGGAGCGAGTATGGGTGACTTGGCTTCGGCGGAGGCAGCGGTGGATCGCCGTAGGGTGGCGGCGCGGTGGAGAGGCGAGGGGCGGCGTCGCAGTGTGGGGCTGGCGGCCACGATTTGTGAGTGACGGCGGCGAATCGTGGGCGGCGGTGCAGAGGAGATCGGCGATGATGGCGCATGCGGTTTCCGTGGATGGGAGCGGTACGCGGTGGGAGGTGAGGGAGGTATGGTTCGTTGGATCTAAAGCGGTGGATGATTCTCGTCCGTTGGATTTGATGAATGAGTATGTAGGTGTAAGAGTGAGTTGATGAATGAGTTGGATTCTGGTTTTTTTGTCTTCTTTTTTCTCATCAGTGATCCAATTTTTTTCCTACTCTGTCCTTTCTTTATCACGAACGACGAGAGCGATCTGGGGGATTTTTTTTCTCCGCGTCAATTAATCAGGGTCCGACTTTCCTTTTTTTCTTTTTTTTCGCTCTGGATTTTTTTCTCCGCGTCATTGAATCTGGATCGGACTTTCTTTTTTTCTTTTTTTTCGATCTTTTTATCACACGACGATGGAAACATCTCTTTTATTTTTTAAGTAGTATATAAAGATAGAGATAGAGATAGAAATAGAGATAGAGAGTAGAGATTGCTCTTATCATAATTACGCACGTGATTTTCTTTTCTTCATGTGTGAGCAGTAGGTAAGCTTATATGTTTTTTTAAGTAAATTACGCTAGCGGTTCTTAAACTTGTAACGAAGTTTCACTTAGATCCACAAACTTATAAAACGCGTATCGAGATCCTTAAACTTGGTTTAGTGTGTCATCCCGGCCCAAAGCCTAATTTAACCGTGGTCTTGCCTATGTGGCATGCCACGTGGACGATGACATGGCTAAATTTTCTTTTCCCCTTTTTTTCTCCCCATCTTTTCTCTCCTTCCTCACCTCGGGTGAAGAAAAATACGGCAGAAGGGAGAGGAAGGAGGCAAAGTGGAGAAAAAAAAAGGATAAAAAGGGAGAAAAAAGAAGGAAAAAGGGAGAAAAAATAAAAAAATCCATGTCATCGTCCACGTAGCATGCCACATAGACAAGACCACGGTCAAATGAGGATTTGGACCAGGATGATACATTAAACCAAATTTAGAGATCTTAATGCGCGTTTTGCAAGTTCGTGCACATAAGTGAAACTTCGTTACAAGTTCAAGGACTACTAGTATAATTTACTCTTTTTCTTTGAGTTGTACGTAGTATTTATGTTTCTCTAATCAGATTTATAAGTAATGTTTCTCTAATCAGATTTATAATCATACTTATGTTTCGTATGTACGGAGTCTTTTCGTACATATGGAATTCTTTTTCCGGCCCACAGGAAGGTATTAAATAATAGATCTAATCCGATGTGTAAAATAATGGGTTCACCAATTTAAGTAAAAATCAACGGTGAGATTATATAATGCGATGTGGCGATTTAGAAGCGTTTATAGGAGTGCCACGCGGTGGCTTAAGAGCGTTTATAGGGAATTTAATGGACTTTTAGTATATCTCTCCTACTTAAAAAATAAGAGGTGCTTTCATCGTCCGTCAAAAAGTATTTGGTTCGGACAAAAAAAAGTCCTGTCCGATTCCAGAAAAAAAAACGTGAAAACCAAATCCTGTCCGATTCCAGAAAAAAAATTGCATGAAAACCAAATCCGTTATATTTAAAAAATAAGAGGTGCTTTCATCGTCCGTTAAAAAGTATTTGGTTCGGAAAAAAAAAGTCCTGTCCGATTCCAGAAAAAAAAAACGTGAAAACCAAATCCTATCCGATTCCAGAAAAAAAATTACGTGAAAACCAAATCCGTTACATGAAAACAAAATCCCGTCGGTTTCCATTGAAAAAAAAAACGAAATTGCTGTTGGGCCATACCTCCAGAATGCCTATTGGGCTACAATCAGTTTGAGATTTCCTGTAGTCCAAAATATGTTTCAGTCCAAAGCAATATTTTAGTCTAATAGGACTTGGTTTGAATTATATCTTTCTATCCACTATTACAAAAAATGAAAATGTTTCCATCGGAATTTTAGTACTCATTCGTATTTGAGTTGATTTTCTAATTTTTATGTTATCCGTATGTAAGTTAGTTTTCTAATCCGTCAAATCCTTGCTACGTCTGGCATCATCATCATGTCAGCCGCATGTTAACTGCAGTCTGTTTCACACATGCAAGTTCTTTTTCATACAATAATTGTGTGCGACATGTGTATGCCTTTTTTTTATCTGAGATGCACGTGCTCGGGTTCCTTTTTCATGTGCCCCTTGCCACGCGCCGTGATTGGATCCGTGACGCCTCGCGCGGTTTGTTTCCTCTGTCGTGCAGCCATTGGGCCCACGGTTGTATAAAATTGTATCTGATTCTCTATACTGCACATTTTTTACGCATCGACATAATCTCTATTTCCCATTTTATATATACGTACTAAGTGGCCAGTGTAACCAGTTTGTCTCACTTGGGAAACCGAAAACTCTTGAAGTGACTAAAACTCTTCAAGTGCACTAGAAATTGATGTATGTACCTAAAAAAATATAAAAAGATTGAAAGTTTTGTTTATCATGCGCATAATCGGCTTATTAGGCTAGAAAATCAGTTTTTTTTAATCTCTAACAAAATCTCATTCCCTCTCGCTCTAGCATACGTCACCTCCCTGGCTAAGTTGCTGTAGAATAACCACACTATCTCTCCTTCTACCTTGCCATCTTACTTGCCATCTTACTTACTTGGTTGTTTGCTGATCATGCCTCTCTATCTATATACTCAACTTTTTCGTATTTTTTCCCGTTGCAACGGGCACTTTAGCTAGTAATAGATATATTGAAAATATTTTTAACGGTATTTTAGTACGTCATTCGTATTTAAGTCGGTTTTTAAGTTCGTTCGCTTTTGAAAATACATATCCATGTTTGAGTTGGTTTTTAAGCTTATTTACTTTTGGAAATACAAAAGGAGTCACTATATCTCTTTTAAAAAAACTCCGCATGCTAACTTAAACGCATGAACAAGAACCAAAGCTTAAAAAAAGGGACAAAAGTTGAAGCATAAACGCATGAACAGATCCAAAAATCCCTTTAAAGAACCCAATTTTCGGCTTACCCCAAAACCAACTGCGACACTTCCCCAAATCCCAAACCGATCCAAGCCCTCCAAATCAACCATCCCATCATTCCCTTACCCAAGAAAGGCACATGTGTACTCCAGCAGTCCAGCTCGAATCAATCAAGATGCGGCAGCGGCTGGATTAGTGAAGCGAAGAGCTGGATCCAATCGAATCAGATCACCCCAATCAAAGAAATCATTGCTTCACCTCACCCGCTCCTCTAACTAAATGGAGATGAAAAAAATAATCCTCAAGGTGCTCCTCTACCGCCTTGTCGCCGATGGCAGCTACCTTCATCTCCATGGTCGATGGTGCGGTGGAGATAACCAGCACATCGGCCTTCCCTTGTCGCACCGCGGCGCCGCTCCCTCACGTGCGCCGCCGCTGTCCGTGTGCGCTGCCGCTCCCCGCGCCGTCGCCGGCCATCGCCGCCAGTGGCCTGGCCGGCTTTGTGCCGTGCCCGTGCCCCGTCGTGTGCTGTCGCTCTGCCGCCCGATCGGCTTGGCCGATTTGGGCCGTCCATCCTGTGGACCAGCGGTGGACCACCCCGTGGTCCCGGTCCCCGGTGGACCGATCCCCTTGACCCGCTGACGTGTGGGGCCCATCTGTCGGTGCCAGCCTCTTTGAGGACGTCAGCGCTTAATCTTTTCCTTTGAGAAAATAATTAATAATTGCGCAATAAATCATTAATAATTATAGAAATCTATTTAAATGGCTCAAAACTTCTAAAATTCATATCTAATTCATACGAACTCCAAATTGGGCCATTCAACTTGCAAAATTCATCTAAAATTGAGATCTACATGTTTGTTTACTTTGATGTACTGTTTGCTTGGTTTTTATTAGAGTTTTTTCTCATTTTGCGTGCCAGCATGTAGAATCCGTCGTTTCGGAAGTTCGCAATCGTGAGAAAAAGAGTTCAAAAGATCGTTTGAAGAAGCAAGGCAAGTCACACATTCCCCTTGAGCATGTTGATCCCAATTTATAAATGTTTTACCATTTGCAAATAAATATGCATGCTTTGCTAATTACATGGGAATAGAGTTTACCTATCTACTTGCTTGTGCCATGTTTACTTGATATCTGTCCTTTATCAACCGTGGGTAATAAATCGCCTAGCTTGTGTTACTTATGTGACCCAGCTGGAACAATATGCTTAGCCCTGCTTAATTACCACTAGCTAAGTTGATGGCATAATTGCAGTATTAGACCTTTTTAATATCAGAATGAGCTGCGTGCTCGAGACATCTGGCCATGTTTCATGGTCGTAATTATCCAACTAAAATGCGACTGAATGGTGGGTTGTGGGTGCATAGTTTTGCTAGTCGCACCCATGGCAATTAAGGACCAGTTCATGGGAAACCCTAGTGCTTACCACAAGCGGGAATGGGTAACTGCTTGATCTGAATTATAGCTCGACCCTTTCCTAGGCACCGGTGGCGAGGGTGGGCGTGATGGAGTTGGGTAGGCCGGGGTGTCCGGTTGTCCAGCTGCCGGATTCACCGCGGCGCACGAGGGCACCGCCCACCTCCTTGGTAGGGGGTGGGGGTGAAACCTTAGCATGGTGTGGATGGTTAGGGGAGAGTTATATGAAGTGTCTTGTCACAATCACTCGACGTGGTGACGTGTGCATCATGGGCACATGATGACGCGGTGACATGCCGGTGGATTGTATCTTGTGGGTACAGTTGTGCACCTCTGGCCAGAGTAAAACTATTTGAATAGCCGTGCCCGCGGTTATGGGCGATCGACCAGATTCACCGCGATTAGTCTCACACTTAATAAATCGACCCAATGCACTGTAGTTCAGGTGGGTTGGTTGGACCTGTTCAACGTGGTGTAGCGTTTATCAGTGGAGATTTAATATTACCTTAATTACTCGACTGTTTTACTGTTTTGCTCAATAAAATGTTTTACAACCGCCTTTATGCAAATAGCCACAAACCTCCCTTTGTCTCTCGTTGCACGAATGCATCGTTGGTGTGGCTTGCTGAGTACAGTGGTTGTACTTAGCCTTGCTATTGTTCGCCCTTTTCAGAAGTGTAGTGCTTCTGAGCTGAAGACGGAGTTAGAGGACCAAGGCTCAGACCCCAGTTGAGTTTCGCCTGTGGAGCGGAGCTGAAGCCCCGCTAGGATCGTCTTTTCCGCAGCTGCTGCTTTTGTTTCTGTGCGAGGACTAAGTGCCTCTTCTGTAAGTATTTTACGCTTTATTTACATTTGGAACTCTATATTACTTGTTGTTTTGTGTACCCTGGCTGGTCCTGGACAGGGATTTAATACACAAAATAGTCTAGAAATTTGGGCTAAATTTATGGGCGTGATACACCACCGCCCACAGAAGGAGAGTCGTCGGGCCGCCGCCGCCTCCCCTCCCGATAGATCCGATGGAAGGGAGGGTGCCGCCGTCGTTGCCGAACCGCCACCGCCGTCGCAGGGATGCTGGGCCGCCGACTGCTCCCCTCCCACTGGATCCGGTGGAGGGGGCCATCAGGCCGCCACCGCCTCCCCTCTTAGCTCCGACGGAGGGGAGGGTGCCGCCCGCCACCGTCAAACCATCATGCGGCCCCATGGCGAGGGATAGGAGGCGAGGGCGGAGAGGCACCACCGCCCACGGAAGGAGAGCCGTCGTCGCAGGGACGTCGGGGCGCCTTCAGCCGCCGCCCCTGCCTGCCGCCTCTATTTCCCGCCGAAAGGGAAGTGGGGGAGATAGAGCGGCGCCGCCGGTGGGATGAGGGGAAGGGGGAGCGGCGCCGCCAGTGGTGGGGAGGGGAGGGGAGGGGGGAGAGGCACCGCCAGTGGGGTTGGGAAAGGAGGAACGACGGAGGGGGAGAGGCGTTGCCGCCACCGTTGTTTTGAGAGAGAGGGGGGAGGGGAAATGATTTTATGGTTAGGGTTTGGGCTGTTGAACTTTTATATTAGTTGGGATCAATCAGAATCGTCCATCAGATCGGACGGCTCCGACTTCTCCCGCGTCAGGCCGAACGCCATTCCCACGCCGCCACATGGAAAAAGTTCACTTTAGGTCCCTTAAGTTGTCCCCAATTTTGTTCCCAGGCCGCCCACACTTTTGCGCCGCCTCATGGACGTCGTGTACACTCCGTATGGAATAAGTTCACTTTAGGTCCCTTCAGTTGAACTTTTTTTTATTTCATTATTAATAGATTTTCTTAAAGAGCTCATATCATGTAAAATTAAACCTTAATCATATAATATTTTTATATTTGTTATGATTTTCTTTACTCGTTACAACGCACGGATATTTTTTCTATGTCAAAAAAAAGAACCACAACATACAAGTGAGAGATATATGCCACACGCACCCGCAGGCACATGTTTAAACAAGATGGCCAACAGATTTTCAATTACATGTCTAATTGTTTTATTTGGGTGATTAAATTTGTTTTCATTTACAGAATTAGTTTGCTCTATTTAAGCTTTTTGAAAATTGCTAAAATTTGAGAATAACTTTTCCTACTACATATTAAATTATTTTTAGCTAATGGAATTAACGAAAAATTAATTATATATTTTTTATCTTTTTACCAAAAGTCACTGCAATTTTTTATTATTATTATTATTATTATTATTATTATTATTATTATTATTATTATTATTATTAGTACGATTCCTTTATCATTTTTGCCCAGCACCGTAAGATTAAAATTATCTTCACCCGTTACAACGCACGGTAATCATTGGTAGTAAAATTAAAATAGCATTCACCCATTGTATGGCAGGTAACCATTGGTAGTAAAATTAAAATAGCATTCACCCATTGTATCGCATGGGTATTTTTCTAGTCTTAACTAATTAAAAGATTCCTTTCGTCACATCCCTCACACGCGATTTTCATCCAATTATCATCCGTAATCTGTGAGCCCGCGTACGCGTTATCCGTCTCCATCACAATCGGATCGAAAAACATGCAAAAAGAATGGACAAGAACAAATCCAAAAATCCAAAATCTCCCTAGGTATGCTTCCAAATAAATTTTTGTTAGTCATATATTTCCATGTCCTGAGCGATTTGTGCAAACCGTATGCATAGTTCGTTGGGTCCGACTCGGTTCCAGAAAAAAAAAAGTTGACGAGAAAAAAAACAAAATCAAAATCAAAGAACGATGTCTACATCAATGAAATCAATCACCGCAAATACTAACAGAATGCTGAGCTCGCTAGAGGTCGAGGCCACTGCTCGTCGGGGACGCCGCCACTGCCGCCGGGCCCGAGGCCGAGGCCATCGCCGCTCTCGCTGCTCCTTGCTCGTCGAGGACGAAGACTCCACCGCTCCCGCTGCTCCGACGCCACTGGATGGCATCACTCCTATTGCTAGCTGAGGACGAGGACGCTACCGCTCCCGCTACTCGCCGGAGGACGAGGACGCCGCCGCTCCCGCTGCTCGTCCATGGTGAGACCGTCGCACCTGCTACTCGCCGAGGAGTTGGAGAGTGGAGAAAGCGCGCCGCCGTCGCTGGGGCCGATGCCGCCCTCCCCCTCCGGCCAGATCTGGGAGGGAGGGAGGGAGGGAGGGGAGGGAGCGCCGCCTCCGCCACTATTGCTCCCTCCTCCAGCCGGATCTTGGAGCTAGGGAGGGAGGAGTGCCACCTCCGTCGCCTGCGGTGGCGGCCTCCACCATCGCTCCCCTCCTACAGCCTGATCCAGGAGCGGGGAGAAAGGAAGGGGAGGGGAGCGCCGCCTCCACGCCGCTGCCCTCCCCTCATCCAGTCGGATCTGGGAGGGAGGGAGTGGATGGCGCGCTGCCGTCGCTGGGAGAGAGAGAAGGCGTGCCGCTGGGGAGTGACGAAGGAGAGACGGGAAGACAGAGAGAGCGACGAGAGAGAGAAGCGAAGGCGAATGATTCTAGAGAAGCAGATAAGGTTCGAGAGGAGGTGGGGTCCACATTGATATTTTTCTTTGCCGTGCGCTCCAACAAATGTAGCTACATCGCATGACACAATGTTCATGATTCTCAATTGGTTAGCCTGTGAAACATGTGACCTAGGGTTCGATTCCATGATCTTTTTGGTTTTTGCTGGTTATCCTCTGCTGTTCTTTTCCCTTTCCTTTTTTGTAAAATTTCCTGCTGTATTTTTTTCAACACTTTATCACCTTCCCTTATTAACAAAACCGGCACATACTACATCTGTTTTTTAAATAGATCACGTCATTGACCGCTGGGCACACATTTGATCATTCGTCCTATTAAAAATGATCTTTTTGGTTTTTTTCTGGTTATCCTCTACTGTTCTTTTCCCTTTCCTTTCCTAACCTTTTTTTTTTGAAAAATTTCCTGCTGTATTTTTTTCAACACTTTCACATTTTCTTATTAACAAAACCGGCACATGCTACATCTGTTTTTAAAATAGATCACGTCATTGACCGCTGGGCACACGTTTGATCATTCGTCCTATTAAAAAAATTATGTAATTATCATTTTTTTGAGTTGTTTTATCAGTAAAAGTATTTTAAGCAGGATTTATATCTTATGCATTTGCATAAAATTTTTGCATAAGACAAATGATCAAACATGTGTTTAAAAGTCAACAACATTATCTATTATATAATATAAGCTATTTTTTTTAAAAAACCAGCACTTATATACTGCTATAGGTGCCGGTTTTTTCAGCCACGCGGTGTTCTAGTGACAAAAAAATGACACAAATCTAAAACCCATCCAAACGTCGACATGACTGCACCGCCAGCGTCTCCTATGCCTCGATCTGTTTCACAAAATCGGAAGAAACTCAATTCGAGCATACTCTGTCCAAAACATATATTGATGCCTAAATCAATACTCACAACATGCTAGATCAATGCCTAGGTCAACAAAATCCACGACATGTTGAAGTCACAGATGCCGCCGTTGCTTGCCCGAGGCCGAGGCAGCTGCACATCGAGGACGTTGCCCCACCTGTGCCGACACCGTTGCCTCTCGTCGCCACATCGGGGTCGTCGCCACCTATTCCTCCCATATGCTACAACCATCGGCCTCATGTCATGAGCATCATCCATATCCTGTAAAATAAAATGTAAAGCAAATTAATTGTTCGCGAACAAACTTGACTTTTTGGTCATTATACACATCATCGATGCTTATGATCATGCTTGGGGTGCTTCAATAAATATATTTATTGAAATCAAACTTCAGCTGCCCATCATTACCCGGTGCAACGCACGGGCATTTTGCTGGAATATTATAAAAATTTAAGATGTTTTTACTGTAGCTTTTGGTAAGTTTATCTCCGTGTCAAGTTGCTTTTCGCATTCGCTCGTCTGTCCATGCGTTTCCGTTGTTGCATTGGATCACAACGCGTGATGTGGAAGGGTGGAGATCGCATCTTCCGAATTTTTTTTATTTATAATTTTTTTTATTAAAAGTTTAACAAAAATAATTTTCCATTTTGAAAATTGACGGAAGTAGTCGCCTACCGCCCTCTGGGAAATCGCCCTCTCAGAGGGCGGCGAAAATGACGTGGCAGACGGCCGTTCGCTCTCGGGCGACGGCCGTCAACGAAATTTGCAGGCGGCCCCCTTGCCGCCCTCCGCTAGGGCGATTTTATACTGTGCGGGGGGCCGCCTGCAAATGGGCGGCGAGGGGGGGCATGGAATTTTGCAGGCGGCCCCCTTGCCGCCCTGGGGGAGGGCGATTTTGTACTGTGGGGGGGGGGGGCCGCCTGCAAATGGGCGGTGAGGGGGCATGGAATTTTGCAGGCGGCCCCCTTGCCGCCCTGGGGGAGGGCGATTTTTGCCTCCCCCCTATAAAGCCCAGTCCCTCCTCTGTGAAATTTCATTATATTCACTAAAAATCCAAAAAAAACGAAAGAGAGAGAGGGGAGGGCAGCAGAAGGGGAGCGGCGAAGCCCTGCTGGTTCGCTCAATTCATCACAGGTATGCTCCCATACATCTTTTGCATTTGTACTAATATGTTATGTTTGAGTATATATGTTGCGTTTTAGTTTTAGTTCCATATATTTTAGCACATCTGTAGCACACAGCACATATGTGTAGATCCAGAGCATAGAATATAATAGTATGAATTGAGACATAGACAGTAGTGTTAATTGTAAGATGTAGTTTAGTTTGATCTGGAGAATGTAACGTAATTTTAGAAATTTAGAGAACAATATTGTAGAGAATGTAACTTAGGGCGTAGTACAGAAATGCGAGGTTAACGCAGTTATTGTTTTCATCAGGCACAATGTCAAGTAAGGTCACATTTCAGATAGTTCACAGTGAAGGAAATATTAGATTTGGTCCAGATGGTGTTGATCTGTCAGATTTTGTAATGACATCTAAGGGCATCGATAGGCCTGCGGAGAGAACATTTCAGTTAATTTATAGTTGGTTGTTGAGAGGATTTAGAATAGACCAAGAAGTCTACACAATGTTAGTGTCAGTTGTAGTGAGTCGTGCAACAGAAGGTTATTTTTGGGAACTAATGCCGATGGACAGCACTGATGCTTGGAGACGGTATGTGGAAATGGCTTTTGAACGGTCATGGCCCCTCGTTATATTTGTGTCGGTACAAGAGAAAGATATAAATGTTTCAATGCAAACCGAAGATGTAGAGGGTCCTATCAATGCAGGGGATGTTGTTGGACCATCGATGCAAAATGAGGAAAATCAACCAAGGGAGGAGCAGGCTATGGGCATGGCGGATGAGGGGGAGAGAGTCGGTATAATTGTTGATGAAATGGAGAGGGAAGATTCGGATAATGAGGAAGTGGACGACGACGCATCATCCGATGAGGAAGGTGATGTAATGGGCACTGATTGGGCAAATGAGGACTTCTCTGGACTTGTTATATCAGAGGGTGATCATGTACCCTGGGAGTATAAGGAGAACGAGGTAATTGAGGGTGCAAGGTATGCTCATAAGGATGAGATGAAGGAGGCGGTGAAGCATTGGGCAGTTTCCTTGCAGAGAGAGTTTAGGGTGGTCAAGTCAACAAATTATGTGTATGAAGTGAGGTGCATGAAGGAAGATTGTCCGTGGCGTGTCCATGCATATAAGGGTAAATGGAATGATTATTGGAAAGTTAGCATTGTGACCGAGCACAAGTGCTACTTACAAGGGGTGGAGAAGTATCACTGAAACATCACTTCAGCTTTTGTGGCAAGTGAGATGTACAGCAGTGTTGTTGGTAACATTGGCTTTGAACCAAAATCAATTATTAGGCACATCGAGAACAAATTCAAGTACTCCATAATCTATGCAAAGGCCTGGAGAGCCAAACAAAAGATCATTGAGATGAGGTATGGCATATTTGAAGCTTCTTATGATAATTTGCCTCGTTTGTTAGCCACCATTGCCCAGAGGAATAATAATACGTACTATGACCTACATACATTTACATCGGTTGATGATCGAACAAAGAGTGTGCTGCAAAGAGCCTTTTTCTCATTGGGTGCTTGCATCAATGCTTTTGTGCATTGTCGACCTGTTCTATGCATAGATGGAACTTTTATGACAGGTAAATACCGAGGTCAGATATTGACAGCAATTGGGTGTGATGGGAACAACCAGGTTCTACCTATGGCTTTTGCATTTGTAGAGAGTGAGAACACTGAAAGCTGGTACTGGTTCCTAGAGAGAGTGCACATTGCAGTGGTGCGTATGAGGCCCAACGTTTGCCTTATACATGATCGTCATGCGGGTATGTTGCGGGCTATTGACTACTTGCAGAACGGTTGGGATGAGAAGGGACTTCCAGCTAAGTGGCCTGATGTTCGGAGTCGGTGGTGCATGCGTCACATGGGTGCAAATTTCTACTAGCAATTCAAGAACAAGCATCTTATGGAGCTCTTTAAGAGGCTCTGTGCACAGAACCAAGAGAAGAAATTTAATGAGTTGTGGGACAAGTTGGATGAGTTGACAACGAAGCAAACAGATGAGCAATCTCGCAGACCACTAGTTGAAGGTGACGAGCCTCCCATACCTCTTGGTGCATTACATGATGACCCACCAACAATGAGAAGGAGGTCAGGGTCGTCCATCAGAAATTTCACTCAGTGGATTGAGAATGAGCCTAAGGAGAAGTGGTCTCTATTGTTCGACACCGATGGATCTCGGTATGGCATAATGACAACCAATTTGGCAGAGGTGTACAACTGGGTAATGCGAGGAGTTCGGGTACTTCAATTGGTTGCTATTGTTGAATTCATCCTTCACGGCACGCAAGCGTACTTTAGGGATCGATACAAGAAAATTGGTCCGTCCATGGCCGATAACAACATAGTGTTTGGCAACGTAGTGACAAAGTACATGGAAGATAAAATCAAAAAGGCACGGAGACATCGAGTTGTTGCTCAGGGCACACAAGTGCATCGGTATGAAATAATGTGTGTTGATAGGAGCAGGCGTGGTATCTATCGCAAGCAAGCCGTGCAGGAATGTGTCTTGAAGGCGGATGGTGGATGTACCTGCAGTTGTATGAAGCCGAAGCTTCATCACCTTCCTTGCTCACACGTTCTTGCTGCTGCCGGTGATTGTGGCATATCTCCCAATGTGTACGTCTCAAATTATTTCAGGAAAGAAGCAATCTTTCATACATGGAGTGAGGAGATATATGGGTTCGGGATCTCAGGATCTTACACAACGCTGAGTGCCCTAGTTTTTTATATTCCAGATCCATCTAAGTTAAGGGTGAAAAAGGGTCGACGCCAAACTAGACGCATCAGAAATGATATGGATGAGTCAGAAGCAGGTGGGAGGACTTTACGCTGCAGCAAGTGTGATCTGCGCGGCCATACTTACAAGAAATGCCCGAAGAATGCAGAAGTTCCAAGCGGCGCAGATGCTAGTCCATCTGGACAGGCAAGTGATGGTAGGCGACCACCTGGTGAAGGAACAACAAGCAGGCGCGCAAGGCCAAGGAGTCGTCGCGCAGCAGGCGATTCCATGGTGTAACAATGCTTTCGATTTAGGAAATAAAATGCTGTTGTGATGTAATGAGTGTTCGGACTAAATACTTCTATCGTGTAATTTCAATTCAATGTTGTTGTAATGAGTACCTCCGACTATTGTTGTACTAGTAGTATTGCGAACTATTCGGTGTTGTATCATAATGTTATCGTGATGAGTGTTCGGACTAAACACTTTTGTTTGTTTGTACTCTCGTTTAATATGTGTTAGTAATTCGCTTATGAACATTTATTACTTATGTTGAACTAATTATTTATATGTTTCTGATCAACCTATTTGATGCAGGTATGGCGTACGACACACCGGCGCTGTTGAACCGTGGGATTGACAGGAACCACCGCTCGTTCCTGTTAGCAGTCGAGGGTGCACAGCTCGGCACCTTCCGTCCACGCACGTCGCGCGAGTGGTTGCGTGTCGACCCCCGTCACGTTCCTTGGTACACGTATGTTCACATTTCAACTCAACTTTGCTTTGTGTTGTACTTATGTTTGAAGTTTGCTCTATACAGGTTGCGTGCGGTAGGCCTTCTACCACTTTGTAGGCTTGTTGAGGCGGCGGCGGACGACCGTGACCCAGCGAAGCGGTGGGATGCAGACCGGTCACTCCTTGCCGCTCTTGTAGACCGCTGGAGACCTGAGACGCACACGTTCCACCTTCCCTGTGGGGAGATGGCTCCGACACTGCAGGACGTGTCGTACCTGCTCGGGCTACCGCTGGCGGGAGCA
Organism: Oryza sativa Japonica Group; assembly: GCF_034140825.1. NCBI lineage: Eukaryota > Viridiplantae > Streptophyta > Magnoliopsida > Poales > Poaceae > Oryza > Oryza sativa. The sequence goes on from NC_089046.1 coordinate 12,905,716, forward strand.
CCAGTTGGTCCCGTGGACGGTGTTTTTGGGTGGAAGGAGGATATCACTGCGCGCTTCGAGCAGGTGATGCGCCTTCCACACCTAGGACCGACCAACACCCTTCCTCCGTACTCTACAGTCGGGCCTAGCAAGGCTTGGTTGCTCCAGTTCACTGTAAGTAAATAAGTTGTTATTATCATACATGCTTATTTGCACCGGATGAGTGTTTTGTACTAACATTTCATTCTTAATTGTAGGCGGACCTTCTGCACCCTGACGCTGATGATTACTCGGTCCGACGCTCCCTTGAGGCGTACCTGTTGTGGTTGTTCGGGTGGGTGATGTTCACTAGCACCCACGGGCACGCTGTGGACTTCCGGCTGGTCCACTACGCACGGTCCATCGCGGATGCTCAGCCACAGGACGTGCCGCAGTGGAGCTGGGGTTCTGCCGTGCTAGCAGCCACGTACCGTGCCCTCTATGAGGCGTGCACGAAGACTGACGCGGGAGCGATCATCGCTGGCTGCCCTATGTTGCTTCAGCTTTGGGCAGCCGAGAGGTTTGCCATAGGTCGACCAGTGGTGGACAGCGCACCCTACGGGGTTGGTCGCAGCGCGCAGTGGCCAGAGGACGGTCCCACGATGGGGACTTACTGGTGTCGACGTGGGGTTAGTGCAACTTCGCTGCGTTATAAGTTTATCAGTCGTCTTTTTTTTTTCTTCACATAACATGTCTAATTCCAATCATGTTTATTGCAGCGTCGTTACGCTCACGTCCAGGTGAGACGTGGTTACCCGGACTTCGTGTTCGAGTTTGACCGTCTCCAGCCGAGCGACGTCATCTGGGAGCCGTACACAGAAGAGGCCGTCGCTGCGAGAGCACCGCTAGGACTTTCGTCCTTGTGCACACGCGACCAGGCTTACTGGCTCACCATCCTGCCGATGGTGTTCGACATTTTCGTTGAGCCTCACTGCCCGCATCGTGTGATGAGACAGTTCGGACTTAGGCAGGTGTTTCTGGGCAACGTGCTGCCGACCGTCCTCCCTGCCGACCACTCGTGAGTTCGGATTGTTCATTTCTAAATTTTTATGATAATTACTTCATCGAGCCATATAATTTACCTCTCTTCACAGGTTGACTCGACGGGGACAGCTAGCAGGCGCACTTTGGGCTCCACGTGTACAGCAGTACGTTGACGACTGGGTGTTAGCTACAGAGGAGGTGATCAACGAGCTCTTCCCACACACGGAGGAGAACTACCGTGACTACCTTCGCTGGTACCTTCCTCGCACTCGTGCGCGTGTGACCTTCACTCCAGACGCCCCAGAGCCGCACGTTGCCGCTGTCACGGACGCGTATCCCACGCACCGTGACCGAGACTACTTCGTGGCGGTACGTCCAATTTGTATTACTTCTTACAATTATTTCATTTATCTTGCATAATATAGGACAACTACTGAATTTTTTATTTCCATCTTGCATAGGCTGATGCCGCACGGGATATCAGTGCCGATATCACCGCAGTCCAAGTGAGGTTGAACAGAGGTTTGCACTTGACTGACGTTGAGCAGAGGGTGACCTTCGACCGGATGCAGGAGAAGATGCGTGCGGTCATGCGCGTCTTCTCCTGTCGCAGCGCCGTGGACGTCGTACCTCCAGCTGGTCCGGTACAACCACGGCCTCGCGCGCCTACCGTCGGAGCAGGACCTCGACCTACGGCACCTGTTTCGCACGGTACTGCTCAGCCCAGAGGTTTCTTAAGTTTTGTTTCTGTTTTTCTACGAAAACATCACCCCGTCGTAACTTGATGTTCCATCCTCGCAGAACCTCGTTTGCCTTCGAGCGCCCCTAGCTTCGGAGCAGTGCGACCTACAGCACCGGTTTCGCACGATACAGTTCAGCCCAGATATTAGTTCATTTTTGTTTCAGCTTTTGCACGAATATGTCACCATGTTTTAACTGCACGTTTCCTCATTGCAGGACCTCGTCTGCCTTCGAGCGCGTTCGCAGGCACGACCGGCGCTTCCGCGAGCTCTGCAGGGGCATTCGCCACCTCTTCGGGCGCGTTCGCCAGCTCTTCCTCTCACGGAGCGTCGATCCCTCGCCCACACGGTACTTTACTTTTTATTACTACTGTTAAATACTTGTACGAAACTGATGGTCCTTGTCCAGCAGGATTTGCAGCCGGGATCTTCGGTACTGGGGCCTCTTCGTCTCACGCCGGTAGGACTGGTCCTACTAGCCAGTTCTACGACGACGACTTGCACGGTGCACACCACCACGACGTACTAGGCTCCTCTCAGCTTGGAGGAGCTCCAGAGGCGCACACTCAGGAGCAGCCAGAGGTCACACCTGTACAGGCAGGACGGGTTGGCCGTGCCGTACCCCCGGACCGACTCACGTACTCCCAGGGGCACATTAGGGCGCAGGGTAGGAGGGACAGGGGTAAGAGGCCTCGTCAGTAGTGTTCTACCTCTTCAGTCCTTATGTGACCGTTTCTTTTGGCTTACAAACTTGTAAAGCAGTACTACTTTTGCTATTACTACTGCAGTACTACTTGTGTTTGTCTCGTCTACATAGTTCTTTTCATTCATATGGTGCTAGAACAACTTATGCTCACGATAACACACTTTCGGCGCTTCACGGTAGTGTCAGATCCAGTAGCGCGCACAGTCCACAACAGCACACATGAAAAGCGGCAGCTCGAGTTATCACTATCAACTTTCGGCGCTGCCTGTTGACATAAAGTGAATCACGCCCACGCGTGATCGTCTTGTCACATCTAATGAATAATGTATCTCATTGAGTTCACATATATTCCAGTGAAAACGACGCTATATAATTGACAATCTGAAGGCAACCTCTTCATATCTTCTTTCCCACTAGCACACCACACACGAAAATGGAAGCCTATTCATTGGTAATACGTAATCTAGATTTGAGATTATGTAGAACATTCTTCACTACAATTTTACATTTTGGCAGCAAACCAAATATGATCAAATGCAATTTTACCTTACCAAATATTTGGAAGTGCCAAAACTTGCTTATATTTTGGCACTAACAAAATATTTGTACGGTAACAATCCAAATATGCCCTAAAAAATAATAAAATTGTATTTTACCAGTCTTGGAGATTTTAATCTTGTATAGTTTTCAATATAATAAGATTTGATAACTATTGATATTTATACAAAAATATAGAGCACAGTATAAAATCGCCCTCCCCCAGGGCGGCAAGGGGGCCGCCTGTAAAATTCCATGCCCCCTCGCCGCCCATTTGCAGGCGGCCCCCCCACAGTACAAAATCGCCCTAGCGGAGAGCGGCAAGGGGGCCGCCTGCAAAATTCCATGCCCCCCCTCGCCGCCCATTTGCAGGTGGCCCCCCGCACAGTATAAAATCGCCCTAGCGGAGGGCGGCAAGGGGGCCGCCTGCAAATTTCGTTGACGGCCGTCGCCCGAGAGCGAACGGCCGTCTGCCACGTCATTTTCGCCGCCCTCTGAGAGGGCGGGCGGTAGGCGACTACTTCCGTCAATTTTCAAAATGGAAAATTATTTTTGTAAAACTTTTAATAAAAAAAATTATAAATAAAAAAAATTCGCATCTTCCCACCATAGTTTCCATTCATCATCCGACGTGTAACCGAAACGGGCTTGTGCAACATCTGGCCCTGCAGGTTTGATGCAGAGCAGACCAGCCCATTAACGGCCTAACCATAGCTTTCTCTCGGTGGGTCCTGTTTGGCCACTCAACCAAATTTTAAAAATAATGTGCATGTTTCTCAAGAGAGAAAAATTCTGCATGAGACAGCCTGCGAGCGTAGGGTCCAGACCTGTCGAACCTAAGTGGACGAGTTAATTTTCTGTTATGTTCAAATTTTATTGAGTTCTTGAATTGATTGGAAGTTTGGAACCACCTAATGCAAATAGTGCTACTAACCGCGTGGTGAAACCATTTTTTTTCACTTTTTTTTGTTAGAAGATTTGTTTTTTCATTTGTTTTGTTTTCTAACAGTGTTAGTCAACGCATGTATGGAAATAAAAATAGGAAGCAGCGCTGAACAGGCAGCCACTATAAAAACATATAAGCAATCTAATGTTACGCTATGGAAACAAATTCTTTCCCTAATAAAAAATACGCAATAATTCCGGTCAAAATTTTCATTTGCCATTACCTAATTTTTTTTTCGTCCGCAACATCCTGAGTCCACCCCACAAAAATCATCCCGAGTCCGCGTCAAATCGGTTTTGATTGGGATTTTACATATATGGGACTAAACTTAAACCAGTTCATTTTACACCAAAAGAACTTGCATATACAATATACTAAAATTAGTTACAAATTTCCTCGAATTAGATCCCAAATACAAGAATTGAAGAGCGGCAAACGAAGAAAAAAAAAACCTAAATCGAGCAAAAATCTAGCTACAGGAGTTATGGTCTCACCTGTTTTGATCTTCGACCGCACATGGCATGATTCGTTGCATGCTCTACCAATTTGCTTTGCGTTGTCGTTGAACCTCGCCAGAGACACGAGTGTCATGAGTTTGCCACCGCCGAGCTTCAGTCACCGTCGCCAACTTCGAGCTACCGCCACCACTTCCCAAGGCCATATTTGGCATGAAGAGTGCACGGAGTGACCACCGGCGGTGGCTTGGTCGAGCAGCACCACCCGCCACCGCCTCTCAAGGCCAGATCCAGCGAGCCTCAAGCTGGATCTAGTGAGGAGCAGGGTGGCGGCGGCACCCCAACAAGGAGGAAAGGGGACCGACGATGGGGGGAGGGAAAGCTGTAGTATCGAGATGTCGACTAGAGGGGGGGGTGAATAGGCGATTTAAAACTAAATGACACCTAATCAAAACTAACCTAAGTTGCTAGGCTTGGTGAGGGACAAGACTAACTAAGCAGCTAAGTTATGTTTTGCAAACCAAGGGTGATAGAGGCTCAATTATATCTCTAGGAAAGTAAATCACACTCCTATATCAATGTTTAGCAATCCTAGGGTGATATGATCTCAAGTATGTCTCTAGGAATATAAATTGCACAAATGTAAATGCTACAATCAAATGAGACAAGGAGACAAGAGAATTTTCACCGAGGTTCGGAAACTCGCCGGTTTCCTACAACCCGTTCAGGCGAGCCCAACTCCACCGCTCAACCACGAAACCACTGCACACCTCTTCGTCAAGGGGTGGGTAAGGCGGGAGCCGGCCCACGGAGAGGACTACCCAAGCCTCGATCACTCGGTGTAGTTCTTCCTTCACTCCGAAGGTGGTGAACTCCAAACCACTCACAACAGGCGCCGGGCCTCCTCCACAATCTTCTCGGAGAGGTCACCGAGCAACTTCTCCACAAGCCGTCTAGGAGGCGGCAACCTCCAAGAGTAACAAGTGATGACGCGGCTCAGAGATGATCAAGTGCCACACTAGCTCTACAATAGAAGCAATGCACTTAACTCTTGGCTAGAATAACCTCAACCACTACAATGGATGAACACTAAGCTCAAATGTGTGTGAGAGAGGTGCAAGGGGTGTATGCAATTGAATTGGGTGCCAAGAGAGACCCCTTGCTGCTGGTGGGGGAGTATTTATACTCCCACCCACCAAAACTAGACGTTGGGGGCGTAATCCCCCAACTCAGTGCTCTGCCGGTCTGACCGGAGGTATGTGGCCGGTCAGACCGTGCTACTCTACAACGGCTAGTTTTCTAGCTGTTGTAGGGTTATCATTGGGCCCCATAGCCCTGGCTGGTTAGACCGACATAGGGTGGCCGGTCAGACCGGCCTAGGCTCGGTCAGACCGCCACCAGCTCGGTCTGACCGACGTCAGCTCCGGCGGCTCTGTATCGGCCATCCAGAGCACACCATCCCGGCCTCATGGCCAACTGGTCAGACCGGCCTTGACGCGGCGGTCAGACCGGCCGAGACCCTGCGGTCAGACCAGCTACACAGACCGGTCAGACTGGAACTTGGGCCGCGGTCAGACCGGCTCTGGTCAGGCCACACAGTGAATGCACAAATTGAAATATGGGGAGAGTTTAAATGCGAGCACAAGTTTAAATGCATAATGACCTAATGTGGCAATTTGGTCATCTCTTTACTAGGTTATTATCCCCCTTGATAGTACGGTGAAACTAGCAAATTTGATCTCCCTACACCTCGATAAATTCAAAATGAAAACACTAGTTTACCGTCTTCTATTCCTTCGCTTTGTGGCGTCAAACTTTAATCCTTCGATAATCCTCCATGCACACATATCACGTGGTACTAACACAAAATATAACTCAAAGAGAGGCTGTTAGTCCACAATTAGCGCTTGTCATTAATTACCAAAATTAGCATCGGGGCCTAGATGCTTCAATCTCCCCCTTTTTGGCAATTGATGACAAAACACCACAAATATATATAATCAAACATGAAACACAAGGACATTTTGCAATGAAATGAAAATGCTCCTCCTAAACATGTGCATATCAATTACAAATAGCAAATATGGAACAAATGCACTCTCATTCACATTTCAACATAGCACAATCACATATGCAAAATACAATGAACTTCACATATGGATCAAACAATTTGCATAGAATGGTCACAAATATATCAAAAACACATCAACCATCCATCATAGCACAAGTTCATCCATAAATCATAAGCATCCAACTTACAAGCGTTCAACGATAGAGGGATCACAAATAAACATAGGCTATTACAAGACCAGGAAGGGTCCAAATGACATAGAGTTTAACAAAACGAAAAATAACACACAAGATAAAGAAATAGCCCATACCCATACATAATATAGCCCAACCGCCTTAACCTATTAGATATGAGGCAACTAACCTCACTACTCCTAGTCCTATCCCACAAAAATAAAAAGCACCTAGAATTCTTCTCCCCCTTTTAGCATCAAGGACCAAAAAGGCTTCACTCTTGTGGAGGAGAAGGAGGACGAGCCGAAGAGGAAGGGTGAGGAGCATCACGGCGGCGATGGTACACAAAAGCTTGGGTACTCTCCAACACTTGGACCCGTGAATCCAACACACCCACCCTAGTGTGCAATCTTCCCATGGATGCATTCGAATTTCCAACATCCGTTCGCAAACCGCGAACATCCTCATGCATCGCTTCATGTCCGGTGGTTAAACGTTGAATGTTCTCACTTACGGTATTAATAGCCCCAAGCACCGGGTTGAAGTACTCATTGGGTTGCATCCCAAAGTAAGCATATTGTGGATGGAAGAAGGCATTGGGATCATACCCATGAGGATGAGGAGGAGCCGCACTTGAGCTTGCGCCTTGATCAAATGTTGGTTGGCGCACATGAGGAGCTCTAGGAGTGGAGAGTTGGAGACGAGGCTTGTACTCCTTGTGTTCTCTCAAGTTGTCACCAACTTCCCCCAACTTGCTTTGAATCAACCTCATTATGTAAGGAGCATAGTAAATTCCTTGTCCAATTGTCCCCTTGGAAATGGCTATCTCCTTCATTATAAGGTTGATGACATCAAACCGACGACAAACCATGATGGCATCAATGACATGCCATGCAACACCGCAAATGTCATCATTGTTGCCACACCTTGGGAGAATGGTGACCCTCACTATGCGGTTGATCACACTAGGGATGGTCTTCAAACCCGCCACCTTTCCATAGGTGTGCCTCCCCCCTTCTTCATAAAACTGACAAAACTGATCAATGGGGAAGGGGTTGTGAGCATGCTCATCATGGAGGTCATCCCCGTTGTTGAAATGGATGTGCTAGAGCTCCATGAATTCATGGCGGTTGATAGAGCACCGAAGGGTCCCCGATATCCACTTCATAGCATCACAGTCGTCGGACACCCACACGGTGGCATAGAATTGCCAGATGAGGTCTTCATCATAGTGTTGCTTCAAGGTGACAATTCTATCAATGCCCACAGCCTTGAACATCTCTTGCAAAGCCACAAACTCTGGTGCCTCACTAATGTGCCTCCAAGATATCCATTTATGGTCGGCAAAGGCTTTGGTGGCATACACTTGCTCATACACGGACTTTTGGAACCGTGTATGGAACCTTGGATCATTGCAATCATTGGGCCTCCAGAATTGATCATGATGACGGAGGATAGTGTATTGTTGAGCATTCCTCAAGTTGAGAGTGAATTGGATGGTAGGATCGAGAGGACCCTCATCATCACTTGCCTCATCATCCTCATCATCGCCACTGCCATTGTCATCACCACTTATTTCCACCTCATCCCCCTCAACGTTTTCCACAAATTCTTCTCACTTTGAGCATACTCCTCTCCACTTGACTCCTCACTCACAGGATCCGGCGTGGGCTCATGACGACCTTGGCGGGTGCGGGGAGGCATGGTTGAGAAACACGAAACAAAGGAGATATAAGCAAAAGGTTTGGAAAACACTTGGTGAGGTGGAAAAGGTTGCGGACTGCCTATCAGGGGCGGTCAGATTGTGGACCAACGGCCGGTCAGACCGCCTGCATGAGGCTGGTTAGACTGCTATGGGGCAGCCGGTCAGACTAACAAAGCAAAGCCGGACAGACCGACTTTTGCGGCCAAACCACCACTGACAGGGGTTAAGCAAAACACTTCTCCACATTCACACAGAGGATTCTAACAAGTGCTAGAACAAAGTTGCACAAGTTTGGATCATGAAACAACAAGGACATGGTCTATTTCATCAACAATGGAACAAAGGTGGAGACTACCCATAATCCTAAAATTGAAATAGACCAAAGTGAGATTAAGCACAAGAGGGAGAGGGATTTACCAGTTGAAAGGAGATGAATCACACCACGAAACTACCTTCTATTGGTGCAAATCGAAGAACACCTCTTGCTTCACCTAGGGTTCCATGCCATGGATCAAAAACTCAATCAAAACACAAATCAATCCATGGAATAGAGAGAGGAAGCGGAGGAGAATCACTTACGGTGTAACCGGAGTGATTTTGACGGTCGAACCGGATGGATTTGGTGGAGTGAGATGGCTAGGGTTTGGGAGAAGAGAGAGAGATGAGTTTTTCGTGCTTGGGGAGTGAGGGGATGAGAAGAGATGAGGAGGGGTCAGGTAGGAGAAGAGGGAGGAAGAAAGGACAAGGTCTTGGGCCCACCATCCTTGGCCGGTCATACCGTCCCTATGCGGCCGGTCAGACCGCGGGACAACGGCCGGTCAGACTGTGCCCTAGTGGCCGGTCAGACCGCCGCAACCAGGCCGGTCAGACCGCGTGTATAGCGACGGTCAGACCACATGGCCCCAAGCCGACCTTGCACAGCCCTTGCACAGTTCGGTTAACCCCATACAATAAAATTCAACAGAAATTTGATTTTTGGAGCAATTTTGAAATGTATGAGTTTAAATATTGCCAACCATTCATAACATTTAAAATTATGAAGATTTGCAATAAAACTCACTTAAGTGCTAGGAGGTGACCTATAATGGTCTTTAGGGGTTTTTGGCCAACTTCATTTGCAAATATGTTATGAATGATTTGGTTTTTGAATATGATTTGAATACCAAAAACATTTCAAATCATCCTCTCTACCAACTTTGTTTTGAAACTTTTCTCAAATTCCTTCTCAATCTCATTTTGGAGGAAAATCTCATTTTGTCCAAAAATAAGAATCTAGTTTCTTCAAAAGAGGGCCAAAAGGGCATTTACAATCAAAATCCATTTTTCTTGCAATGTGAGGCTTGGAAAACACATAGGGAACCTTTTGAAACATTTTCCAAGAGATAGTTTTCAAATTACATTGTTTTTGCAAAAGTTTTGACTTATGTTGACTTGGGTATTTTGAAAGCACTACTAGCACTTGTAGTTGATTTGCTCACACACAAGAGAGGTAGAGCACATGTAAGAGTGCAAAGCTCCCTCTTAACGTGACATGCTCCATTTTTGCAAAGATGAACCAAATGGCAATAAATCTAAAGCATAGGAGCAAATGAGAGCAAATATACAATATGAACATGAAGCAACCATGGTGCATAATCTCAAGCCACATTAGAGAAATTTATGACATTTAACTCATTCCTCAATTTGCAAAAGCGGGTTTCATCAAGAGGCTTGGTAAAGATGTCGACTAGTTGATCCTCGGCTCTTATGTGGCTAATGACTATGTCACTCTTGGCAACATGGTCTCTTAGGAAGTGATGGCAAATGTCAATATGCTTGGTTCTAGAATGTTGGACCGGGTTATTGGCTATCTTTATGGCACTATCATTGTCACATAGTAGTAGGGTTTTGGTGAAGGTTATGCCATAGTCCAACAAGATTTGTTTCATCCAAAGCAATTGGGCACAACAACTACCCGCCGAAACATATTCCGCCTCGGCGGTAGAGAGGGCTACGGAGATTTATTTCTTGGATGACCATGACACAAGGGATCTACCAAGCATTTGGCAACTTCCGGATGTATTCTTTCTATCCACTTTGCAACCGGCATAATCCGAATCGGAATACCCAACAAGCTTAAACTTAGCACCTTTTGGGTACCAGAAGCCAATTGTAGAGGAATGTTTTAAATATCTTAGAATCCTTTTCACAGCCACTAAGTGACACTCCTTAGGAGCGGCTTGAAACCGTGCACACATGCAAACACTAAACATGATATCCGGCCTAGATGAGGTAAGGTAAAGCAAGCTACCTATCATGGAACGATAAAGCTTTAAGTCTACCGGTTTACCTCCCTCATCAAGGTCGAGATGCCCGTTGGTTGCCATAGGTGTCTTGATGGGCTTCGCATCCTCCAAGCCAAACCTCTTTGAGCAGATACTTGATGTACTTGGTTTGGCTCACGAACGTTCCATCCTTGAGTTGCTTGATTTGAAGTCCAAGGAAGAAGCTCAACTCTCCAATCATGGACATCTCAAATTACCTAGACATCATATCACCAAATTCCTTGCAAAATACCTCATTAGTAGAACCGAATATGATGTCATCAACATAAATTTGACACACAAAGAAAATCATCACCAATGATTTTTGTGAAAAGGGTGGTGTCAACTTTTCCAATTTTGAAATCCTTTGACAAAAGAAAATCTCTCAATCTTTCATACCAAGCTCTAGGAGCTTGTTTTAAACCATAAAGAGCTTTTGAGAGTTTATAAACATGGTTAGGATTTCTAGGATCTTCAAAACCGAGAGATTGTTCTACAAAGACAAGTTCAGCAATTTCACCATTTAGAAAAACACTTTTCACATCCATTTGAAATAGTTTTATATCAAAACATGATGCAAAAGCAAGAAGGATGCGAATAGCCTCAAGTCTTGCCACGGGGGCAAAAGTTTCACCGAAATCCAAACCTTCAATTTGTGTGAAACCTTGTGCCACCAATCTTGCCTTGTTTCTCAGCACCAACCCATTCTCGTCTTGTTTGTTCCACCCACTTTGTCCCGATGACATTGTGGTCTCTAGGTCTTTCAACCAAAGTCCACACCTTGTTTCTTGCAAAGTTGTTGAGCTCTTCATGCATAGCATTCATCCAATCCGGATCACAAAGAGCTTCATCTACATGTTTTGGCTCAAGACAAGAAACAAACGAGTAATGTTTACAAATCGAAGCGACGCGAGATCGAGTTTGAACACCCTTAGTAATGTCACCCAAAACTTGGTCAATTGGGCGATCCTTGGAAAGAGGGGTGTGTATCCTTGGTGGCATAGGTGGATCTTGTGCCTTCTCCTCCACTTCAACTTGAGCTTGACTTGGCGTAGCTGAAGTAGATGGCTCATCTTGATTGGAGGTGGATGGTTTGTCTTCCATTTCAATAGGCTTGACATCTCCAGCAGACATGTTCTTCATAGCTCTCATCAAGCCATCATCACCTACATCATCCAAATTCTCGTGCCCCTTTTGGGAGCCATTAGTCTCATCAAATTGAACATCGACGGTTTCTTCCACAATACCTTTGTTCTTGTTGTAGACCCGGTATGCCTTGCTATTTGAGGCATAACCTAGAAGAAACCCTTCATAACACCGACTTTGAAATTTAGTTAGTCTAACACCCTTTTGGTAAATATAACACTTGCAACCAAAAACTCGAAAATATGCAACATTTGGCTTCCTCCCAACAATTAGCTCATAGGAAGTCTTTTTCAAGAGACGATGTAAATAAAGCCTATTGGTTGCATGGCAAGCGGTGTTTATGGCTTTCGCCCAAAAGGAATCGGAAACACCATATTCATCAAGTATAGTCCTTGCCATCTCAATCAATGTACGATTTTTCCTCTCTACTACACCATTTTGTTGAGGTGAGTAGGTAGCGGAAAGCTCGTGCTTAATACCAAGATCATCACAATAGTCCTTGATATTGGTATTCTTAAACTCGGAACCATTGTCACTTCTAATTTTCACAAGAGTGCAACTAAATTCATTTTGGGCCCTTTTTGCAAACTTTTTGAAAAGCTCAGCAACAATAGACTTATCATGCAAAAAGAACACCCATGTATAGCGAGAATAATCATCAACAATCACAAGACAATGACTATTACCACCAATGCTCTTATAGGTTGTTGGGCCAAACAAATCCATATGCAAGAGCTCGAATGGTCTAGATGTGGACATGATTATCTTAGTAGGATGAGAGCATGCAACTTGCTTGCCGGCTTGACAAGTACTACAAAGTTTATCCTTCTCAAACTTCACATCTTTCAAGTCCACAACTAGATCACGTTTTGAAAGTTTGCTCAATTGATTCATGCCAACATGGGCTAGCCTCCTATGCCAAAGCCAACCCAATGAAGTTTTTGCAACTAAACAAGTTTTCAAATTTGCTTCACTAGAATTGAAATCAACCAAATAAAGATTTCCATATCTAAAACCTTTGAACACACAAAACTTGTCATGAAGACTAGAAACAATAACCTCTTGTGGGAAGAAAGTACATGACAAGCCAAGATCACAAATTTGAGCAACCGAAAGCAAATTGAAATTTAGAGATTCAACAAGAGACATTATCAATTGACAAATCATTGGAGATAGCAATTTTACCTAAACCAATTACCTTTCCTGATGAACCCTAAGCTCCACTCGAGGCACTCAAGGCTGTTATTGGCCCGATCTTTCGGTGAGTTGTAGATAACTACGATTTGGGAGAAACGTTGAGACCCGACTACAACCGTACGAGACGTTGTTGTGTTGCGCCTTAGCGATCGATACACCTCTCCATGGGTTGTTGATCTTGCCGGTCCAAATCAACCTTATTCCTGCAAGCAAATAGAAGAAACAAGCAAGAACAAGATAAAAACAATCTGAATTGAAAAAAGGAATGAATACACACGATAAGTTGGGGTTTCGAATACAAGCAGACGGACGGTCTAGCCGACACGCACGCTGCAAGGAAGTAGGAATGGCTAAACTTTTATCTAAACAAAATCCAAGAAACCCTTAAGGGGTACCAAGCTATTTATGGAGATGGGAGGACCCTAGGTCGTCCTCCACTTGGTTGGGCGCACCCCACGTGGGCCCCACATGGGCCGGGGTCCCAAATATAGTTACAAGCCCAAAGACCCATGACAGGTGACGCAGCACCTTGTTTTTTCATCTGCGGTTGACTAGGATGGAATTTGGTGATAAGGTCGGATCCGTTGGAAAGAGGACTCCGAGAGCTTTCCATCAATTACTCACGAGTCCAAAATGGAGGTCGTATGCAGATTCGGCGACCGTTTGAAGTCAGCAGTGTAGCAGGTGGCCGAATCGGATTCCAGCACTTGGAGGAGTTGATCTTGATGTCATCTTGTGCATCCATGGTGTGAGCAACGGTTGTATCTGTAGTAGCCATGGTCACATCATTTCCTTTGCTATTGTCTCCAAATGTCACTTTCTCTTGTTCTTTCCCTCCTACTTCAAATGTGGTGAACATAGCCCCATCACCGGTCATGTGTTGAGTGCATCCACTATCAAGCACCCAATGACTCCCACCGGTGCGGTAGTTCACCTACAAAAGAAGATCAAGCTCTTTTAGGTACCCAAACTTGTTTGGGTCCTCGGAGGTTAGAGACCAAAGGTTTGGGCACCCAAATGGCATTCTTTTTACCACAAAGTATAGGAAACCCACATATCTAGCAACAATACTTCCATCATAAGCCTTCCTAAGCATATAATGAGAATCAAACATGCATGTCTTGGAAGGCTTACCACCGGGACAATCATTCACTAAATGCCCAACCTCACGACACTTGAAGCAATACTTACCATTGCTCTTGACAAAATGAGTGGCACGGTGAGAAGATTTCTTACCCTTCTTTGAAATGAATCCAAGTTCCTCCTTGTTAAGGATGCACTGTTGCTCACTCAAAATCTTGTCAAGAGTGTTCTTACCCTTGAAGCACCTCTCCAAACTCTTGTTGAGCTTGGCCACTTGCTCCTTAAGCTAATTGTTCTCAACAACAAGTGAGGCATCACAAATAGAAACACAAGAGCTAGAGCTAGAGCTAGGCATATCCATAAGATCATCACAAAAGGTAGAGATGCTAGATGATGCAACATGTGTAATATGGCAAGTAGCACTATCACAAAGCAAGTCACAAGATATGCCAACATCAATGTGAGCTCCATGTTGAGTAGTGGAAAGGAGGTTGTCATGAGCTTCCTTAAGCTTCTCATGAGAAACGGTGAGTCTCTCATGAGAGGTCTTTAGCTCCTCATACAAGACCTCCAAAGAAGCATTATCCTTCTTTAGAGCCTTAAACTTGACAATCTTCTTCTCACTATAAGTATGGAGCTCCTCAAACATACTCACAAGCTTGTTGATGGTCATTATCGATCAGTTTCGACCATCAATATTACCAAAATAGAGGACAACTAGTGATGCTTGCAATGCATAAATATGTTAGAATAATAATATTCCACTAGTATTAGGTCTACTAACCTTTTGCATAGAATAACAATAAAGTGGAGGAGAATCGATATCAACTCAAATGGTAAATCAATCGGACGATGTCGAGAATTAGACTTATGCATGAATGGGCCAAGAACTCAGAATTGACATGATGAATTGGGCCAAAATTCACAAATCTACAAAGTGAAGCAATAGAGGAGGTCGCCAGCCGAAGATGGGCTGGTTTGGGCCAGCCCATGGTTCGGCTGAACCCGGGGGTTCGGCCGAACCCCCATCTCCACCATTGAGGCTAGAGTTCGGCATGGACGTCCAAGATTGCACCCCAATGACGGTTGGAGGGTATTTTGGACAATTCCCCTTCCACAACCGTCATAACCACGTCTATATAAAGGCTTCACTCTCTTCAACACACACCTCAAGCAAGAGCTCTCTCATTTCTCTCAAGTTTAGTTTAGTATTATTTAGCTGGTGGAATAGGAATAGAGTAGAAATCAAGAGTCCGAAAGCCTTCGGAAGAGTTCGGGTATGGCTCTAGTAGCTTTCCCCTCTTTTGTAAACTTTGTACTTTTATTAGAATACTCTTCTATATACATTTATGGTATTGAAATACTTTCCGAGTATATGAGTACCTACTTTACATTATGTTCATGTTATACTGAATATACGACTAGCTTATCTGGAAGATGCTTCGGTGCGGGTATACTGTTTACTTATGCAATTACTCTATGTCATGACGATGATATTAGAGTAGTATCTGGTAGTTTAGGCGTGGTGTCTAGATTACGGGATATCATTATTTGGGGTTATATGCTGCAGATGAGAGGTGGGCCAATGATGGTGATAGCTCAGTATAGGTATTCCTCTGCGCCTGTATATAATCCTAAGTTAATTCCCTGGGGAGGGTATTCCTCCGTATTTAGCCCCGGTTGTATGGTCATGACGGGCTGTCGTAAGGAACTCGGCAGTCAGGGGTGGCTTCTCGAAGAACCCGGAGGGCATCGGATAGAGGGTATTAGCTAGTATATCGGTTAACTAGAATGTATGTATACTATGTATATTAGAAGTATAGGAATAGATTTTCTTTCTCTTTTCTTCCCAGTTAGCTTAGATAATATATTATGAGAATGAGTAGCTAATGCTTGTGTGTCACTCTACCCTTGGATTATCTTAACCCCTGCTTAGAAAATGATTATCACAAATAATATATAAACTATTAGTCAAGTTCACTCCACATGATCTTCCCACGGGATAAAATAAATACGATACCCTTGGAATACTCTCGGGTGAAATGCTACAATGGTATATCCGTGCGCTTGCGGAATAACTCTGTAATCATAATATACCAGAAGTATTTCTGCGCCATTGCTGGGAATTATATTTCTAGTAATGACGTTAAGAAATACCAACAAAGCTCATCATAGGAAACATCATCACAATCATCATTACTCTCACTATCACTAAGAGATGTTACCTTAGAAGAGCCTTTTGCCATGAGACAAAGTGGAGCGAAGAGTGATGGAGCCTCCTTGATGGCAACAACGGCCATCTTCTTCTTCTTGGAGCTTGCATCATCACCACCTTCTTCTTCGGACCCGGATGAGGCGGAGCTCTCCTTATTTGAGTCCCATTCCCTGATGAAGGCCTCAATCTTCTTTCTTTCCTTCTTGAGCTTCTTCATGAGCTTGTAGCCTCCGCTCTTCTTCTTGGATGACTTGTCTCCATCAACATCCTTGGAAGGGCACTTGGAAGCAAAGTGTCCCTTCTCACCACACTCAAAGCACCTCAAGTTGGAGAGAGTCTTGTTGGGTCTTCTATTTCTTCTCCTATTAGAGTTGGAGCCCCTTCCTCTTTCCTTTCTTCTTCCCAAGAGATCATTGAACTTTCTAGCAAGAAGGGCAATCTCTTCCTCCAAGTTATCATTGGCTTCATTCACCTTGCCCTTACCCTTGTCTTCAACTTCGGCTTGGAGAGCAATGCACTTCTTGGATGGTGAGACTTCCTCCATCTCCTTCTTCTTCAACTTGTATATGTCATTGGTGTTGATCTTCCCCAAGAGGCTTGCGGGTGTCATCCTTGACATGTCGGAGTTGATGAGCATGGTGACAAGGGTCTCATACTTCTCCGGTGGAGCCCTAAGCATCTTTTGGGCAACCTCAAGATCGGTGTAGGTTGCCCCAAGCCCCTTGAGATCATTCCCAATGACATTGAGCCTCCCATACATGTCATTCACACTCTCATGAGGCAACATGGTGAATGTCTCATATTGGATCTTGAGGAAATGAAGCTTGACATCCTTGTACTCACTTGTACCCTCATGGATCTCCGCCAACTTGTTCCAAATCTCATATGCGGTCTCAAGGTTGCTCACTCTATCGAACTCCTCTTGGCTCAAAGAGTTGAACAAAGCGTTCATGGCTTGGGCATTGAGTTGGAGGATGCGGTGATCAATCTCCATCAAGGGCGTGCCGGTGATAGCAAAGCCTACATCCACAATACTCCAAATATGGAAGCTCATAGTTTTGAGGTGAGTAGAATTTTTAATTTTCCAAGTGGAGTAGTTTGTGCCATTGAACATGGGAGCCTTCCCTACATGGTTCATCTCGTTCGACATCTTCTCTCTAGGTGGTGAAGCCCAGTCAAGAGAGACCAAGCTCTGATACCACTTGTAGGATCGAGATGTTGACTAGAGGGAGGTGAATAGGCGATTTAAAGCTAAATGACACCTAATCAAAACTAACCTAAGTTGCTAGGCTTGGTGAGGGACAAGACTAACTAAGCAACTAAGTTATGTTTTGCAAACCTAGGGTGATAGAGGTGTTTACACCCAATTTTGGCACCTAGGGTTAAAATAGGAAAGATTGCCAAAATTTCGAAGTCTACCGGTTTCCTCTGAGTGGGCCGGTCTGACCGCCGTGTGTTGGGCGGTCAGACCGCCGGTTGAGAGCCGGTCAGATTGGCGGTGTGTGGCCGGTCTGACCGGCAGGTTCGAGTCCGACTGTGTTTCGTCAGGTCTCGAAGTTTCCTTGCTTGGGAAGGCATGTTTCGGGTTTCCATTGGTTTCTATCTCGAGTTGGACATGGAGGAGGTCCTGTAGAGGGCAAGACCAACCCCTATATAAGGGACATGGCCGGTTCTATTGTAACTAACCAATCTATAATCAATCAATCGAATCCTTTTTCATATTGCTTTTAGTTTTCTCTTAGATTGTCCATGTTTGTCGGTTTGCGCTGTAAACCGTCTGCCGCCGCTGCGAGAGTGCGACACCTCTTTGTAGGTTTGTCCTGAAAACCTTCCGTTTTGCCCACGAGACGGGTAGCTATCTAGAAATCGGCTTCGCTAGCCGGTTTAGTTATCAAAACCCATCTAGGTTTAGCTTTTTGCTAGATCGAGGTGGTTGGCGACTCTAGGATCACCGCAAGGCATAAGGTGCTATGATCGTGCTTGTCAACTTGTCACAAAAAGTTGCCAACACGATTTTTGGTGACTCTGCTAGGGAGATCCGTTCAGTGTCAACTCAACTTCGACTTCACCATGATGAAGCAGCCATCATCCAAAGCGGAAGTGGAGCCGGCCAATGTGATACCAATCACATTGGATGACTTCGAAGGAGAAGACCGCAAGTCCATGGAGGAGTACATTAAGGAGATCACACATGAGGCGTTGATGAGGGCGTGCACTAGGACTCGTCAAGGCGTGATCATCAAGCCCGGGCCACGTCCTAAGCTCACTCCCGATTTGGTATGCAATGAAGAGGTAACAAAATCTATCCAACAACAAGTTGCATCTACAATAGATTTATCCATGACTGTTTTTAAAGATAAGTTAGATGCAACTTTTGAAGGTAAATTTGATGCGTTTTTAAGATTTAAATTCGGCCCTCTCATGGCCGATTTTATGTTAAAAGATAAAGCCTCTACCACTGCTAGCCAAGCTCCTATAGGTCAAACAAGTAGTGGAACCAATGGAGCGGTGCATGTAGCTAGTCCGACCGGGCCTGATGGTCGGTCAGACCGCGACTTCGCAGCCGGTCCGACCGGCCAAATGACCGGTCTAACCGAGTATTACCCTGGCGGTCAGACCAGGACTCAGGCCGGTCTGACCGTGCCTCTGGATGTCGGTCAGACCGGGCCCTGGACCGGTTCGACCGGCGCAATTATACCGATTCAGGGGATAGATCCAATGACTAATGCTAGTTATTTGTATGATATTAGAGCATTTGATCCTCCTGTATCTAATGCTGCAAACCCCCAAGTTCGCCCAAATGTTCCTAATGCTTATAATGATGTTGCTAGGGGGTATCCTCCCGATACTAGGCAAGGCCAATATAACCATATTGCGCCGCAAACGCAACCTATTAGGCCACCAAATCCACCACCAAATCAACATAGGCCTGATAATATGGAGGAAATAATTAGTGCGATTATTAGGGATAAATTCGGGATTGAAACTAGGAATCGTGCTAAGGTTTACCAAAAGTCGTATCCTGACTATTATGATAATGTGTCATTTCCTCGTAATTATAGAGTTCCCGAATTTACCAAGTTTAGTGGTGAAGATAGTAGGACCACATGGGAGCATGTAGGTCAATTTTTAGCGCAATGTGGTGAGGCTAATAGTGATAGTTTTAAATTGCGCATGATACTTTTACATGGTTTACTTCTTTATCGGCAAATTCTATTCATACTTGGGCTCAATTAGAACAAAGATTTCATGATTATTTCTATACTGGAGAAACTGAGCTTAGGTTATGTGATTTAACATCGGTTAAGCAAAAATATAATGAGCCTGTCATTGATTATGTTAAGAGATTTAGGGATGTTAGAAACCGATGTTATAGCTTGAACATAACTGATAGAGATTTGGTTGGTCTTGCTTTTAATGGTTTCCTTGCTCCTCTTAGAGAAAGACTAGATGGCCAACAATTTCTTGATGTTAGTCAACTTATGCAAAGGGCTCTGGCTCAGGAAAGCCAGGTGAAGGATAATAAGAAATTTGTTAGACCCTATGAGAAAAAGCCTAATGTTAATGTGATTGATTACTCTAAGGCTAGTGATAGTGAAGATGAGGGTGATCATGATATGTATGTTGCTGAATGGTCATGGACTAACAAAAACAAGCCTTTTGTATGCTCTAATCTAATGCCGACTCCTCGCAAAGATCGGCAAAGTGAGGTTAAATATAGTTTTGATGTGGCCAAGTGTGATAAGATCTTTGATTATCTTTTACAAGAAAAACAAATTAAATTACCTAAAGGCCATATCATACCATCTCAAGAAGAATTGAAACGTCGAGCTTATTGTAAATGGCATGATTCTCACTTTCATTCTCCTAATGATTGCAATGTGTTTCGACGACAGGTTCAATCAGCCATAGATGAAGGACGATTGAAATTCACCGATGGTTCCAAGATGAAGCTTGATCATGATCCTTTTCCGGTGAATACAATTAATTTCAATGATAAGAAGGTGTTGATTTGGCCGGAGCAATCCGAATCTACTAAGGGAAAAGGAGTGGTCATTGGTGAACTGAGGCCAAAGATGATAGTGCCAAAGAAGCCGGAGGTTGGTGTTTGGAAGGAAAATAAGAGTGAAGCTTCAACTTCTAAAACCCCTAGGAAGACCAAGGTGACCTTTGATATGCTTTTGGAGAAGTACGAGAAGCAAGGTGGTGGGAAAGCTCGCAACAAAGGGAAAAGACCAAGATCACCTCCTAGGGAGCGATTTGGTCATTCACCAAGACGGTCGGAATAACCTCAATATAATTGTTCTCAAAACATGTCATGGGGTCCTTATCCAATGTCCTTATCCTTATTACATGCCATGGGGGACAACACCGCCAATGTTCAATCATATGCCTCCAATGCAATTCAATCAAGGGTGGGGAGGACCAAGGAGGCCAATCCATGAGCGTTTGTCTTCACCAAACTATGGCCGGTTTTATGGCAAGAACCCGGCCAATGAAGAAAAGAGGGAAGGGAAGCGTATTAAGGTGGAGGCAAGAACTTCGGAAGTGATTACCATCAAAGTGGGGTATCATGATGTGCCAATACCTTCTGGAGACGAACCCGAAGCCGGTACCAGCTCATCGCAGTCGGCCGGTCTGACCAGGCCTTCTGGCCGGTCTGACCGTGGCCATACGGCTGGTTTGACCGGGCCATCTGGCCGGTCTGACCGCCGATCCGACGATGGTACCAGCGCCTCAGGCCAGTCTGACCGCCCACCAAATGCTGGTCTGACCGGTGCATCTGGCCGGTCTGACCGGTGGTCTACGTCTGGTTTGACCGGGCTCCAGCGCCGGTTTGACAGGAGATTTGCTAAGGGCAATGCAAATCTAGGTGGATGCCTAAGGATCTAACGGCTACTCAAAGGAGAAGGTTGCAACGTCTTCGGGCCCAAGAAATAAGAGAGAAAAAGGCCGAAGAGTAAAGAGATAGAAGGTTCAATGAGTTGCGACCACCACCGGTATGGAGGCATAAATCCATAGAGAAGGAGGAACCGGTTGTTGTAGAGAAGAAGGAAGAACAATTGGTTGCTAAAGATGAGTCATCTCCAAAAGAAGACATGGATATCAACATGGTATGTATGTTGCCTATGGAGTTTTGTGCTATGGATGAAGCCGAGGTTGCTCAATTTTCATTAGGTCCTAAAGATGCGGTTTTTGAGAAGCCCGATGAATCAAATCATCGTATGAAGCCTCTCTATCTCAAAGGTCATATTGATGGGAAGCCGGTCTCTAGGATGCTAGTGGATGGAGGTGCCGCTGTGAATTTGATGCCGTACTCATTGTTCAAAAAGTTGGGGCGTGGAGATGATGAGTTGAAGAAGACCAATATGATTCTCAATGGCGAACCAACGGAGGCAAAGGGTATCTTTTCGGTGGAACTTACCGTGGGGAACTAGTCGCTACCAACCGCTTTCTTCATCGTTGATGTGCAAGGTAATTACAATCTTATTTTGGGTCGTTGTTGGATCCATGCCAATTGTTGTGTGCCTTCTACCTTGCGTCAATGTTTAATTCAATGGGATGACAATGATGTTGAAATTGTTCAAGCGGATACATCGGCTGAGGTTGCAATGGCCGATGCTACTTTTGAGTGGCGTCATGGGAATATTCAATGCTTATCGGGGAGGGATCTTTCTAGCTATGATTTTATTAGTATCTCCGATGGTAAATTTGTACCTATCTCTGTAAAGCCGGCTTGTGTAGCACGGCTAAGTCATATAAATTTGTATGATGAGTAAAGAGGCTTATTTAGAGTGGTTACAAAAGAGGGTGCAAGAATATCGGTCTACAAAGAACGATATTGGTGAAACTACCGAAGATTTTGATGAAGTGGAGAAGCTTGGACAAGGGTTTACATCGGCCGATCCATTGGAGTAAGTAGACATAGGTGATGGAACTACACCAAGGCCGACTTTTGTAAACAAAAATATAAGAGCCGATTATAAGGTTAAGATAATCAACAAAAGTATGTTGATTGCTTTGCATGGGAGTACCATGAGATGCCGGGTCTTAGCCGTGAGCTTGTTGAGCATCGGCTTCCAATTAAACCGGGTTTTAGGCCTTATAAGCAACCACCTCGTCGTTTTAGTCCTTTGCTTTATGACTGAGTCAAAGAGGAGATTGATCGGTTGTTGAAGGCGGGGTTTATTAGGCCATGTCGTTATGCAGAGTGGGTTTCTAGCATAGTCTCGGTGGAGAAGAAGGGGAGTGGTAAGATTATAGTTTGCATAGACTTTAGAGATTTAAATAAAGCTACTCCCAAAGATGAATATCCTATGCCTATAGCCGATAAGATGATTAATGATGCCTCGGGTCATAAGTTGATTAGCTTTTTAGGTGGCAATGCCGGCTACAATCAAATCTTTATGGTGGAGGAGGATATGTACAAAACGGCTTTTAGATGCCCGGGATTTGTTGGTTTGTTTAAATGGGTTGTCATGACTTTTGGATTAAAGAACGCTGGTGCAACATATCGTAGGGCAATGAATTTGATCTTCCATGATTTACTAGGTATTATCTTAGAAATCTATATTGATGATATTGTTGTCAAATCAGATGGTATGGAAGGACATATAGCCGATTTGAGGTTAGCCTTTGAGAGGATGCGCCGGTATGGTTTGAAGATGAACCCACTTGAATGTGCTTTTGGTGTGTCGGCGGGGAAGTTCTTAGGATTCGTGGTGCATGAGAGAGGAGTTTAGATTGATCCTAAGAAGATAGAAAAAATTCGTGATTTCAAAGCGCCAACATGCATGAAGGAAGTTCAAAAGTTGCTAGGTAAGGTGAATTATTTGAGAAGATTTATTTCTAACCTAGCGGGTAAAATCGATGCTTTTGTTCCTATACTTCGTTTGAAAAAGGAAGTCGATTTTACTTGGGGGGCAAAACAACAAGAAGCGTTTGAGGAGTTGAAGAGGTATTTATCTACTCCACTCGTTGTGCGGGCGCCTAAAGCCGGAAAGCCTTTTCGGTTATATATTGCCTCTGAAGACAAAGTCATTGGTGCCGTTTTGACACAAGAGGAAGATGGCAAGGAATATATCATTACATATTTGAGCCGCCGTCTTTTGGATGCCGAAACGAGGTATGTCTTTATAGAGAGACTTTGTTTATGCTTATACTATGCTTGTACCAAATTGCGGCATTATTTGTTATCTAGTACATGCATAGTTGCTTGTCAAGCCGATGTTATTAAACACATGTTGCAAAGGCCAATTCTAAGTGGGAGAATTGGCAAGTGGGCATATGCTTTGATAGAATATGATTTGGTTATGAACCGTTGAAATCTATGAGAGGTCAAATTGTATGTGATTTTATAGTAGACCATAATGTAGATATTGCTTATGAGGAAGAGGTTTGCATAGTTGAAGTTATACCTTGGAAGATTTATTTTGATGGTTCTTCTTGCAAAGAAGGTCAAGGCATAGGGGTAGTTTTGTTTTCACCTAATGGCATGTGGTATGAAGCATCGGTTCATTTAAAATATTATTGTACAAATAATCAAGCCGAATACAATGCTTTGTTATTCGGCTTACAATTCATGGAGATGGTTGGAGCTAAGCACGTGGAAGCTTTTGGTGATTCGGAATTAGTAGTGCAACAAGTCGCTGGAGTTTATAAATGCTTAGACGGATCACTAAATAGGTATCTCGATTCATGTTTGGATATTATTGCCAATTTTGATAATTTTGCTATTAGAGATATTGCTAGGCATGATAATTCTAGAGCAAATGATTTGGCACAACAAGCATCTGGCTATAATGTGAAGGAGGGATTATTTCTGGTATTGGAAGAGCCGGTGCTTAATTTTAAATCTTTGTGCGAAATTGACAAAACTGGAGACCAGGGGCGGTCTGACCGGCATTGCACGGCCGGTCTGACCGGTGACCAGGGGCGGTCTGACCGGCCTTGTATGGCCAGTCTGACCAGTTCTGGGCAGAGTGCTGGGGGGCATGCTTCAATCAATTTAGAGGCTGAATTAATTGTGAATTCGGACATTTGTGCCCAGGAAACAGAAGAGGATTGGAGAATTCCTTTGATTCGATATTTGAAAGATCCCACACTTAAGGTTGATCGGAAAATTCGGCGGCAAGCGTTCAAATACACGTTGCTTGATGAAGATCTATATCGCCGAAATATAGATGGTGTCTCGTTGAAGTGCCTAGATGAAGATCAATCTAAAGTGGCTATGGGAGAGGTACATGAAGGAATTTGTGGAACTCATCAATCGGCCCACAAGATGAATTGGTTGCTTCGCAGAGCGGGGTTCTATTGGCCGAGGATGATTGATGATTGCTTCAAATACTATAGGGGGTGTGAAGCTTGTCAACGGTTCGGCAATGTTCAATTGGCGCCCGCCACCGTGTTGAACCCTATAATCAAACCATGGCCGTTCCGAGGTTGGGCTTTGGACTTTATTGGTCAAATTTATCCTTCGTCATCAAAGGGGCATAGGTTCATGCTAGTTGCTACCGATTACTTCACCAAGTGGGCCGAAGCCGTGCCTCTCAAGAACATGACTCATACGGAGGTAATTGACTTTATTTTGAACCATATTATCCATAGGTTCGGTATTCCACAAACATTAACTACGGATCAAGGTGCTTCTTTTATGTCTAAGGAAGTAAAGAGTTTTGCCGAATCTTATGGTATTAAATTGTTGAGTTCTTCTCCTTACTACGCTCAGGCTAATGGACAAGCCGAGTCTAGTAATAAAACATTGTTGAAGCTAGTGAAAAAGAAGATTGAGGAACACCCAAAGAGATGGCATGAGGTGGTTTCCGAAGCATTGTGGGCTCATAGGATATCTAAACATGGTGCCACTAAAGTCACTCCTTTTGAGTTGGTTTATGGTCAAGAAGCCGTTTTACCGGTTGAGGTAAATCTTGGTTCTCTTCGTTATATCAAGCAAGATGATTTGTCAAGTGAAGATTACAAGACGTTGATGGGAGACAACCTTGATGAGGTCATCGACAAGCGCTTGAAGGCTCTGGAAGAGATAGAGAAAGAGAAGAAGAGGGTGGCTAAGGCGTACAACAAAAGGGTGAAAGCAAAGTTGTTTCAAGTTGGAGACTTGGTTTGGAAGACAATTTTGCCTTTGGGTACTTGATCTAGGGAGTTCGGTATGTGGTCTCCTAGTTGGGAAGGTCCTTACCGGGTATGCAGCATTGGTCGAGGGAACGCATATTTTTTGGAGACACTTCAAGGGGAGTGTTTTCAGCAAGCAATCAACGGGAAATACTTGAAGAAATACTTCCCGAGCGTTTGGCAGGACGCTTAGGAGGTACTATGGCCAGTAATTGGATTATCGTCCTAAGACCAAAAACATGTTCTATGCTTTTAGATTCACGTTGTTCATCAAAAAGGCATGGGGGCATGTGTTTACACCCAAATTTGGCACCTAGGGTTAAAATAGGAAAGATTCCCAAAAGTTGGAAGTCTACCGATTTCCTCCGAGTGGGCCGGTCTGACTGCCGTGTGTTGGGCGGTCAGACCGTCGGTTGAGGGCCGGTCAGACCGGCCAGTTTGACTGTGTTTCATCGGGTCTCGAAGTTTCCATGCTCGGGAAGGCATGTTTCAGGTTTTCTTTGGTTTCTATCCCGAGTTGGACGTGGAGGAGGGCCTGTAAAGGGCAAGACCAATCCCTATATAAGGGACATGGCCGGCTCTATTGTAACTAACCAATCTACAATCAATCAATCGGATCCTTTTTCACATTGCTTTTAGTTTTCTCTTAGTTTGTCCATCTTTGTCGGTTTGCGCTGTAAATCATCCGCCGCCGCTGCGAGAGTGCGACACCTCTTTGTAGGTTTGTCCTAAAAACCTTCCGTTTTGCCCACGAGACGGGTAGCTCTCTAGAAATCGGCTCCGCTAGCCGGTTTAGTTATCAAAACCCATCTAGGTTTAGCTTTTTGCTAGATCGAGGTGGTTGGCAACTCTAGGATCACCGCAAGGCATAAGGTGCTACGATCGTGCTTGTCAACTTGTCACAAAAAGTTGCCAACAAGAGGATCAATTATATCTCTAGGAAAGTAAATCACACTTCTATGTCAATGTTTAGCAATCCTAGAGTGATATGATCTCAAGTATGTCTCTAGGAATGTAAATTGCACAAATGTAAATGCGACAATCAAATGAGACAAGGAGACAAGAGAATTTTCACCGAGGTTCAGAAACTCGCCGGTTTCCTACTCCCCGTTGAGGCGAGCCCAACTCCACCACTCAATCACAAAGCCACCGCACGCTCCCTTCGTCAAGGGGTGGGCAAGGCGGGAGCCGGCCCACGGAGAGGACTACCCAAGCTTCGATCACTCGGGGTAGTTCTTCCTTCACTCCGAAGGTGGTGAACTCCAAACCACTCACAACCGGTGCCGGGCCTCCTCCACAATCTTCTCGGAGAGGTCACCGGTCAACTTCTCCACAAGCCGTCTAGGAGGCGGCAACCTCCAAGAGTAACAAGTGATGACGCTACTCGGAGATGATCAAGTGCCACACTAGCTCTACAATGGAAGCAATGCACTTAACTCTTGGCTAGAACAACCTCAACCACTACAATGGATGAACACTAAGCTCAAATGTGTGTGAGAGAGGTGCAAGGGGTGTATGCAATTGAATTGGGTGCCAAGAGAGACCCCTTGCTGCTGGTGGGGGAGTATTTATACTCCCACTCACCAAAACTAGACATTGGGGGCGAAATCCTCCAACTCAGTGCTCTGCCGGTCAGACCGGTGGTATGTGGCCGGTCAGACCGTGCTACTCTACAACGGCTAGTTTTCTAGCCGTTGTAGGGTTGTCATTGGGCCCCATAGCCCTGGCCGGTCAGACCGACATGGGGTGGCCGGTCATTCCGGCCTAGGCTCGGTCAGACCGCCACCAACTCGGTCTGGCCGACTTCGGCTCCGGCGGCTCTGTATCGGCCATCCAGAGCACACCATCCCGGCCTCATGGCCAACCGGTCAGACCGGCCTTGATGCGGCGGTCAGACCGGCCGAGACCCTGCGGTCAGACCGGCTACATAGACCGGTCAGACCGGAACTGGGGCTGCGGTCAGACCGGCTCTAATCAGGTCAGACCGGCTCTAATCAGGCCACACAGTGAATGCACAAATTGAAATATGGGGAGAGTCTAAATGCGAGCACAAGTCTAAATGCATAATAACCTAATGTGGCAATTGAATCATCTCTTTGCTTAGTCATTACCCCCCTTGATAGTACGGCGAAACTAAAAATAAACTAGCAAATTTGATCGCCCTACACCTCGATCAATTCAAAATGAAAACACTAGTTTACCGTCTTCAATTCCTTCGCTTTGCGCCGTCAAACTTTAATCCTTTGATAATCCTCCATGCACACATATCACGTGGTATTAAAACAAAATATAACTCAAAGAGAGACGGTTAGTCCACAATTAGCGCTTCTCATTAATTACCAAAATTAACATCGGGGGCCTAGATGCTTCAAAAGCGCCAGTAGGGGAGAAGGAGCGGCGGGGAGTTTGTGGATTAGGGTTAAATTTCCGTTCACTTTATTTTTGTATTAACTTGGGGAAATCTGAGCAGTCCCTCTTGCGTTGGGCCAGTGTCGCCCATGGGCCGATGCGTTTCATGGGTCACACGTGCAAAGTCAGGTTAGACCGGAATCACGCGCCGCCGCCGCTTAACTTGGCGGGCTTTCTAGCCTTTTTGAGTTTTTTTTATAGAAATAGCATTAGTACCATTTTAATTGCTTAAAGTTGTTGAAAAATTTTATGCCTTCTTATTAATTCAACTCTAACAAAATGGAACCTATGTGGATTTATTTTTTGAACAAGGTAGATTATAAATTCATGTAAAATTTTTCTCATTATAGCTCCAAATAGCTGTTGTACCATTGGAAAAACGGCTTTACCCATTGCAACGCACAGACATTTTTTATAGTTATCCAAAACTATGAAACTACATATTTTACAGCCCCACAATTATCAAAACGGGCTGAACACCCTTGGATGCAAACATAACCGGTTTTAATAGTGGTTTCCATGATTTTGACATCAATGAAATAATGTGAAGTAACTAATAATCAAATAAAATCAAAGTTTAAACAAGTCACCTCCTTGAGATGGAGAAGAAAAACATATTTTTATTCATTCTATACTAAGACATTAATACAGAGTGTTTAGTATGTCCAATCATGTGGATCAGTTGGGCCTTCGGTCGCAAATCTTGGTGGATTGAAATCATCTAATTAGACCCAACCACCCACTTGTACTTCAAACTATCCCTATTTTTAAATATATGACGTTGTTGATAGCTAGACATGATATTTGATCATTTGTTTCTTTTAAACAAAACTATATAACCATCGTTTATTTTGTGGTGACTTATTTTATTATTAAATATACTTAAACCTTACTTCTAGTTTTTGTATTTATACTAAAAAAATGAAGACTAATGATGAACAGGCATAAAAAAAATTAACAACCTTGCTCATTTAAAAAACGTATGGAGTACTATGATCTTTGTTTACATGTGTAATACCATAATCTTCCATTTTTAGATATTGAGGGTCTTAACTAATTGGCTTAGATATATTTCTCAAATGTCTTGGAGAATTAATTTAATAGTAAGTGGTTAGAATACAAAAAAATTTATTTTGATATGTCATAAACAATTTTATCGTGATAATAAATTATTTTCTGTAATTTATCGCAAACTTAGAATTTCTAGTACAATTTTTATAAAAATTTTAGAAGAAGACCCTTTATTTAAATTCTTACAGATTCTAATGTATGTTTACTATTAATTGGTATAATAAAAATTAATTACATGGATATACATTTTCAAGTTTGAAATGATACGTAATTTTTAATGTAGACCTATCCTACTATCTTACTGGCCGAACAAAAGGGACCTAGGGTTCCTCCCCTCCCTTATGCTTATGTAGGCCTCTTATCTCCTTCATAGCAACGCCGCCGCTGCTACTTGCTCCAAATCACCACTGCTATCCATCAACCATAACTGACGAGACATAGGGTGGTGGGATTGTGGATCCAACAACATACATTCGATCCGGTGGCACCTGTGCACATGTGGCAATCCGATGGTGGTGGCGGCACCAAGGGAGCTCTATCTCCTCATCGTGCATGTTGCCAGGCTACCCACCGTCGGACACTAACCACAATGCCAGGTGACCGAATGAGCTGCCAATCTGACGTTGTTCATGCACTGTCACATGAATACCCACCGTAACTCCTTTATCAATGTTATTTCATCTATAACGGGTGATGCCACTCTTTTTACTGCATGTTTGTAGCAAAAATAGGCAATGATACTCTCTCTGTAGGTTCTTATCTCCAACGGGCATCGATATCAGCTGAGCTGTATGAAACAGAGATCACAAGCCTCCACAGATGCTTAGTCTTAGTCACCACTGAAAGTGTAGCTGGCACCCTAAGTAAGTTTTGATAGATTAATGATAAAACGGTCAAGGGACTAATGATTTTATGAAAATGTGTGCAGATAATTAGTCCCAAGATGCTTAGGTGTGCATGGAGACCTCCTACAAACATAATGCAAAGCGATGCAAGCATTCATAGCTTTATTTAAATATCTTTTATCTTTTGCTCTTGAGTTTAGGAAAGCAATACTATCAAGGGGTACAAAATGGTCGCTTGTGTCTATCCATGTACTCCAAGTTCAATCTTTGTAAATGAGAGACACAATTGCACAACACTTGCACGGGTTCAAGAGTCAATAGAGAGTGTGACCGAAAGTCCCTCCTATTCTGGGCAAGAACTTCCTGATCCCTGTTTTTAGCCAATGCAAGTGTTGGTCAAAAGTTCCTGGTGGTTTTGGCTGGAACCTCCAGGTGCTATTTTAATTCAAATCAGTTACATCTTCATGACATAAGGGGGTGGGTATATAACCCTCCATCTCCCACAAAGCTTCTTTGGTCATTCCACATTTTTTTTCTGTTTCCTAGCCCTTCCTAGGGTTCTCCACCTAAATATTGATGTTCTATGGAGTTTTGAGTTTGATTTTTGGGTGGTGGTGAGGATTGGTGCTTGTGAGAGAACTTAGATGACATGAGCACTTGGGGATCATCATCGGCTACTGTTTGGTGCATATTACTCTTGGGGGGGGGGGTGACCTCCTAGACGGTTAGACATCGCCCGCGAGCTTCCTCAAGTTGTGAATTGACCGCGGCAAGTTTGTGATGGTGTACCTTGCCTCCCTAAAGGAAAAGAGGTAACTTTGAGTGAATTCTGAGCTGGCAGCTAGGTGGTTGCCTTGGTAGCGCAAGCCTAAGAGGTGGTTAGAATTTAGGTGTCCATGTTTGGATCCTAGTGATCACTTGGAATCTAGGGAGACATAGGTGTTGGATTGGAGGCTAAAAGCTTTTTCTTGGTTGCTTGCTTGGCGAGGCAAGAAGTAAATCGAGTCACGGCTCTTTGGAGCTCCTCAACAAAGAGTAGGATCACCATTATCTGAATTTTGGGGAAAAAGTCCTTGTGTCCTCTTGTTTGGTTCGTCTTGTATGTGTGATGAATTCCTTTAAGTATATGTGATCTGTTCCTATTCTATAAACCTGCTTTTGCTCTCTGTGTTAGGCTTTCCGTTAATTTCATTTGAAATTGCCGCAAGCTGCTTGTTGGGGCAATTCACAGTCAGTCAGAATTTCCTGGTCTAGAGCCTGGAAGTTCTGGCTGACCCTCTCGGTCTGGCTAAGCTAGCTAGCAAGAAGTTCTGACCCACTAGGGCAGCAAGTTCTGAAAAGTTGAATTTCACCGCTGTGATTGGCGAATTTTTCAGGAATGCCTATTCACCCCTCCTTAAGACGACGTCTACGGGCTTTAGATTGGAATAAGAGCTTAGGCTCTTGATAGGCTTCACTGCTTAGATTTGATTCATGATGTCGAGTGTCAATCCAAATCGTAGTTAGGATGATGGGGACCACAATGGAGAAGTCCACCAAAAATGGGTCTTCAACAAGAAGTGAAACTATTCCTTTTGATTACAACAAGATTAATGCTCCCTCTCACAACTTCACCTTGGTGCATTTCGTGCATGCACTCCATTTTGATAGGACTCACTATGCCACTTGGAAGCATAAGATGAAGTTGTATCTAATATCTTCGCATTCCAGTGTTTGGAAAGTTATTTGCATAGGAACAAATGTACCAAATGAAGACTGTTGTAGCAGGGTGCAAACACCTTTTCCTCCAATTCGGTCAAAACACTACGAGGTTTTGCAAGACCTAAGTATCCAGAGGGGAAAACACTCATTTTGAGTGGAAACTACCTTTCCAAGAGGAAGAACACCTTCCCAAGAGGAAAATACCTTCCCAGAGGAAGAACACTCATTCGAATAGAAAATACCTCTTCGGGTGAAGAACACCTTATTAGGGACATTCCATAATCGCTAATACAACTACACATATTTTGGACAAGTTACAATTTCACAGGTGTTTTCCAAGGATGAAAGAGAAGGCAAAGGGGGAATTTGAATTCCCAGGAGGAAGAAGACGGTCCAGGACGGAAAATGCATTTTTCCCAAGAGTTCGAGGAAGAGCACTACCCGAACAAGAGAAGATGCCAAGGGAAGATTCCCTAGGGACCACCTTCAACCACTCTCGCCAGCTAGCACCTAAAAGACTAAAAGACCCCTGGAGATGTACTAGAATGCCCCCACAGACGCTGATGTGGCAGGGGCATTAGAGTAAACTTACAAAGACCCACAGGGGTAAAAATGTAATCTTGCATGTACGACCACCGGTTATAAAAGCCAGTCAAAAACCTGTAGCAGGACAAGACATCTTGAATACAAAAGTAATCCTCAAAAGTTGTGTTTGCTGTTCGAGCTCATTTCTAAGGATAGGCGGGAAAACACTTCTTTCCGGCCTATCCCCGATCTTGTTCGTGACCTAAGGTCACAACAGTGGCGCCGTCCGTGGGGACGGAAAGTCTCCATTGAATTGGGCTCAAACAGTAAATGCGACGTTCTCAACGACAGAAGACTGTGCCAGTACGCTATACAGGAGCTTTTGCAAGCGCGACAGCTGCACTCGAGAGAGAGTGGGAAAAGGCAGTGGAAGAAAGTGACTTGGCAAGAGCAACGGAAACACTTGATAAGCAGTGGGCAGAGATGGCCAAGACATCCACAGCAGCAGGAGGTAATGAAACAACTCAAGAAGAAAGAATTGCTGGTGCGGTGGTGGAAGAAACAGGGAAAACACCCATGAGTGATGTAGAGCTTGCTGAATTGGTCCAAGCGCAAGGGGCTGTCATGGTGAGTAAAGGACAATATGAGGAATTGCAAAAAGAGTTACAAAGATTGCAAACCCTACACAATCAGACAGTAGGAGCAGGAGGGTCAAGTGATCAGTGTGCAATACCAGGGGCTAGGGAAAAGCAATCAGATCAGGCAAAAGGAGATGCCCAGGGGGAGAACAAAGAAGGAGAAAGTATCAAAGCCACCCAAGCTCAAGATCTACCACGAACCCAAGCTCCCAGTCAAGTACAAAACCCATCTCAGGCTCAAATTCCCATTCTTACCCAGAATACACCTCAAGCTCAAATTACCATTCCTACTCAGAACCTAGCTCAAACCTTGATCCCTAGCCAAAACCAAATTCCTATTCAAACGCACATTTCTTTCCAGCCGCATATTCCAATTCAAACTCAAAATCCTAACCAAGTACAATATCCTCAAACACAATTACATCAAGCCCACCCAGTTCTTCCCAATCAAATCCAAATCCCCCAACCTCATATCCTACAAAGTAATATCCCACGAACACAACCCCCACAAAATGATACACCACAAATACAAGTTCCACAAACCCAAATACCACAGATTCAAACATCTTTGCCCAACTTCACACATACGCAATCAACAAACACTCAAGCAGCTCAAAACCATCACCAAGTCCCCCAAGGTTTTTCCCTTTTCCATATGCAACAACCAGAGATGATGTTTGAACAAGGGTACATCCCACAAATGGCCAACCATATACAATATGCAGGTCAAATACCGAACCAAGCCTTTCAATTCCAGCCCACACAACCCTATTTTCAACCAACCAGAGCAATAGATACAAAGAATCCCTTAAGTCAAAACCTGCAAATGGCACCTTGGCCAATAAACTTCAAGTTGTCCAACATCACAAAGTACAAAGGAGACACAGATCCCAATGAATACCTCAGAGTATATGAGACAGCAGTTGAAGCAGCAGGTGGAGATGATACCACGAAAGCTAAGATACTCCCAACAATGCTAGAAGGAGTAGCATTATCATGGTACACTACCATTCCACCAATGACAATCTATTCATGGGAACATATGAGAGACACCTTTCGAGCAGGATTCATTGGGGCGTATGAAGAACCAAAAGAGGCAGATGACTTGTATGCCATGAAGCAGCTTCCAGGGGAAACATTGAGAAGTTTCATCGTGAAGTTTTCAAGGGTAAGATGTCAGATCAGGCATGTAGATGATGAAATGCTCATAGCGGCAGCAAAAAGGGCATTGCTACCCGGTCCTCTTCGTTTTGATCTTGCTAGAAATAGACCAAAGACAGCAAAAGACTTGTTTGAAAGAATGGAAAGTTTTGCAAGAGGAGAAGAAGATGAGTTGAGAGTGCAAGAGGAAGAAGCCGTCTTGTTGGGAAAAAAGCAGTCAAAGAACAAGCAAATTTCCCAAGGGGAAGAACAAAAGGGAGAGAATACCGGAAAGCCCTGGAAAAAGTTCAAGTATGACTATAAACAAGATCAGAAAAAACAGGTAAATTTTATCGGAGATGGATACAACAATGAAAGAGAAAAAGGAAAACATCAATGGGACAACACTCGCAGAGGGAGAAACAATTGGGGGCAATCTGGAAAAGGTCGAGGACAATGGTGGAATTCAGGCAGAGGTAGAGGACGATGGTGGAACAATGAAAGAGGAAAAGGAAGAGAAAATAAACCTGACCAAACCAAATTTTGTCAAACACATGGACCGGGAGGTCATTCCACAGAAGAATGTTACAGTAAGTTTTGTCATATACATGGTCCGGGAGGCCATTCCACAGAAGAATGCAGGCAAATGACTCACTTGTTGGAAAAACACGTAAATCGATATGAGGACAAGTATGAAGGAGCTCGTGATCAACGAGGACAAAATGCCATAGAAGCACCGCAAGTTATGAAGATAGAGGCAATTGAAGAAGTGCCAAAGAGAGTGATAAATGCCATAACTGGGGGCTCTTCATTGGGAGTTGAGTCAAAAAGGCAAAGAAAAGCATATGTCAGACAGGTAAATCATGTTGGGACAAGCTATCAGTCAAATCCACCAGTATACTCAAAAACAGTAATTTCCTTTGGGCCTGAAGATGCAGAAGGAATACTTTTCCCTCATCAAGATCCTTTAGTGGTCTCAGTGGAAATAGCACAATGCGAAGTGCAAAGAGTGTTAATCGATGGAGGAAGTTCAGCGGATGTGCTGTTTTACGATGCTTTCAAGAAAATGCAAATACCAGAAGATAGGTTAACAAACGCAGGAGTACCTTTACAAGGTTTTGGTGGACAACAAGTACATGCAATTGGAAAAATATCTTTACAAGTGGTCTTTGGAAAAGGCACTAATGTGAGAAAAGAAGAGATAGTATTTGATGTGGTCGATATGCCATATCAGTACAATGCAATTCTTGGAAGGTCAACAATCAATATTTTTGAGGCCATAATACACCACAACTACATATGTATGAAGCTCCCAGGACCAAGGGGAGTAATAACGGTCCGAGGAGAACAGCTTGCAGCAAGAAAGTATGAGCTTCAAGGAACACCAAGTGTGAAAGGAGTACATGTGGTTGACCAAAAACAGGGAGAATACATAAAAATACAAAAGCCAATTCCTGAAGGGAAAACAAAGAAAGTACAGTTGGATGAACATGACCCTGGAAAGTTCATTCTGATAGGAGAAAACTTGGAAAAACATATTGAGGAAGAAATCTTAAAGGTAGTAAAAGAAAACATGGCTGTATTTGCATGGTCACCAGATGAGTTGCAGGGAGTTGATAGAAGTCTAATTGAGCACAACCTAGCGATTAAGTCAGGATACAAGCCCAAAAAACAAAAATTGAGAAGAATGTCTACAGACAGACAACAAGCTGCAAAAATTGAACTTGAAAAGTTGTTGAAGGCGAAAGTCATAAGAGAAGTGATGCACCCAGAATGGCTGGCAAATCCAGTGTTAGTAAAGAAGGCAAATGGCAAGTGGAGAATGTGCATTGACTTTACAGACCTCAACAAGGCATGCCCAAAAGATGATTTTCCTTTGCCACGGATAGACCAGTTGGTAGATGCCACAGCTGGATGCGAACTAATGAGTTTCTTAGACGCATACTCTGGCTACCACCAAGTTTTTATGGTGAAGGAGGATGAGGAAAAGACATCATTTATAACACCATTTGGATCTTATTGTTTTATCAGAATGCCATTTGGTTTGAAGAATGCAGGAGCGACTTTTGCCAGGCTCATAGGAAAAGTCTTGGCTAAGCAGTTAGGACGGAATGTCGAGGCATACGTAGATGACATTGTGGTAAAGAGTAAACAAGCATTTACCCATGGCAAAGATCTGCAAGAAATGTTTGAAAACCTGAGAAAATGCTCAGTTAAGCTTAATCCAGAAAAGTGTGTTTTTGGCGTTTGAGCAGGAAAGTTACTTGGTTTCTTGGTGTCCAAAAGAGGAATAGAGGCAAATCCTGACAAAATCGCAGCAATCCATCAAATGGAGCCGCCAAGAAACACAAGAGAAGTGCAGAGGTTGACAGGCCGAATGGCATCTTTGAGTAGATTTCTATCTAAATCAGCAGAAAAGGGATTACCCTTCTTCAAGACTTTGAGGGGGGCAAACACCTTCGAGTGGACTGCTGAATGCCAACAAGCTTTCGATGACTTGAAGAAATACTTGCATGAAATGCCAACATTAGCAAGTCCGCCAAAAGGTCAACCTCTGTTAATGTATGTGGCAGCAACTCCAGCGACAGTTAGCGCAGTTTTGGTACAAGAAGAAGAAAATAGGCAAGTGCCGGTATACTTTGTCTCAGAAGCATTACAAGGACCAAAAACACGATACTCAGAAGTAGAAAAGTTGATTTATGCAATTGTGATGGCTTCAAGAAAGTTGAGGCATTATTTTCTGTCGCATGACATAACAATACCATCGGCATACCCGATAGGAGAAGTGTTAACAAACAAGGAAGTCGCGGGGAGAATAGCAAAATGGGCAATGGAACTCTTACCTTTTGACCTGAAATACATATCAAGAACAGCCATAAAGTCACAAGTACTAGCAGATTTTGTGGCAGAATGGACTCCCAATGAGGTAGAACAACAGGAAGAAGTCGAAAAACCATGGATAGTATTCTCCGATGGAGCATGCAATGCCGCCGGAGCAGGAGCCGCTGCAGTTGTGAAAACACCAATGAAGCAAACGTTGAAGTATTCTGTTCAATTAGCTTTTCCTTCAACAAACAACACAGCAGAGTATGAAGGCGTTTTGTTGGCTATGAGAAAGGCAAGAGCGCTAAGGGCTCGGCGGTTAATAGTCAAAACTGACTCAAAGTTGGTAGGAGGTCACTTTTCCAAATCCTTTGAAGTAAAGGAGGAAACTATGGCTAAATATCTGGAAGAAGCAAGGTTGAATGAGAAACATTTCTTGGGAATAACGGTAAAAGCCATAACAAGGGAAGAAAATGGAGAAGCTGATGAGCTAGCTAAGGCAGCCGCAACAGGTCAACCATTGGAAAATTCATTTTTCGATATAATCACCCAGCCAAGTTACGAAAAGAAAGAAGTAGCATGCATACAGAGAGAAGGAGATTGGAGAGAACCGATCTTGAAATACCTTGTCAGTGCACAACTTCCAGAAAAGGAAGAAGAAGCAAAGAGAATACAACTGACGTCCAAGAAATACAAAGTGGTAGAGGGACAGTTGTATAAAAGTGGAGTTACTGCTCCTTTGTTAAAGTGTGTAACAAGGGAAGAAGGCATGAAGATGGTGGTAGAAATACATGAAGGCTTGTGTGGAGCTCATCAAGCACCACGGTCAGTGGCTTCAAAAGTCATAAGACAAGGAATCTATTGGCCAACAATTATGAAAGATACAGAGAAGTACATCAAGACGTGCAAAGCATGTCAGAAGTTCGGTCCAATGACAAAAGCACCACCCAAAGAACTGCAACCAATTCCGCTAGTCTGGCCTTTTTACAGATGGGGAATAGATATAGTAGGTCCTCTTCCAAGAGCGAAGGGAGATCTGCGCTTTGTCATTGTTGCAATTGAATACTTTTCAAGATGGATTGAGGCAGAAGCAGTGGCAAGAATAACTTCTGCAGCAGTACAAAAGTTTGTTTGGAAGAACGTAATATGTCGATTTGGAATCCCAAAGGAAATAGTATGTGACAATGGAAAGCAATTCGAATCTGGAAAATTTCAAGACATGTGTAAAGGCCTTAATTTGCAAATCAACTTTGCCTCTGTAGGCCATCCTCAGACAAATGGAGCTGTGGAAAGGGCAAATGGTAAAATCATGGAAGCTATCAAGAAGAGGTTAGAAGGATCAGCAAAAGGAAAATGGCCGGAGGACTTGCTATCAGTGCTTTGGGCACTAAGAACCACGGTAGTAAGGTCGACTGGCATGACCCCTTTCAGATTGGTTTATGGCGATGAAGCAATGACTCCAAGCAAAGTAGGGGCACATTCTCCAAGAATGATATTTGACCAAAAAGATGAAGAAGGAAGAGAGATAACTCTTGAAATGCTAGATGAAATAAGGGTTGAAGCTTTAGAGAAGATGGCATCATACATAGAAGGAACAAAGAGCTAGTACAACCAAAAAGTAAAGACAAGGCCGATTAAAGAAGGAGATTTAGTCTTGAAGAAAGTGCTCAATGAGGTAGCTGTTGGAAAACTCGAGTCAAAGTGGGAAGGACCATTCATAGTCAAAAAGAAGACAGAAACGGGAGCATTCAAGTTAGCATATCTTGATGGTGAGGAGTTAAAGCATACTTGGAATGCTATTTCTTTAAAGAAATTTTATGCCTAAAAAAAAGAAAAAAAGAAAAAAAGAAAAAAAAAAGAGAAGGAGAGAGAGAAAGAGAAAAAGGAGAACACGGGAGCTCGAGTTTGTAGTATACTCACTCAGATGTAAATACGAATGATATCCAAGTTAATGTATATAAACAGGACGTAGGGTTTTTATCCATAATGGAGGCCCGAACCTGTATAAAAAACATGCCTCTGTGTATGATTGCAATAGAACTCCGCATGCTCGGAGTCAAATACTCTCGACTAACAAAGTCGACAAAATAGAACTCCGCACGCTCGGAGTCAAATACTCTCGACTAACAAAGTCGACAAAATAGAACTCCGCACGCTCGGAGTCGAATACTCTCGACTAACAAAGTCGACAAAATAGAACTCCGCACGCTCGGAGTCAAATACATTCAACTAACAAAGTCGAGAAAATAGAACTCCGCACGCTCGGAGTCAAATACATTCGACTAACAAAGTCGACAAAATAGAACTCCGCACGCTCAGAGTCAAATACTCTCGACTAACAAAGTCGACAAAATAGAACTCCGCACGCTCGGAGTCAAATACTCTCGACTAGCAAAGTCGACAAAATAGAACTCCGCACGCTCGGAGTCAAATACTCTCGACTAGCAAAGTCGACAAAATAGAACTCCGCACGCTCGGAGTCAAATACATTCGACTAGCAAAGTCGACAAAATAGAACTCCGCACGCTCGGAGTCAAATACTCTCGACTAGCAAAGTCGACAAAATAGAACTCCGCACGCTCGGAGTCAAATACTTTCGACTAGCAAATTTCGACCTCGTCACTCCTTCGAAAGGTGAGGAGGACGGCGGTTTTCGAACTATTTTGCCTTAGTCCTAAAACCAGCTCAGGAATGCTCGAACTCTATTCTCGTTCGAGCTCAAAAAGCGGAAAATCCGCGTGACGAGGTAAAACACGTTTCGACCTCGTCACTCCTTCGAAAGGTGAGGAGGAGAGCGGTTTTCGAACTATTTTGCCTTAGTCCTAAAACCAGCTCAGGAATGCTCGAACTCTATTCTCGTTCGAGCTCAAAAAGAGGAAAATCCCGCGTGACGAGGTAAAATACTTTTCGACGTCATCACTCCTTCGAAAGGTGAGGAGGACGGCGGTTTTCGAACTATTTTGCCTTAGTCCTAAAACCAGCTCAGGAATGCTCGAACTCTATTCTCGTTCGAGCTCAAAAAGCGGAAAATCCACGTGACGAGGTAAAATACGTTTCGACCTCGTCACTCCTTCGAAAGGTGAGGAGGACGGCGGTTTTCGAACTATTTTGCCTTAGTCCAAAAAACCAACTAAAAAATGCTCGAACTCTATTTTCCCCTCGCTCGAGCTCAGAAGGCGGAAAATGCACGTGACGAGATAAAGTACGTTTCGATTTCGTAACTTCTTCCAAAGATAAGGAGGACGTAGTTTACCTGAGGGTGCTTGAACAATTGAAATAAAGAGCATTTATAAAGAAAAGAAGAAAGGAAGGGTTTATTTGATGTTAAGAAGGTATAACAAGTTACATACAAACTCTACAAAGAAGAAAGAAAAGAGTCGGGATAAACAATGTTGAGAGGAGAAGGCATTACTGTATATGGAACTATTGAATAACGCCTTTTCCATATTCTACGTTGGCGTTCGGATGGTTGGAAGTTTTGCCAAAAGGCTTTACTAGCAAGATTATTGTTCGAACGCCGTTCCCTAAACTCAAGTACAAAGTCACGTAAACTGTCATGTCGATGGCTTCGTTGCCATCGGAAAAACTTAAAAGCAAATATACAAGTGTTATCATAACAGGCTTCGAGTTCGTCATCGGAGATGGTGGTCCTGGTAGAAGAAAGCTTTGCAGGGTCTCGAAATGCTAAGTGCTTCACATTTCGAGTAGGCAAAGTGTTGTTGCGTCGAATCACAAGTTTTCGATTCGAGTTAACCTGCAGCCCCCCAAAGAAAGGGAATTTCCGTGAAAAGCATGCAATAAGAGAAAAGCATTATAGTCAGCTACACTATAAATTTTTACAATAAAGGCTCTCAACCATAACGGCTTTGAAGCAGCAAAATAGCATTGTTTTCGAATATATGAAGCATCCTTAACTATTCTTTTCACGAACGTCACACCTGTGCGCTCGAGCTCGGAGTACTACTGTCTTTATCTTGTTGGCTCCAACTGGCCGGCTGTGATTTTGATCTTGAGGCAAGAGATGCTCGGAGAGACCTCAGGGTATCTTCATATCCTTTCTTCTTCCAGTAAAGCACTTGGAAAGCCTTTACGACGGGTTGAGCTGCATCTCGAAGCTGTGCATATTTGGCCTCATCATTAAGCATACCTTGGATATCAGCTTTAAGGGTGGTAAAGTGTTCACACCCATTTGAAAGCAGACAGGCCGAAAGGCTCTCCACAGCAGTCTTCGAGCAGCGAGATGCAAAGGGAGTAACGCTATCTTTTAGCCCAATGGAAAATTCCTCGAACCATTTTCCCACAGCTGCTAAGGTATTTTCTTCCGATAGCAAGCTGATGTCAGCCCCTAGACTTCGCAACGCGATTCGAACGGTCTCGCAACTTTTCAGAAGAAGTTGGCGGCAATTTTCGCTCTCGAGCTCTAAAGCAGATATCTTCTCGTTTTGATTTTTGCAGGCGAGTTCAAGTTCTTTATTCTTCTTCTCCAAGACCTCAACTTGCTCTTTCATCTTGTCTTCTGATTCAGCGCGTTGTCGTGCGACGTCTTGATACTCGATGATTTTTCGCTCGAATGCTTTTTCACGAGCGAGTAATTTCTTCTTTTCCTCAGTAAGCAACTTCTTTTCTTCGGAAAGCTCTTTCTTTTTGCCGCTTAACTTGCGCATGAGATCGGTGGTGATTTTCTTCTCGTCGGCCATTCGATCAAGTTTGCAGCGAAGATAATCCCGATCTTTTTCGAGTTTAGCGATGCGATCAAGTGATTTCTTTCGTCGCGTGCAAAGAGCTCGAAGAGCTTTCCGAGCAACACCACGTTGAAGACGAGCAAGGCTCGCAGTCTGCGCATCAGAAAATAGGTTTTAACGTCAAAAAAAAATAATAATAATAAATAAATAAATAATAATAATAATAAATAAATAAAAATACCTGTGCAGCAGATACATCAAGTGCTGTCCAAGAGGACATAAGATCATTTTCTTCCAAAAACTCCTTTTCAAGATCAGGAGTAATCAGAATTTTCTCGAGTTCATCACTAATCGAACTCAGGGGGTGGCGATACTTTAGGTCATTCAAACACAAGTTTGGGCCATGATGGCTACTTTCCCCGAGTTCATTGAAATTAGGAAGACCCATAAGCCAATGTCCATCTTTTGCGCATCGTTCGCTAAAACCACCAAGAACGTTTTGTATCAGCTCTGGGGAAGGGGTTGCGATGAACGGCGGTGACGGAGGTGGAGTTGGGTTCGAACTACCTGTAGTTCGAACACCTCCACCAGCAGCACTCTTCCCTGCTTCGGTTTTTTCGGCTGCATTGACGGGCGTTTTTGCCTTTTTTGCCACCAAGTCTCTATCAGCTCGAAGAGGGTTTGTTGTCTCAACAGTATCACCCACTTGGGTCGAACAATCTTCCTCGACAACCGTGGTGGCTGGGGCAACAACATACAGTGAAGCTACTTCTTTTGCCGAAAGGGCAAAACTAGCATCAGCTCGAATTGGGGTGACATGGATGGCAGAAAGATCAATACGGATATCATCTTCATCCAAATCTTCATCACTATCAATAACAAGTTGCACTCGTTTAGAACTCGGTTCAGGAGGAGGACTGCTGGCAGTTTTCTTCCTTTTCAAATCAGCTAAAACAGTAGGAGGAGGAACTGTTTTGCTATCATCAGATTCAGACGAGTCGCTCGAGTTGTCGCTCGAACTGCTACTCGAGTCGCTATCATCACCCGAGTCGTTCTCTTCTTCATCAGCTCCTTCCTCGCCTTCTTCTTCTTCAGCATTTTCTTCCCCAATTTCTTCGTCAATATCTTCCACTTCAACATCATCATCATCATCAGAGGAAGAGGGCTTCACAGATTTCTTTTTCTTTAGTTTGGGGACAATTTCAGGATGAACGCGGACAGGGATATCGGAGCCTAGAGAAGCGAAGACCCGATTTTGCCTTTTCCCGTTTTGAAGTGTCAAAAATTTCAAATGTTCATCCTTGGTATAAGGGCCAAGAAATTTCCGAACTGGGCGGACCATATCCTCTGGAATCACAACTACAAGGAAGAAGATAACAAAGGGAGAAAATAAATCTTCTTAACTAAATCACTTTTTCAAGACAAACAAGGTTTGCAGTTCGAAAAGGAAACTTACGATCAGACGAAACCACAAATGGAGGAAGACTGGAAGGGCAACTTTCGGGGATTTCTCCGAGAGTGATATCCCAGCCGCTCGAAAGAGGACTGCTGACAGTTTTCTTCCTTTTCAAATCAGCTAAAACAGTAGGAGGAGGAACTGTTTTGCTATCATCAGATTCAGACGAGTCGCTCGAGTTGTCGCTCGAACTGCTACTCGAGTCGCTATCATCACCCGAGTCGTTCTCTTCTTCATCAGCTCCTTCCTCGCCTTCTTCTTCTTCAGCATTTTCTTCCCCAATTTCTTCGTCAATATCTTCCACTTCAACATCATCATCATCATCAGAGGAAGAGGGCTTCACAGATTTCTTTTTCTTTAGTTTGGGGACAATTTCAGGATGAACGCGAACAGGGATATCAGAGCCTAGAGAAGCGAAGACCCGATTTTGCCTTTTCCCGTTTTGAAGTGTCAAAAATTTCAAATGCTCATCCTTGGTATAAGGGCCAAGAAATTTCCGAACTGGGCGGACCATATCCTCTGGAATCACAACTACAAGGAAGAAGATAACAAAGGGAGAAAATAAATCTTCTTAACTAAATCACTTTTTCAAGACAAACAAGGTTTGCAGTTCGAAAAGGAAACTTACGATCAGACGAAACCACAAATGGAGGAAGACTGGAAGGGCAACTTTCGGGGATTTCTCCGAGAGTGATATCCCAGCCGCTCGAAAGAGGTCTAATTTTGAGAAGAACAAACTCTTCCACCAGGTCTCGGCAGCTAAATTTCGAAACAAGTTCTTCGATTCGAGGTTGTATGGCAGCGAACTCCGGCGACAAAGAGACTGATGGCTCGGAGACAGTTTTCGGTTTCTTCCCAGAGAACGAAAAAGGACAATCCTTATCATTCAGCAGGCTAAGAGGGATTTGATGATAAAACCACTTCGATTGCCACTTGTTCCCCCATTTTGCTCGAATAGCAGACACAGCTGGCCATGGACTTCCGCGCTTGGGATGAGGAGCAAAGTTTACACACCCAAACTTCGAGTTCTGTTTGGTGTAGTGCCGAGT
This sequence comes from Oryza sativa Japonica Group, assembly GCF_034140825.1. Lineage (NCBI taxonomy): Eukaryota > Viridiplantae > Streptophyta > Magnoliopsida > Poales > Poaceae > Oryza > Oryza sativa. The sequence continues at coordinate 12,949,463 of NC_089046.1, forward strand.
ACAATGGAAGTATGCAAAGTCTTCAGCTCGAGGGGTCCCACCGCAGCTTCGAATCATCCATTCGAAAAGCCCAATTCGAACTAAAGCATTCGGAGTCAATTGAGGAAACTCAAGTTTGAACAATTTCAGGACCTCAACCAAAAAAGTGCTGCATGGGAATTTAAACCCGGCGTAGAAGAAATCCTCAAACACAAGAGTGTATCCCAGCTTAGGAGAAGGCCTTGATTCTCCCACTGGTCGAATTACAACGTTTCGACCAGATATCCAACCAACATCAACAAGATCGTTTAAGTTTTTTTCCTTAATCGAAGAGGCACCAATACCACAAGAAGTATCTTCGTGGCCTTTTGATTTCTTGGACTTCGACTTTTCCGCAGTTTTCTTGTTTTTCCCCATGCTGTGTAGTGAGAAAGGAAGAAATCAAGCAAAGCACCAAAACTCGAATGGAAGAAGGAAGAAAGAGGTTTAGTTCGAGTATTTTGTAATTTCGAGTTGATGGCAGAGCAAACGAGTGGTGGCGTGGGTCACGTGATAGCGACCCCTCCTAGCCTTATATAGCGCAGGGTGGGAAGGGTCGCGGGTTTACAAGCGGACACGAAACCCGAAGCGACGCGACCAATGAAATACCGACATGTGGCATAAAAAACATTTAAAAAAAATAAAAAATAATGAAAAATAATAAGAATAAAAATAAAAATAATGAATAGTAAACGTGGCATATATGCATATTTGAATAGTGTGTTTCGACCGAATAGGAGGACGGCGGTTTTCCCCCTTTTTTCCATAAACTCAAGCACGGTTTCGGCCGAAAACACACATCGCCCTTACCCGTGAGGGGCTTGTTGTAGCAGGGTGCAAACACCTTTTCCTCCAATTCGGTCAAAACACTACGAGGTTTTGCAAGACCTAAGTATCCAGAGGGGAAAACACTCATTTTGAGTGGAAACTACCTTTCCAAGAGGAAGAACACCTTCCCAAGAGGAAAATACCTTCCCAGAGGAAGAACACTCATTCGAATAGAAAATACCTCTTCGGGTGAAGAACACCTTATTAGGGACATTCCATAATCGCTAATACAACTACACATATTTTTGGACAAGTTACAATTTCACAGGTGTTTTCCAAGGATGAAAGAGAAGGCAAAGGGGGAATTCGAATTCCCAGGAGGAAGAAGACGGTCCAGGACGGAAAATGCATTTTTCCCAAGAGTTCGAGGAAGAGCACTACCCGAACAAGAGAAGATGCCAAGGGAAGATTCCCTGGGGACCACCTTCAACCACTCTCGCCAGTTAGCACCTAAAAGACTAAAAGACCCCTGGAGATGTACTAGAATGCCCCCACAGACGCTGATGTGGCAGGGGCATTAGAGTAAACTTACAAAGACCCACAGGGGTAAAAATGTAATCTCGCGTGTACGACCACCGGTTATAAAAGCCAGTCAAAAACCTGTAGCAGGACAATACATCTTGAATACAAAAGTAATCCTCAAAAGTTGTGTTTGCTGTTCGAGCTCATTTCTAAGGATAGGCGGGAAAACACTTCTTTCCGGCCTATCCCCGATCTTGTTCGTGACCTAAGGTCACAACAAAGACATGGGCCTCACTCTGGAGAAAGAACAAAATCCACCGCAACACTCAAGCAGCCAATGCCATTCTCTACCCCGTTTGCGTAGAGGAGTTTAACAAGGTTGATGGGCTTGAGGAGGCCCAGGATATATAGGACACGTTGCAAGTCTCTCATGAAGTCACACCCAGTGTGAGGGAGTCCAAGATCGAGCTTTTGGAAGGAAAGCTTGGGAGGTTCATGATGGAAGATGGAGAAACTCCCCAAGAAATGTATGACTAGATGATGTTGTTGATGAACAAGATTTGTGGGCCTGGAAAGGAAGACATGACAAACCACTTCGTTGTCAAGAGACGTCTTTATATCTTTGCACCAAGGGATCCTACCTTGGTCACTCTCATCCGTGAGAGGGAGGACTTCAAGAGGCCCAACCCCAACCTTACTGTCACCTCCCTCTCCCCAACCCCTTCACTTGTTTCTCCTTCTCTCTTAACCCATGCGATAACAACTGTGACGGGCTATGGCAATGATAATAAATTGTTCTGTGCGACCAGTTGTTTTCTCGATTCTACCTTGGGCTACTCCACCTTGATCCCCATTTTTTCCTCCTCAGACGCACCCTTCAAGTGTAGCAATGTAGAGAAGATGGAGGATACCACCCCACTGGCATGGAGGCGTGGATCAATAGATCCATTAGCAGAGCAACTCTTCTTTGTCGAAGCCACAACTAGCAAAGAACTAGATCTAGTGACAACATGGTGCACTCCCCTCATGAGGAGGATGCCCGCTTCTTTGCTCGTGATTCCGTACATTCTCGAAGGCAGGGGACAACATTGGGGTGACGGCAATGGGCATGCACATGCTTGATCGTTGGATCTGAGGTGTGATAAACACATGGTGATAAATTGACTGTTGTAGACTAAATGGTTCATAAATTGTCTTGATTATCAAGACATGGATGTGGTGCATTTGACCTAGCTGGCCTATGGATCGATCCTGACCTCCTCCCTTTTCATTGTAGCCTTGAGTTCATTGTGTTCCGGATCTAGATGAGTAGCGACCATGGGTGCCGCGACATCAAGCTAGAGATTTAGTGGGCAGTACGTGGCTCAGTATCTCTACTATCAAATATTTGGCGAGGCTAGAAGCTCCGTCACAAATTCCGGCAAAACATTTACAGGTCCTCTTCTTGCTTTATTTGTAGAGATTATGGAATCAACAAGATTGTTGACGACTAAATTTAGCACCAAGGAAAAAATATAGCAAAGTTTGACCCTATTTGGAAAGGATATGTGCCTTCTATACGTGGCTAGTCTGACTGGTGGCACATGGGTGGTCAGTGTTGATGTTCCCTAAATACTAAATTTGACCATCAACTCCTACATAAAAGCAAATGAAATAAAACATAAAACTTATTAGCAGTAGTGTTTATTACTAATTATTTCCTCAAGAGTTGGTGAAAATTTGTATGCAGGCTTATTATAGACGAAAACCACCCGCCATGTGATGAAATATACCTTTAGCCAATCAGAGTGAGTACACAGATTGGAGGGCCCACAAATCAGTGCAAAACTGACACATTTGATGCTATCCACCATGTACCGTCGTGGAATACCCCCTTAGGGATATGCAAATTGACACGATATAACCAGAGATTTTTCCCCTCCGAGTAGGATTCCGGCAATTTATTAACTCATAGAGATATTTTCCATAATTTGAGATAAATTTCTAACAGCGTATACGGAAACGACCCGTACACGTGAGGGTAAACCTTTTCAATATATTTCATAATCCATAGGATAGAGATTATGCCTTATTCGTAATGACAGTAGCCGCCGACTTCAACTTAAATGTCACGCCCGGAAATTCACTAGTAATTTCCGAACTTATTTGTGCATAAAATCCTCGTCCAGGAATCAGCCGAGGTACACAAACTGACAATTTAATATACAGATTCATCAAATTAACTAAAACGATAAATACTTACTTAAGAGGCACTTAGTCCTCACCAAGAAGAAAACTGCAGCGGAAAATAAAATCTAGCGAAGCTCCAGCTCCACTCCCACAGACAGCTCAACTGGGGTATAAGCCAAACGTCTTCTCCTTCTGGATCCTTTTTCTTCAACTAAGGTTGATTGATTATTGCAAGAATGAGCATATGACATACTCAACAAGCCACACAGCAAATATGCAAGTGCACAAGGATACCAAAGGATGGCATAATATAGGCTCATTTGCAAAAGCAGCATTTAGCAAAACATTTAAGAGAAGTAAAACAGTGGAGTAATTAATCAGAAATTTTAATCAACACTGAACAGCACACCCATGCTGCACAGGCCCAACCATCCTAAACAACCATACCCGGCTGTACAGATCTAACTCCAAACCAGGAGCTAAGCAAATTATTACCAGATATAACATCCATAATTATTGTGAGAAGTGTGAGACTAATCACGAAAAACATTGCTCAACCCGCCCATAACCGCGGGCACGGCTATTCGAATAGTTTTACTCTGGCCAGAGGTGTACCACTGTACCCACAAGACACAGCCTCATCATCATGTCTACCATGCGTCGCGATACTGGAAAGTACCCGAATAGAGGCTGTGACAATACCCTTTGCACAACACAACTCACCACAGTGCACCATTCCTGGATCATAATCACCCCCTCAAAAACCAGAGGCATGGACTCCCCAGCGACCCCCGTGGGCTTATCTCCGCCACTTCTCAGTCTGGTGCTCCGCAATGAATCATGTTATACAAAAGGTAAAGCCGTTGCCCACGCTGGCTTGTGGTTGGCACGGTTAATGTTTCACAATAGTAGCTCGCGAAGCGGTCCTTAATTGTCATGAGCACGACTCTCAAAACCATGTGCTCACAACCCACATTATCAAGTTTTAGTTGGCAAGTAATTAATTAACCAATCACGATTGACCATCGTGAACTATCATTAAGCCATCATTAAACAATGAGTCATAAGTTATTCCAATAGTGTGCTAACGTTTCTAAGCATGGCTAAGCAATCATATCTAATATCTAGCTGAACCAATATATAAAGCTCAACTAGTCAAGTTATAATAACCCAAGGTATCAAGGAATAAAGTAATCAATGCAAATTGGCCATAACAAAGGAATAAGTTCACACCACCCAGTGACATTCGAAAATAAATACACAGTTGAAATAAATAGAGAATTTAAATATAGGATCAACTTGCTCAAAGGATTGTGTTTAGGGTCTGTGTGACTTGCCTTGCAATAATCGGTCTTCAATTAATCTTCTTGAATACTTCCGGCGCATTCACGAACCTTCGCAACGACGGAAACGACAAGCTAACACGCAAAACGAAGAAAAAGACTAATAAAAACCAAATAAATAGTACATATAAAGTAAACAAACATGTAGATCATGATTTTAGATGAATTTAGCAACTTGAACCACTCAAAACCGAGTTACGATGATTTAGTTATGAATTTCCGAAGATTTAATCTATTAGAGAAACAGGAAAAAGAAAAAAAACGATGATGACGTCATGATGACCTCATCAATGGCCGAACCAAGATGGCGACCTCGCCGGAGATTGGATGGTCGGCTGCGACTTTCGAGGACAAGAACACGTAGAGGACGACGAGACGAACCCAACGGTACTCACCCTCGAACCAAACGACGAACGACGACGGCCGGCGACGAGGTCTAGCGGCGGCGCGGCTTCGGTCGACGGCGGCGACGGGGCTGCGGTGGTCGGAGGCTTCGGAGAGATAGCGGCCGGGCTTCTCCACCCTCCCGCGCACCTAACGGTGGTGACGGCGACCGGCGGCGACGACGGAGGCGGCGGCGCGACGCGGATGGAGCTCGGCCGGCGACGACGGCGGGGTGGAGCACGTGGCGGCGGCGCTACGAGGCACGGGAGACCACGGGAGAGGGGGCAAACGAAAGAGGAGGACTAGGGGGTCCTATTTATAGCCTTGGATTGAAGAGATCGGACTCCTCTCGTAAGAAATCGATCCGGGAAATCAAAAACTCGGTTTTGGAGATAAACTCGAAAACGAGTTCGATTCGGATAAGATACTCAACTATTAGCTCTGATTTTTGGGGGTAAAGGTAGAGGAGGATAAGAGGAATATTTCCCCTCAACTAATTTTAGAAAAACACAAGGGGAAAGGTCAGATTTGGAGGAGAAAAACCGAGCCAAATCGGTCTCAGTTCGGCTGCTAGAGGTAGAAGATAAACAGTGTTGAGGGACGCAAATTAGACTTTTCGTCTTGGGCTGGCTGAAAACAAAGCAAAGAAAGAAAGAGAAGGGGGAAGCTCGGCTGGGCCGACTTGGGCTGCACGGCCGTGCACACAAAAGAGGGAGATGGGCTGGAAAGGGCCCAAGACTAGGAAGAGGATTATTATTACTTTTCCAATTAAATTAATCAATGAAATGATCTTTGAATTGTTAAAAATACTTCCTATGCTCAAATAATTACAAGAAAAATCTTAAACATACTTGGACACCCAAAGTATTTAACAATATTAAAAAAAGACCATTTAATGATTAATTTAATATGTGGGTAATTACTGAAATGCTCTTTGTATGATTAAAAATTAAGAATTGAGCTCCGAAAAATCTGAGAAAATTTCAGAGAGTGTAATTAATCATGGAGAATTTAATAAAAATTAAATCCATCCATGCTTTATATTTAGGAAATTTTATTTCCCACATTTAACTTCACTTGTAAATTAATGAACATTTAATATAAATTCTAAAAATAATTTATTAAATAATTTATAAATCCTGAAACAAAAATCAGGATGTGACATTAAATGAATTCAGGTTATCGTACGTGACTTCTCTTGATAACACATTGTCGTACTCGCTAGGTCGATCTCGGTTGTCTAACCATAGAGACATGGAGCTATCGACAACACTTACAGGGAGCCCATCGATGCGAATTTTGAATTTAAATTGAAGTATGAACAACGGCCTTTAACGGGTCTCAGGAGATTTCGGTGGCAATCTCTCCCCTTTCCTCGAAATACGAACCATTAGGTTGTGCGCCTATTTAATGGAATTTTGGGATCCATTTCGAGTCTACCCGCCAGAAAACCCTTACTACTCTTCGGCTGCCTCGGACTCTCCGTTTCCCCAATCTTCGACACCTTCCACCGGCGATCCTCTCCCAATGGCAGACCTGGACCAGTCCTCTTCCGGCGCGGCTATGTTGAAGAAGCTGTACACTGAGGGGGCCGTCCCTCCCAAGCAGATCATGGCGAGGGAAGCAGGAGGTACTAATCCTTCCCCCATCCTAGGTCGTATGGTAGCTGTAGATGATTTCATCCGATGCGGTTTTCTACCTCCTCCTTCCGAATTTCTTTTATTGGTCTTGAACTTCTACGGACTTTCTCTCTTGCACCTAAACCCCAATTCCATCGCTTTCTTGAGCATTTTTGCTCACCTCTACGAGGCCTACATTGGGGTAGTGCATTTCCTTGACCTCTTTCGCTTCTTCTATGAACTCCGATGGATGGAAGCCAATCGGGTTTCGGGATGTTGCGGGTTTCGCGTTCGTGACGGCATGAAGGCGAAATACATCCCTCTCCAATGCCACACATCCTGGAGCCAATGGAGGTCGAGATGGTTCTACCTCGAGCAGAAAGAACTTGACCTGGTTCTTGTCGTGCCCGAGGTCCGACCAGAGCGCTTCGAGGACTGGACCTCTAAACCTCCATTGACGCCCTCTCTCGAAACCTTTGTCGACGTCGTGAGCGATCTTCACGAGCGAGGACTAACCGGCTATGAAGTCGTTGAAGACTTTGTTAGTCGACGGATCCAACCGCTGCAAGCCCGCGCTCATCCCGCATTCGACTACACAGGAGCTGAGGACGTAACTCGAATTTCTTCGTGGGGTATTCATCCTTATGTTGTATCTTCTTCTTGCTTTTGATGTTGAATTTGCAGATGAGATCTAATCTTATCTTCTTGTATCTTCGTCTATTTCAGACCTTTCTGCCAACATCATGACGCACGGGTCAAGGAGGTCTTGATCAGTGCTGCCTCCACGGCTGACGAGCCACCAGCCCCGCTCTGCGACAAGTCGGCAGTCGAGAAGGCTGCCGCTATCAATGTAAGCGAGAACCGGGTCACCTCGTGTCTTTATTCTTTTAAAGGGCCAAAGTGACTTCAGCTCCTGTAGCCCTTGCCATTGTCGGATGTTATCGGTCCACTTGTTGACCACCAGGCCTCCGCCTCGCTGAAGGAGAAGGTTGCCGACAAGGTCACCAATATCTCCTCCATTCCTGCCATCGCAGGGGGCAGCGGGACGAAGCGGAAGCCCTGGGTGAGATCGAGCGCTCCTGCCAGCTGTCAGTAGAAGTCTGCCGGCTCCGAGGTAAAGCGCACCGTCGTCGCCCTTTGACTTCTTCTTAGAGAGACTGGAATGGGGTCATGATTTGCTATCTTATGCAGGACATGGGCAGTCTGGTCCTCCTCCAAAGAGGAGGACGTTAAAGCTGCCTGCCGGCAAGTAAGTGAAACTCTTGACCAACTCCGTTATCGTATCTTTTGATTTTTGCTGATGATATCTGCTGACCTTGACAGGAAAGCGTCGGCGATCTCCGCGCAAAGCGGGAGTGAGGCGGCGACGAGTGGATCCCCCGCCGCTGTCATCCCTCGCGTGGAGGTCGCTCCGTTGTCGCTGAGTCCGCAGGACCTGCCGCTGCTCCTGTGACTGCGCCTCCGCCCGAAATAGCCACTTGGTCTGACATGGTGGCTGAATGCCACCACCTCCTCGAGAACAGTTCTCGGGCAGTGGCAGCCCAGATGGATCGTGCGGTGGCCCGCGCGATGGCGGCGGACGGAAGGGTGGCCTAGCTGGAGGCGCAACTTGAGGTTGCCCATGAAGACCTTCAAAAGATGAAGGAGATCGTGGCCGGCAATGAGATGCAACGCCAGGGCATGGAGAAGAAGATGAACGACACGCAGGAAATCCTCTTCTCCCTCCACGACTCCCTCCGCAAGAGCTTCACCAACCTGCACCGACTAGCGTTGTCGTGCGGCGTGGAGTCCTCTATCCCAACGCACCTCGACGAGACGTCGCTGACATCGGCGTTGTCGGAGCTGCCGGGTGAGATGGAGGCTATCCCGTCATGGCACACAGCCCACATTGCGGACGAGATCTCCAACGGAATCCATACAGGGGCATGTCACCTCCTCGCTTGCGTGAAGCTAGCTCTCCCTAGCGTCGACCTCAAGGAGATCTTGTCGAAGGGGGCGGCCGATGCCACGCGGGAGGACGTGATGTCCAGTGTGTTGGATCTCGGGGAGAGCATCCTCCCCCTTTATGAGGAGTAAAACTTTCTCCGTCTTGTATTGTGGTTTTGTACAAACACTTTTGTTGTCCTGTGGGCGGAACGACTTCTTTTACTTCGTGCCATTTGTTGATTTGTCGTGTTTCTTTGTCCTTCATAGCTGCGTAGGTGCTGAGGACGTCCAGCAAGGCGGATGTCCTGATCTCGCGATGATCAACCTGCCCTCCTCAAGCGACATGCCTTTCCCTAACATTTTTAAGGATGGGGAGGTGGGTACGACCTCTGGTCCGCCTAGCCCGGACATGGTCGGAATCCCACGCGAGAATTCGGGTGCGATGTCATAGAGAAGTCCTCCTTTTAAACTTGTTATTTTGTTTAAGAGGTGGCGTCCCTTACATGCTCTACCCTTTGTAGATCTCGACGGTGCCATCGCTGAACAAGATAGGCGTATTGCCTACTGGAGGATGAAGTTCAAGGTTGCTGAACTCGAGCGGTCACTCCTGGTCGTGAAGAAGAACCAGGACGTGGAAGCTCTCCAAGGTCGCGAGGTTTGGCTGAACTCGTACCTCAAGAGCTGCTGCAATGCTATGGTCGGCGTTTGTCATTAGCTAAAGGTTAATCGCGCGGAGCCCGAGGAAAGTACGGCGGGCTACATGTCCTAGATGAGAGGGGCGTGTGCTCAGCTTGAGGGCATAGGACAGCGTATCGACATCAGCCTTAAGGAGGAGTGTCGTCGTGCCAGCTGCTACGCTGGAGGTCACGTTCTCGCCTGCATCCAAGATCGCCGTCCGCAGATGGATCTCGGGTTCCTGCGCGGGGGTTTTCGTCGTTCTCAGTTGTCGGCACACGAGGTCGACCACTTGGCGTGATCCCTTGCTGCTTTAGTCGAGGAGGCTTTTGCTTCCATGAACTGGCAATGGCCGTCGTGGTAGACTTTAGTCCCTGTGAAAGAAACATCTAACAGAAATTTGTAATATATGGTTATTTTTATTAAGGGTTTGTAATCGGAAAAGACCTATCTAGTGAATGCGTAAAGTAGGTAGTGTTGTGCACGAGTACTACTCTTTATACAGGCTGCCTCTGGCCCGTTGTCGAGTAAGGTACTCTCCCTAGCCCCTAGCCTTCTCCTCGGGGAAGTTTGTTCTCGGGGGGGAAGGCTCAATGACTCGTAACTTGCCTATCTGAAATTGCGATTTGCCTAGCCCCAAGCCGTAAAGTTGGAAAAACCAACTTCCGATTACACGGCTTAGCTAATACACCTTTTGGGCACTATTACATGACCAGGTCTTACATGGTCGTTCGGCTCTTCGAATCCGACAAGACCTTATCTGCTCTGGGCATCCCCAGCCGAAATTCCCGTAGGTTTCTCGGAGGTCTTGTCGAAACGGCATAAAGGGTCAGTAGGTTCGATTTCAAGAGTAGGTGTTATCGTGGTAAGGGATCTCCGGGAAGAACACTGATGTATAAAAAGATCAAAATACCTTTGGATATTTAATTTGTACATATTTGGGATACATTGACTTTATACATAGAATTTACGTAATTGATCAATGTTCCAGGAGTTGGATAACTCGCGGACATCGCCATCTGCAATTTTGAACGCGCCTGGTCGCAGTACTCGCTCCACCGGGTATGGTCCTTCCCACTCAGGCGAGAGTTTGTTACGCCCTGCCTGGTTTTGAACTCGTCGGAGGACGTAGTCGCCGATGGTGAGTGTGCGAGCTCTGATACGCTTCTCATGATATCGGCGTAGGGCCTGCTGGTATGCGGCTGCTCGGATGGCAACTCGTTCACGATGTTCCTCGAGAAGATTTACATCGTCGCTTCGCCTTTCATCCTATTCCTCGTCACTGTACTTCTATACGCGTGTACTTTGATGTCGTAACTCCGTTGGGAGCATAGCTTCAGATCCGTATACGAGGAAGAAAGGTGTTTTCTTGTTAGATGTAGTCAGCGTGGTTTGTACAGCCCATAGAACTGATGAGAGTTCTTCAACCAACTTTTTGTCATAGGCCATAAGCCTATCGTGGACGCGAGTTTTGATCCCTCGTAGTACTATTCCGTTAGCCCGCTCGACTTGTCCATTGCTCTGAGGATGGGACACTGAGGCGAAGCAGATTTTGACCCCGAGTTCAATGCAGTAATCTTGGAAATCGCCGCTGGTGAACTGGGATCCGTTGTCCATGAGGATGCGGTGAGGCAACCCGTATCTGCAGAATATCCCCTTGATGAATTTTATGGCATTGTCGGCTTTAATTTCTCTTGTCGGCTCTGCTTCAATCCACTTGGTGAATTTGTCGATCACCACGAACAGGAATTTGTAGCCCCCTTGTCCTCGTGGGAATGGCCTGAGTATATTGAGCCCCAAGCATGAGAACGGCCATGTCAAAGGGATAGTCTGGAGCGCTTATGCTGGCAACTTGGTGTGTTTGCTGAAGAACTGACAAGCTTCACATCGTTGCACTATTTCACATGCGTTTTTTATCGCAGTTGGCTAGAAAAAACCTTGTTTGAAAGCTTTTCGACCAGAGTACGTGCGCCAGCATGGGATCCGCAAATGCCTTCGTGGATGTCAAGCATAAGAGCTTTTCCGTCGTCGGATGATACGCACTTGAGGAGGATTCCGTTCAGGGCCTTTTTGTATAAATCGTTGCTGATCATACAATATATCTTGGCCTGACGGGATAGTTTCTCAGCCTCTGTGTCGTCGTCCGGCAGCTCATCTGACTCCAAGACTCTGATTAGCGGAGTGTCGCGTCCCAAAATGACTCTAAAATACATCCTCGAAATTATGCCTAGAATAATTAAAATCCGTGTGAAAGCCTCCAACAATTAAAATGTGCAAAGTTAAAAGTCAAATAAGGCTTGGAGGATTTTTGTATATTTCCTAAAAGTCTAAAATGCGTAAATAAATTTTAGTGCAATTTTCAGAGCACAAATAATAATTATAAAGAAATAAACAAAGTTAAAATGGTTTTATAAAAAGAAAAGCTCAAAAAAGTCCTTTTTTCCCCCCTCCCCCTCTTGGGCCGGCTCGGCCCATCTCCTTCCCCCTCCCTCTCCTCTCCCCGCGGCCCATTCGGTCTCCTCCCCGCGCACGCGCCGCTGACGGGCGGGCCCGCCCGCCTCCCTCGCTGACGGGTGGGGCCCACCCGTCATCCCCTTCCTCCTGCCGCTCCCGCCGCCTCGCCCGCGCCCTAGCGCCGCCGCCGCCGCGAATCCCGCCGCCCCCGTCCTCCCCGCGTGCAATCAATAGGGGGGAATTATTCCCCGGGATCCCCTCCCCCTTTCCCCCCATTTTTCCCTCTCTCTCTCTCCCTCGGATTCATTTGGAAACCCCTCCCCTAACCTCGCCGGCGCCATTAATGGCGGCCGGGTCTCCCGCGCCCGTTTCCCCCTCCTCCGGCCGCCCTCTCTCACTCCCAACCCTATATAAACCCTCCCCGTGCCTCCCTCCACAGTTTCCGCCACTCACCACCCTTTCTCCCCGTCGGAATCGAGCTCGCGCCGTCGCTCTCTCTCTCCGCCGTCACCGCCGAGCTCCGGTCCGCCGCCGTCGTCGCCCCGGACCACCTCCCACCTCGGCGCCGCCTCCTTTGGCTTCGCCGCATTCTCGCCGACCTCGTCCACCCCTCCGTTTCGGTCGCCGACCGCCGGAGCACCGTCGACCCCGTCCACCCGAGCCGCGCCGCCGCCTTCCTCCGCTCCGGTCGCCGTTTCCGTCGTCGCCGTCGACCCGGGGTGAGCCGTGGACCGCCGCTTCGTTTCCCCACTTCCCTTCCCTCTCTCGGCCGCCGCTCCGCCGTGCCTATGGCCGCCGCCGGCGAACATAGGGGCGCGGGCGCGCCGCCTCCCGCCGCTGCGCCGGCGTGGTCGCCTTCGGGCGCACCGAGCGGCTGCCGCGTGGGGCCCGGCTGTCAGCCGCCCGCGCCCTTAGGTGCGGCTGACGCGTGGGACCCACGGCGCCGGCCGGTGTGAGCCCGGGTGCGCCCGGTCCACCGTGGACCGTGGGGCTGCCGCGTGGGCCCCACTCCCGTGGACCCGGTCCGCGCGCCCCTCCCCACGGCTGACGCAATAAATCCATTTTTAAATTAAAATTTAAATGAAGAAATTCGCAAATATTCATTTAAAGAGCATATAAACTTCAAATGGCCATAACTTGGCCATTTGAACTTGGAATTGGACCGTTCAAGTCTCTAATTTTTCCTTAAGAAGTCAAGAACCCATTTTTGTGCTTTGTTCCTACTTGTTATATGGAGTTTATTAGAGTAAAAGCCTTTTCTTTTCCGTTGGTCGTGTAGACGCTGCAGCTTCGGAAGATCCGCTCTTCGTGGAAGTTGAAGCCGGCGTTTGGGAAAGCGAGCAAGGCAAGTCACATCATCCTTGAACATATTGAATCCCAGTTTATGAAATTATTTTAATTTAAAATTATTGCATTACCGCTTTATTTAAATTCCCACGTTATCACTGTTTTATTTAGCCATGCCTATTTACCTTTGTTATGACCTTATTATTATTGTTATTGTTATTATTACCTTGTTCACCCTAGATTAAACAAAACCCCAACTAGTGGATACTCTACTCATGGTATCACTAGTATGATTTTAGGTAGATGCTACGCTGTTTAATTAGGTAACATTAGGTGGTTTTACAACTTTAGACTTTGGGATATTCTCATCACCTGGACACACTGGAATTGTTGGATTATTGTGGAATTGGATTCACACCTCCCCCTCTATTCAAAATCCCCAAAATGGTTTTAGGCTGGGCTCGGGGTGCATGGTTTTGATAGTAGCACCTCGGCCATATAAGGACCGGTCTTCGGGCCTCTGTTGCAAAGCACTACCGTACTTCCACATGTCTAGTGGGTAAGGCTTAGTTTGTGGCTCAGTCTGGTTATAAACAAAAGTACACGGATGGAGATGGACGAAGTTGGGGGTCGATGGACATCACTAGGACAAATGAAGGCTACACGAGCTGCGGCCCGGTAGTCGAGATGTCGTGGCACAGGGCCAGTGTCCTGCTGCTAGGGGCTCAGTCCTGCCTACCTGTCCCGGGGGTTCCGGCTGTAGGTGGGATTGGGTCGGTACTCTTGTCTATGGCTAGGATGGGTTGGAAACTATGTCACGTCTTCCGTCTGTATACCGTGGTGGTATATGGCACGTGGTTACACGTGAGGAAGATGTGTCTTGTGGGTAAAGATGTACACCTCTGATCAGAGTATAACCTATTCGAATAGCCGAGCCCTCGGTTATGGGCAAGCCGAGCAATGTACCCAAGTTAGTGTTTTCATTCTTAAAACCTGCTTAACAACTAAAATGTGGAATGGTTGGCCTGGGTTGGCTTGGGATGAGCTGGGACCCAGGGTCGGGTTGCCGGTTCGGTCTGAATCATCGTAGGCCTTGGGTTAAGGCAGGTTCGTGTGGGTTCACGGCCTTGATAAATAATAATGTATAGTTCTAGAATCGTGTTTACAAAATAGCTTTGAGCAACTAAATGTCTTTTAATGCTGTTTACTGCAAACCCTAATCCTTTATATTATGATTCCCTTGTACTCCCTTGCATTTATTCTGCATTTGTGGGTGTGCCTTGTTGAGTACGGTGGTTGTACTCAGTCTTGCTCAATTTTTCCCAAACCCAGAAGAGGAGCCTCTGGAAGATGAAGGCTTTGGTGTCTAGCTCGTGCCTGCCGTCAAGCACCTGTGGTCGTCGCCCTAGTCTTCCGCTGTTTCCCGTTTGTCTTTGTGTGTGCTGGGCCTTCGTCGCCCATGTAATAAATTAACTATTTACGCTTCCGCTTGATAAACTCTGAAATGTATCAACTCTTGGTGTACCTTGCCTCCTGGGACAAGGAATAATACACGCACGTAAGGAACGCCCGTTGGGTTAATTACGGTCGTGACAAGTTGGTATCAGAGCCCCCTTGACCCTAGGACGAGCCTTAGATCCCAAGCCTTAGCAATATTTTCGAAAAAAAAAATCCTTTGTTATTTGTGAAAATCCTCTAGTCTCTCTCTGTCCTGCTGCTTCATTTATCGTCAAAATCTGACCTTTAAAATGTTGCTTTTCTTCTTGTTTTTGTTTGTAGATGGCCGGCAGCATCAACCGTCGTGGTCTGGACCTGACTGGTTTCGTTTTGGAGCTGCGGGGCATGTGCGTTGTCCTGGGGTATCCGCATGGAGTGGACTACCAGGGCAGGCAGCTCCCGGAGCAGGAGGGTGACGATGCAGAGCCCCACGCTGCTTGGGAGGTTACTGCAGTGATCCTCACTGGCTCTCCCGAGAGGACTTCGTTGGCGGTCACCGCGGGTGGAGATTCCTTCTCCGCCGCTTGCCAGAACGCCGCACTCCTCGCCATCGGCACTCTTCACCAGCGCTACCCGGACGAGTTGCAGCACTCGCCCTACCGCTACCACCCTCGCCGCGGAGGAGCCCGCGACTACGCCACCTTCCGGGATGCTAGCTCGGAGGATGACGCTACCATCATGCACCTGGCGTGCATGGTGGAGGCGTACGACGCGGCTCGTATCGACTTCCATCAAATGGTGCGCCATGGGTTGGTCGAGAACAACATGAAGATCCTGGAGCTGCGTCAGGAGAATCTGCAGCTGAAGAAGGACCTAGACGCAGTGGAGGCGCAGCTGCATCAGCTCAAGATCGCCCAGGGAGAGGTCTGTCGCCCCAAGCGCCGCCGCGTCTGCCGCAGCCAGAAGATCACCGCCCGCAAGAGCACCTCCAGGCCCGAGCTTGTTCGCCAGTCCTTGGCGTGGACTTGCTTCGTCGAGACCCCTCGTGCCGAGCCCATGCCCGTGGTTCCTCAGGAGGGGGAAGCCTCCGGCGTTGGTAGCACGGAGGATGCGCTGTTGCTCACCTTCCGTCCTGGCCCGTCGCAGCGGTAGACGAGCAGTTAGTAGGCTTGCGTGTGTTCTTTCTCGTTTGTCTTCTTGTTGGAGTCGTGTGGGGCATGGTTATGCCGGTGTGTGGTATAACTGTGTCGGAGCCTGTCTTTATTTTATTTGCCTAAGCAACTTGAACTTTAATGAACCAATTTAATAGCGGTAATAAATTCAAGAATTATGGTAGTCGTGGGTGGTTAGCTTTAATTGTCAGCTCTCTCTGTTTGCTGGTTCTGTGTGGGGTTTTCAGATGGTGACGACCAGGAGAAGTGCTAACACCGGTGATGGCAACCAACCCGAAGGCAGCAACCACCACAACCATGGCAGCCCACCTCCACCTCCTCCTCCGCCTCCACCACCACCACCAGACACCAACGCTATTCTCACCCAAATCCTCGCCCAGCAGGCCAACATGATGGCTGCTTTCCTCCACCACATCCAAAATCCGCCACAACATAATGCTCCACCACCACCGCCACAACACTCTAAACTCGCCGAGTTCCTCCGCATCCATCCACCTACCTTCTCTAGCTCCAATAACCCCGTGGATGCGTTGGATTGGTTGCATGCCATGGGGAAAAAGTTAGACATCGTGCAGTGCAGCGATGAGGAGAAAGTCGTCTTCGCCGCCCACCAACTGCAGGGGCCTGCATCTCTATGGTGGGACTATTTCCAGGCTACGCAGCCAGAGGGGCAGCCTATTACTTGGGCCCGCTTCACCGCCGCTTTCCGGAGGACCCATGTGCCCGCCGGAGTCATGGCCCTTAAGAAAAGGGAATTCCGAGAGTTGAAGCAAGGTAACCGCTCCGTGATGGAGTATTTGCATGAGTTCAACAACCTGGCCCGGTACGCCCCGGAGGATGTACGGGAAGATGAGGAAAAGCAGGAGAAGTTCTTGGCAGGAATGGATCCTGAGCTGTCAGTCCGTCTAGTCTCCGGGGACTATCCAGATTTCCAACGTCTGGTGGACAAGAGCATCCGCTTGGAAGCCAAGCACAAGGAACTGGAGTCGCACAAGCGCCGCTTGGCGAATTTCCGCAATCAACAGGGAGCTAACCAAAGGATCCGCTACACCAATCCCTATCCAGGGGGATCGTCCTCGCAGCAGCAACAGCAGCAGCAACCTCGCTCCGCGCCCCGACCTCAATTCGTGGTGCGCGTCCCACAGCCGCAGCAACAGCAGAGCCAGCAAGGGACCCGTGCGCCCCGTCCTCCTACGCCAGCCGCGCAGTCTGGTCAAGGCCGCAGGGACGTTCAAGGTCCGCAGCGTCTGTGCTTCAACTGCTTCGAGCCTGGGCACTTTGCGGATAAATGCCCAAAGCCGAGGCGCCAGCAAGGCCAAGCGCCTCCCCGCTCCAACAACGGTGGTAAGGATGTCATTCGGGGTCGGGTGAACCACGTGACGGCCGAGGACGTGCTGACAACTCCAGACGTCATCGTTGGTACGTTCCTCATTCATTCCATCCCTGCTACCATTTTGTTCGACTCTGGAGCTTCCCACTCGTTTATATCTGTGCCATTCGTGGGGAGAAATCAGTTGGGGGTAGAAAGGCTTAGGAACCCTCTGCTCATCACCACCCCTGGAGGGGTTATGACAGCAAAGTATTATAGTCCTGCCGTCCCTATAGAAATTCAGGGGATTCCTTTTCCCTCGGATCTGATTCTTCTAGACACCAAGAACTTGGATGTGATCCTTGGGATGAATTGGTTGGCTCAATTCCAAGGAGTAGTGGATTGTGCAAGACGCACTGTCACTCTGTACCGAGGGCCGGAACAACCGGTTGTTTTCTTTGCACCCCCAACCTCTGTCAGTAGTTCAGAACTTCATCAGATAGGACTGTCAGAAATCCCCATCATCAGAGAGTTCGGAGACGTGTTTCCGGAAGAACTACCCGGTATGCCGCCCAAGCGAGAGATTGAGTTCCGGATAGATCTTGCTCCAGGAACCACTCCTCTGTACAAGCGACCCTACCGTATGGCAGCAAATGAACTGGCCGAAGTTAAGAAACAGTTGGAAGAGTTGAAAGAAAAGGGGTACATACGTCCGAGTACTTCCCCCTGGGGTGCTCCTGTGATTTTTGTGGAAAAGAAAGACAAGACGAAGAGGATGTGCGTTGACTACAGAGCTCTCAATGAAGTCACCATCAAAAACAAGTACCCTCTTCCCCGGATCGATGATCTGTTCGATCAGCTTAAAGGTGCCACGGTATTCTCCAAGATTGATCTTCGTTTCGGATATCACCAATTACGTATTCGTGAAGAAGATATCCCGAAGACCGCTTTCACCACGCGATACGGACTGTATGAATTCACGGTGATGTCATTCGGTTTAACCAATGCTCCTGCCTTCTTCATGAACTTAATGAACAAAGTGTTCATGGAATACTTGGATAAGTTTGTTGTGGTTTTCATTGATGACATTCTGGTATACTCACAATCAGAGGAAGACCATCAGCACCATCTCCGTCTGGTGTTGGGAAAGTTGCGGGAACATCAATTGTATGCCAAACTTAGCAAGTGTGAGTTCTGGTTGTCCGAAGTCAAATTCTTAGGGCACGTGATATCTGCTAAAGGAGTTGCTGTGGACCCCGAAACAGTGACCGCCGTCACCGATTGGAAGCAACCCAAGACAGTCACTCAAATTCGCAGTTTCTTGGGTTTGGCAGGATACTACCGGAGGTTCATCGAGAACTTCTCCAAAATCGCTCGACCCATGACACAGTTGTTGAAGAAAGAAGAGAAATTTGTGTGGAGCCCGCAATGCGAGAAGGCGTTCCAAACTCTCAAAGAAAAGCTGGTTTCCTCGCCAGTGTTAATCTTGCCGGATACTCGCAAGGACTTCATGGTGTATTGTGACGCTTCGCGCCAAGGATTGGGGTGCGTGCTCATGCAGGAAGGTCATGTGGTGGCCTATGCCTCACGCCAGCTACGGCCTCATGAAGGCAACTACCCTACCCATGATTTGGAGTTAGCCGCGGTGGTTCATGCTCTAAAAATCTGGCGGCACTATCTCATTGGGAATCGCTGTGAAATATATACTGATCATAAGAGTTTGAAATACATCTTCACCCAATCGGATCTGAATCTTCGGCAGAGAAGATGGTTAGAGCTCATCAAGGATTATGATGTGGGAATCCACTATCATCCTGGTAAGGCCAACGTGGTCGCCGACGCCCTAAGTCGAAAAAGCCATTGCAACACTCTTAATGTCCGTGGCATTCCACCTGAACTTAATCAACAGATGGAAGCCCTGAACCTAAGCATAGTTGGTCGCGGATTCTTGGCTGCGTTGGAAGCCAAGCCTACCTTGCTCGATCAAATCCGCGAGGCTCAGAAGAATGATCCGGACATGCGTGGACTCCTCAAGAATATGAAACAGGGTAAAGCCGCTGGTTTCACAGAGGATGAACACGGAACCCTATGGAACGGAAATCGGGTATGCGTTCCAGATAACAGAGAACTTAAACAGCTGATACTTTAGGAAGCTCACGAAAGTCCTTATTCCATCCACCCTGGCAGTACGAAGATGTACTTAGACTTGAAGGAGAAATACTGGTGGGTTAGTATGAAGCGGGAAATTGCAGAGTTCGTGGCCCTTTGTGATGTGTGCCAGCGTGTCAAGGCAGAGCACCAACGACCGGCCGGACTTCTCCAACCTCTCCAAGTACCAGAATGGAAATGGGATGAAATTGGGATGGATTTCATCACCGGACTTCCAAAAACCCAAGGTGGATATGATTCTATATGGGTAGTTGTGGACCGATTAACCAAGGTAGCTCGGTTTATTCCTGTGAAGACCACCTATGGAGGGAACAAACTAGCCGAGCTCTACTTCGCTAGGATCGTGAGTCTCCATGGCGTTCCTAAGAAAATTGTATCTGATAGGGGAAGCCAATTCACCTCTCACTTTTGGAAGAAGCTCCAAGAAGAGCTGGGTACCCGATTAAATTTCAGCACCGCGTATCACCCGCAGACAGATGGACAGACCGAGCGTCTAAATCAGATCCTAGAAGATATGCTTCGCGCATGTGTCCTAGATTTCGGGAAGACCTGGGATAAGAGTCTCCCCTATGCCGAGTTCTCCTACAATAACAGCTACCAAGCCAGCATACAAATGGCACCTTATGAAGCGTTGTATGGGCGCAAATGCCGGACACCGCTCTTGTGGGACCAAGTTGGGGAAAGCCAAGTGTTCGGGACTGATATACTGAGAGAAGCTGAAGCGAAGGTCAGAACCATTCGGGATAATCTAAAGGTGGCACAGTCCCGGCAGAAAAGTTATGCAGATAACCGTCGCCGTAACCTGGAATTCGCAGTGGATGATTTTGTGTACCTTCGGGTCACGCCATTGCGAGGTGTACACAGGTTTCAGACGAAAGGGAAGCTCGCACCTCGGTTCGTGGGTCCTTTCCGTATCATTGCTCGACGCGGAGAAGTCGCTTACCAGTTGGAGCTGCCCGCCTCCTTGGGCAACGTGCATGATGTGTTCCATGTGTCGCAACTCAAGAAATGCCTTCGAGTGCCGTCCGAGCAGGCCGACTCAGAGCAAATTGAAGTTCGCGAAGACTTGACTTACGTGGAGAGGCCAGTGAAAATCCTGGACACCATGGAGCACAGGACCAGGAACCGGGTAATCCGTTTTTGCAAGGTCCAATGGAGCAACCACGCCGAGGAAGAAGCTACTTGGGAGCGTGAAGACGAGCTGAAGGCAGCCCATCCCGATCTCTTCGCCAGTTCTTCCGAATCTCGGGGTCGAGATTCCGTTTAAGGGGGGTAGGTTTGTCGCGTCCCAAAACGACTCTAAAATACATCCTCGAAATTATGCCTAGAATAATTAAAATCCGTGTGAAAGCCTCCAACAATTAAAATGTGCAAAGTTAAAAGTCAAATAAGGCTTGGAGAATTTTTGTATATTTCCTAAAAGCCTAAAATACGTAAATAAATTTTAGTGGAATTTTCAGAGCACAAATAATAATTATTAAGAAATAAACAAAGTTAAAATGGTTTTATAAAAAGAAAAGCTCAAAAAAGTCCTTTTTTTCCCCTCCCCCTCTTGGGCCGGCTCGGCCCATCTCCTTCCCCCTCCCTCTCCTCTCCCCGCGGCCCATTCGGTCTCCTCCCCGCGCGCGCGCCGCTGACGGGCAGGCCCGCCCGCCTCCCTCGCTGACGGGTGGGGCCCACCCGTCATCCCCTTCCTCCCGCCGCTCCCACCGCCTCGCCCGCGCCCTAGCGCCGCCGCCGCCGCGAATCCCGCCGCCCCCGTCCTCCCCGCGTGCAATCAATAGGGGGGAATTATTCCCCGGGATCCCCTCCCCCTTTCCCCCCATTTTTCCCTCTCTCTCTCTCCCTCGGATTCGTTTGGAAACCCCTCCCCTAACCTCGCCGGCGCCATTAATGGTGGCCGGGTCTCCCGCGCCCGTTTCCCCCTCCTCCGGCCGCCCTCTCTCACTCCCAACCCTATATAAACCCTCCCCGTGCCTCCCTCCACCATTTCCGCCACTCACCGCCCTTTCTCCCCGTCGGAATCGAGCTCGCGCCGTCGCTCTCTCTCTTCGCCGTCACCGTCGAGCTCCGGTCCACCGCCGTCGTCGCCCCGGACCACCTCCCACCTCGGCGCCGCCTCCTTCGGCTTCGCCGCATTCTCGCCGACCTCGTCCACCCCTCCGTTTCGGTCGCCGACCGCCGGAGCACCGTCGACCCTGTCCACCCGAGCTGCGCCGCCGCCTTCCTCCGCTCCGGTCGCCGTTTCCGTCGTCGCCATCGACCCGGGGTGAGCCGTGGACCGCCGCTTCGTTTCCCCCCTTCCCTTCCCTCTCTCCGCCGCCGCTCCGCCGTGCCTATGGCCGCCGCCGGCGACCATAGGGGCGCGGGCGCGCCGCCTCCCGCCGCTGCGCCGGCGTGGTCGCCTTCGGGCGCACCGAGCGGCTGCCGCGTGGGGCCCGGCTGTCAGCCGCCCGCGCCCTTAGGTGCGGCTGACGCGTGGGACCCACGGCGCCGGCCGGTGTGAGCCCGGGTGCGCCCGGTCCACCGTGGACCGTGGGGCTGCCGCGTGGGCCCCACTCCCGTGGACCCGGTCCGCGCGCCCCTCCCCTCGGCTGACGCAATAAATCCATTTTTAAATTAAAATTTAAATGAAGAAATTCGCAAATATTCATTTAAAGAGCATATAAACTTCAAATGGCCATAACTTGGCCATTTGAACTCGGAATTGGACCATTCAAGTCTCTAATTTTTCCTTAAGAAGTCAAGAACCCATTTTTGTGCTTTGTTCCTACTTGTTATATGGAGTTTATTAGAGTAAAAGCCTTTTCTTTTCCGTTGGTCGTGTAGACGCTGCAGCTTCGGAAGATCCGCTCTTCATGGAAGTTGAAGCCGGCGTTTGGGAAAGCGAGCAAGGCAAGTCACATCATCCTTGAACATATTGAATCCCAGTTTATGAAATTATTTTAATTTAAAATTATTGCATTACCGCTTTATTTAAATTCCCACGTTATCACTGTTTTATTTAGCCATGCTTATTTACCTTTGTTATGACCTTATTATTATTGTTATTGTTATTATTACCTTGTTCACCCTAGATTAAACAAAACCCCAACTAGTGGATACTCTACTCATGGTATCACTAGTATGATTTTAGGTAGATGCTAAGCTGTTTAATTAGGTAACATTAGGTGGTTTTACAACTTTAGACTTTGGGATATTCTCATCACCTGGACACACTGGAATTGTTGGATTATTGTGGAATTGGATTCACACCTCCCCCTCTATTCAAAATCCCCAAAATGGTTTTAGGCTGGGCTCGGGGTGCATGGTTTTGATAGTAGCACCTCGGCCATATAAGGACCGGTCTTCGGGCCTCTGTTGCAAAGCACTACCGTACTTCCACATGTCTAGTGGGTAAGGCTTAGTTTGTGGCTCAGTCTGGTTATAAACAAAAGTACACGGACGGAGATGGACGAAGTCGGGGGTCGATGGACATCTCTAGGACAAATGAAGGCTACACGAGCTGTGGCCCGGTAGTCGAGATGTCGTGGCACAGGGCCGGTGTCCTGCTGCTAGGGGCTCAGTCCTGCCTACCTGTCCCGGGGGTTCCGGCCGTAGGTGGGATTGGGTCGGTACTCTTGTCTATGGCTAGGATGGGTTGGAAACTATGTCACGTCTTCTGTCTGTATACCGTGGTGGTATGTGGCACGTGGTTACACGTGAGGAAGATGTGTCTTGTGGGTAAAGATGTACACCTCTGATCAGAGTATAACCTATTCGAATAGCCGCGCCCTCGGTTATGGGCAAGCCGAGCAATGTACCCAAGTTAGTGTTTTCATTCTTAAAACTTGCTTAACAACTAAAATGTGGAATGGTTGGCCTGGGTTGGCTTGGGACGAGCTGGGACCCAGGGTCGGGTTGCCGGTTCGGTCTGAATCATCGTAGGCCTTGGGTTAAGGCAGGTTTGTGTGGGTTCACGGCCTTGATAAATAATAATGTATAGTTCTAGAATCGTGTTTACAAAATAGCTTTGAGCAACTAAATGTCTTTTAATGCTGTTTACTGCAAACCCTAATCCTTTATATTATGATTCCCTTGTACTCCCTTGCATTTATTCTGCATTTGTGGGTGTGCCTTGTTGAGTACGGTGGTTGTACTCAGTCTTGCTCAATTTTTCCCAAACCCAGAAGAGGAGCCTCTGGAAGATGAAGGCTTTGGTGTCTAGCTCGTGCCTGCCGTCAAGCGCCTGTGGTCGTCGCCCTAGTCTTCCGCTGTTTCCTGTTTGTCTTTGTGTGTGCTGGGCCTTCGTCGCCCATGTAATAAATTAACTATTTACGCTTCCGCTTGATAAACTCTGAAATGTATCAACTCTTGGTGTACCTTGCCTCCTAGGACAAGGAATAATACACGCACGTAAGGAACGCCCGTTGGGTTAATTCCGATCGTGACACGGAGTACGCCAGTCGTCCGTTGTCTCTTTGTTCGCAACGACATTTGTGACCTCTGTAGCCCCCTTCGCGATGCTGGTATAGGCTGTGGTGCTTTCATTGTGCTTGTCCTTGACGGATGGTTTTGTCAAGACGTCCAGGAACGTTTCAGGCTCAAGCGGTTCTCGCCTGGAAGCGCGTCGTGCGAGGTTGTCTGGTTCGATGTTGTCTTTTCGATAGATATGCCAAACTTCGATCCTGTCGAACATGCGTTCCAATTTTCTGACCTCAGCTAGATATTTGGCGCTAACTCGGGGCTGGAGCACTTGTAGTCTTTGTGTACCTGGTTTGTGACCAACTCGGAGTCTCCCTTCACGACTAGTCGCTTGATGCCGAGTGCGGCTGTTGTTCTTATCCCTGCGAGTAGTCCTTCGTACTCGGCCATGTTGTTTGTTGCCCGGAAATTTAGATGGATTGCATGCTTGAATTGGTCCCCTGTGGGGAATGTCAAGATGAATCCGGCTCCTGCTCCTTGGCTGTTCAGTGCTCCGTAGAATGCCATTGTCCAGGTTTTGTTGTCCATATGGGTGGCTGGTCTATCCTCTGGGATAGTCCAGTCAGCTACGAAGTCGGCGAGGACCTGTGACTTGATGGTTGTTCTAGGCACGAAGTGGACATCGAATTGGCTTAACTCGACTACCCATTTGGCAATTCGGCCGACCATGTCTTTATTCCTGACAAGTTCACCCAAAGAGGAGGAGATAACGGTGACCTTGTGAGCCTGGAAGTAGTGGCGTAGCTTTCTCGAGGTCATAACTACAACATAGAGCAATTTTTGGATCGGTGGGTATCTGATTTTTGTGTCGCGGAGGGCCTCGCTTACGTAGTACATGGGATGTTGTACTTTTTCCCTCTCTACGACGATAACCGTACTCACAGAATAAGGTGTGGCAGCGATATACAGGAATAATTCTTCATTCATGTGAGGAGCAGCGAGTACAGGGGGATTTGGCAAGTAGCGCTTGAGCGCAATAAATGCGTTCTCGGCTTCTTGGTTCCACTCGAATTTATCCTGCTTCTTGAGCAGGGCGAAGAAAGGTTGTCCTCGTTCTCCTATCCTCACGACAAATCGGCTTAGCGAAGCCATGCATCCTGTCAGCAGCTGGACCTCCTTGAGCCTTGTGGGCGACTTCATGTTCTCGATCACCTTGATCTTCTCGGGATTTGCCTCGACTCCTCGTCCTGAAACCAAGAAACTGAGAAGCTTTCCTGACGGTACTCCGAACGTACACTTCTCCGGGTTGAGCTTCATTTGGTATCTTCGGAGGTTGTCGAGCGTTTCCCTGAGATAATCGATTAGTGAGTCGCTCTTCTTGGTCTAGACGACGATGTCGTCTACGTATGCCTCGACGTTTTGTCCAAGCTGAGTACTGAGTGCTCCCTGAATCCTGCGCTGATATGTGTTGCCTGCGCTTATTAATCCAAAGGGCATCTTGGTATAGCAGAATACACCGAAAGGTGTGATGAACGCTGTCTTCTCCTCATCCTCTTTTGCCATGCTGATTTGGTGGTAACCGGAGTAAGCGTCAAGAAAGCTTAATAGCTCACAACCAACCGTTGAATCCAACAATTGGTCTATTCCAGGAGGAGAGAAGTGGTCTTTGGGGAACTCCTTGTTGAGATCGGTGAATTCGACGCACATCCTCCACTTCCCGTTGGCTTTGCGTACCATTACTGGATTTGCGAGCCACTCTGGATAGAGGACTTCTCTTATGAAGCCAGCTTTGAGAAGTTTGTCGAGCTCTTCTCGTATGGCTTGTTTTCGGTCGGGCGCAAATCTCCGCAGTTTCTGCTTAACTGGCTTGGCATCGGGTCGCACCATGAGTTTGTGCTCAATCACCTCCCTGGGTACTCCCGGCATGTCTGACGGTTGCCAAGCAAACACGTTTGCATTGTCTCGGAGGAAGGTGATGAGCGCGAGTTCCTATTTGTCGTCCATCGATGCCTCGATCTTGATGGTTTTGTCGGGGTTGGAGCTAGACAACGGAATGATCTTGATTGCGCCATCTGGTTTTGGTGTCTTCTTGGGCTTGCTCACTTTCTTGGGGTTCTCGGTTGTGGCGGGCGGGTTGGGAGTATGCTCGACCATGTCAAGGCTCCGTTTGTCGCACTGTACCGCCAACTTGGCGTTCCCCTGGATAGTGATTGTCCCTTTTGGTCCTGGCATTTTTAGCACTTCGTATGCGTAATGCGATGCCGCCATGAACTTTGCGAGTGCAGTTCTCCCAATGATAGCATTGTATGCGGTGTCGAACTCTGCGACATCAAAGGTGATCTGCTCCGTTCGGAAGTTTTCGGCGTGTCAGAAGGTGACGGGTAGCGTGATTTTTCCCAATGGTTTAGACGACGACTCGGAGGTGATTCCATGGAAGGGCTGATCTGTGGGCGTCAGCTCGCTTCGAGGTATTCCCATCACGTCTAAAGTGCTGGCGAAAAGCAGATTGATCGAGCTCCTGCCGTTGATGAGAACTCTCGCCACCTTTATATTCCGAATAGTGGGTTCGACCACGATCGAATATCTGCCAGGTGTAGTCGCGATCTTGAGATGATCCGCTTCCGAGAATTCGATCTTGTGTTGGGATCACTTCATCTTGGTAGTAGTCGTCTGTGAGGTGGAGCAGACTTCGTGTTCCGCTTTCTTGTACTCCCTCTTAGAGGTGTACGACATGGATCCGCCGAAGATGTGGGAGACATGTAGGTCGTATTCTAGAAAGGTGGAGTCAGGGTTGTCGGTGGCGGCCTCTTCTGCAGTTTCGACGACTCGTACTCGCTTCCTTCTTTCGATCGCTAGTTGTCTCGTGAGCTCCTTTTTGATGACATAGCAATCCTCCATGGCATGATTGCATGTCTTGTGGATTGGGAACCATGCCTTGCACGAGTCTTCGTTCTGGGGGTTGGAGCGTCTGGACGATTCCACTTGCTCTGTGGCAAGGACTTCTCCCGAGGACTTGCGCTTCCCACTCTTGCGACTTCTCTTTTTGCTCGACTCTTGTGCACCCTTGTCGATCGACTTCTTCTTCTCATCTCCCACCTTGCTTTTTCCTTCCTTGTGCCTCAGAGCATCGTCTGCATGGGTGCACCTATCGATGATCTCGAACAGCTTTCGGGCATATGTGATTCGGCGCGTCGCTAGCTCCTGGGTTGTGTACCGATCTCGGTCGCCTGATTTGAATGCTCGGATAACAGAAGCATCAGTGATCTCGGGGATCGTATTTTTGCACTCATTAAAGCGCCGAATATAGTCCCTCAATGACTCGCCAGGGTTCTGACTTAGAGTGTGCAGGTCGTCTTCGATCGCGTGACGCTTGTTTGTCCCTTGGAAGTTGGCGACGAACTGCTGCCACAAATCTTCCCACGAAGAGATTGAGTTTGGAGGGAGATGAACGAACCATGTACGAGCGAAACCTTTCAACACGACTGGCAAATAATTAGCCAGGGCATTGTCGTCTGCACCAGCGGCATAGAGAACTATGGAGTAGACTTGCAGAAATTCTTCTGGGTCTGTACTTCCATCATATTTATCAATCGATCCCGGCCGGAACTTCTCGAGCCATCACACGTTGCGAAGTGCGGGCGTGAATGCCCTGCGTGCGTTGCATGGGATAGGGTGTGGCCCGTGGTCGCAACGTCGTCGTGGAGGCCGATCCGAAGAGGATGATGAAGACGAGGATGATGGGTCGCTTGGGTCAGGAGCTTGGCTTCTCGAGCGATGATCACGTCCTTGATCTCGACTCAGGTGAGGAGATTGGGAGTTTCGATCTCGTCGGTTGTCACCGTCCCTCTCCTGTTGTCGGCGATTATTCTCCTGATCTCGATCGTTGTTGTCGCGTCGGTCATTATGGGGCCAACGGTCTCGGTTTTCGTTGGGGGTATTTCCTCAGCCATCGTCTCTTTCCAGCCGCGAGGGAGAGCGATGACGGTGTCGCCAATGCGCAGTGCCATCCTCACGACGAGAAGGGGAGCTATGGCGATGACGGTCGTTGTCATTACGATCCCACCGGTTCCGCTGACGCCCGTTTAGGTGTTCGCGAAGATCGCCATCTTCACAGCGCGGCGGTGTAGGCTCTCGTCTTTCTCGAGGTGAACGGTCGCCGGAGGCATGTCTTCTACCGAGGTCTTCTCCATCCGCGTCCTCGGTGGGTCGCTCTCCGTCCCTGCGCGGCTCTGGGCCACCTGCGACTTCAACAAATGCGGTATTGAGGTTTGTCAGTCTCGCGTAGTCGCTCTGCCCATTGGCTAGCGCCTGGGTTTGTTGCTGGATCAAAAGGACTCTCCCTCAATATCGCATCCAGGTTCCGTAATTGGTGAGCCGGCGTTCTCGCAACTGCGGACGGGCTTGTCTCAGTATTGTCGACCACATTCACATCTCTGGGTGACTGCGAAGAGGATTCGTAGCCTTCCAAGAGGTGTAACACGGATGGCTCATTTGCATCGACGAATCCCACAAACCGATCTGGAACCGGTGCCGCATCTGGTTCCTTGGCAACGCACGTGGTTTGAACTCGTGGTTGTTGGACGCGATGATGTGCTGATTTGAGGGTCCTGATGAAGATTCTGCAATTTGTGAGATCATGAGATCTAGATCTATGGATCGGCTAGTAGGTGGTTCCCGTTGGTGAAGTGCGCTGAATTCCTCGTTCCCAACAGGCGTAGAGTTCAGCTTGCACGTGGAGTATCACTAGACAGTTCTCGAGAGTATGTTTGGTTGTCTTATGCATAGGACACCAAGTTCTCGGTTTTAGGGTGGTCATCCTTGTCGGCTATGATATTTCACATGGAGGGTGAAATTCAGCTGCCTGAGGGTTCCTCCCAGGTGTTGGGGCCATCGATGTTCCGTTCTCTACCTGAGTGGGAGGAATTGTCGGCGGGTTGTTGTTTCTCTCAGTCTTTGCCATACCTTTCTCGCTCCCAATGATGATTGGGCCAGTCGAGATGGGTGTAACGGTTTAGATCGGAAAGACAATGGATCCGACTTGAGTCCACACCAGCGGTGTCGAGGTAGAGGCTCCTTGATCGACGCTGGCAGTGGCATTGTTGTCGGGAAGTCTTGAAGTCATACTAGTAGATCCTTGAGCACCAAGTTCCCCTACCTGGCGCACCACTGTCGACGAGTGATACTCGTGGACCGGATGAGTAGAGTATTGGGGTATGTTGGAGTAGGGGTCCCTTTTATACCGTGGAATACCTTGACCCCCAAGTAAGGCTTAGGGATATGTAAATTGACATGATATAACCAGATATTTTTTCCCCTCCGAGTAGGACTCCGGCAATTTATTAACTCATAGAGATATTTTCCATAATTTGAGATAAATTTCTAACGGCGTATACGGAAACGACCCGTACACGTGAGGGTATACCTTTTCAGTATATTTCATAAATCATAGGACAGAGGGTATGCCTTATCCGTAATCCTGACAGAGTACAACTCACTTTCATATTTATACTACTCTCAAGTAGGTTTAGAATATAGGAAGAGAGTGTGGGGAAGCTCCGAAAGTAGTGCCATAGATGTTGAGTTCTCTCAGGGAGAGTTTCGGAGAAGTGTCAAAGATGTCAGCACTCTCTCCTTTGGAGTCCTATAGAAGTCCTAGAGTTGTCTGCACTCTCTCCGATCTTGTACCTCTATAGATGCTTCTTTTATATAATTAAGAATTCTTCATTTCCTTTGGTATTTTTTTCTTATTTAAGTAAGATATATTCTCATCATTACGGGTCCATTACTTAGTATTTATATTAAGTACTCTAGATATAAAAGGAAGTTCTTGGCTGAGGCTAGAGTACTGATCAATAACATAAATGTAGTGTCTAGGTCAGAGGTTATTTGTTGTGTGCTCCACGAAAAGTGAGTTAGGTGGCATGTGGTGACAGTCCTATCAATCCTTCGTATTTCTCTATTCGGGTACTTCACAGAGCTATAGACTGGACTCCCTTGGCAGACCAGGGGTGAACCAGTGCCCGAAGCAATTCATACAGTTTTACCTTTAATTAATTAAGATTATTAACCATAGGAATCCTCTTTATCCTAAGCCTAACATTTAGTTGTTGTCATTGGATTAATCATGTTCTTATATTATATACACACGTTCCCTGTGATTCAATACCCTTGTAATACTCTGAGGTGAAGTGCTATATAGGTATCCATTCGCTTGTAGAGTTATCTATGACCGTAACAAATACTAATAGTCGGACTGTAGTTGTCTGGTCGATCGGATCGGCGGTCCCGAGACCAAGTCCAATTAAGGCTTATGCTTCCTTTCTAGGGTCTGATGTTTCTTGAGTCGTAATTGATTTATAAGCCAAATAGGGCGTGGAGAAGGCCTAACCGGTTTCATTCTATTCTAATCTTCGACTCTTACACAATCGATCGAATTGTTCTTTTACCTTTACTTTTTAACCATGTTTTCTATTTTACACAAGTTTGGCTAACTTTGTCAATTAACCATGTTTTCACCACTGGAGCTTGACATCCTTTGTAGATTTATCCTGTAAATCTTCTGATTTGCCTACGAGATAGGTGGCTATCTTCAAATCTATCTAAATCGGCTCTGGTAACCGGCTTTGATCTTTTCTAAATCTATTTTGATCAAGGTGGTTGGCCTTCACGAACACCACAAATCAATACGTAAGTCTGTATTGATCGGAAAAGGTGCCAAAAGTGATATTGTCTATCGTGGCCTACCATAATTAAGACATGGGTTGGTGGGAAAGTGTTTAGAGTATCCTACATTCTAGGCTGAGGGTGTGTTTAGTTCCCGCCAAAATTAAAAATTTGATTGAAATTAAAATGATGTGACGGAAAAGTTGAAAATTTATGTGTGTAGAAAAGTTTTGATGTGATAGAAAAGTTGAAAGTTTAAAGAAAATGTTAGGGACTAAAGTAGCCCAGAGTGTCTTGATCGTGAGGAATGGATGGTCGTCTTTCGTGCCCTACCACAATTAAGACACGGCTAGCTCTGTTCGATGTACAGTTAAATTACTGTATATCTTTTTTTTTCTATATTCCTTGTTACAACCCATAAAGTGCAATTACTACTATCAAACAGCCATCATATTAAGCCATGTCATCATCAATTTATTATTAGTTGAATTTCATCTGGACGTCTTGCGTTACTCATTTTCTTACTGTCCACAAGCATATTTGTTGAGAAATAAGCATAACCTAAGGGTATTCCCATATTCCGATACAAATAATTTTTCTATTCGTTATATTTCTATACAAACAACTATGCAATATTATTTAGGCTAACAAACTTAACTTTTAGAGCCCAAAAAAATTTAAGCCCGATTAAGAACTTCTACTTTGGAGTATTATCTAGAAATTACCATAGTTGAGACATTCAAGATTGATGGTGAGATGGCTGGAAATTGATAAAATAGATTCTAAGTTTTTTCACGTGAAGCGAAGAGACAACAGATGGAAGGCGATTCCGGTACTCACGCAGTCACGCTCTGGTAAGTCGCTTATTCACGCTCTGGTAAGTCGCCTTGACTGATCTGCTCGCTAGGACTCGCCCTGTCTTCAACCACCATCTGCCAATTGCCATCACTCATTTAACAGGTACATTTAAATCATTTTCCTTCTTTACTAATTTGTCTTTTAAATGGTACGGTTACATTATTTCCGAACAGAGGTCGACTCTCAATATTTAATATGTATATATATCTATAACTAATATAAATATTCGTATTTTTTCGGTCGTCACATCTAATTTTCGTCCGTTTTTAGTCCATGCACAATCTGATTCGATTAGCAACAGGGATAGAAAAAATTGCAAAAAAAAATGCAAAAAAAAAACACCGCCGCCGGAGGAGAAGAGAGGCGGCGAAGGGAGCGCCGCTGCCGGAACCGCCCGCGGTGGCCGCCACCGTCGACGGATCCACCCTCGGACGAAGCCGACGCCGACGGGGAGAGGGAGAGGAAGATGGAGGGGGAGGGACGGCTGTCTCCGCCGCACCCCGCCGTTGCTGCGCCGTGCCGGCGAGACGGGAAGGAGAGCCGCTGCCGCTGCCGCAGCCCTCCATCGTCGCGCCGTACCGGCAAGAAGGGAGGGAGAAGGGAAGGGAAGCGGCGCCGGTGGTGGGAGAGGCGGCCGGCTGGGGGAGGGGGAGAGGCGGGAGATGGGGAGAGGGAGCGGCGCCGCCGGAGGGAGGGAAGGGGAAGCGGCGCCGGTGGTGAGAGGGGGAGGGGGAGAGGCGGTGTCGGGAGTGGGGTGGGGGACGAGGCCTAGCGGCTTGGGGGGCGGGGGGGAGGGGTAGGGAGGGTTAGGGTTAGGGTTAGAGTTTTGATAAGGCCGTGGGCCGACCGGAAGGGATGGAAATAAGTCTATTTTAGGTCCCTCGGGCCGGAAATAAGTCTAAATAAGTGTATATTAAGTCCCTCAGGCAAAAAAAAAAAGAGAAGTTTATTTTTAGTGCTTCATTTTTTAGAAGCATTTACATTTATAGTTATTGAATGTGTTTATTTCTAAGCAAACCTAAAAGGAAGGATTTTCTTTCTTTTTCCAATTAAATAATTATTAAATGATGTTTGTATTATTAAAATTAGCAATTAAGCTCTGAAAATTCCAATAAAATTCCAAAGAGCGTAACTAATCATGGAGAATTTAATAAAATTAAATTTAACAATGTCATTTTATTTCTCACACTTGCTTTACTTGTAAATTTATTTAATTATACACATACCTACTTAAAAATACCAAATATTTCAGCAAATTTGTATTTTAATTAATTGCATATTTTTTCTGATCTGTGCGCTTCCCGGTGCAACGCACGGGCACTTTTGCTAAACCAAACAACAATTTTGATCAATATACACACTCCGTAATCACCCGGTGCAACGCACGGGCACTTTTGCTAGGAAAGTTTATATATGTATGCATACAAAGTTCGTATACATAGTATATATATAAACTTTGTATACATATGTATGCAAACTTTGTTGACATGTATATATTTTTTATACATTAAAAGTCTATACATATTAAAAAATAGGAAAAAGTGCGAATTACCCCCGAACTATCACCGTCGGCCGAATTACCCCTGAACCACAAAACCGGACATTCTTCACCCCCCAACTATGCAAACCGAACGAATTACCCCCCTCGACCTAATCCGCGGTAGTTTTGGTCTACGTGGCATACATGTGGCCGTCCAGTCAGCATTTTATTTGTTTTAAATGGTGGGACCCACAAGTCATACCACTCTTTCTCTCTTCCTCCATCCCTCTTTCTCTCTCTTCTTCAGTCAGCAGCGGGCAGTGCTGCACACGCCGGCACGCCATGGTGGAGAGGTGAGCGCCGGCGGAAGCGTCGGCGAGGGGATGCGATGGGCAGCGGCGCGCGGGGGCGGGCCGGTGGTCGGTGCGCACAGCGGCGCGCAGGGAGGTGGAGGGGATGGGGGAGAGGCGGGCGCCGGCGTCCATCGCGGAGAGGCGGGCCATCGTGGCGCCGGCCGGCAGCATCTTGAGGACGGCGGCGTGAGGCCGCAGCGGTGGTGGTCCAGGCAGAGCACGAGCGCAAGGAGGCGGAGCGGTCGGCTGAGGTAAAGCTCGCGGTGGCTGAGGTGGAGACGGACCGAGCGAGCGGCGACGGAGGCGGAGGCCGTTGCGCGACTGCCTCCTCGCGGACCTCGCCCGTGGCGGCGGTCGGCGCCACGACGGCCCACCTCTCCGCTAAGGCCGCCTCTCCCCCATCCCTTCTACCACCCCGCGCGCCGCCGTGCACGCTGACCGCCGGCCCGCCGTTGCCACCATCCGAAGCTTACTCTCCGCCGCGCCCCATCCGCGCCACTCCCGCCGCCGCCTGGAGCGCCCCCCTATTCGCGCCCGCCGCCGCTCGCCGCCGACCGGTTCCCCTCCCCGACTCACCCGCTGCTGGCCGGAGCCGCGCCCGCTGCCGCTCCCGTCAATGCTAACAGCACACACATAGAGGATGGGAGGGCGCCTTCCGCCTCCCATCTTGAGGACGCAACTCAATCACTCGATCCGTGTGTACGCGACGCGATGCTTGCAAAGCAGTTGCAATCAACGTATGCCGTCACGCGCCCGCCGCGACGGGGAAGCCAATGCAGCGGCACGTCGACGGGAACATGGCGAAGAGGAAGCTATCCGCCACGCCGGCCGCCATGGGCACTGCCGCGAGCAACTACCTCGTCGCCGGTGACTCCACCGGGTAGAAGTGCGCCACCACGTTGTGGTCCACCATGGCCACGGCCAGGAACACCGCGAACGACAGTGCGCCGTGCAGCACGTCGCGCGCGCCGAGCCTGTACCTGTTGTCCCTCGGCGGCAGCGAGCCGGAGCCGTCGATGAGGCGGAGGCGGCCGCTGGGCGTGACGAAGTCGTAGCGCACGGCGCCCGTGCCGTCGCGGTAGCTGTTGGAGAAGCAGAGCAGGAAGCAGCAGAGTGCACAGGCTCCGACGAGGCAGGCGGTGAGCGCGCGGTTGGCGGCCGTGCAGCTGCCGTCCGCGGTAGAGGACGGCGAGAGCACCCCGAAGGCGAGCACGACGCTGGTTGGGAGGTGCTTCGCGAGGTCGGCCGTGCTGTTCAGCGCCTTGCAGACGAGGCTCGGCGTCGCCTGCGCTAGCGGTTGCATCGTCTGGCCGTCGTCCGATGACGTCAGCAGCGGCGCCTTCGCCTCCGGGGACTCCTCGTCGCTGCCGCTTGGCCGCGACGCGATCACGAACAGCCATCACGAACAAGAACAATGACTAGCTTACTTACCGGCAGCGGCGGCTCTACCTGTGGATGCCGCAGACGCCGTCGTCGCCGTCGACGCTGCCGTAGGGACGACCGTCGCCGAGAGGGAGGGAGGGACGGCCGTCGAGGCCGACGGGGAGAGGGAGAGGGGGAGGGAGGGACGGCCATCTCCGCCGTCTCCGCCGCACCCCGCCGTCGTCGCGCCGCCCGCACCCCGCACCCCGCCGTCGCCGTCGCCTGCGCCGTGCCGGTGAGACGGGAGGGAGAGGGAGCGGTCCACCGTCGCTGCCGCACCCCACACCCCGCCGTCGCCCGTGCCGTGCCAGTGAGACGGGAGGGAGAGGGGGAGAGGGAGAGGTCCGCCGTTGCCACCACACCCCGCCGTCACCCGTGCCGTGCCGGTGAGACAGGAGGGAGAGGGGGAGAGGGAGCGACGCCGCCGCCCGCCGGAGGGGAGGGGAGGAGAAGCGGCGCCGGTGGGGAGAGGGGGAAGGGGAGAGGAGGCGTCAGGGGCAGGGGAGGGGGCCGCCAGAGGGGAGCGGGAAAGGCGGCGTCGGGGGCGGGGGAGGCGGCCGGCTCGGCTATGGGGGAGGGGGACGCCGGAGGGGAGTGGAGGGGGAGAGGCGGCATTGGGGGCGGGGGAGGCAGCCGGCTCGGCTGGGTGGAGGGGGAGGGGGAGGGTTAGGGTTTCATCTATTTCAAAATGATCTGAGCCGTCCGTCAAAATGAACGATTGAGATCGATCGAGGGTTTGGGCCGCACCACTTGGACTGCACGCGGGCTAACTGTCCAGCTAGCGAGAGAAAGAGTATAGGGATATAAATTAGACTTTGATCGCTTGCGGGCTGAAGAAGAAAGTGGGCTGAAAAAGGCCCATAGAGATAAAAGAATTTTTATTTAGATTTTTATTTAAATAAACACTAAAAAGATATTTGTATTATCAAACTTAGCAATTAAGCTACGTAAATTCCAAAAGAATTTCAATGAGTAATTAATGATATTGAAAATTTAATAAAAATTAAATCCAACCATAACATTTTATTTCTCACACTTACTTTACTTATAAATTAATTTAATTGTATACCTAACTACTTAAAAAATACCCAAATATTTCCAACCATAACATTTTATTTCTCACACTTACTTTACTTATAAATTAATTTAATTATATATCTACCTACTTAAAAAATACCCAAATATTTCAGAAAATTTGTATTTCATTTAATTAGAATTTAATATGTTCTAATTCAATTTTATCTTTTTTTTCTTTCCGTTGCAACGCACGACCAGTTTTGCTATAATTTCAAAGAGTGTAATTAATATTGCAGAAAATTTATATTTTATTAAATTAGAATTTAATATGTTTTAATCCAATTTTCTCGTTTTTTCTTTCGCGATGCGAACTAAGCAGGAATATTTTTATCCATCTTGATTATCATTAGCGCAATGAATAATTTACCTATCTTAGAACATTATTATATACATGTTAACGGTGTACTTTATAGAATTTAACCGTTCCTTTACCCGTAACGAAGCACGGGTATTTTGCTAGTTAATATAAAATCATGGGAAGGATGTGTGCGTGTGTGAACACTAAAGATTAATAATTCTCCGTGATTGAGGAAGCATGAAACTCATTTCAGAAAAAGAAAATGCTAATTATGATTTTCGGGACAATGCTCTAAAGCAATTAATGATTGGTAAAATGACAGCATGGTTCAGCATAACCTCACGTCATTTTGTACTAGTACGTATTGGCTCATTAATTAAACGAGATGGGTGTTTGTATCGCGAAGAGCAGGTACAATAGCAGCAGTCTATAAACTACTTATAAACATAATTTAAAGATATAAAAGAAAGAGAGCGTAAAGCAACAGGTTACAGATATGTAGCTAGCTGCAGCGTGCACTCTAATACATAACGTGTGTACGATAGGTGGGATCAGATATTAATAATATAATAAACAACTATTGAATTGACTGTTATATTGGCTATAGATAATTTAAAGTTAGTAGTGGCTACACTATTAAACACTTGCTCGAAGCCAATTCGATCGCAACGGATTACTCGTCAAAAATTAACGAGTCAAAAAGAATAGGAAGGACAAACGCATAAGGTTGCTATCGGATTAATGAGTCGAACGTGACAGGTAGGTAGAGCTGTAAACTGCTTAGGGTATTCACAATGCGCTAAAAAGCAAGCAATAAGTAATAAATGCACCCATTGAAGATAATAGCAACATCCAGGCAGTAGTTAGTTCTACTGTCGGCAAAAGAGAAATAAAATATAGGCAAAATCAATTCTTTGATTGTAACTCATATCTAGATCGATCTTTTCTAGGACTGGATAAGAGCACTCTATAACACATGTATATCTTAGCAATAGACTAGATTAATAGTAAACCTCTTTAATAGTATGTCTACATGGGTATCTATAGCTCTCTAATCTATTGTCTCGTTTTTCTCTATAGACTATCTCCAGGTTAGTAGATAGTTTTGCTCTCTCTTCATTTAATCTCTTCCAAGTAGAAAAATATGCTGACATGGATCTCTTGTAAAGAGCATATAGATAATTATTGCGGGTGTCCTAATAGACAAGTCTTATTCCAACAATTAATCGTCCTACTCGATCCCTGAGCTACGTTCTTTTGTGCTGTTCCCTTTGTTGTTCTGTACTGCTCTCCAAGAGAAAACATGAAGATGGCTAACATGAATGGGACTTTTATGGCATAAATACAACAAACAAACAAGTTTTTTTTAGGATTCCGCACCCACATTTGTAAACAGAGATCGATGCAGAAATTCATAGTATATTATTACAAGTTCTTTTTTATGAAAAAACAACTGCATATTCCATACTGCGTCATGTTAATATAATATAAATATATACTCTCAGTATTGTCATCAAGTGTATTGTAGTATGTACGATAGAGAGAAAGATAAAATAATTATACAAAGTCGTCAAGCCATGATTGCCATGTTCGTTACGAACTACAAATTTTCATACCCAAAAGTGAAATATAATGCGACCAGATGACAAAACAATGAAATATATAATTTCAAGTTACTCAGCCTATTGCTAAACCTCTCCATCCGGAATTGTATCCTCTGACTTCGGCCTTCCTTAACATTACTCTGTAATTACTCTGTAGCCACCCTAATCTACCGTCCAGCAGCAATCCAACGACTCGCTCTCAGATGCCTCGCGTGGTGTGGTGCACCCTGCCCGGTGCTGGCTCGGCTCTCCTACCCAAGGCTTGGCTTGCTCGCTGTTTTGGGAGACAGCAGGACGCGCGAGACGGTGAGAACTGCGCGAAAATTTCCTGCAATCTAAATTTCATTTAGAGAATAGATACTGGTGGACAAACCCTTTTTAGTCCCGGTTCATAACCACCTATAGTCCCGGTTAAAATAACCGGGACTAAAAAAAGGATCTTTAGTCCCGGTTGGAGTTACTAACCGGGACTAAAGATCAGTCCCGGTTAGAGTTACCAACCGGGACTAATGTTCTTTTTTTCTTTTTCTTTTACTGATGCATGCATGATTTCGAGCCCCACAAATCATTCTAACACCACATATCATTCACAAAATCCCCAAATACATCAAGCTGCATTTTCTATCTCCAAATACATCACAAATCATTCACAAAATCACAAAATCATCCCCACAAATTCATTCACACATCACACATCACACAGATCAGAAAAAAAATCACATCGCATAGATCGGCCGCACAGATCAGAAAAAGAAATCCACATCGCATAGATCGGCGGCACACATCGCACAGATCAAGAAAAAACCACATCGCAGAGATCGGGTGCCGGCCGTCCGCCGCCTCGCCGGCCTCCGGCCTGGCCGCCTCGGGCTCCGCCGCCGCCTGCCGCCTCGGCGGCCGGTGCCTGCCCGCTGCCGCCTCAGGCTCCGCCGCCCGCCCAGGGAGCGCCGCCACCTCGTTGGCCGCCTGCTCGGCCGCCCAAGGAGCGCCGCCGCCTCGCTGGCCGCCTGCTCGGATGCCCGCCTCGCCTGCCTCGCGGGCCGCCGCCTCGGCCGGCTGCCTACCCGGCTGCCCGCCTCGCCTGCCTCGCGGGCCGCCGCCTCGGCCGCCTGCCCGGCCTCACGTGGTAGGAGGAGGAGGAGGAAGAGAAGAGAAGGGAGAGGAGAAGGGATGGAGGAGGATAAGGATGGAGAAGGGATGGAGAAGGATGGAGAAGGGATTAATGAGAGGGGAGGGGAAAGAAAGGGGGAGAGACCGAGGCGGCCGGGCGGGGCAGTGGCACCAGCTCGCTTGATTTTTTTTGTCCCGGTTGGTATAAACAACCGGGACTAAAGATGGATACCAACTGGGACTAAAAAAGAATTGGGGTCTAACTCGGTCCGATAACTTTTTGAACCAGGACTAAAATTGATCTTTAGTCCCGGTTGGTGTTACCAACCGGGACTAAAGATCAAAAATTTTTTAACCGAGACTAAAAATAATCTTTCGAACCGGGACTATTGTGGATTTTGGACGACCGAGCAAAGATGGTTTCTCCACCAGTGAGATTGGTTATTAGAATAGCTTTTTGGATAATAGCTTTTGGAGAATATCTATTGTCATTGAAGTGCAAAGTTATGGGAATTGCAACTCTGGACAACAGATCATTTTGTCATTTTGTGCATTTCTGAACTTGCAACAATCAACATTACTTTTTATTCAATTCCAAGAAAAAATACAACACAATGTCAATCTGTATACAGGTTCAAACGAAAAAGAAAAATAAAATGAAGCTGGAAACGCTAGTGTTACAATCATGGTGCAGTCATAACATAAAACGTGAACAGCTAGCCAAAGCAGAACTAGAATTCTACAATGTCTGAAGTCAGCTGCCCCTCCTGCTTGAAGTTGCTGATCCATGACACCATCTTGTCCAGAATCATCTATAACAAAAATCTGTCCCTTGTTTACCATTCCGTCGACGAATTTAGGATTCGTGCAACATTTCTTCGGTGGAAGTCACAAAAATATGTGTAGAACATTGCCTGTGATTGAGAAAGTCACAAAAATATGAATGCAGTCATATAGACTACAGGTCACAAGTAGAAGCAAAAAAGTAGGCAGTCAATCTGAAATGATTCAGTAAGCAGTACATTGCTACAAACAGGGC
The DNA here is from genome assembly GCF_034140825.1 of Oryza sativa Japonica Group. Classification (NCBI taxonomy): domain Eukaryota; kingdom Viridiplantae; phylum Streptophyta; class Magnoliopsida; order Poales; family Poaceae; genus Oryza; species Oryza sativa. Next base: position 12,989,023 of record NC_089046.1, read on the forward strand.
AAGAGGTCGGCGTCCTGAGCTTGGCGAGTGCGTCGGCCACCGCAGCCATGAGGCACCTGAGCCTACGCAGCTGCACCGTCGCCTCCTACCTCCCTCTCTCCAGCCGCCGCCCTAGCCCTGCTTGCCCGTGGGAGCCCGCCTGCCGCCGATGGAGTCGCCGCCTGACCTCGCCTTCAGCCCTTGACCTGCTGCGCGCCGCTCTGCCCTCCCTCGTTCCAGCCGCTGCCCGAGCCTCTGACTTCGGCCTTCCCTGACGTTACTCTGCAGTCACCCTGATCTGCCGGAGCACAAAATTTGAAAGACGCTATTGACTAAATTCATGGCAACCGGAGCACAAAATTTGAAAGACATTCAATAATCAACAACTCTGCCCCAATAATCGCACAGACTAACTATAAAGATTATGGGTATCATATACCCACATAGCTGGTTTATCCGACTGGATATAGGGGATAGATTATTTTTATGGAACATGTAATGAGCCATGACTTGGGTATTATATTTCCTTATGTATTATGGAATGACCCAAAGTCCTGGTTCCGTAATATAGCAAAGTAGATTAAGGAAACTGATATCGTATCTGGCTTGGTTTCTCTATTTGTAACCTTACTCCCTCCAACCTATATAAGGTGGATAGGAAGCCCTCAAAGGGCAACCACACTCAAGATCGTCAGATCAATATAGACTCGATGGATACAAACCCCAAACATGAGCAGGGTATTACCTCTCATCGAGAGGGCTTGAACTTGTCTAAATGATTGTCTGTTCATCCATCCACGTTTAGGTTTCGTTCGCTACCCTATTATTAGGGCTGATTTCTAGATTGAGCACTAACATGTACATTGAAACATGTGAATATAATTGGAGCACAGTTACAGCATCTTCTTTTCATCAAAAATAAATAGTTTGACAGACTAACATCTATATAGACCACCATTTCAGCTACCCCACCCAAAGTTTGTTTCTCAAAGTGTGGGCTCCCAGTTTTGTACACTGGAAACCCCATGTGTCTTACAATAGCACTCCCTAGATCAATAGGTGGTACACACATGGCACAGTCGTATATCACAAGCAGATCGACATCGTTATACAGGCCTTTTACTGAATTAATAATACAGGGGTAGCCCAAATGGGAACCGAACAGAGCAAGCATGGTCATGTACATTATAAACTACTAAAAGAAATAGATGAGATAGCGGAAGCGAAGCAGCGGTGGTCCATCTAATTCCACAAGCATCGACTGGCAAACCTAGGTCCCTATTCCATCGTATTCGACATCTTCTTAACAGCACAGCACACATGTGGTTGACTCCAACTCCTTTCTAAAAGATTTAAATTAAGTAAGGGTGAGTACAAACGTACTCAGCAAGCCACCATAGGGATTCAAGGATGGCTTGGTTTATTTGCATAAAGCTAGTTTTCACAATTCATTTCACAAACCTATGACTTAGCAGTTTTAACTGAAAACTACATTAAGTTGGACGTTTGGGCTGCTTAACCAACAAGTAATAACTATACTCCTGTAAGCTAAAGCCGGTGCTGCGTTTATATATCAGTATCACATGAGTACAATATTTGGGATAATTTAATCTAGTCTCTGCTTTCTCAAATATGAAATCATCGAGATTGGAGGTCTCCCTAGATCTCTCTTGTCGACCTTTGTGGATCCACATCGGGTTCATGTAGGCTTGTCTCGATGGATGTTGTCTTATCTTGGATTGTCTAGATTTGTCTTGGGCTCTATTGGTGTTCTCCTCTCTCCTCCTATGTGGTTTTGTATTTTGACCATCGGGCATCCCCTTGTAAAAATAGAATTAGGGAACCAAGTATGGATACGTTTCGAGTAGTTATTGTCGTACCCAAGTAGAACCATGCTTATCTTTCTCTATCCGGAATACCTTTCGAATATGAGACTTGATTCCGTATAAGACTTGGTATATGGTGGGTCCCACCAAGTCTAACATAAAACCATTCACCCCTTCCCTATTGTAAGCTAGGTTACTTTATTCGATCCTACAACCACAAAGTGCGTCTGTAGAGCGGCAATCTCGCAACGTAGGAATTGTGAGTGGGGATGTTCTGTCCTGCCTCCAATGGGGCCACAACATCAGAGGCCTACGGGGAGGAGGGTAGGTCGGGCCCTCTTCGATTTGGGGGCCCGGAGCAGCTGTACTACTCACCTGACCCCGCCAGCCCTGTAGATAGTGAGAACAATCCATAAATAGAATAAGTGGTGCATGGTCTCATTATTGTGACAAAAACATCTTCTGCTGTACTTCCATTTTCTTTTTATTAATTATCGTTTTTAACATTGCTCCTCTTTTCAACTACCAATATACCTTCTCCTTCGACGGATATTCGACTTCCATAATCTTCTATTGATTATTAAAAAAAAAACTCGAATGACGGGTAAATGACCACCCCACAATTTTTCATTTGGTAGAAGAAGCCTCATGGAAACCGGCCAATTAAAGCTACGAACCCTGTCCCCATATGTGGACTCGTCCCTTATGGATCAATACTTAACCGTGCTTTGTGGCTCCTAGTCCCTATGTAACATAAGGGTCCGTCATCTATAGATCAATTCTTAACATATGTTTTATAAGAGGCTAGCAAGTAACTTTTTTAAAAGACCTAAAATTCGCTTCCATGTAGAATCGAACCTAAGATTTAGAGATGCTACTGCTAGGCCACAACCCACAGGTCCTTTCACTTTTCTATAGATTATTAACAGGGTTATAATTGTCCAAAAGCATCATACATCTACTGGACAAAGATTTGTCTATTTTGAAGCAAATTCTATCTAAAGCAATATCATTTTTGTGTTAGCTGAACAATCTCAACCTAGAAAATCAATTGGTTCCAAGCTGTAAGATTACTACACTTCCCACCAAAGCTCTAGAAAATAGATATTTACAGGTGCATTGCTGCCGTAGATTGTTTTACTTTACTACCTGCGGTTTTGTCTATTAGTCTATTCTTTCAGTGAGCTATACTTCATGTCGCATCCGTTTTTAATTTTTATTTTAAGTCGGACCATGTTATGTTGTGGACATGCATGGAGATCCTTAAGGCATCTCCAATGTGCATGTAAAGAAAAGCTTAAGCAATAAATTAATGTGATTGCATGAGATAATGGCTATGACAAACAAACTTAAGCTTAGATCTAGCTAGGGGTGGGCATAAAATCACCGAAAACCGAAGGCCGAACCGAACCGAACTCTTGGTTTTTTCGATAGTCGGTTCCTCCTTCAGTTTTATTTCTCCAGTAGATCGGTCTTCGGCTTCTCCATCGGTTTCTCATCTCCAACAACTGAAGAATCCACCCATCCGTACAAACCGATCAATCTCTAAGATCCCATTCCCCTACGTGAAAACAGCATTGTCTAAGCCTTTGACCAATGGAAAAGTCCATTAATAGCATCCATTTCTCATTAAAACCCGTACGGCCCATAGCCAATCCAGCCCATCCGACTACCACCGTGGCCCAATATGTTGCTACGCTGCTTGCAGGACTTCAGCCTGCGGCATGGCAGAACAGGTACGTACCTTTTTTTCGGCTTACTCGGTAAACCGACGAACCGAACCAAACCAAACCGAATAAGTTTGGTTTTTTGGGCGCGGTTTATTGTTTTGTTACAAACTCTTCGGCTTAGATTTGTCTAGAACCGAATTTCTAAAAAACCGAAGAAAACGAACCGCAACATCCGAGGAAACCGAACGCTCACCTTAGATCTAGCCATAAGAATATAAAATTATTTTATATCTTATGCCTTTTTAATGTATCTTGGTTTGAATCCTTCATACTAAAAGGATCAAGCTTAAGGTCAAGAGAAAAATCTTAAACATTATAGTATTACCTATAGGTAAAAAGATGTATGCATGTGGGTCCAATTTTATGATTATTGTGTATCTCATCATTGATGATGCCTTTAGGCCGTTACATTGTTATATTTGTATTAAAAAAACTTTAAAGAATCTGTGATATCCCTGACAATTACTTTTATTCTTGAGTAAATTGCATTGCCGGTACACGAACTTGTCAGGTGGGTGCAATTTAGTGCACAAACTTGTAAAATGCTTGTTTTGGTGCATGAACTTGTCTAGTGCATGCGGGGGAAGGCGAAAAGGACACTGCATGGCTAATCTTATTGATTTAGAAGTTGATTAGGATGCTATGTAGACATATATCAAAGAAGGTTGCTATTAGACATACACATCTTCAATAAAAAAATAGAATAGGATATAGTAATAGTAGAAAAAGATTAAAAAAATCCAATCAGTGATAAAAAAATCCAATCAGGATATATGGAATTCATCATTTCCATGATGAAGCATAAAGTAGAGACCAAATTTTTAAATATTGCTTTTCTTATGCATACTCACTACATGTATGCACGTCACAATTTCTAATCAACATCAGCTTTGTAAAATTAATATTGCCAAGTTATTTTGGTCCTTGTTCGCACGAACTAGAAAAGTTTGTGTACTGAAACGAGCATTTTACAAGTTTATGCACTAAATTGTACCCATTTAACAAGTTTGTGTACCGCCAATGCAATTTACTCTTTATTTTTTATACAGTATTGTTCAAATTATTACATTGTTACATTGTTCACATATGGAGAGGAAAGATATCCTTAATGATTATTGTTACTTTCACTAGATAATTCATGATGGTCTACATTAATACAAATAAAAAAATGTCGAGGACAAATTGGCCAGGAAATCAAATATGTTGTTTTCGAGGACAAAAAAAGGAATTTTACCACATCTTGTCTAATTCTTTGGGGCTTATCACATGAGTAAAAAATGAATCATCTCATTTTATTTTGTTTTACATAATGCAACACACTAGTACAAAAGCGTTTATCATTGCCACAATTCCAGACTGCCAAAATTGGCAGTGAAACATAGGCAATGATGCCTCCAGACTAGAGAACTTTTACGGTACATTCTACTGCTAGTATATACTAACAGTATATACTACTGCTAGTATATACTAACAGTATATAAAAGGGTAGATTTGGTATTTGTTAAAATTCTGAAAAGGGTTGTTTAGTCATTTAAAATAGAGATTGTTTTTTTATCACAAATAGGGATTAGCTTTCCCGTGGATTTTTTTCCCTGGATATCGTCAATTCGTCATCCGCTTCTTCTCGTTACATCTGGCGACACCGGCGACGGAGGCTGGGCCCATCTTGCTCCCTCCCTGGCGCCCTTCTGCACCTTCGCCTGGTCTGCCGGCCAGCGCCCTCCCGTAGACCCAGCATCCGGCGCCGATTTGGGGGATTTTTTGGAAAAAAATGGGGTTTTGGGTGGACGGAAAGACACGAGAGAAAAGGAGGGAAATCGAATCGATTTCCGATGGCGGCGGCGCCGATTGTGGCTGACGGTGGCAGGGGCGGCGCCAAAGAAACCAGCGGCGGTGGTTGCAAGCCGAGCGGCTTCGGTTTCGACTGGTGCCGGGCAAACGGATCTGACTAAGTGAGATAGCATGAATTTACAAAAATACCCCCATGCAAAAAGATAAAAGACAAATTTACCCAATTCAATTTATACTGCAGGATAGTTAGGAGGAAAATTAGATGAATTTACACCGTTGGATCAAATATACTGCTAGTATATACTAGTAGTAGAATGTACCATAAAAGTTCCCCCAGACTATTACTGCCGGTCCAGGAAACGACAGTGATAGTGCTCCTAGGGTGTAAAAATGAAAATGAATAAAGAAAAAAGACCTCATACTCCCCATAAAACCACTTACGCTGCCACCTCGATGATCTATATCACCTCCGGTCCTGAAGCCTTTGTTGAACACCCACTTGAAGTTTTGCCGCTTAAGATTCATGGCTCTAGAGACTATCACCACCTAACGGCTGCACCGCCATTCTTTGATTTCCAACAACACTACGTACCATCGGCTCATAGCTAGATACCTCGTGGAACAGGGAACCACTGTCAACATCTACCCATGGGGTTTATACCAATAATGGGTACAAGGAAAAGGAGGCAGGGGAGTCGAACTGGTCGACATGGTGCTTCCTTATTGTGCCCATTATTGGTCTGTCTATGAGTTCTCCACTGGCCTACCATCTAGTGTGCTCTAGGATATCTTCATCTCGCCTCCCTATACTTTCAATTCGTGCCTTCATCCCTGTCCAGATCTGGCCAAAGGAGGTGCCATATATGTCAGTTGACTCCTTTTTTAGGCACTATCACAGTCGGTCACCTGAAGTTTTATGATTTTACGGAGTCATCAACATTTTTAACCTTGACAAGCTTTGGTGTTACAGAATCACCAACCACCTTGATATCTAGAAACTCCTGAACAAGATGGGTTTACAAATCAAAACCGGCTAGAAGAACCGATTCTAATGAATTAGGGGTAAACATCCATCTTATAGGTGGAACGGAAGGTTTTTGGAACAAACTTATAAAGAAATTCGCACTCCTGCGACAAGAATGAACAACTTACAGCGGAAACCTACTTGTTAAATTTACACCAATCGAACACCTTAATTTATCAGTACCTTTAGTTTTGCAGAACTTTTTTCAAGACAACACCAATATGCATTATCACATTGTAGTTGCAAACAATAGCTAGTGTTTCTTTATAACTTGTTATAATAGGAGCTAATATTGCAGAAACATAGCTTATATATCTTGCATATAGTGATGTTAGTGACAGCAGCCATAGATGCAGATTAAGAGAAGAATTCTGACAATTCTATATATCCACAGAATGGAGGAGATAACAGGATCTGAGGTGGAGAATTGTATTTTGTATATATCTTATTTCTTAAAGGTGTACACATCTCAAACAGCAATGCGTTCTACTACCATTTATTTTGTTTTATCTATAGAATCCTTTCATATGGATTTGTCCCAAACTTTTTCTCTCCCAGAAGAAAAGTTTCAAACCAGGCCGTTTGTAAATACATCACTGTATAAATATTCATTATTTCTTCACATTTCACTCTTGCTGTCACTTTTCAGGAAGAACATTAAAATATGTCGGTGCTTACATTAGGCATTATTGCTCCATATATTCATTTTTGGAATGCAATACTTGGCATTAAGAAAATTGAAATATGAAGAAATGACATCTTACCACCGATGCGATAGGAGCAATGTTAGCCCTTTAACACTGTGCAACGAACCGTTCACGATAACTTGGTTTACCTTAAAAAATCCTTTACAATTTTGTTCCATTGGCAAAGGACTAAAATGCCAGAAAATACCCGTTAGGAATTATCAAGCTCAAATGACATAAGTCCACACTACTGTAGTACATTCTGTACTTCAAATTTTATTTGTGTTTAATGATCCCTTCCTCCTGGCCGGGTTTTCCAAGAGAGAAGACGACTATTTAAGCCGTCTAAATCTAATCCCTCTCAGTTTTAGCCTGAGCTCCTCTGCAATCTTGACAATAACGAAGAATATCATCCTGTATGTCACCATCATCCCAAACAGGATAGCAAGGTTTACCCACTTTGAATAGCCCATCTCCACTTGCAGCCTTTCCTTGAGAACCTGAAGACCACTGATAGTGGCATTGGCCTCGATGAGCTGATCACTTGGAAAAGACAGCCCTATGAACTCATTCTTGTAAAACCCCTGCACCGCATACTTGTGGAAGGAGATGTAGTAGCAAGGGTACTTCCACACCGGCTTCGGGAGCTCGTTCGGGAGGCGGAAGAAGCCACCATTGAGCATCATCATGCCCTGTATCCCGGCACCGATGATGATTCCCATGAGGAAGTCTGGGACGATGACTGCGATGATCATCATCATGCTCTCTACCAGCAGCGTGCACATGCAGAGTGTGGCGACGAAGTATGCGAAGTGTTCCGCACCTCGGGTCAGCCCTGTGAGGTAATACATCATTGCTCCGGGGATCACAGCGATGACGGCAAGGTAAGGGGTGGCTGAGAGGGTGTTTGAGATTACAAATTCCATGACTCCGTAATGGCCGCTCAATCTCTCCCTTCTGAATAACTGATTTCCAAAAAATGTTCTCAGGAGTTATGGTATGATTTATGCGTTATTACAGCGGAAGAAGGAAAACATTTATATCTGTTTGACTTCTTGTTTGAACAAAGATGTTATTTTTTGAATAAGGAAAATAAAATACTGTTTTGTTTTATTAGTACAAGAAGAAACATTTCCTGTTATTGAAAAGTATCACTATACTGTTTTCTTCTAATAAATTGTAAATCCAGTTCCTTTGTATTTTAAAACACAAGTGTAAGATGTCACTCATATTGTTTCTTCTAAATATAAATATTAACATATATAGAGACATCTGGACGAGTGCTTTACATTTAGTTTTCCCAAATATAAATCAGATAACTGTAACACTGAGAATTCAATTCTACAAGAGAAAATAATTAGTGGGATTTGAAAATATAATAGTTCTAAGGGAAACAATGTTGCAGAAAATTCCAGTTTACATCAGGATAGAACATTACCTTTATGTCCTCTACGAAAGAAGGGAATCCTCCAATTGCCATGAAAGTTACAAGCGCGGTTGTATACATTATTACTTCACATCTACTCTGAAACATTTGAGCAAGTATATCAATACAACTGTACATAACACGGATTATATGTTTCCCTAGGTAAAACCATATATTTCTAATGAATATTTATTACCCAACTCACCTGGATAGAACTGTAGCTGTAACCAACTTGGTAGAAGATGGTGCCGAGGCAAATGCCAATGCCCAAATAAATGCCCAAACGCATCCAGTAGTAGCCTATGTCCCTGTGCATATTTAGGAAGGATCTTCTTGTTAGCACAAGGAGCTTTGTCAAGAAGCTGGCTTGCTCTTTCCTTCTAAATGGAGTTCCACCCTGTTAACACATAATACAAAAGCAAATATATATCTATGAGGCCATGAAGCATCAATGCAAACATAATAATTTAACAACTAATTATGTTTCAAACTTCTATGATGTACTTTTAGTAGCTCTATCGAAACGAACGATTACCGTGAGCATACGCAAAAAAAGAAAAAAAAACTATAATATAGATTTAGCGGTTTTACTATTTGAAACAATGATGAAGTGACTTCGATAAAAAAACAGTATTTAGTAGAAAAGTATTGTCAAATTGAAAATAAAGCAAAACACATATTTATTGATAGCAGTTAAAAGAATGACTTTTTGGAGAAAGCAAACTTTCATATAGTAGGTTGGCAAAGGCAGGGGACATGATCAAATATAAACAGTAACAAAATGCAATGGTGAAGGACTGCATGTTCATTGAAATGAAAACTGGATGGTTGTAAGAATTGGTCTATAAAAATTCATAGAATGCTGAGTAACAATTAAATTTTTTATTTATTCATAATTTCTTTATATATATACCACATATCCGTCCATAGAGTTTTATCTGTGATTACAGAGTGCCCTGTGAACAAAACTAAGAGCATGTGTCGGTGACATGGGGCCGAGGGTATCGTGACTAGAGGCTTGGGTAGCCGCGGTCACCCACGTGGCCTGACCCCCTCGGGGGGGTCGGGCCCGAGGATGATGTGGCCATCCCTCCCTCTGTCTCCCCGAGGGGTCGGGCCGCCCCTGTTTTGGCCCCGAGGGCTGGGGCGCCCCGACCCCCTGTGATTTTGGCGCCACGTGTATGGGTTAGGTGAGCACAGCGGGGCTCACCTAACCACATTTATTGCGGGTTGGACGAGCGCGCCACGCCGCATTTAATGCAGCGCAGCGCACGCTTATCCGGTCCGTGACCGGTCGCAGTGTGTGACCGGTCACAGACCTGTCAGATCGCGGGTTAGGTGGCAACAGGAGGCCTGTCACACGCCTCGCCCCGGCCTGTCACACGCCTCGCCCCGTCCCGTCGGAATGATGAGAGCCTCCAGGCACTCGTCCCTGGCCGGAGCCGGCGTGCTAACTCCTGGAGTTGGTATGTCAGTCCCGGCCAGATTCATTCCAGGCTTCATCGCAACCATGGCAAGGAAGTCATTGTATGAAGAAGGGCAGACGTGCGGCATGCTAAACTGACGCGCGGTGGACAAGAATGACCGGTCTGTGACTGGTCTGACGCCGGTCACGTCATCGGCAGACAACCGTGCTCCCACGTTGCATCTGCTTCCGGCGGAGTGGAGGTAGGTATGACCCATCCCATCGGAGGGTTATTCGGACAGCGGCCATTGCAAATCTCCACCCATAATGAAGGAATGACAGGGTTATCCCCTGTGTCAGGCGAGTGACGGCGCTGGGCCTCACTCAAGGACAAGCTGTGATTTAGCTTCCAGGCGAAGGCGCGAGCCAAGTTTTGGTCAAGATAGGGTGGGTCCCCACCCAAAAGAAGAGTAGGTAGAAGTGGTGCATGTGGTATCCCCTTGAGATATAAAAGGAGGACCTTGCCCACCGAAGGAAGGGGGGACTCTCAGACGACTCTGAGAATACCTGAGCTCGTAGAGAAGAGAAAGAGGAAGAGGGGTTCTAGAGCCTGAACTCTCTTGCTCTCCGGCTCTCTGTAACTCCTTCACACATAGATCCACCAGAACACAGGAGTAGGGTATTACGCTTCTCAGCGGCCCGAACCTGTCTACATCGCCCGTGTCTCGTGCATTTGCTCTCTCGCGAACATTCCACAGATCGAGGGTGAAGAACCTCACTTAGCGCCCCCGGCCGAACCGGCAAAGGGGGGCCTGCGCGGTCTCCCGGTGAGGAGCCCCACGCTCCGTCAGCATGCTATCTCCGTTCCACATTACAAGACGTTTTGTCCTCTTCTTCTCTCATCTAGATTTACTAACATATCCATATATATGAATTTGGACACATATATAAAGACATATGGATCCATGCATGAATCTATTGAAAACCCAAAACATTTTATAATGTGAAACAAAGGAAGTATATCTTAAAGAAAATTCAACTAATTAATAATCGTAACATACCATCCCTTTCATCTCAACTATCTCATTGGCTGTTTTCTCTGAATAAGTGGAGTGGTATGCATTTGTTAGAATATTTGTTGCTTCAGCTGCTGTTTTTCTGTTAGCCTTGGAGCTTTCCATAGTTCCCTACATACATTGTAATGCTAAGTAAATAAATATACTTCCAACAGTCCTGGCAGAAAAGAATGTTATTACAACATGGTTGTCAAAATATGATAATAAAACACCTATACCTCATCAAAGTCCTTGTTGATTGTTCTCAGGAAGTGGTCGGATGGGTTCCTCAGGTGTGGGCATGGAAAACCACTTTGGGTAAAAAACTGAAATAGATGAATATAGATGTGCAATTTCAAGAGCAATTAAAGAGATTGTGGTTATTAGTTACAAACATAGTTGTTAGGCTGACATATTCTCCCTCTAGTCGCACTGAATGGAAAATACATTTCGGACACTGATCGAAGTCCAACTTTGCTAAATGCATATGTTTTCTTATTTACGAATACAACGGATTCTAGTTTCTTTTGAAGAGATTAAGAATAAAAGGAAAAGACTATAATGTCCATCATTAAATGAGGGGTAGTTAATGAGTGGAGCGTGTTTATGTGTAAAATCGGGTGAAAATTAAATGAGGGGTGGTTGGATGGAAAAGTAGTACCTAAAATCTAAAATCTTTGTGAATAAAATTTTAATCAAAAGTCAAAATTCCAGTGAAAATAGATAGCATACAAAAAGAGTGTCAATTAATTACCTCAGTAGCATTAGAAACTGTCCCAAAGAATACCATCCTCCCATAGGCTAGCAATAAGAGACCATGGAAGAGGTCAAAGACGTCGCCACTGGGCTGGTGCACAGCGGCAATGACAGTCATCCCTTCCCTGGCAGCGACCCGGGTGATGTGGCTCATGACGTGGTAGGAGGCGGCGCTATCCAGCCCGCTGGTGGGCTCGTCGAGGAAAAGCAGCCGCGGCCGTGTCAGCATCTCAATGCAGATGCTCATCCGCTTCCGCTGCCCGCCGCTGATGCCCTTGGTGATACGGCCGCCGATGCGCGTGTCCATGGTGTCGCTAAGCCCCATCTCCCGGATTACACGCTCCGCGTGGGCGCGCTTCTCTGACGCCAGCATCGTGTCAGGTAGCTGCAGGTGAGCCGAGTAGTAGACGGCTTCTCTCACCGATAGAGTCGACATGAGCACGTTGTCTTGGGTTACATATGCCTACACAAGAATTATAATTATTTTTTTAGCTGACAGTAAAGAATTAATATTTTTTGGGCTGTGCACTTCATGTACACATCTATATGGGCTGATCAGTTTGGCATGATAATGCGGTGAAATAAAATTCCTCACAGAAAAAAAAACAGAGACGAGAGACAAGCCTCACCTCCTGTGAAGCTTAAAAAATATTCTTTGTTAAGAGTTTCATTATTAATTCATGTATTATTGTATATAATTATTAGCTAATTGATTATTACAGTAGATATTTTGTCAGTGTAGTATGCAATTACAACAAAGTGCATAAAAGGCAGCAAATTAAAAGCATGGCTAGTAATTAACCTTGACCTTTCCCGAGATAAATGGTTGGAAAATACAATTGTGAGTGACAGCTGATATAATGATTTCTTACCGAGGTTCCGAAGGCAAGCTTTTCCTGCCGGCCATTTATTAAAATCACACCGGTTTGATTCATTTCTTGTCCTAACCGTCCTGCAGTGCCATAAATTCATCAATGGTTAAAACGAGAGATGGAGAAGAGTATGGAGACGAATAGTATAAATTTACTAAGCATTATAATCTTGCATCCATGAACAATATATATGATTTATATTGTCTGCTGCCATCTTGTTTCAGCATGAAAAAATGGAAAAAAAATGCTGAATAAAAGCTACACTTGGCAACATTATGTCTAACATGAAATAATATCATAAAAAATGTTCTTTATGATATTTTTTTTAGATAAATGTTTTTTATGATATTATTTCATCTAAACTAATCACCAGGCGCAAATATCCAGCAGTCCAATAGAGGGTTTATTCTTGGATATTTATCGACAAGATACTACAGAAAGGATCGTCGAAGATCAATAGTAAATTTTAGGGTAAAATTTATTTTTAAGCGAGGGTTAGTCGAAGCGAATTAAAATCATATGAAAAGTCACTGTCTCTCTGTTTGGAACAATGTACAGTAACAGGAGGAGGCAAAACCGAGGAAGAATTTCTTGCACCATTTACTTTTGCACCAATAATGTCGGAAAATAAATGTCCAGTAAAAGTCAATATTTACTTTTGCTATGTTGAAGAATGAGATGAGACGAAATTCCTTCATCTCAAACCCCAATTATCTATCGATTGTGTTAATTTTTTACATTTTCTGTTATACGGCTGCATTCGTGTACTTTGTGTTCTTACGTTTTGTCTTCCATTCCAAACAAGCTCTTAATCTTTGAAATTTGCTCAAAGTCTATTTTTACCTTAAACTATAAAACCGGTTTTTTTTACCCCCACCCTCCATTTTTTAAACTAGACAAGAAAAATACTATGATAATATTTTTATTGATTTTGCTTGCAATGGAATTGCCTTTCCTAGTTCATATTGACATTGCACTCATTGTCCATGTAGATGTCACCTAAGTAGGCCCACAATTACGAAACTTCCCTAAATTAAGTTTATGTGAGAAAAAAAAACCACTAGCTCTAGTACATCGATCAGAAATCCATATGTTTTAGACCCAAGTATATGGTTTTAAAAAGTTGAAAGTGAGAAATAACCGTTTCTGTAATTCAGGATGACGAATGGACTTTGAGCAAAGTTGAGGGCAAAAAATAGGTTTTACCCTAAAATTTGTAGCTGCCCACTTCCCTCTAGTACTCACTCCTTCCAAAAGTCTAAGTCCTATTTTATTCTTTAATTTTTTCTAAAAGTCTAAGTCCTATTTGTAGTTATTATATGCTATATTAAACTTTTGATCGGAACCGAAGAAATCATTTTAATACTTATTGGTTGCATGTTTATTAGTTTTGTCATAAGATGAATGAGTTAACTATACCTTGGTCTTGGTGCAAAAAAAAAGGACCTAGACTATTTGAAGGAGGGAGTACTAACGTACATGGTGTGCACTCAGGTGAAAGTGAAAAAAATACTATGCATCCATTTTATATAATAAGTTGTTATGATATTTTGCTAGTCAAACATATCTAAGTTTGATTAAGTTCATAAAAAAAATTTAAAAAAAATATAATACCAAATTAGTTCCATTAAACTAATATTTAATATATTATGATAATATGTTTGTTTTGTATTGAAAATGTTGCTTTATTTTTTTAACAAATTTGGTCAAACATAACAAAGTTTGAATAAGAAAAAAGTCAAAGGAATTGTAATATGAAACGAAGGGAGTAGTAATTACACAATTTTTTTATAAACAGGAAGATAGCCCGCGCGTATGCGCGGGCATGTATCATGATTATGTTTTGATGAATTTATATGGGTGGAATATCAAACGGATGGCATATACCATGCTTCATAAGTTCGTTTTCCTCACAAATTTCTTTATCGTTTTGGTATTGCTCAAATAAATTTTCTAAGCTATTTGTTAGCTTTATACTATATATAATAGTACTTAATTCATCTATACAACTAAATATTTACAGCCTTCCTAGTTATTTAAAAATAAGGTAGACTTAATTAGTTTGTTTGTTTACCATACATTTCTAATAAATTAAGTTTGGATAAAAAGTAAGGTGTTTTTCTTTTTTAATTGAATGTTTAGAGCCTTGTTTTACAAATCTTAAAAAACAATTATTGCTAATAAATATGTTTATTTGTACTATCAAGCTAGCCCTTTCTCTAATTTGTTCATATTGACGTAATTTGTTACACATACTTTATATGATCAATAAATGCGAAGGAGATATACATAATCTAGAACTTGCTTCCCTATGATACGTGTGACCTATAGAGCTTTTTAAATATACCTAGTCAATATGAGTCTTAAATTTTAAATCTAATACTAACAAATATTACTTTTAACCAATTAGATATTGCTATTTTAGTGTGAATTACATATATAATAATACATGAAGTAACTCATAATGCCATCATAATGCCATGGCATCGTAGATAGAGGGAAGGCCAATTTAATTGATATGGCAACGGCTGTTTCAGTTTAAGTGAAAATTAAAAACCATTTCTTTACAAATTTGTTAGATGTTCTATAATTGGTTCAATTTATCCCCTATTGACAATTTTTTTTCTATTTTATACCAGTTATTATGAATCTTAATTTATTGGTTTAATTATGTATAGATCAATAATTAGAATAGATATGAGACATGTAGCTTAATATAACTATGGATGTTTCGATATTATTGGTTGTTTCTCTTTTATCATTGTTACTCCAAAAGATACAGAGAGAAGAGGAGAGCGGAGAACCCAAGCCTAAAAGTGGAGGGAACGGAAAGCGTTGTGCGTATGTGATGGTGAGGGTGAGGTGGAGGGGACTTTGTTTTTCTAATTTTTCTAAACGATTTAAGTTAAAACCGATTATCATGTATTTTGTTTTTTAAAAAATCTTTTTTAATTTTAAAGACATCACGATGACTTAAAACAGATCAGATCTTAGATACACCGATGTAAGCTGGACAATTTATCAAGAGACTGCCAAATGCATTGGTTCAAATTAGCTATGTAATGTTGCCGCAAATCATGCAAACTGATTTAATTAGCTATGTTATATTGCCGTTAATCTCCTTTCACAAATCATGTATAACTAATTTAATTAGCTATATATATGTATAATCTTAGTGTTAATCTCCTAGCTTCCATTTATATATATTGCCGTATATATAATAAATATAGCTATGAGTTAGTGGTAACACAATATGGGAGCTAATCAGCTTGTGCTACGTATATACAGAGATAAGTTAATTAGCGATAAACTTGCCGCCGCAGCCAAACCGACTCATAACCGGACGCGCGGTATAGCATAATAGACCGTCCGAGTCCACCTTACAAAAATATGGGTCTTTTCCCTGTCTTATTTTTTTTATTAAGATGAATCTAACAGTAGAGAATGCATGATGGGTCCACCTTATTGAAAGGAAAATCGAGGAAAATCGATGGTTAGATTTTGTATTTTTAGAATATTTATTATTTTCTTTGATTTATTAAAGCGCCGAGTGACATCCTAGAAGCGTTTGTAGGAGTGACATATGACGATTCAGAAGTGTTTGTAGAAAATTTAATGGACTTTTAGTATATAATAGATATATACATAAGTAGATAGTTTTAAAAAAAACATAGCCCTGGATTTTCATTTAAATCGATGCGTTTAGTATTTAAATCATTAGATTAGATTGAATAAAGAATTTAGTCTCTTCCTGTCCTCTCTCTCTCACCTACGTACTTCTGTTGACCATCTATTTTTATGGATGCATGTATTTTTGACTGTCTTTTTTTATCTAAGTTTTTGTATGATTCTTTTTGTGAACAGCAGGTAATTGCTTTCAATCGTTGGTACGTATGTACCAGAGAACAGTTATACTCTGTGTATCATATAAGTAGGAGGAATTTATTAATTTTTTAATAGTAGATCTAATCTAATGGTGTAAAATAATGGGTCCACCAATTTAAGTGAAAATTGACGGTGAGATTAAACAGTGCCATGTGACGGCTTATGAGTATTTATAGGAATGTCACGTGACGACTTAAGAGCGTTTCTAGAAAGTTTAATGGACTTTTAGTATATAATAGATAAATGAAGTTTTGAAATGTTTTTTTTTGAAGGGGTTTGTTATCTACATATTTATATTCATCATAAAATTTGATCCATTGTCTTTGTACGATCAGTAAAGTATACTGTAAGAACATTTCGAGTGGTCGAAGTGAACGAAACAACAAAAGAATGGACTAAGGATCGGTTAATCTCATCCTTAAGAGCCTCATCGGTTGGATTATCCATTATCTTTATGTCCGCTAATTTAAACAGGCAAACCTCTATTTTCTTTTGACAGAGTTCTCAATTCACCACCCTCGTTTTTTGCGTGCACGTTTTTCAAACTGATAAATGTGAGTTTTAAAGTTGTTTTAAAAATCATATTAATTTATTATTTTTAAAAAACTAGCAAATACTTAATTAATAATGCGCTAATGAGATACTCTGTTTTGTGTATACTGGAGGTGAGTTCCCAACCTCACCAAACGAACAAGAATGTCCTGAAAAATATTTTGTAATTTGTCTATTGCTTCTGTAATTGATTTGATATGATGAAATCAAGGAAGTATCTTATGACATCTTAGGAACTGAAGCTCCTATATGTAATATATAATATTTTAAGAGAAATTGATGATTGTTTTCTTTTAAAACAAAGAAACGATATTAGGTATTCTTTCCCTTTTGACCGGTGAGAGTATCGTTTCTGTTCGGGTGTACGTTTCTGGGCTTTGGACCACGAATCAGTGCGGTGTCCTCCACCTGAAGCGATTGCATCAAGGCACTGTTTCGTACTTATACCTGAAGCGCGTTGGAAACGAGAAGTTGTCTGTGTTTAGTTCCACATTAGAATTGAATTGAAAGTTTGAAGAAATTGAAATGATACGATGAATAAGTTGGAAGTTTGCGTGCGTGGAAAGTTTGATGTGACGGAAAAGTTAGAATTTTAAAAAAAAAGTTGGAATCTAAGGCCGAGTTTAGTTCCAAACTTTTTCTTCAAACTTCCAACTTTTCCATCACATCGAAACTTTCCTACACACACAAACTTCCAACTTTTTCATCACATCGTTCCAATTTCAACCAAACTTCTAATTTTAGCATGAACTAAAGACACCCTGAACAGGGCCTACATAGGCACAGCGTTAGCGGCGTGAGTGTAACGACAAACTAATTCCTTGACTGCCCACCTAGGTCAACATTAGGCCATTCCCAACACAATGACTAGAATAATATCTACCATAGTATTAAATAAGCTATCATCTAGAATAGAAAATGAGGTGGCAAGTAAATAAATGTGAAAAAGAAGAAAACCATGTCTTGCATGAGACATGGTTTATACACAACATCCAAAATATCATGTGAGATAAGTAGCATTAAACTAGTTTCTTATTGATGTGGAGTTTATAGAAACTATGTCTAATGTTTTGGGTTGGAAATGGCCTTATACTGTTATATTTAATTTCTTCGATAAATTAATGATGGCCCAATTATCCTTGAATACTAAAAGAAGTCTTCAAAACCTTAAACCTCACTAAAATTAAATCCTCAAACCTCAGTAAAATTGTTTTGAAAACATATCCACACGTATGTAATTGCGAATTTTAGATTGGGTTATTTGAGGGCTAAATTCTCTATTTGATAGGCTAAGTTTCTAATTTAAAAATAGATGTATATATCCTATTGGATGTAAAAACCGGGTAAAAAATATTCTTCTCTAGATAAAAAAAATTGTAATTGTGGCCATCAGGATTTAATCTTGATTTGGACTGATCACTATGCACCCACTAGTTCACAGTACACCTCTAGTTTATGTCTTTTTTTTAGCATTTACTTCATTTGTATATTACTGATGATATGATTACGTTATTGACAAATACTCTTTTCATCTCATAGAAAACAAATTTAATACATGATGTAATATATCTTAGTAATAATTTAATACATGATGTAACATATCTTAGTAATATAAATCTGAATGCAACTCTGCTGCCTAGATTCTATTAAAATGCGTCATATCTTTTATTTATTTTTTAATAGAACGGAGACAATATATTGTAGCAACAAGCCACTGTAACACAATACATACTTTCTCTGTACGTCTTAATGATAGGCAGCCAGAAGAATCTTCGATTGATTGCTTTTAATTAATTAGTTAACTAATAATCAATGACTTAATTAATTTTCTAGTTAGCGTCAGAAGGGCAAAGCAGCAGTAGGCGTATGCATGTGTCCAGCTCCAGCGCCTTGGATTGCGACCATTATTATTCATTATTTTTCCGCGAGTCCAAGGTTATAGAGAGTTAGTATTAGTTTAAGTTTTTGATTTACCTTGCGGTCAAACCAGCAGGCTGTGGTTATAAAACAATTACGCAATGATTTTTTTGTTACCCGATTAGGCGCGCTGCTTATCCTGTTGATGTTACCATCAACTCAAACTTGATATGGGTTAATTAGATCAACAAATTATGAGATCGATTAGTTAAGAATGAACTGTATGTATTACTCAATACCAATAGCAT
This sequence comes from Oryza sativa Japonica Group, assembly GCF_034140825.1. Taxonomy (NCBI): domain Eukaryota; kingdom Viridiplantae; phylum Streptophyta; class Magnoliopsida; order Poales; family Poaceae; genus Oryza; species Oryza sativa. Next base: position 13,008,175 of record NC_089046.1, read on the forward strand.
TAGTTTGCATGAATAATCTTACCCCAACTTGGCCAATTAATGTTTGTTAGACGGCATGTACGGATCAAAAATATTAGTACTAGATCTCTTTGAAAGGGGAGATTTGCAATAATGACGCTGCAAACATTAACCTTTACTATAATAATACTGGACCCACATTTCATAGATAGCGTGCACTAGTATGTAGTAATAATTATTGTACAAAACTATGTGATATCGGGCACTTTACATGAATATTATATATTATAGAAATGCTAGATATGGATATATGTTGCAATATTAAGAAAGTGATGTTTGGGGTGATGTTTCGACATACTCGCTACTATCGAAAGGCACATAAATAGATTGACACTATAGATAGTGGAATAGCTAAAACTGGCACTTATAGTATTTTTCCCACCTCCATGGGCTAATAAAAAATTGGTACCTTTAAACGGTTATATGTGTCAGTTCTATAAAAAACCAACATGATCTCTTTTTTTTTAAAAAAAAACTGACATCTTTATTTTATTATAGGTGCTAGTGAATTAAAAAGCCGACATCAATAATATATTATAGATACCAGTTTTTTTAGAAACCAGCGTACGAAAAATCGAGCCGAGCCGACCACTCGTCCTTATTCGCTCGAGCTGATAAGAAGAGCAGGACATGGTCCCTCTCCCCGGTGTCCCTTTCTTACACGCCTTTCTCTCTCAATCTTCCTCTTGCATACTTCTCTCTCTTCTCACGTGCGACTCCGCCCATCCAGCTGCGGAGGCGACCATCCCCACCTAGTGGCGACGCTATCTCCTCCACCGGATTCGACGGGAGGGGAGGCAGCGAGCTACCCAAGCGACGGTGGCTACGCACTCCCCTCCGCTACATACAGTGCCCCCTCTACCAGATCCGGTGGGAGGGAGGTGGCGACAGGCGTGGCACCCTCCGCTCCTCGACATCGGCCCATTCTTTGTGTTCTTAGTGTTTGGTCTTCTTGGATTAAATGTTCATTCTATGAATTAAATGTTCTATGGAATTTGGTTGGGTAAAGAGGTGCAGGTTCCTGAATCGGCACCTTTTAGCTCTCCTCAAAGATGCCGCTTGTTGGGTGCTGGTAGGGAATAAGTCACTACTACAACAAAGAAGAGGATAGGTGTTGGTTGGGAACCGGCTTTAGGTGACAGATTTCTCCACCGGCACCTATCCGTTGTTTTGAAGTAGTGACTTGTATTTTGAGCTTTAGAATATAATAAATTGTATATAGCGGGTTATTTTTCAGGAGATTTAAGATGCACTAGCTAGTGGGTAATGATGTGACATATTTATATCTTGAGTTTTAGAATATAGTAATTGTTACTAGTGAAAAGCATCAAAAGTTATAGGTAAGATTGTAGGCAACGAACATGGATTATTCTATCCGAATATTAACTCCACAAATTAATCTGATACAGCCCATCATCACTTGTCATTTGTGAACTATTACTTTATTATTATTATTACTATGTACTTAGGCCAACACGATAGTTATTACTACTATATACATCAAGTTACCAACTATATGAATTCGTATATCTGACATATGTTAATTTACAGGAGATCAAGTATAAAAGGTCCATCTATAATTAAACTACTATATAACTAAAACTTTGTACGAGAACACTTCAGAAATATTTTTATTTACAACATTAAAGCAGTTCCTAAGACGAGGGGAGGAGAGGGCTTAGCCTCCCTCCCATCTAGCTTAATATTTTAACCAAAATTAGCATTATCACCCCCTTAGCAAATAAATTTTGTGGCTAAAGTAAGAATTGGGCATCCGACCTTGCTAAAAATCAGGCAGTCCAAATATTTTATTACATTTTACCATCAGCAAATTCAAGTTATATGTTGTAAAAAAATTAGTCATTAAAACATTTGGGTGAAATGTTTTCCCTCCTTCCTAAATTGATTAGGTCACCCCTAACCCAGAATCTATCGAGTAGTTTTCATACTTGTCATGTCATATAGACACTATGTGTAGAAACTATACATCCAATGGATGGTGTTTTCAAATTAAATTACCATCCAATCATCTTTCTTCTCTCTCCTTTTATCCACCTATCCCATTATTTTTATTCTTGATTATTGTGTAGAGATGGTTTCTTGCATGAGAAATGGTTTCTTCATCTTTTTACCTCTTTGCTCATTAACTCTCTTGCCACATCATATTTTTGCTTATGTTACAATGTATTCAATGCTATGGACACTAGATGAGATGGAGGGTTGGGGATGGCCTTAGCACCCCTCCCATCTAGCTTAATATTTTAACCAAAATTAGCATTATCACCCCCTTAGCAAATAAATTTTGTGGCTAAACTAAGAATCGGGCATCCGACCATGCTAAAAATTAGGCGGTCCAAATATTTTATTACATTTTACCATGAGCAAATCCAAGTTATATGTTGTAAAAAAATTAGTCATTAGAACATTTAGGTGAAATGTATTCCCTCCTTCCTAAATTGATTAGCATATAATGGTATTCAAAATTTCTTAAATTGATCATCATATAACCGTATGGATACGGATTTTATCAGAATACAATTAATGCATTGTGCAAGAATATGTGCATGCTAAGATGTAATTTGTATGGTGTTTTAATCGATGCATGCATTCTGAGAGAATGTGTGTATGGTGTCTTGATTGATGTGATTTAAATTATCCTTGGTATTGATGCATAAACATATATGATGATCAATTTGGAAAGAAGGGAGTAAAACACAACAAAATACTAGTTGAAATTTTTTATTCTCATACATAACACATCAGATTTTAGAAGTTAAAATAGATATTTATTTTATCAAAATATAATTATCTAATATCTTATTATAAAGATTTAGTGATTTAATTACATGTATATATACAACGGCGTAACCAGTTTGCAAACCGAATAGAGTCTTTGCATTTTATCTTTATGTTTACTGTTACATGCATGTATTCCAGCCCATCAGCCATCAATCAGCTCACTCGAACGGGACCAAATACGATGTATTACAACTAGGGAGATCTAATTTCCTATACTGTTGAACTATACCCTACAGCTAAGTACAGTGGATGCGTGTGCACTCAATTAGTTGTACTCCAGTTCACAATTATGGTCTTAGTAGTGTGCACGCAAACCTCTCCCTCGACCAGTTCGGCACCTAAATAATTGAACCCCAACCACACCCGCGGTTGAATTTGTCTCATTTGGGCATAGTGATTATAACACCAATTCAAAACAAGTAGACAGACACTATACTTGTTTTAAATTTTGGTGAATGGAATTCTGCATATATGACTTTCATCGACCCAGCTCGCTTGTTCATCCTCTTAGCTCGATTAGGCCGAGGCTTTTCCTCCGCTCTTGAGACGCCGACGACCCCTTCCTGCTAGCGGCAATGGCGAATTGGCGACTCTTCTCCCCGCGGCAGCGACGGTGACCCCTCAGCGATGGCGACCCCTCCTCCCCGCAGCAGCGGCAGCACACTCGGCAGCAGCGATTAGACGACTGTGGTCAGAGCTTTAATTTCCTCCTCTCTCCCAATGCTTCTGACCCCCTCCCACCAGATCCAGAGGTGCAGCAAGCCACCAGTTTCCCCTTGGCCAGATCCATACGCAAAGGGAGTGGGACTGGGAGATGGCCGCCTCCTCAATCCCGGCAAAGGACAAGAGTCCATGATGCAGCAGTCATGACAACAGCGAGCAGCAGTCGCGTGCGAGCAAATTCGCGGCAATGACAAGCTCGTCGTGGTAGTGGCGATGTCTCGATCCATCGTCATTTTTGGCAGATCCCATCCATCCACCACCGCCACCTCGCAGGCACGCATCGCCGGCTCTACCGATCGAGATAGAAGATGAACAAGAGAGAGGATGAACACAAAAGAATAGGTTTGGGTAAGAACAGGACACAATTCTTGAGGGTAATGGCTTGCTTCTAATTTTATAATATTTTAGTGCCACGTAATGTATATCATAAATATATATAGTGCTACTTTTTTAATTGAGCAAATTTGCAATGGTATGAATCCAATTAACCCTTATTGTTATACACATAAAACGGTACTGCTATATTTTTAAATTTTTAGGCAATAGAAAAAAATTAAAATTATTTCTGTAGATCTCGTTGAGAATTTCATAGAAGAGTTTGTCTCTGCATGAAGGTATTTGAAAATATTTAAAATCCAATAATTCAAATAGATCTTGAAATGAATATTCGAACATGTAAATGACCTTAGATGAAAAGATTATCAAGTATAGAGTTGTAGATTTGGGTCGGTTCTACCATTCTTATCTAAAATTGTTTCCATTCGACTTTGAAAAATATGCACGTGTGAGTGGGTATGTATCATATTTGCCTGTTCTTAACTTTGGCTCCCCTATAGCTCAGGAAAGACGGAAAATGCGTCCGTTCTATGTACATGAACCAACATAGCTAGTGCATCACCTATTTGATATTTTCTAATTAACGTGCCTGAGGATTATCCTCATGGTATAATTTAAAACGATACCCAGAGGTTTTATTTTTACAAACATGAAAAGGATGGGGAGATAGCAAAATATATATCATTCCGTAAAGATAGACATAAATATAAATATAAATTGCGCATCTTAAATTTTTATATGTACTTGGACTTTGAAACAAAATGTTTTGTTGGGAGAGAATTGTCTTCGTTAATCACACAATATTTTGAAGGTTGATTCTATTTGGGGACAAATTAAGGCTTCCCTTGAACACAAGATTTTTGAAAACAGAGAAACGCAACAATACGTAGGAATAGATGCCATGCCCATTGATTCGCATGAAAGTCTCAAAAAATCAATGGAGGAAATTACTGGTGCAAAAAAAAAAAACCCAAGGAAATCAATACCCTATTCATTGTCCCAAGAAAACAATTTAGTTTCACAAATAAAATTTTGATAGGTTGGTTAATGTTAAAAGTTTGTTATATTTCTCTATATTATTTTCTTGAGATTATCCAACAGACGCATATGCACGCACCACTACAGACGTAATATCACAATCATACCCCTATGAATATGTCCGCTAACACACTCTCAGAGATGAAAACTAGTGATATATCTTGATCACAATAAATTAAATCATGTTAAAAGCCCACCTACATATGTATAATATTCGTTGGCTACAAGATTGAAATCATAATGGGACTCCATCATCACGCTACTCGTGCTTCCCCCGATAATTCTCCACTTCAATTTCAAAATAAAAAAAAGAAGAAGAAAGCCTCAAATACACAACTACTAATACTACTTTATTTAACGGTATCACAGTATGCACGTGTAACAGTGATGAGCCCGAAAACGAACCTGCGAGAGTGTCAAGAAGCGTCGTCTTCCCGCACCCCGACGGCCCCATGATCGCCAGAACCTCCCCCGGCCGCGCGTGCCCGGTGATCCCGTCGAGGATCCTCGCCGGCGGCGAGCCGCGAGTGCGGCCGGGCACCGTCACGCGCACGTCCTCCCACGTCAGGAACACCGCGGGGTCGTCGACGACGTCCGCTGCCGCCCGTGGAAGCGAAACTGCCTGCGCCGCCGGCAGCGGCACCTCGACGCCGTCGAACGTCCCCACTCCGCCGCCGGCCGACGGCGCCCATCTGTCATCGACACGTCGTCTCCTCGTCCACGGGAAGACGGCGGCGAAGAACGACGAGGTCCAACCGGTGACACCTCCGTCCGCCCGGGCGTCCGGCGTGGCGCCGCCGCCCCAGCCCCAGCGCCAGAGCGGCCGCGACGGACTTGGCGTCGGCGCCCACCGTGGCAGTGGCGACGTGGCCGCCATGATCGATAACGAGCTAGGCGTGCTTGCTTCTTTTGGTGCTACGACTCGAGCTGGGCGAAGCAGTTACTACGTTGTTTGGCTGGGCCGGGCGGGAATTAATAGCAGTGTTGATGTTGGGCAACTGCTGATCGACACGTGAAACGTCACGAAAAGAATCAAATGTTTTACGCCAAGTCGTGTTATGTGGGAATTATATTGATGTACAGTATAATCAACTGTGCAGCTACAGCCATGGAGGACGGGGAGACAGACATTCGGTACAAGGTACATAATGGAAATGGATGTAACATAGCTAGTGCCAGTTGGTTACTCTAGAAAACACTATCTACCTATACTTTAAATACAATTTTCTCTTAAACTACTCATCCGATCTACGATCTGATTGTACCGTTATGTTCGTAACAATTAAATCTTTATAACAAGATCTTACATGATTATATTTTGATAAAAAATATAAATTGCTTTTATAATATATCTAAATTACTTTTAGATTTCATTAAATTACTTCTTAGACATATAAAAGTAAATTCAATAAAGCGTAAAAGTAATTTACATATATTATAGAAGTAACTTATAACAAAAAGAAAGTAACTTTAATGAATGCCTTTTTTCATTGGACGTGAAGTCATATTTTTATTCCTACAACGAATTTACTTCTAATGTTGTGACAAAGTTACTTCCGTTTTGTTTTAATACTAGAAAAAAATGTCCGTGCGTTACAACGGGTGAAGGCTATTTTAACCATGTTGTTATACAATTTAGTTAAGATAAAATTCACTGTGAGAATTCGCTTGGATATATATTTTTTCTTTAGAAAATTATGAGTAACAATAAGGAGTCTGATCGTATTAAGTTAGCATGTGAGTTTTTTTTAAGAGATTTCTAATATGACTACTTCTCAAAAGCGAACGAACTTAAAAACTAACTCAAATATGAATATGTATTTCCAAAAGAACTTGAAAATCGACTCATACACGGATGACGTACCAAAATACCGACAAAAACATCTTCAATTTTTATAATAGTAGAGATGCAAATTACTTTTAGACTTTATTGAATTTACTTTTAAATGTCTAAGACGTAATTTAGTTAAATCTAAAAGTAACTTTTATATATATATATATATATGTATATATATATATGATAAAAGTAATTTACAAATATAAATATTTTTCGTTATAATATAATCATGTAAGATCTTGTTGTTGTGAAGATTTAATTGTAACGAACACATGGTGTAATCGGATTGTATATTGGATAAGTAATTTGAGAGAAAACTTTGTTTGAAGAGGAAAAAGGGCATGCATGCATGTAGTACGATGTAGTAGACTCCACGTTTTCTCCATATTTAGGCGTCGCTGGTTACGACAAAAACGAAAGGCCTCTCTAAATATATTTTACGAATGGAAATGGATTTGCTGGGGGCGCTTTTCTCGCAGATTATTTCTTCACCGTGAGATCCGCGCTAAAATTACTTCCCGGTCGATTACGTGTCCGAAGATTATGAAATCGTTTTGCGCTGAAAAATAAAATAAGCACTGATGATTAAAGTCCTCAACCAAACAGGGGTCATGTTGACGGAATGTTACCTAGCACTGCTACATAAATGCGTAAAAAAGAACGGCACTATATAGATCCGAAAACGCTAAAACCTGTTAGTGAGTTCACCTAGCCATAGATCTAGTCGGGTTGCACGATTTGGATGGATGAACAGAGAGGAACAGAGAGGGTTAAGGGATGTCACCGGTTGACGCGTTGGAGGAGGAGGAGGAAATGCCGGCCATCATCGTTGTCGTCGTGCGCTTGACGTAGACAGCGGCGACGGTGGTCATGACGGCGACGGTGGTCGTGGCAACGTCGATCGTAGGCGGTCACGGCAAGGCGTGGCGCGGCGGTGATGGTTTTCCCGTCACTAGCTGCGCCCCCTCGATCGGTTAGGGTTTTTGTGGGTGGAGTTGGCGGCGGCGACGAACCTCGTATCGTGTGCCGCCCTAGCCTCCACCCTCTATTTATGTGGCGCAGGGTGATGGGGGCCCACCAGCCAATGGGCTGGGCGCCCCCAATCATAGTGCGGTCAAGGTCCCCGTTGTGCTGTTGGGCCCAATGGGGAAGAGATCTATCTAACATTCTCCCCATTGATCTCACTATTTCTTTTAGCATTTTTCTATTCCATCACAGATTTGCACATAGAACATGTTTCATCGTCACGGTTAATCGCCGACGGATTTGACAGCCACTATACACATCTCTATTCAGAAACAGATACTTTAACTTTTGGGTCTAGGATTCATAAGGCTTCCCTTAAACCTATGCCGGCTACATGTTCCTTGGACACGTTGGGTGGTAGGCCTTTCGTGAGCGGATCCACGACCATCCTTTTTGTTCTAATGTGCTCGAGATTGATTGTTTGATCTCGGACTTTATCCTTCACAACATAGTACTTCATGTCAATGTGTTTGGCAGCACCACTTGACTGATTGTTGTGAGCGTATATTACTGCGGGTTCATTATCGCAGTATAACTTTAGTGGTTTCTCAATACTGTCAACCACCTTTAAACTGGATACGAACATTTTTAGCCAGTTCACCTGCCCCGTGGCCTCATAGCATGCTATAAACTCGGCATACATAGTAGACCCTGCAGTGATAGTCTGTTTGAAGCTTTTCCATGAAATAGCTCCTCCTGCAAAGGTGAACATGTATCCCAATGTTGACTTTGTATTATCTTTTGCAAAATCGGAATCTAAATACCCCACTATCTAGAGCGATTCTGATCTTCTGTAGGACAACATGAGGCCTTTTGTACCTTGCAAATAACGCAAAACTTTCTTTACCAATTTCCAGTGCTCTGGGCCTGAATTACTCTGAAATCTGCCAAGTAACCCTGTGATAAATGCCAAGTCAGGGCGTGTGCACACTTGCGCATACTGTACGCTTCCCACAGCTGACGCTTATGGCTTTGTTTTCATTTCGTGGAGCTCATACTGATTTCTGGGACATTGTCATGCCCCATACTTTAACCCTTTGACCATAGGACCAAGTGTCGCACTGCATCTGTACATGTTGAATTTCTTCAACACCTTTGCTATATATGCCTTTCAACACCTTTGCTATATATGCCTTTTGAGAAAGTCCCAATGTATACTTTGTTCTATCTCGGTAAATCTCTATGCCCAAAACATATGAAGCCTCAACGAGGTCTTTCATGTCAAAGTTTGAGGACAATAATTTCTTTGTTTCCTGTAATAGACTGACATCACTACTAGCCAGTAGAATGTCATCTACATACAGAATTAGGAAAATGAATCTCCCATTCTTAAACTTTGTATAAATATAGTTGTCCTCAATATTCTCTTGAAACCCAAATTTCTTTATTGTCCCATCAAACTACAAGTACCATTGTCTCGAAGCTTGCTTTAATCCATAAATGGATCTCTTTAACGGCATCCTATATTTTCGTTTCCTTTCACGACAAAACCTTTCGGTTGTGCCATGTATACTTTTTCCTCCAAACATTTAGAAGTGTCGTTTTTACATTTCCAAATCATAATGTGCCACCAGTGCCATTATAATCCTGAAAGAATCTTTACAAGAGACTGGAGAAAATGTCTCATTGTAATCAATCCTTTCTCTTTGCATGAAGCCTTTTGCCACAAGTCGCGCCTTAAACTTTTCTGTATTCCCTCTGGAGTCATATTTGGTTTTGTAGACCCATTTACAGCCTACTATTTTGGTTCCTTTAGGAAGTTCTTCTAAATCCCAGACATCGTTTATTTTCATTGACTTCATTTCATCTTTCATGGCTTCCAACCATTCGGATGAGCGAGCGCTTCTCATGGCCTCTTCATATGAGGTGGGATCATCCTCCATATGCGACTCTTCTATATTATGAACTTCATAGTCATCACGGATAGCTGATCTTCTGACTCTTTCAGACCTTCTAGGGGCCTCCTCATTTAGCACATTCTGTACCTGAGGCTCTTGTTGAGCCTCCTGTTGTTGATGCGAAAAACACACACTAGCCTGGAAGATCTGCTTAACTTTGTTGCAGGTCCAAAATCTTGCTTTTAGGTTCGTGAGCGTGCTAGTTGATTTGATCCTGCAATCAACGAGAAAGAAAAACAAGAAAAACCGCGGTTAAATCCATAAACGATAGCCGATCGGCCGGTCGCTAATGACATATCATTTATTTTTGAGCCGATGTTATATGTAAATCGATCGATAGTTATGAATAAGTAAGATAAGACTAAATCTACTCGATCGGCTGTAGATACTAATGCTATATAATCCTTCTGTCGATGTATATTTAAACCAAGTGATTGAGATAGATCGGTCGCCATGCCGAGACAGTATAAATCACTTAGATAGAAGTATACATTAACATAAAGATTATAAACACTTGTAGCATAGCCGATCAGATAGATCTAGCATGTATCAGCTAGTACTCCGATACCACTCTATGTTAAGATCCTAAAACAAATAGAATATATCAAACAGAAGCCTAATATACTTTATTGCGATAAGATCTTAATATAAAGGGCAGACCTAACAAATCAATTAAGCATATAAAACAAAAAGCTAAGTCAGGTAAGATCGACTGAAACCCCGATACTATCTCCCTCGATGATCATAAAACAAGCTAGATATCATAATTATAAATATTACTTAATAGATCGAACTCAACCGATGCAACATTAAGCATAAAGACAAGTATGAGATCTAAACAAGATGATGAAAATCTACAAAAGATGGTAGATACATGATACAATCTAGATTAATAACAGAATATAACTCTACCAATTGTTCCCAAACAATAAGAACCAGTCGATAACAAGTTATATAACGCAACTAGCCTAGATTGTAACATGTATATGATAACTCGACGGATTACATAAGCAGGGTTAAAGTATCATGAAGATGGAAGCATTAACCCCGATAATGCAAGCCGCCATAACAAGCTTTACCTCTAGTTGAAGATCGAATCGATGCAGCTCAACTCGAAAGCAAGAACTCGTCGAAATAAACGAAAGTAAAAAGGGTGGCGATGCGCCGAGATTGTATTGAACGATTGTTAATTGATTACATGGGTTCGGGTTCTATTTATACCCGAGATACAAGATATGTCCTTGCCGGACACGACATTTATCTCTAACAAACTCTAAGATACCATAATTCTTTGCGGCAGACTTTTGCCCAAACATATCTCTAAGGAAATTACATAAAATATCCTAATTAATAGATACAGTTGCCTATCCGAGAGCCCTATCTCCGTCGTGGAAATCTTCATGAAGCACCTTGATTGATTCTAGAAACATCTTCGAAACCGTCATCATCAGAATCGGCTGCATCACCTCTATCAGCTGTGTCGGCTGTCCTTTGTCCGATCCATTTCAGCCGATGCAGACTACAGTCGATGCCTTTGCAGCCGATGCATACTATGTTCTTCAAATCAACTTCTTTGTCGAATTCGCCTCGATCTCAATGTCGAACCTGGTTCATAATTTACCAAATTTGGTCGTCAACACCAGTTCAGGCACATTATATGTTTGAGGCTGTTGCAGCTCCTCCTCTGGTGTGGCAATAATTTCTGTTGAATCCTGTAGAAAGGGTTCCTCACTTTCATTCATTGTTGCCACAGGAGGGGTAACAACAGGTGCTGGTACCGCAACGTCATGCATTGCACGTACAATAGCAGCAGGTAGAGAGAAGAAAGGCTCCTGAGTCGACGGAGCGGGTACAAACACCCGCCTCTCCTCAAGATCAATTTCTCGAACTACCGAGCTCCCCCTAATCATTTCGTCTTCCAAGAAGACGGCGTGTCTCGTTTCTACAAACTTTGTATAATTGTTTGGATAATAGAAACGATAACCTTTTGATCTTTCAGGATAGCGAATAAAATGACAGCTGACTATTTTGGGATCCAATTTCCAAGGTTTGGGTTAAATATTTTAGCCTCTGCAGGACTCCCCCACACATGGAGGTGAGCTAGCGAGGGTACTCTTCCCGTCCATAGCTCATACAGTGTTTGGGCACCGATTTGCTTGGAACTCTGTTAAGGATATGAATGGCGGTTTTTAATGCCTCTATCCATAAACCCAATGGTAGAGTGGAGTAGCTCATCATGCTGCGCACCATATCCATAAGGGTACGGTTACGCCTTTCAGCTACCCCATTCTGTCGAGGTTCGCCCGGTGTTGAATACTGCGCTACTATTCCATTCTCTAGCAATGTCGCGACCGAGAAAATTTTGCATTTTCCCGAACGCTAGTGTATTAATCCCCGTCCCAGGAAAAGCCGGGGTACACCACACAAACATGATACAAAAGGCACATCTTTATTATATCGATAATATTTACATTATTACAAAGGCACTTAAGGCCTGACAATAAAAAATAAACAGCAGCGGACTAGCGGGCCTACGGCTCCATCTTCACAGGCGCTCAACTGGGGTATAAGCCAGGACTCCACCTAAGACCTCTTCTCCAAAGCTTCTCTTACTGAAGGGGGGAAAGATTGAGCAAGAATGAGTACAACCACAGTACTCAGCAAGCCACACCGGCAGATGCATGATTAATGCAAGGGGGTACAAGGGGTAATGATATAGGGGTTAAGTTTTGCAGAAAACAGCATTTAAAAGTCACTTAGTTGCCCAAAGCCATTTTATAAAGACGATCCTAGAGTTACATAGTGTTATTAATCAAGGCCGTGAACCCTCACGAACCTGCCTTAACCCAAGGCCTACGATGATTCAGACCGAACTAGCAACCCGACCCTGGGTCCTAGCTCGTCCCAAGCCAACCCAGGCCAACCATTCCACATTTTAGTTGTTACGCAAATTTTAAGAATTAAAACATTAACTTGGGTACATTGCTAGGCTTGCCCATAACCGAGGGCGCGGCTATTCGAATAGATTATACTCTGATCAGAGGTGTACATCTTTACCCACAAGACACATCTTCCTCACGTGTAACCACGTGCCACATACCACCACGGTATACGGACAGAAGACGTGACATAGTTCCCAACCCATCCTAGCCATAAACAAGAGTACCGACCCAACCCCACCTACAGTCGGAACCCCCGGGACAGGTAGGCAGGACTGAGCCCCCAGCAGCAGGACACCGGCCCTGTGTCATGACATCTCGACTACCGGGCCGCAGCTCGTGTAGCCTTCATTTGTCCTAGAGATGTCCATCGACCCCCGACTTCGTCCATCTCCATCCGTGTACTTTTGTTTATAACCAGACTGAGCCACAAACTAAGCCTTACCTACTAGACATGTGGAAGTACGGTAGTGCTTTGCAACAGAGGCCCGAGCTTAATCCTTATATTGGCCGGGGTACTACTTCCCACAACTGGCATGCACCCAAACCCCACCGAAAAACAGGTTTTAGGGGCTTTGAAAGAGGAAGAGAGGGGTATGTCCAATTCCACCATAAGCCAACCATTCCATAGTATCCAAGAGATATGAATATTCCCAAAGTCTAAAGTTATAAAAACCACCTAATGTTGTCCTATTAATCAGCGAAGCATCTACCTAAATTCATACTAGTGGAACCATGAATAGAGTACCCACTAGTTGGGGTTTTGTTTATCCTAGGGTGAACAAGGTAATAATAACAATAACAATAATAAGGTCATAACAAAGGAAAATAGGTATGGCTAGATAAAACAGTGATAACGCGGGAATTTAAGTAAAGCGATAATGCAATAATTTAAATCAAAATAATTTTATAAACTGGGATTCAATATGCTCAAGGATGATGTGTCTTGCCTTGCTTGCTTTCCCAAACGTCGGCTTCAACCTCCACGAAGAGCGGATCTTTCGAAGCTGCAGCGTCTACACGACCAACGGAAAAGAAAAGGCTTTTACTCTAATAAACTCCATATAACAAGCAGGAACAAAGCACGAAAATGGGTTCTTGACTTCTTAAGGAAAAATTAGAGACTTGAACGGTCCAATTCCGAGTTCAAATGGCCAAGTTATGGCCATTTGAAGTTTATATGCTCTTTAAATGAATATTTGCGAATTTCTTCATTTAAATTTTAATTTTAAAAGGGTTTATTGCGTCAGCCGAGGGGGAGGGGCGCGCGGACCGGGTCCACGGGAGTGGGGCCCACGCGGCAAACTCACGGTCCACGGTGGACCGGGTGCACCCGGGCTTGCACCGGCCGGCGCCGTGGGCCCCACGCGTCAGCCGCACCCAAGGGCGCGGGCGGCTGACGGCCGGGCCCCACGCGGCGGCCACTTGGCGCTCCCGAGGGCGGCCACGCCGACGCGGTCGGCGGGAGGCGGCGCGCCCGCGCCCCGATGGTCGCCGCCGGCGACCACCGGCGCGGCGGAGCGGCGGCCGAGAGAGGGGAGGGAAAGGGGAAAGGAGGCGACGGTCCACGGCTCACCCCGGGGCGACGGCGGCGACGGAGGAGGCGGCCGGAGCGGAGGAAGGCGGCGGCGCAGCTCGGGTCGACGGGGTCGACGGCGTTCCGGCGGTCGGCGAGGATGCGGCGAAGCCGAAGGAGGCGGCACCGAGGTGGGAGGTGGCCCGGGGCGACGACGGCGGCGGACCGGAGCTCGACGGCGACGGCGGAGAGAGAGAGCGACGGCGCGAGCTCGATTCCGGCGAGGACGAAGGGCGGCGAGAGGCGGAAACGGACGGAGGAGGAGCGGGGAGGGTTTAAATAGAGCCGGGTCGAGAGAGGGTGGCCGGGGAAGGGAGGAAACCGGCGCGGGAGGTCTGGCCACCATCAATGGCGCCGGCGAGATTTGCGGTGGCAAATCCGCCCGTTTGAACACGAGAGAGAGAGGGAAAAATGGGGGGAAAGGGAGAGGGAATCACGGGGAATGATTTCCCCCACTTTATTGCACGCGGGGACGGCGGGATGCGGCGGAATCCGCGGCGGCGGCGGCGCTAGGGCGCGGGGGAGGCGGCGGGAGCGGCAGGAGGAAGGGGATGACGGGTGGGCCCACCCGTCATCGAGGGTGGCGGGCGGGCCCGCCCGTCAGCGGCGCGCGCGTGGAGAGAGGCCGAGTGGGCCGCGGGGAGAGGAGAGAGAGGGGGAGGGAAAAAGAAAGGGAGGAGGGAAGGACTTCGGCCGCGGGCCGGGGGGGAGAGAGGGAGACTTTGGGCTAGACTTGGCCCATAGGAAAAGGAGGATTATTTTTAGGTTTTCTTTTTATTAAACTTTGATAATTGTTGTTGTTGTTTAATAAATATTTTTGGTGCTCTGAAAATTTAAGTAAAATTTGAGGGCTCCTTTTAGACCAAGGAGAATTCAACAAAAATTCTCCGGACCACATTCGTATTTTTCTGGCACGTATTTTAGTGTTTGTCAATTTCTTTTCGAATTTTAATTAATTCTATTATTCCTTTTAGAAAATGATTTTTATTTTGGGATGAATTTATCAGGACGTGACAAGCAAGAACCTTGCAAAAGGTCTAGGGACTTGCCCATAAGGCGTATGCCGACCATAGTACTCCCCCCCACGGTCAGATCATACTATTTTAATCTTTACATCATGCTGATTTTCAACCTCAGCTTTGAATATCTTAAATTTATCCAATGCTTCTGATCTTTCTTTAATTGGATAAATATAACCATAACGGGAGTAATTGTGTGTGAATGTTATGAATGAGTCATAGCCATCCATACTTTTCACAGGAAATGGATCACAAATATCTGTGTGAATGATTTCCAAAATTCCTGCGCTTCGTTTTGCACCCTTTTTGATGCTCTTTACAAACTTTCCTTTAATGCATTCTATGCATTGTTCTAAATCTGAGAACTCCAATGGAGGAAGAATGTCATTCTTAACTAGTCTCTCAATTCTCCCCCTCGAAATATGGCATAAACGAAAGTGCCATAATTTCGATGAGACATCAGGAGTTCTCTTTCTTTTCTTGTTTTCTTTTGTCAACGAGGACACAACATTCACATTCTCATAAAGAGATAACAAATAAAGCTCGTCTTGCAACACAGCAAGACCATTACATGCATTATTATACCATAGTTCACATTTGACATTTCCAAAATGGTAATCATATCCATCAAAATCCAATTTCGATACACTTATTAAATTTCTTTGCAAAGAAGGGACATAAAAAACAACTCGAAGTAAAAGTGTGAAGCCATTCGCGAGCTCTAGGAGAAGATCTCCAACAGCTTCAACTTTTGCCTTCAACTCCATTGGCGACTCTAATGGAGCTTTCGCTTCTTTGCGTAGTCCTCGTCGAACGGAAACCCTTTAAACAATTACACGCATGAATAGTTGCTCCAGAATCAATCCACCATGTGGATCTAGAATAACCAACATAATGAGATTCATTTACAAATGTAATAATGTTCTCAACTTTCTTTGCCATGTGTTAACAACCAAATTTGGTAATATCGGCATCGGAAAAGAAGATTAGATCGAAGCGATGTCGGAGGCGGAGATCGAGTTCGAAAACAGAGCAGGAATCGGCTAGAGTCTAGATCGGCTACGGTAAGATCGGCTGAGTTTGAGTCGGACTAGGTAAGCTGATGTAGCCGATCCTGGCAGTACAACTTGATGTGTGATGTTGGGTTGGATTGAGGTGCTTCAAGGTGATTGCCGCACATGGGCAGAGTCCTGAGGAGGCAATTGTATCTATTAATTAGGATGTTTTAAGTAATTTTCTTAGAGATATGTTTGGGTAAAAGTCTGCCGCAAAGACTTATGGTATCTTAGAGTTTGGTAGAGATAATAGTCGTGTTCATTATGGACTTATCTTGTAATTCTCGGGTATAAATAGACCCAAGCCCTATGTAACTTTTAACACACACGTTCAATACAATTTCGGCGCATCGCCACCCTTTTTAGTTTAGTTTTGTTTCGACGAGTTCTTGCTTTCGGGTTGAGCTGCATCGGTTTCGATCTTCAACAACAGGTAAAACTTGTTATGACATGTCACGACCGGAATTAACCCAACGGGCATTCTACTCGTGCGTGTATTATTCCTTGTCCCGGGAGGCAAGGTACACCAAAAGTTGATACAATTCAGAGTTTTACAAGCGGAAGCGTAAATAGATAATTTATTACATGGGCGGCGAAGGCCCAGCACACACGAAGATAAACGGAAAACAGCGGAAGACTAGGGCGACGACCACAGGCACTTTGCGGCAGGCACAAGCTAGACACCAAAGCCTTCATCTTATAGGAACTCCTCTTCTAGGTTGGGGAAAAATTGAGCAAGATTGAGTACAACCACAGTACTCAGCAAGACACACCCACGGATGCAGAATAAATGCAAACGAGTACAAGGGAGTTATAATAAAGAGGTTAGGGTTCACAGTAAATAGCATTTAAAAGACTTTTAGTTGCTCAGGGCCATTTTGTAAACATGATGCTAGAGCTACACAATATTATTAATCAAGGCCGTAAACCCGCACGAACCTGCCTTAACCCAAGGCCTACGAAGATTCAGACCGAACTGGCAACCAGACCCAGGTCCCAGCTCGTCCCAAGCCAACCCAGGCTAACCATTCCACATTTTAGTTGTTAAGCAGGTTTTAAGAATTTAAAACACTAACTTGGGTACATTGCTAGGCTTGCCCATAACCGAGGGCACGGCAATTCGAATAGATTATACTCTGATCAGAGGTGTACATCTTTACCCACAAGACACGTCTTCCTCACGTGTAACCACGCGCCACATACCACCACGGCATATGGACAGAAGACGTGACATAGTTCCCAACCCATCCTAGCCATAAACAAGAGTACCGACCCAACCCTGGCTACGGCCGGGATTCCCGAGACAGGTAACCAAGGTTGAACCCCTAGCAGCAGGACACCGGCCCTGTGCCATGACATCTCGACTACCGGGCTGCAGCTCGTGTAGCCTTCATTTGTCCTAGAGATGTCCATCGAGCCCCGACTTCATCCATCTCCATCCCTGTACCTTTGTTTATGACCAGACTGAGCCACAAACTAAGCCTTACCCACTAGACATATGGAAGTACGGTAGTGCTTTGCAACAGAGGCCCGAAGACCATGCACCTCGAGCCCAGCCTAAAACCATTTTGAGGGTTTTGAATAGAGTGGGAGGTGTGTGTCCATTTCCACATAGTCCAACCATTCCATAATGTCCAAATTATATGAGCATTCCTAAAGTCTAAGGTTATGAAACCACCTAATGTTGCCTAATTAATCAGCGAAGCATCTACCTAAATTCATACTAGTGGAACCATGAATAGAGTACCCACTAGTTGGGGTTTTATTTTTCCTAGGGTAAGCAAGGTGATAATAACAATAGCAATGATAATAAGGTCATAACAAAGGTAAATAGGCATGGCTAAATAAAACAGTGATAACGCGTGAATTTAAATAAAGCGATAATGCAGTAATTTAAACCAAAATAATTTTATAAACTGGGATTCAATATGTTCAAGGATGATGTGACTTGCCTTGCTCGCTTTCCCAAACGTCGGCTTCGACATCCACGTAGAGCGGATCTTCCGAAGCTGCAGCGTCTACACGAGCAACGGGAAGAAAAAGGCTTTTACTCTAATAAACTCCATATAACAAGCAGGAACAAAGCACAAAAATGGGTTCTTGACTTCTTAAGGAAAACTTAGAGACTTGAACGGTCCAATTCCGAGTTCAAATGACCAAGTTATGGCCATTTGAAGTTTATGTGCTCTTTAAGTGAATATTTGCGAATTTCTTCATTTAAATTTTAATTAAAAAAAAGGGTTTATTGCGTGAGCCGGGGGGAGGGGGCGCGCGGGCCGGGTCCACGGGAGTGGCGGGCCCCACGCGGCAGCCCCTCGGTCCACGGTGGACCGGGTGCACCCACGGGCTCACCAACCGGCACCGTGGGCCCCACGTGTCAGCCGCACCCGGAGGCACGGGCGGCTGACGGCCGGGCCCCACTCGGCGGCCACACGGCGCACTTGGAGGTGGCCACGTTGGCGCGGCCGGCGGGAGGCGGCGCCCGCGCCCCTATGGTCGCCGGCGGCGGCCATTGGCACGGCGGAGCGTCGGCCAAGAGAGGGGAAGGGAAGGGGGAAAGAGGCGGCGGTCCACGGCTCACCCCGGGTCGACGGCGGCGACGGAGGAGGCGGTCGGAGTGGAGGGAGGCGGTGGCGCGGCTCGGGTTGACTGGGACGGCGGCGTTCCGGCGGTCGGCGAGCTCGGCGAGGCAGTGGACGGGGTCGGCGGCGGTGCAGCGAAGCTGGAGGAGACGACGCCGAGGCGGGGGACGGTCCCGGCGAGCGGGTAGGCCCGGCCGGAGGTCGACGGCGACGGCGGAGAGAGAGGACGACGGCGCGAGCTCGATTCCGGCTGGGAGAAAGGGCGGCGAGTGGCGGAAATGGACAAGGGAGGTGCGGGGAGGGTTTATATAGGCTTGGGAGTGAGAGAGGGCAGCCGGCGGGGAAGGAAACCGGTGCGGGAGACCCGGCCGCCATTAATGGCGCCGGCGGGATTAGGGGGGTTTCCATCCGAAATAAAGAGAGAGAGAGGGGAAAATGGGGGGAAAGAGAGAGGGAATCGGAGGGAATATTTCCCCCATTCAATTTTGAACGGGGGCGGCGGAGCGCGGCGGATTTGGCGGCGGCGGCGGCGCTAGGCGCGGGCGGAGGGAGCGGCGCATGCGGCGGGAGGAAGGGGATGATGGGTGGGCCCCACCTGTCAGCGAGGGTGGCGGTGGGCGCGCCCGTCAGCGGCGCGTGCGCGGGGAGAGGCCGAGTGGGCCGTGGGGAGAGGAGAGAGAGGGGGAGGGAGATGGGCCGGATTCGGCCTAAGAGAGGGAAGGAGGATTTTTAGGGTTTTTCTTTTTATAAAACCTTTTTAACTTTGTTTATTTCTTGATAATTATTATTTGTGCTCTGAAAATTCCACAAAATTTATTTACACATTTTAGGCTTTGAGGAAATATACAAAAATCCTCCAAGCCTTATTTGACTTTTAAGTTTGCACATTTTAATTTTTGGAGGCTTTCACTAGGATTTTAATTATTCTAGGCATAAATTAAAGGGTATATTTTAAGATCGTTTTGGGACGTGACAAACCTACCCCTCTTAAACAGAATCTCGACCCCGAGATTCGGAAGAACTAGCGAAGATATCGGGATGGGCTGCCTTTAGCTCGTCTTCACGCTCCCATGTAGCTTCTTCCTCGGCGTGGTTGCTCCATTGGACCTTGCAAAAACGGATTACCCAATTCCTGGTCCTGCGCTCCATTGTGTCCAGAATCTTCGCTGGCTTCTCCACGTAGGTCAAGTCTTCGCGAACTTCAATCTGCTCTGAATCGGCCTGCTCGGACGGCACTCGAAGACATTTCTTGAGCTGCGACACGTGGAACACATCGTGCACATTGCCCAAGGATGCGGGCAGCTCCAACTGGTAAGCAACTTCTCCGCGTCGAGCGATGATGCGAAAAGGCCCCACAAACCTAGGTGCGAGCTTCCCTTTTGTCTGAAACTTGTGTACGCCCCGTAATGGCATGACCCGAAGATACACAAAATCGTACACTGCGAATTCCAGATTACGGCGTCGGTTTGAAGCAATGTTGCAGCAAGCACGGGATCAGTTCTTGAACTCATTCATGCAGACCCGCAAGGGGACACTTGTTCAGAAGTACAAAATAAAAGTGGTTGCTAATGATCCTGGGACCAGTTCTTCTAAGGATGGAGATGGGAAACAAGCTCTAGACGGCTCGGCTCAGCCGAGTATCAAGGGTGCTACCGACGGCTCTCTAGGAAATCAAGGCGAAAATTCTCAAGAAGTCCATGGAGTACAAGGTGATGGGGTGAATGGAGTTCAAGTTGACGGTGCTCAGGGGCTGCAGGGAGGAAATCTTAATAGTGATGTGGCACAGGACTTTTTCAATAACTTCCAAGATCGGGTTGATTACGCTGTGCATCATGCTTTGATCAATCAGTCTGGGGTGTTAGTCAATACCCTATCAAACATGATGAAGTCAATAGCGATGGTTCAATAGCTGAACATCAGGCTGCAGGCCCGGTTTATTTGCAAGGAGGTGTCTTCCCAAATTATCGGTCTTTGATCACCGATGTTCAGCCATCTATTCAGGCGGTTCCCTCCGTTGCACCCACAACTCAGCCGACGGCGCCGGCATCAACTCCTCTACCTGCTACATCATCTATGGCGCCGGGCCAGCCGATGAACCCTCGGGTGTTAATGAGAGAGCATCCACAACATAGCGGGCAGGTTTCGAGTTGGCCAACCCAAGATCAGGTTGCTGCCATGTTTCTGCCACCTCAACCTATTGTTGATCCAATACAGCAGCAGCCGATTCAGCAACAGCCGATTCAGCAGACACCCCAAATTCAACAGGTTGTACAACCAAACCAACAACAGGTCGTGCAACCAGTTCAGCAAACACCACCAAGGCAGCAGCCTCTGCAGCCGATTCAGCAAACACCACCAAGGCAGCAGCCTTTGCAGCCGAATTAACAGACGCCATTAAGATAGCAAATCGTTCAGCCGATTCAGCACCAGGGGTCAATAAGTGCATCGGCCGGGTTTGCAACGCCTGGTGGTCAGCCTGTACAACAATTTTTAAATCAAGTTGTCCCAGAACATTTGGTTCACCATGTATAGCCGAATGGCACAGTAATGCCTCAAGTTGTTCCTGAGCACTTGATGCGCAATATCCAGCCGAACCTTCACAATTACCAAGGGGGTAACTTGAGTTACCAATATCAGCCTCCTTCCCCACAAGCCCAATATTAGTTAGGGGGATTGGCTCAACCTCAGTTTGCATACGGTCAGTTCGAGCCCATGAAGCAACAGTCGCAAGGGGCAACTCAACAACGACCGTGGGCCGATGTGATTGCTGATGTAATGAGGGAATAGTTTGGGCTCAAACCAAAAGAGACTGGAAGCTTGTATCGGCAGCCTTACCCTGAGTTTGTTGAGAGAGTTCCTCTTCCCAATCGGTTCAAAGTTCCGGACTTCTCCAAATTTTCGGGACAAGATGGTGTGTCGACTTATGAGCACATTAGCCGATTCTTGGCTCAGTGTGGTGAAGCATCGACTGTAGACGTTCTGAAGGTTAGGTTATTCAGGTTGTCTTTATCTGGATCGGCTTTTACTTGGTTTTCCTCTTTGCCGTATTGGTCAATCAATAGTTGGGCCGATTTGGAGAAGCAATTCCACAGCTATTTCTACGGTGGGGTTCATGAGATGAAATTATCTGACTTGACAGCGATTAAGCAGCGGCATGATGAACCTGTGCACGAGTATATTCAGAGATTCAGGGAGATGAGGAACAAATGCTTCAGCTTGAGTTTAACTGATGCCGAGTTAGCCGATCTGGCCTTTCAGGGTATGATTACTCCGATCAGGGAGAAATTCTCGTCTGAAGACTTTGATAGCTTGTCACATCTGATACAGAAGGTAACCTTGCATGAACATAGGTCTGCGGAAGTTAGGAAAAGCTCTAAGAAGGTTAATCATGTTTGTCCATACATGTATGGGTCGGATGATGACGAGGACGATTCTGAAATAGCTGCAGCCGAATGGGTGAGGAGTAAAAAGGTCATACCATGCCAATGTGTAAAAAGTTCTGGAAAAGTGGAGAAGTATGACTTTGATATTAGTAAAGCTGATAAGATCTTTGATCTGCAATTCCGAGAGAAGCAAATTCAACTTCCTGCTGGTCATACAATCGCATCGGCTGAGGAATTAGGAAAAAAGAGGTATTGCGAATGGCATAATTCTGGGTCTCATTCTACTAACGATTGCAAGGTTTTTAGACAGCAGATTCAGGTGGCCATTGAGGGGGGCAAGATTAGGTTTGATGATTCCAAAAAGCCGATGAAGGTTGATGGTAATCCTTTTCCTGTTAATATGGTGCATACAGCTGGCCAAACAGCCGATAGGGTCCGTGCAAAGGGTTCTCAGGTGAATTCAGCTAAGATTATCAACAAATATCAGAGGAAGTATGACAAGGAGCAGGAGAAGCATTATGAAGAATACGATGATGGTTTTGACCCTCATTGGGGTTGTGAGTTCTTTAGGTTCTGCTGGAATGATGGTATGAGGTTGCCATCTATTGAAAACTGCCCTGGGTGCAGTGATATCGTCGGGAGCTCAAGCCGGTCATATAATAGGGGTAATCGGCTAAGGCAGACAAGAGTTTCTGTTCATCAAAGATTGGGTCCAGTGAACCAAGGTCATGGCCAGGAGGACAATGTAATCAGGAAGAATCAATGGTGTCCTTCTGGTATTTTCATGAAGAATCAAAAGAGAAGGGTTCAAAGATTGAGGAATAGGGAGCGCCTTCAGGAGGTTGAACAAGAAATTAATCATCGGCTGAAGAAAGCAAAGCCAAGACAGGAGTGGCGTGTTAAGAGTCAGGTTCCTGTAGCCGATGATGTTGCAGCCGATGAGGCAAAGAGGTTGACAAAAGGGAAGAGTGTTGTGACGGCACCGATTAACATGGTCTTTACCTTTGCCAGCCGAATTCGGGATTGATCAAGCTGATGTTGACGAGGTGGAAGAGGAATCGGCCAAGTTGGTTTTGTCACCAGAACAGGCAGTGTTCGAGAAACCCGAGGGGACAGAGAATTGACATCTTAAACCATTGTATATAAATGGCTACGTCAATGGGAAGCCGATGTCTAAAATGATGGTTGATGGTGGGGCCACGGTAAATTTGATGCCTTATGCTACGTTCAGGAAGTTGGGTAGAAATGCCGAGGATCTCATCAAGACAAACATGGTGCTTAAAGGCTTTGGTGGTAATCCATCGGAAACCAAAGGTGTTCTGAATGTGGAGCTGACAGTCGGCAGCAAAACTATTCCTACTACGTTTTTTGTCAGCGATGGGAAGGGTTCTTACAGCTTGTTGCTTGGAAGGGATTGGATTCATGCTAATTGTTGCATTCCTTCGACTATGCATCAATGTTTGATTCAATGGCAAGGCGACAAGATAGAGATCGTGCCAGCTGACAGGTCAGTTAATGTTGCCAGTGCCGATTTAGCTCTTTGGGAGATGGATGGCCTGGATTGTTTATCTGGAAAAGTCTGGGATGGAGATTTTCTAAAAGTGTCCGATTCTGATATACAACCAATTGAAGATGGAGAACCCAAGCTATTATTTTGAGGGCGTCGCGGAGGGTTCAAATGTCTACACTAAGGATACAGTAGATGATCTCGATGACAAGCAAGGTTAAGGTTTCATGTCGGCCGATGATTTGGAAGAAATAGACATAGGTCCAGGCGATCGGCCAAGGCCGACATTTATTAGTAAGAACTTATCTCCAGAGTTTAGAACCAAGCTGATAGAGCTCTTAAAAAGATTTTAGAGACTGCTTCGCTTGGGAGTATTATGAGATGCCTGGACTCAGCCGATCGATTGTTGAACATCGGCTACCTATCAAACCAGGGGTTAGACCACGCCAGCAACCCCCGAGAAGATGTAAAGCCGATATGCTTGAACCGGTCAAGGCTGAGATTAAGCGATTGTATGATGCTGGTTTTATTCGTCCTTGTCGATACGCTGAATGGGTTTCTAGTATAGTTCCAGTTATTAAGAAGAACTGCAAGATCAGGGTGTGCATTGATTTCCGAGATCTGAATAAAGCTACACCGAAGGACGAATACCTAATGCCAGTAGCCGATCAGCTGGTTGATGCTGTATCAGGGAACAAAATTTTGAGTTTTATGGATGGAAACACAGGATACAATCAAATTTTTATGGCCGAAGAAGACATTCATAAGACAGCTTTTAGGTGTCCTGGTGCAATCGGCTTATTTGAATGGGTTGTCATGACTTTCGGCTTGAAGAGTGCTGGAGCTACATATCAAAGAGCCATGAATTACATATATCATGATCTAATCGGCTGGTTGGTTGAAGTCTACATCGATGATGTGGTTGTTAAGTCCAGAGAAATAGAGGATCACATAGCTGATTTGAGGAAGGTTTTTGAGAGAACCAGAAAATATGGCCTAAAGATGAATCCGATAAAATGTGCTTTTGGTGTATCGGCTGGACAGTTTTTGGGATTTCTTATTCATGAAAGGGGGATCGAGGTAACTCAAAGGAGTGTTAATGCGATCAAGAAGATTCAGCCTCTGGAGAATAAGACAGAATTACAAGAGATGATCGGCAAGATAAATTTTGTTAGGAGGTTTATTTCTAATTTGTCTGGAAGGTTAGAACCTTTTATACCTTTTATGAGATTGAAAGCCGATCAGCAATTTACTTGGGAGGCAGAGCAGCAAAAGGTTTTGGATGATATTAAGGAATATCTTAGCTCTCCTCCTATTTTGATTCCTCCACAGAAAGGAATACCGTTTACGAGTTGGAAGGGAAGGAACAAGTCGTATTCTATCTCAGTTGTCGGCTCTTGGATGCTGAAACTAGATATTCCCCTATGGAGAAGTTATGTTTGTGTCTGTATTTTTCGTGTACAAGGTTGAGGAATTATCTACTATCCAACGAGTGTACTGTTAGATGCAAGGCCGACGTTGTCAAGTACATGTTATCGGCTCCAATACTGAAAGGAAGGGTTGGAAAATGGATATTTTCCTTAACTGAGTTTGATCTTCGGTATGAGTCACCAAAGGCGATTAAGGGACAAGCTGTAGCCGATTTTATTGTGGAACATCGTGATGATTCAATCGGCTCGGTTGAAATAGTGCCATGTACTTTATTCTTTGATGGATCGGTGTGTACTCATGGTTGTGGTATCGGCTTGGTCATAATTTCCCCTAGGGGGCATGTTTCGAGTTTGCTTATACTATTAAACCGTATGCGACTAATAATCAAGCTGAGTATGAGGCAGTGCTCAAAGGGTTGCAACTACTCAGGGAAGTTGAAGCCGATACCATTGAAATCATGGGGGATTCTTTGCTAGTAATCAGCCAATTGGCAGGAGAGTATGAATGCAAGAATGATACATTGATGGTTTATAATGAGAAGTGCCAAGAACTAATGAAAGAGTTTCGGCTGGTTACTTTAAAGCATGTCTCTCGAGAACAGAATTTTGAAGCTAATGATTTAGCCCAAGGGGCATCGGGGTATAAGCCGATGGTCAAAGATGTTAAGGTTGAAATTGCAACAATAACAGCCGATGATTGGAGGTATGATGTGCATCAATATTTGAGTAATCCAACTCAATCGGCTTCTCGGAAATTAAGGCATAAGGCATTAAAGTATACATTGTTGGATGATGAGCTCTATTATCGGACGATTGATGGAGTGTTACTTAAGTGCTTGAGTGCTGATCAAGCTAAAGTTGCAATCGGCGAAGTTCATGAAGGAATTTGTGGTACTCATCAATCGGCTCATATGATGAAGTGGTTACTTCGGCGTGCAGGGTATTTTTGGCCGACAATGCTGGAGGATTGTTTCAGATATTATAAGGGGTGTCAAGATTGTCAGAAGTTTGGAGCAATTCAGCGAGCGCCGGCGTCGGCTATGAATCCTATTATTAAGCCATGGCCATTCAGAGGTTGGGGAATTGATATGATCGGTATGATAAACCCACCATCGAGTAAAGGACACAAGTTTATATTGGTGGCAACTGATTATTTCACCAAGTGGGTGGAGGTGATTCCTTTGAAGAAAGTTGATTCTGGGGATGCCATTCAATTCGTTCAAGAACATATAATATACCGATTTGGTATTCCTCAAACTATTACTACCGATCAGGGTTCAATCTTTGTGTCCGATGAGTTTGTTCAGTTTGCTGATAACATGGATATCAAATTGTTGAATTCTTCACCTTATTATGCACAAGCTAATGGACAAGCCGAGGCATCTAATAAAAGTTTGATCAAATTGATTAAGCGTAAAATTTCTGATTATCCTCGGCAATGGCATACTCGGTTGGCTGAAGCGTTGTGGTCGTATAGGATGGGTTGTCATCGATCAATCCAAGTCCCTCCTTACAAACTTGTTTATGGGCATGAGGCTGTTTTGCCATGGGAGGTTAGAATCGGCTCTCGAAGAATGGAATTACAAAACGATTTAACAGCCGATAAGTATTACAACCTTATGGCTGATGAGAGGGAGGATCTGGTTCAGTCACGATTGCGTGCCCTTGCAAAGGTTACCAAGGATAAGGAACGTGTTGCTCGGCATTATAATAAGAAAGTGGTACCTAAAGATTTTTCGGAAGGAGAGCTTGTATGGAAGTTGATTTTGTCGATTGGTACTCGTGATAGTAAATTCGGCAAGTGGTCACCGAATTGGGAAGGACCGTTCCGAATTTATAAGCTTGCGTCTAAGGGAGCATATATGTTGCAAGGGCTTGATGGTGAAGTCTATGGGCGAGCGCTCAATGGCAAATATTTGAAGAAATATTACCCAAGTGTTTGGGTTAATGCATGATCAGCTTGTATTGCCGATGCATGACAGCCGATGTGTTTACATCGCCTTGAGATGGCCGAATTGGTTATATTGCCCTTAATTTTTTTTCATGGTAATCGGTTGTGGTTTGCCGATGTCCAATGGCCGATATTGTTATATCGCCCTTAGTTGTTTTATAATTTTATCAATGTTTTTGACGTTGTAAAATTAGGGGGGCACATATATATCAAAATGCAATGCAAATTTTTTGAGCGAAGTTTTGCGCAAATTTCAAAGTCATATTAATCGGCACAGAGGATTGTCAAGACAGTAAAGCATTAGAGCGTCTTAGCCGATTACAAAAAATTTCTAAGTCCTATTACACAAAAGTTATTGAGACAAGTATTGCTGGATAGCTGAAATAGCTTTTTGCCTAATTTGTTCGACTTCTTCAATAGCTTGAGCATCTTGAGCATCAGTTCCAGGAATGATCTTCAAAGACTTAGTCAGTTCAGCAACATTCTTGATAGCCGATTTGAGTCTTGCTTTTTACTCTTCGACAGACCGCGGGAGATCGGCTAGTTTCTTGTGCTCCAGATCTAATTCGGCATTGCATTCTTCAAGTTGTGCCAAGAGCTCAATCTTGCGAGCTTCGAGCTGATCAATATTAGATTTGATCGGACCTTCGGATAGCTGATCAAGTTTGGTTTTTTCTTCATGCACGAGCTGCCGATTAGCCTGGATTGTGGCTTCAATTTCTTTGCGCTCACGGCGTTCGGCTAGTCTTAGCTTGGCTTTTTCCAGCTTGAACTGATGTTGCTCGAGATAAGCAACTGGAGTTAGGACATCGGCCAAATCTTCGGGAATCAAAGCTTGAACTTCATGAAGCCGTGCCCTAATTGACTCGCAGTCAACTACCAAGCTATCTAAAGAAGAGGCTTCTAGCCGATGAGAGATGTCTTCATGTGTTTTTCTCACATCATCGGATAGAGGAGCTAGAGCTTTGCTTGAAGTATCTTCCTCTGCTTCATCGAGGTAATCTCTGATATCAAAAGAGAAGAGATCGACTAGAACCTGCAGAAACAATTTCGGAAAAAGTAAGAGCTTGGTAGATTATAGCCGATCTAATTGTTGAGACAAAGGAAAATTTACTGGGATAGCAGGAGCAGCTGGTTGTTCTTCTTCCTCGATGAGATGACTCCCCACAGCTTGGTAGATTATAGCCGATCTAATTGTTGAGACAAAGGAAAATTTACTGGGATAGCAGGAGCAGCTGGTTGTTCTTCTTCCTCGATGAGATGACTCCCCACAGCCGATGGAGTCTGGTCACTTGACGATTTCTGTACAGGAGGAGAAGCAGGAGGAGGCTGTAGAGTAAAAGAATTAAAGACATCTTACTGGTGGAGCCGACTTGGCAATCGTTGTTGCCGGTTTTTTCTTCACAGCAGTTTTCTTTTTTTGCAACCACAAAGTCTATGAGTAATTAGCCGAAGAGAGAAGTAATTTTAGAAGAAGTCAAAGAGAGATACTTACCCTTGTAAAATGAACGGGGGTAGAAGGAGTTGGAGGCGTCTGCTTGGGTGAAGCCGATGGTGTTCTTTCTGTGTCACTCATTTCGGCTACAGCCTGGTCAACATCTTTGCCAATTTCCTCTTCATCTAAAGCTTGTTCAATAGACGGATCCAAGGCGGGTAGATCATCAGCCGGCTTATCAGTCGGCTTAGTTTTCTTGAATTTGGACTTTTTCTTTGGAACTAAGGTCAAGGTACTCACGGCCGATGATCTGGTTTTCCTTTTCTTGTCTGCATCGGCTGGTTCCCTGGTTAGGCCATGAAGGAGAGTTGAAGTCTTGGGGGCATGGTAGCCGATAACAGGGGGAGATAGTCCACCTCTATTCGGAATTAGACCTTGAGCATATTCAATGTTTTTGCCACTGTTACTTTGATGAGGAGGGGAGGACTCTATTGTCTGCAAAACAGGAGCCAAAGATTAGTCAAGTAAGGAATCGGCTAACTGATTATGCAAATTAGTAATGACAAAGTTTACCTGGGGTATGACGTCAAGGAATAGATCTGTCATATACATTGAAGCCGATTGATGAAATAGATGCAGCTTCTATTCACCCCACCATCTGTCAAAGTTTTTGCTTCTAAATCCTGCCAATTCAATATTATCAATGCTGCCCAGAGGGGGTCCTGGGAGGTTAAGTAGCCGATCCATCATTAGAGTAGATGTGATTTGTCCTCGGCACTGAATCTTGTCGGTAAAAAATAAGCCGATTAGGAGTTAGCCCAATCCAAGTTGTCTGGCTGAGCTCATTGGGTGATAAAACTCGTAGGAGACTTGGATGTTTCTCCCTTGATGAATGCCGACAAGAAGGATGCATGGGCTGATGGCAGCCATAAGAACTTCTCTGGATTTTTGGAATTTCTCATGATTAATGTCTTCAAATCTAAAGTCTGATGGAAGTTCAAGGTCTCCTGAGTCTTCATAATGAAACCAGATTCGTGCATCTTTCTTAAAACCTTCGTAGAAGCTGCAGAACCAGTCCTTGAGCAGCTCAGCCGATAGCTTCGCTCCAGCATCGGATGGTGTGGATGCATATTCTCCATATGACATGCATCTGCGATGGGTGCGTTCTTCTCCGTCATCTTCCACAATCAGGTTCTGTAGTGGGAATTCAGCTTCTGTTACAGAGGGCCGATTGACAACTTTCATGACTATCAAGTTTAACCAAGTTTGTAGCAGCCACCATGGTCCACCTGCTCCAACTATTGAGCCGATGGCTATTTTAGCCGATGCATTGTTCAACATTTGGTACAGATAGCCGAGAAGGATTTTGCCCAAAGGAAATTCTTTCTTTGATTCTAGGGCTTCGGCTAAAAACTGCCAGTTGGTTGTAGGGCCACAGCTGGATCCACAGAAGAGGATCCACATGAGCAAGAAAGCTATATGCTCTCGAGGGGTAATAGATCCTTGGCCCATATATGCCGCCACATAGCCAGACCAGCCTCCTATGCTCTTGGTCTTGAAATCAAATTGGTTCTTGGTATTCATACTCATAGGGTTAGCCAATGAAGTTACATCTAATCCAGTAATCATGGTGATGTCGATTAAGGTTGGAGTCCCCTTGGTTGAATAAGAAAGCATTGATGGTGTTGGACCAGAAGTAGGTGGCGGCAGCCATCAGAGGTTCATCTTTAGCAGAATTGGCTATGGTGAGAGCAAGCGCTTGGCCGATTCCAATCTCATCCCAGTGAACCTTCTTACTAGCCGATACGCGTTGGTACCAGGTGGTCCAGCTCTTATCAGGTGTGGGTTTTTCAAGAGATGGCCAAGACATGAAGATATTCTTCCAGTGACCCAGGTTAGGGTTGGCTAGCCTAAAGGGGATCCGGTTGGTTTCACCAATAATGAAATTAGTGGGGTCGAGATTGCCGATTGGGACAAGAAAATAGTGGTTTTTGTGCGAAAGGTTGGGAATCGCGACTTGGTTGGAGAGATGCTACAAATCCAAAACAACCGAGGAAAAGAGAGCGATGTAAGATAAGAGAAAATCGATCTGCTGCTATGAAAGGGGATCTAGCCTATGGGGACTTACCTCAGCGTAATCGGCTGATGGCGCATCAGATGGGTTGGTGGAGGATGACATTGCTGCGGGCGGAGATCTCGCCGGAGATGAAGTCGCCTGGAAGTCGCTTTTGCGTCGGAGGAATAGCCGGAGAGAGAGAAGACAAAGTTTTGCTTGAGCGGTGAAAACGGAAGTCACGGTGTGAGATTTCTCGAGGGTGACGGTTAATATTTAAAGCACGGCAGTAACGGTCGGAAAACGGCAAAGTGCGAAACTTGCTCGGAGTCGATTTACAGCAAATCCGAAACATTATCAAATATTCCGGACTTGGGGGGCATGTGTTAACAACCAAATTTGGTAATATCGGCATCGGAAAAGAAGATTAGATCGAAGCGAAGTCGGAGGCGGAGATCGAGTTCGAAAACAGAGCAGGAATCGGCTGGAGTCCAGATCGGCTACGATAAGATCGGCTGAGTTTGAGTCGGACTAGGTAAGCCGATGTAGCCGATCCCGGTAGTACAACTTGATGTGTGATGTTGGGTTGGATTGAGGTGCTTCAAGGTAATTGCCGCACATGGATAGAGTCCTGAGGAGGCAATTGTATCTATTAATTAGGATGTTTTAAGTAATTTCCTTAGAGATATGTTTGGGCAAAAGTCTGCCGCAAAGACTTATGGTATCTTAGAGTTTGTTAGAGATAATAGTCGTGTCCGTTATGGACATATCTTGTAATTCTCTGGTATAAATAGATCCGAGCCCTATGTAACTTTTAACACACACGTTCAATACAATTTCGGTGCATCGCCACCCTTTTTATTTTAGTTTTGTTTCGACGAGTTCTTGCTTTCGGGTTAAGCTGCATCGGTTTCGATCTTCAATAAGAGGTAAAACTTGTTATGACGGCTTGCGTTCTTGAGATTAGTGCTTCCATCTTTATGATACTCTAATCTAGTTTATGTGATTCTTCGAGTTATCATATATCTTACATAATCCCTGGCAATATCGCTATCTAACCTACAATCGGCTAACATCTATCGAAGAAGGCAGCCGATTAGGTTAGATTCTGACGTTGACTCAGATTATATAAGATATTTACCACTTTATGAAACTTCTAGCGGCTTGATTGTCTAGATATTGTTCTTCTTTTCATACTTAATGCTGCATCAGTTGAGTTTGATCTATTAAGTCGTGCTTAGAATATCAAGCTCTAGCCTGCCTTCTGGTTGCCGATTAGGGTAGCATCGGAGTTTCAGCCGATCTTATCTGATTTAGCCACATTTGCTCTATATGCTTCATTGACATGTTAAATCTGCCCTTTATGTCAAGATATTGCTGTATTCAAGCGTATTAGGCCTTTGTTTGATACTTTATACCTATTTTAAATATCCTGATATAGAGCAGCATCGGAGTATTAGCCGATACATACTAGATCTATCTGATCGGGCTATGCTATAAACATATATAGTCCTGTTATTAATATATATTTCGAACTAAGTGATTTATATTGTCTCGGCATGATGACCGATGTCACATCCTGATTTTTGTTTCAGGATTTATAAATTATTTAATAAATTATTAATAAAATTTATATTAAATGTTCTTTAATTTTCAAGTGAAGTTAATTGTGGGAAATAGAATTTCCTAAAAATAAAGCATGGATGGATTTAATTTTTATTAAATTCTCCATGATTAAGTCAACTCTCTGAAATTTTCTCGGATTTTTCAGAGCTCAATTCCTAAATGATACAAAGAACAGTTCAGTAATTACTTGATCATTAATAATCTAATTATATTTGTTAAGAGCTTTTCTTGTTTAAAAATCCTTAAATTATAAATTGTTGTTTAAAAGGAATTATTAGAAATGATTTTAAAAGCTTAAAAGAGAAGATCTAATTTTAATTTGCTAAATCTCAATATAAAATTGAGCTAGATAAAATTTTGTTAAATACTTTGCTTAATTCTATAATTCCTAGATTTTTCTGGGATTTATTTGAGCTAAGGAAGTATTTTTAATAAATGGAATTGCATTTCATAAATAATTTAAATTGAAAAAGGTTTTTAAAAGTCTCTTTTGGCTTTGGGCCGAAAGCCGGCCCAAAACCTCTCTTCTCTCTTTCCCTCGGCCCAGTCCGGCCCAGTCCACCGAGCCGCCGCTCTCCTCTCTCTCTCAGCCGCTGACAGGTGGGCCCCTTCTGTCAGGGTCGTCGTCAACCTCAGGCCGCCGCTGCCCGAAACCCTAGTTTCGCGCCGCCGCCATTCCCTTCCAAATTCGATCGATCCTTTCCGTTTCCGGCTGAATTGATAGAGGGGAAACATCGGCTAATTCGTTTTGGAAGTTCGTGGAATCGAGTTCGATTTGGATCGGCCTCTTTCCTCCGAACCCCGAAGTTTCCTTCTCGTCGCCGGCCGCCGTGGGCCTTCGCCGCCGCCTCCGAGCCCCTTTAAAAGGACCCCCGAGCTCTTCTCTACCCGCCGCCACCTTCGCCTTCGCCTCTCGTCGTCCGTAGCGCCCTAGCGCCGTGTGCTCTAGCGCCGCCGTCGCCGCCGTCGCTTCAGCCGCGCGCCGCCGCCGTTCCAGACGTCGCCGTCGCTCGGGAAGACCGCCGTCGTGGTCGCCGTCGCGTCGCCGTCCTCGTCTGCCCCTTTGCCGCCGCCGAAGACCGCCGGAGCACCACCGTCGTCGTCGATCCGATCTCCGCCGCCGCTTCTTCCTCGTCGCCGTCGCCGTCCATTGGTCTTCCGCCGCTCCTTTGGTCACCGGTGAGTTCGCCGCGTCGCGTTCTACCCGTTGGTGCCTTCCGTTCGCGCCGCCGCGCCGCCGTTCGCCGGTGAGCGTGCGCCGTCCGAGCTGTCGAGCCGCCGAGCCGTCGCCGCCGGTGGTGACGTCATCGCTGACGTCATCGTCGCCCTCTCCCGTGAGCCGGTCGTGGACCGATCGATCTCGGCCGTTCGTTTTGAATGGATCGATCTCGGCCGTCCGTTTCCGTGAACCGCCGCCGTGCGCCCGGTCCACCGCAAACCCTAGCCGCTGACGCAATAATCCTTCTTTTCCTTTTCAAAAATAATTCATTACTGTGTCATAATTCAATTAAAATCCATATAAGTGTTTTAATCCGATTTAATCTTTAAAAATTCATAATAAATTTATTTGAAGTCAGAATGAGGCCGTTCAAGTCTCATAATTCATCTAAAATTATGATCTACATGTTTGTTTACTTTTTATGTATTGTTTATTTGGTTTTTATTAGTCTTTTTCTTCATTTTGCGTGTTAGCTTGTCGTTTCCGTCGTTGCGAAGGTTCGCGAGTGCGCCGGAAGTATTCAAGAAGATTAATTGAAGACCGATTATTGCAAGGCAAGTCACACAGATCCTAAACACAATCCTTTGAGCATGTTGATCCTATATTTAAATTCTCTATTTATTTCAACTGTGCATTTATTTTCGAATGTCACCGGGTGGTGTGAACTTATTCCTTTGTTATGGCCAATTTGCATTGATTATTTTATTCCTTGATACCTTGGGTTATTATTAACTTGACTAGTTGAGCTTTATATATTGGTTCAGCTAGATATTAGATATGATTGCTTAGCCATGCTTAGAAACATTAGCACACTATTGGGATAACTTATGACTCATTATTTAATGATGGCTTAATGATAGTTCACGATGGTCAATCGTGATTGGTTAATTAATTACTTGCCAACTAAAACTTGATAATGGTGGGTTGTGAGCACATGGTTTTGAGAGTCGTGCTCATGGCAATTAAGGACCGGTTCGCGAGCTACTATTGTGAAACATTAATCGTGCCAACCACAAGCCAGCGTGGGCAACGACTTTACCTTTTGTATAACATGATTCATTGCGGAGCACCAGACTGAGAAGTGGTGGAGATAAGCCCACGGGGGTCGCTGGGGAGTCCATGCCTCTGGTTTTTGAGGGGGTGATTATGATCCAGGAACGGTGCACTGTGGTGGGTTGTGTTATGCAAGGGGTAATGTCACAGCCCCTTTCCGAGGTACCGTGGTGGTACTGAGGCACATGGTGACATGTTGTGGGGCTGTGTCTTGTGGGTATAGTGGTACACCTCTGGCCAGAGTAAAACTATTCGAATAGCCGTGCCCGCGGTTATGGGCGGGTTGAGCAATGTTTTTCGTGATTAGTCCCACACCTCTCACAATAATTATTGATGTTATAACTAGTAATAATTTGCTTAGCTCCTGGTTTGGAGATTAGATCTGTACAGCCGGGTATGGTTGTTTCAGAATGGCTGGGCCTGAGCAGCATGGGCGTGTTGTTCAGTGTTGATTAAAATTTCTGATTAATTACTCCACTGTTTTACATCTCTTAAATGATTTGCTAAGTGCTGCTTTTGCAAATGAGCCTATATTATGCCATCCTTTGGTATCCTTGTGCACTTGCATATTTGCTGTGTGGCTTGCTGAGTATGTCATATGCTCACCTTGCAATAATCAATCAACCTCAGTTGAAGACAAGTTGCGAAGGAGAAGACGTTTGGCTTATACCCCTGTTGAGCTGCCTGTGGGAGTGGAGCCGGAGCTTCGCTAGATTTTATTTTCCGCTGCAGTTTTCTTCATGGTGAGGACTAAGTGCCTCTTAAGTAAGTATTTATCGTTTTAGTTAATTTGATGAATCTGTATATTAAATTGTCAGTTTGTGTACCTCGGCTGATTCCTAGACGAGGATTTTATGCACAAATAAGTTCGGAAATTACTAGTGAATTTCCGGGCGTGACAACCGATCTATCCTAATCACTTGATTTAAGTATATATTGATATAAGGAGTATATATTGTTAATATCTACAGCCAATTGAGTAGATTTAGTTCCTTCTTATTTATTCATGACTGCCGATCGATTCACATATGACATCGGCTCAAAGATAAATGATATGTCATCGCACCTAGCCGATCGGCTATCATTTATAGATTTAACCACGGTTTCTTTGCTTCTATTTCTTGTTGATTACAGGATCAAATCAACTGGCACGCTAGCACACCCGAAGGCGAGCTTTGGACCTGGACTGGAGTTAAGCAGATCTCCCAGGCTTCGTGTTTTCTGTCAACACCATGATCATTTTCAGGAAGCCAGGACAATCTTTCTTGTAATGTCCTGTCTTCTTGCAGTAGAGACACTGATCCTTTTCAACAGTGAACTGTTGTTGCTGAGGCAGATGCTGAGGCTGTTATACTTTTGAGGAGGGTGACTTGTAGTTCTTTTTCTTGTTATCTTTAACATAGTTAATAGAGCCACCATTGGACTCTTTGATTCTTTCCTCCTCTTGCACACAATTAGCGATGAGCTTTTCAAAGTTCCATTTCTCTGGACTTATATTGTAGTTGACAAAAAAGTTGTTAAAGTGCTTTGGCAATGAGACCATAACCAGATGGACCAGAAAGTCATCTGAGATGCCCAAATCTATTGGCTTCAACTTGGAAGCCATGTTGCTCATCCTAAGAATGTGGTCTCTTACACCACCTCTATGGTACTCTCTGTCACAAGCTGCTTTATCAGCTATGTAGCATAAGTCTTTGAAGAACCAGTAAACTGGCTCTTTATTCTTTCAAGGTAGTCAGAGACGGCTTCACACTTTGGGATTGAGCCCAATATGGTTGGCTCAATTGTGTTTTTTTACCACAGCAAAACATTTCTTGCTGGCTAAGGACCATTTCGCATGCTCAATGTCATACGACATTGTGAGGGGAGCATTGTCCCTCTCTCTCTTTCGCCAGTCAGCATCCGACTCTTTTTCACCTCTGACAAGTGTAGCAGGTTCTATAGGACATGGGGTGGTCAAGACCCAATCCACCACTCCCAAGATAAAAGCAAGGTCGAGTTTTCTTTTCCACTCTCCGTAGTTATCTCCCTTTAGGGTCAGAATATCTTTTATTCAACCCATCAAGGAGTAGCCACCTGAAATAATCATGTACTGTGAGAACAAAATTAACATTAAAATATTATGCATTAAACCTAAATCACCGTTGGGCAAAATAGACATAACACATAAAGCCATAACTATAACATTGAAATTAACAACGTTTGTCAGAAAATTACAACATCATAGCACAAAATTAATGTTCTTAAAATTAAATTCTCCCGTTGGTTCGAAATTTAATTTTAGAAACACGAATTTTTATCAATTTCATCTATTTGTAGCGGAAGATCTATATAAAATACATATGAACAGTAAGAAATTCTGTTATTTACTCTGTGTAAAAAATTACCCCTTTGGTTCAAATTTTAAACAGAGGTAAAACATGCAAAATCTATTCAAATTCTATTGAAATATGCATGAAAATAGACAAATAAAAAAGGAAAAGCGCTATTGTTCATTGCCCGTCACTTTCGGCCCATTGGAAAAAGGCGGCCCACGGCCGAGCGCGCGCGCGCGCCCCCTTCCCCCTAGGCCGCAACCTATTCCTAGGCCGGGAAAGCTGCCGCCACGCGCCTCCCTCTTGTGCTCAATTCGGCCGGCCGACACCGGCCGTCCGATCGCCAAGGTTTCGATCGGACGGTCGAGCGGAGAGATCGGGCGATCAAAAGCCCTAGCCCGTCCCCAGCCGCCTGAAAACCCTAGCCATTTACTTCCACGTGCAGCCACGCGGAGCAGCGTCGCCGCCGCCGGCGGCCCTCGTGCCACCGCCCCATGGCCGGCGTCCTCTTTTCTCTTCTCCCCCACAGTCTACCCCACCAAGTGAGAGAGAGAGCGGCGGCCGTAGGAGATGACAGCGCCGCTGCGGGCCCCCTCGCTGGCACGCGCGTGCACCCGCGGGTGCGCGCAAGGCTGTCGAGGGGCTCCGTGGTGGTGCCCTTTGCCCTCCCCCCTTCCCATTGCCGGCCTAATGCCATGCAAGTTTTAGAGGAAATCTAGCATGAGGTTCTACTTCATGAAAACTTTCCTATGAGTCTTTAACTCTCCTCTAATTCTTGTGTTTTTCCTGTGGTCCAATCAAATGATCATTCCTATGTTTTTCATGTGCTTTGCAATCCTCTGTTTTACACTTACATTCATATCAAAATCAAGCGTTTTTCCTATTTCTACATTTTTTCAATCCTATGATTCAAAGGGGCCCTTAAGGTTATCAGGGAAAGGTGCCGTCACCTTTAAGGCCTACCCTGCGCGAGTAGCCACTATGAGTGCTCATTTTACTAAACAACACCTTCGAGGCTGTCAGACATATATATGTGCCAATTCTATTTATGAACTGGCACCTATGAGCTCGCAGTATATAGCCCATCATCCTCACTCGTCGAGGTGATCGAGTAAAGAACATAGCGGCACCTCTAGGTTTTGTTCGACCAGCTAGAGGAGGGGAGGCTTTGCTCTAAATTTTTGGGATTGTTGGAGATTAACTGCTACAAGATTAGTTTTCACTATTTTTCACTCTGTTTCATTCTTTCTTGTTGAATTCAACCATTTGCTAAGTATATTTATATAGTGCGCAACGAAAATAATTATTCTATTTGTTTTCTATCAGTTGAATTTATTCGGTTTGTTGAATTCTTTTTCTTATTATGTGCAACATAACAGACAAGCTGCAACATCTAATAAATGTTTGATTAAGTTGATAAAGAGGAAGATTGCAGAACAACACAAAAATGGCATACTACACTAGCCAATTCGTTATGGACTTATCAGATGGCGTGTCATAGAGCTATTCAAGTGCCTCCGTATCAACTGGTTTACGGACATGAAGCTATTGTACAAAGCTTATAAAGCAAAATTATAAAGGAGAAAATTTAGAAGGAATAAAGGAGAAAATTAGCTTGTAAGCAAAAGAGTGTTGTGTAACAAAATAGTTTAAGTGTTTTGGAACTCAGAAGTTTTACATCAACCCAGATATTTCTGGATTGTCGATACCACACGCGGGCGTATTTGATCAACATCGTCGATGATTTTTGCGTCTTCGGCATCAGACCTTGGTATCGGCTTAATAGATTTACGCCGATCAGCTGGCTTGCGGATAGTGGCTTTGTTCTAGCTCTTGCCGTGTGCTCTCCAGCGCAGCAAGCAGATCGGCTTCTCCCTTGTCCAATTCTTTGGTTTGCTTTTGGGTTGTCTCAGGGCCGCGGCTAACTCACTGAGCTTGGTTTTTTTCTGCTCTGGCTAATTGTCTATCAGATTCGATAGTAGCTTCTTCAGTTCTCAAGACGACGCGGTCAGCCATACGCTATCGAGCCCTGAAGACTTTGATCCGATAGGTCTCGAGGTAGGCTGTTGGCGCCAAGTCATTGATGACTTCGTCGGGAAGAAGGTTTTGAACTTCTTCGATACGACCCCAGATCGGCACGCAGTTCTCGACCAAGGCATCAAGCGATGCATTTAGCTGGTTGGTAATGTCGAGGAGAGCGCTTCTGATAGTGTCTAGAGGTGGGAAGGTAGCCTTTGCTCATGATGTCGTCTTCACTGTCATCAATGAATTGGCGAACATCGAAAGAAAAGATATCGGTGATATTCTGTATAAACAAGGGTTGTATTAGAGGTGAAGCGTGAAAGGTAAATTTTGGAGTTAATGGAGATAGTTTATACCAGGATTCTTGGAGCAGCAGTCTGGGGTTGGGCCTTCATCGGTGTGATGGCTATCGACAATCGAATCGAGTGGGAAGGAGCATGTTCGCTTGAGGTCTGCCAATGAGGAAAGGAGGTTGAGCGGCCAGCTGCAAGTAGCAATTCATGATTAAAATAAAGTTATATGACTAGGAATGAAAGAAAACGAGGATTAAGTTTACAATGCTGGAGGGGATTGATGATGTGGAGGAGATTTTCGATGGACACTTGCATCGCTTACTTGTTTTTATGCAATGTAAACGGCTGTAGATATATTTTCGTAACGGCAAGGCAGGCTCCTCATCTGCAGAACCATTGGCAGCATCATCAATTTCCTCATTTGCGACTTCCTCGACAAGGACTTGTTCCACTTCTAGGTTAATGTCGGGGAGGTCGTCTTCTACTTCGGGCTCAGATAAATCCGCAATCGTATGGATACCGCTATAGCATTTCACACATAAATATTCCCAAGAGTATTGTAGTTATATTTCCACAGGGAAAGTGGTGACATAAAGATATGTTTTTCTGTATCTCCTTAATCAGCCTATAATTAATTCACCATAGTCTAAACAAGGGTTAGGATAATAATTAATAAGGTAGTGGATACACACAGGAGATCCACCTCTATAAGAATATGTAGTAGGAAATTAGCTTTAGGAAACTACAATTCATCTGTACTTCTATACTAATCATGTCTAGTATACACTTAACATATACAAGCTTACAACATAGGATTTAGTTGCAGGCACCCAGGCACCAGCAAGAGACCACTCTCTGCTGGTCTGCCAGCATGGTTATGGCATTTACGCACTATTACGTCATATCCAAATGCGGAGGAATACAAAGGACTGACCGGGCTGTCACCACCTGCTGGCTACCTCACTTACTGTGGGGCACACCCGCATCCAACGACATTTATTTAGCCTATGCACCATGCTTATTCCAACAAATAATATCACTAACTCCTCCGGAACTCTCACCCTACGGATGAACAAGTTGGAGCTAGAGCAACCTATAAAGGTCATTTGACCATCACCGTAGAACAGATCGACTAGCCTAGGATGAAGCGGATATACAAAGTATATACTACTCATAGAACTTATACTCAACAAAGAAATATATAAACCATGAGAATAAATAAATAGAGAAGATAATTCTATTAATTGGACTATAGACTTATCAGAAGAGTAAAGTACTAGAGACATAACCAAAACTCCATGAAGACTATAGTATTAAAGCTCCTAAGCTTTATTCCTACTAGAAACTATAGAGAATACAAAGTGAAAGGGGGAATTTCCTCCTTGAAGTGTGTGTTGTGAAGTGAAGTAAGCTTCTCCTTTTATAGCCTCCTAATGACAGTAGTGAAGTCAGTTGTAGGTAGGGTTGAAAGTGATTCGGATAATTTCCGTCCGACCGGACCTTTTTTCGGATTCAGATAGTTTCGGTCGGATATATCTGGAAATTTTTGAATTCGGAAATGAATTCGGATTTTTTGTCAGATATGAAAGCGAATATGATATAGGTGATATCCGTCGGAATCGGATATCCGTCGGATATTATCCAGTATTTTCCATCGGATATCCGACTTACACATCAGACCCATAAGCTAGCCCAACCCAAAAATGAACTTCAAATTAAATTTTATGATACTAAATGAACTCATATGAAAAAGTTGTTAAAAACAAAGTTGTAGAACTCATTGAGATCTACCAATTTTATTTTGGTCATTTCTCCATCCAAGTTTGATTGAACTATATAAAATTTGAATTTTAAAATATAAGAAATTCAAATAATTTTTTCGGGTAGTAAATGATTTCAAATGGAAAAATTGTCAAAAACAAAGTTGTATAACATATCAAGATCTATAACTTTTATTTTTGTTATTTTGCTATATGACTTTGTTTGAACAGTTTGAATTTGAATTTAAAAATATGACAACTTCAAACAATGTTTTCAAATACTAAATGATTTCAACTGAAAAAGTCATCGACAACAAAATTGTATAACTCATCAAAATCTATAACTTTTATTTTGGTCATTTCTACATCCGACAAAGTGATAGTAACATTGTTCACAAAATTTACATCTCTATCATTTGTTTTTATAAACTAGAAGAGAGAGATGTAAATTTTATGAACAATGTTATTATCACTTTGTCGGATGAAGAAATGACTAAAATAAAAGTTGTATGTCTTGATGAGTTCTACAACTTTTATGTTCATGACTTTTTCAGCTGAATTTATTTACTGTTTCAAATATCATTTGAAGTTTTGAAATTCAAATTTTTAATTGATAAAACAAAGTCACAAAAAATAGCCAAAATAATATAGTAAAAACACAATAACATGATATAGCATGATTTTAGAAACACAATATCAAAAATCGTTTGTGAGTATTGAGGGGTTTTTATATTCTGATTAATATTCGTCACCGTATTCGTTTCGCTTCGTATTCACTCCCTATTTATATCCGATAAGATTCGATTCCGCTTTCATATCTGGGTTTCCGATTTCGATTCCGAAAAAAAATATGAAAGCAAATATGATAGAGCTAGTTTCCGATCGTATTCGATCCGTTTTCATCCCTAGTTGTAGGCCGGGAAACGGACATAACTGCCATTAGGAGTGAAGAAGGAATCGCCATGTGGAAGCTCGGTGTTGGAGGCGCCAAGCCTAGTTCAGCCAAACCATGGCCACCGTCTTTCACCACCGCCTTTGATGAGAGGATGGCACCTGGGCCCATATGATGGTTCCTGGTGGTTTGGCCCCTCTTTAAGTCGGTTTGCACTGACTTGTGGGCCCATCAATCTCGTGCTCAGACATGATTCGGCGGAACTGTGTTTCTTCGCATGCCAGCTTCATTTCTCCTCCACTTTAATGTATATTCTCTGCATCCACATTAGTTCTCCAATCCTAATACAATTAAATTATTTATTATTGATATACGTGTAAGAAATGTTAATTTCCCCTTTATTCATTATGCTAGTTGGTGGACAAAATTGGTGGTTGTCCCAATCGATGAAGGGGCCAAGATCTGGACCGTTGAGATTCAAGAGCCGATTGCTCATGAGTGTGCTTGTGATGGGTACTCGAGTCTGGATTTTGTCGATGAAGTTGTCGATGGGTTATGCT
The DNA here is from genome assembly GCF_034140825.1 of Oryza sativa Japonica Group. Lineage (NCBI taxonomy): Eukaryota > Viridiplantae > Streptophyta > Magnoliopsida > Poales > Poaceae > Oryza > Oryza sativa. The sequence continues at coordinate 13,050,520 of NC_089046.1, forward strand.
ATTACTACAGTATTCAGAAGTATCGGGATACGATGGTATTAAGGTATACGCGAGACTGAGGTAAAAAGATAGGAGACATGGATTTTTATACAGGTTCGAGCCCCTTAACTGATAGGTAATAGCCCTACTCCTGCTGGCCGAAGCCGGTGTTGCATTTATATATCAATATCAAATGAGTACAATATTTGGGATGACCCAATCTAGTCTCTGTCGGCTTGACGACATGGATTTCCAACACGTAGTCGACAGCTAGTGCAGTCTTCTTCCTCAAATACAAACTCGGCCAGATTGGGGGTAGTGCTAGATCCCTTTTGTTGGCCTCTGTATCGCCAACATTGGGTTTTGTCTATGCTTGTCCCTTATGTTGGTCTTGTTGGCGTGTCCCCTCTCGTCCTAGGGTGTCTTGCATTTATACCCTTGCATGTCCCCTTGTCCAAGCAGAACTAGGGAGACAAGTGTGGATACGATCCGAGTAGTCCTTGTAGTGCCCGAGTAGAATTATGTTTTTCCTTCCTCATCCGGAACACCCTCCGTACATGAGGCATAATTCTGTATAAGAATTTTTATATGGTAGGCCCCGCTGAGCCTAACCAAGACTATCGAGTATGCCTTATCTATGACACTGACAGTAGCCCCCGACTACAATGCAAATGACCCCGTTGCGTCCTTGACCAAAGACCCTTTGAACACGGAAATGCTAATGGGCGGGTGATCGCTCCCCCGTCCGCCCAGCGATCACCCGTCCGCCCATCCCCTATACTCGATACACTCCTCCCTCCTCTCCCCCCTTTCTCCACCCCTTCTTCTCTTCCTACTACAGTACACCACAAAAATTTTGTAAAAAAAACAAAAAGTTAGAAAAATTTATGTATAGAAATACAATATATAAAAATTTGAATTCAAATTCAAATTTGAATCGGCTATGTAAACTTTGGCTTATAAACTTTGGGTCTATAAACTTTAGGTGTATAAACTTTAGATGTATAGAAATACTATATATAGAAAATATTTGAATTCTATTCAAATTTGAATCGGGTATTTAAACTTTTGACTTATAAATTTTGGGTCTATAAACGTTAGGTGTATAAACTTTAGATGTATAGAAATACTATATATAGAAAATATTTGAATTTAAATTCAAATTTGAATCGGGTATGTAAACTTTTGGCTTATAAACTTTGGGTCTATAAACTTTAGGTGTATAAACTTTAGATGTATAGAAATACTATATATAGAAAATATTTGAATTTAAATTCAAATTTGAATCGGGTATTTAAACTTTTGACTTTTAAATTTTGGGTCTATAAACTTTAGGTGTATAAACTTTAGATGTATAGAAATACTATATATAGAAAATATTTGATTTCAACTTCAAATTTGAATCGGGTATGTAAACTTTTGACTTATAAACTTTAGGTCTATAAACTTTAGGTGTATATACTTTAGATGCATAAAAATACTATATATAGAAAATATTTGAATTCAAATTCAAATTTGAATCAGATATAATTCAAATTCAACTTTGAAACGGGTATGTAAACTTTTGACTTATAAACTTTGGGTCTATAAACTTTAGGCGTATAGAAATACTATATATAGAAAATATTTGAATTCAAATTCAAATTTGAATCAGATATGATTCAAATTAAAATTTGAAATGGGTATATAAACTTCAGATGTATAGAAATACTATATATGAAAAATATTTGAATTCAAATTCAAATTTGAATCGGATATATAAACTTTTGACTTATAAACTTTGGGTCTCTAAACTTTAGATGTGTAAACTTGAGGTGTATAAACTTTAGGTGCATAAATTTACTAAAATAGGAAAGTAATGTGGTGCCAAAAAAGGAAACCAGGTGGAGGGGGGGAGGGGGGAGGGGATCGATCGCTACCCCCATCTCCAGGAGATCGATCGCCCATTAGGATCCCCCCTTTGAACATATGATGTCATACTCATCTAATCGTTCTCTGCTTCCCGAGGAGATATAGAGTATGAGACCAAGTTCCCTATCCGATCTTGCTCGAGAACGATAGGCCAATTTGAATTTGGATTGAAGTCAAAAGATACCATCTTGGCGAGCACACCATCGCTTTACCCTATAACGCTTGTCAAACCCATCCAATTGTTCCCGGACAACCGAACAGGTATAGAGTACGTGACAAGTCTATATATCTAACTTTCCTGAAATAAATAACTTATAATAAATTGTTCGATAAAAAAGCACCTAAGCGAACGCTTGGGAGTTAAATATTAAAAATAAATTGAATATGTGTGTGACAATAAAAGAGTACTCTCGCTAGAGCTGCCCTTAGCTAAACGTAGTTTATTGTACTCTTCCCAGCCCCATCTGTCTTTATGGAAAATTGTATTTCCACAAAGGCAGCTTGAATCTCATAACAAACTAATGTGAAGCAGTGAGTTCCTAGCCCCCACCCATGAAGTTGGGTTTTCCCGAGTACACGTCTTAGTTCATACGTTCTAGTGGGTACTCTAACATGACCAATCTTACATGACCTGAACAAGCTTTAACAGTGACAGGCATCCACAGCCGAGATCCATGGGACCCCGAAGCTTGTCGGGCTAACTTAATAGGATATTAGAATCGACTTCAACCGGTTGAGATATGAAAACATAGGACCAACGGACAAATATTACACATTTGATATGTATAAACACATATAGAGATTAATGCACGGGGGTGATGAGATCGCCACCACGCTGGTCGAGGACCAGGTGTGTAGTTGTACTCGTCCATTCATAGATATGATGGGAGGATCGCTACGACCGCTGGTCAAGGACTAGGTGTAGCTATAGCTCGAATCCTCATAGATGTGGTGGGAGGATCGCCACGACCGCTGGTCAAGGATCAGGTGTAGCCATACCTCGACCACTTGTAGAGGATTCAGAGAGGTGGAAGGATCTCTACCATGCCTGTACTCGGACCAGGTGTGTAGTCATACCTCGACCACTCGTAGAGATGGTGGGAGGATCGCTACAACCGCTGTTCAAGGACCGGGTGTAGCCATACCTCGACCACTTGAAGAGGTGGTGGGATTGCTACTAGTTTGTAGTCCTATCTTAACCATTTGTAAAGAACTCGTATAGGTGGTGAGATCGCTACCATGCCTGTACTCAGACTAGGTGTGTAGTCGTACCTCGACCATTCGTAGAGAACTTGTAGAGGTGGTGGGATAGCTACCATGCCTGTACTCATACCAGGTGTGTAGTCGCACCTTGACCACTCATAGAGATGGCGGGAGGATCGATACAACAGCTAGCCAAGGGCTAGGGGTAGCCATACCTCGACCACTTGCAAGGGCGCTTAGAGTTGGTTATTACATGTGCATCCTATGTGGCCAACATGACTCACATACCCTACTTATAAGTATATCAGATGTCCGTTCACAATCATGTCGAGTGATCAAGCCGACAACATTAGTGAGGGGAATGTATGTGGTAACTTTTTCACAAATAGACCTATTCGTGACCGATACTAGATGTGAGACAGGTTGCCGGTCTTAATTGTAGGTTTGGTTGGACAACTCTGCATTCATTCGAGAACATTCTCGACAATGGGTGTGCTCGTCTGCTGCCCACTATAGTGCTCGATTATTCCTGAATTTTTTTTCTAGAAGGCAAGATATATAACAGACAATACCAAGTATGTACTTGAAATATTTTATAAATCTTCTAGTATTATAGGGATATAAAAAGCAGATTTAAATTGAATATCGGGTACTATATTTAACGTAAACAAGCATGATTTATACAGAAGAAACATAGCAAGCCCCCAATATTAAACCGTTGTCGACGTAATATAGGAACGCTGGCACAATAGATATTGTATAAAAAACACGCTCTAAGTAAACATAATAAATTGTTGATCTAACAATATTGTGTGGATCTGAAAGTTGGTACGGTAAATTGTATATAAAATGTTGCATAACTGTGTAGATATATGCTGGATATATCAACAAAATTAGTAGAGTAATTTAAAGCACAATCTACTAATTACCTTTGTTGATTTGTGCATGACATTAAGGATTGATGCACGTAGTACTCTCCTGTACACGGCACTGTAGGGTGTAGTAGACATATGATCTAGGAGTACAGCCAAATGTGCGTGGGCCCTCCCGGCTTGGAAGGATAGGATGTGTTCGGCTTGCCGAGGTCCAAATACCATGTATGTATGCTCGTCCGATTAAGAGTCGAACCGTCACATAAGGTCTTAGGCCTGAGTATAATCGAACTTGGGCAACAGTTATTCTGATATCTCATTGTAGATTAATGAGTTCATCTGTAAATAGCACCGTAGTTATCTAGTCTGATCTAGTCGAATTTTGGCGGTGATATTAATCTGGAAGTATTTTCTCTGGGCTGAGACCTTATGGTCAATATCATCGAACCGATATTCTCCGCGACAACGACATCTTGAAGCTTGGCTGATCCTGATAAATAGAACTGTTGGGTGGCAATGATTCTGATCTGGTCGAGGAATGTACTCTAGTCGGGTCAGATCTCCTAGTGTCATAGTCGTTGAAGTATTCCTCGTTGAAAAATCCGTAGCGACAATATCTTGATGAATATTGAGATGACGAGGGTCCCGATCTATATGAGAACGCACTTCGGTCGGGTCATATCTCCCAAAGCCGACAACGTCGAGTAGTTTGTTGTCGAAAAATCCATCTTCTCACAACCCATCTTGTTGATACCTTGAAACATCAGCCCCCCCTACCTGGTGCGCCACTGTCGATGGGTTATACCACGACTACTGTATTTAGAAGTATCGTGGTACGATGGTGTTAAGCTATATGCGAGATTGAGATAAAAAGGACAGGAGACATGGATTTTTATACTAGTTTGGGCCCCTTTACTGACAGGTAGTAGCTCTACTCCTGTTGGCCGAAGCCGGTGTTGCCTATATATAGCAGTATCACACGAGTACAATATTTGGGATGACCTATTCTAGTCTCTATTAGCTTGATGGCATGGATCCCCAACACGTAGTCAACAGATAGTATAGTCTTCTTCCTCAAATACCAACTTGGCAAGGTTGGAGGTAGCACTAGATGCCTCTTGTCGACCTATGTGGCACCTACATTGCGTCTTTTTAGGCTTGTTCCTTATGTTGGTCTTGTTGGCATGTCCCCTCTCCTCCTAGGGGGTCTTGTATCTATACCCTCGGATATCCCCTTGTCCAAGTGGAACTAGGGAGACAAATATGGATAAGATCTGAGTAGTCCTTGTAGTGCCTGAGTAGAACTCTGCTTTTCCTTACTCATCCGAAACACCCTCCGTATATGAGGAATAATTCCGTATAAGACTTGATTTATGGTGGGCCCGGCCATGCCCAACCTAAGACTATTGGGTATGCCTTATCTATGAATTGACAAAAGTGCAGCGTGATTGGGACTTGGCCAAAGACAAGTTGATGGGTCACCATCGATGGATGATAGAATTCATATGAGACACGAGAATAGTGACCCATGGTGATGCCAGTAGGAAGGATGTAGGGGGTGATAGCCGATATGAAGATCTCCCGGCTTGTCTCATTGGAATTGATGTTGATCGGATTGAAGTCCGATGGACGCGTGTAGCCCTTGAATTCTTCATAAGGGATCCAATTTCTGGCTGCCCTAGGGAAATCGGTGCAGAATTTATCAAACTAGAGTTTGAAATTTTCAGGTGTAAGGCTATTCCAAGATAGATAATTGCCGCTTCGCCAAGTGACATGCATCAGCGAACAATTCTATCATAGCCTTTTGCAAAATTGGTTGGAAATCTGGAGTTGGCAGGGGGGCAGTTTGGCTAATTCGATAGGGTAGAACTTGAGCCAGAGTTGTACAAGTCACCATGGGCCACCCGGGTGTCCGATAGGTTGACCGGCTAACAGTTTGGCCGATGCTTGCTAGAGAAGTTGGTAAGTGGCGCCAAGAAAATATTTTCCCAAAGGAAGCAACTTCCCTTCAGAGAGAGCTTGGGCGATGTGTTGCATATTTGATGTTGGAACCGTTGTTGTGTCGTAGAAGACAAATCTTTCCAGCCATAGTTTCTTGAAAGCTATGTGCTCTCTATCGGTCAATGCTCCAATTCTAGCATGCTTGGCGATATAGCTTGACCAACCGCCAACAGACTTGGTTTCTAACTTGTTGACACATTTTACCCTCAAATTGAACAAGTTTGCCGATGAGGCGATGTCCAAGACAGTTAGCATGACAATATCCAGCAAAGTGGGGTCATCGGTGCGTGGTTGAACATGAAAACGTTCAAGGCATCGAACCAAAGGTAAGTGGCCGATGCAATCAAGGATTCATCTTTTTTAGGCTGTGGGGTACACGGTACCACGGTACTCACGGGCTCACGGCAAGGCCTTGGGCCAAGAAGCATGGTGTGGGCCGAGAGCCCTAGGCCCATGCGGATTACATGTAAACTAAGAAAGGTGTAAAGGATAAGGCAACTAATCCTATCCCATGTAAATAGATGGTAGGTACATGGATTATGATGATAACCTTACCATATCCAACCGGGAGCCCTAGCAACTATATAAGGGGCGCCGGGGGAAGCCCTAAGGGTTACTCATCATTCTCTGCATAGGTGCTCACGTGCTATTCCAACGCTGTGTTGTGCACACCCACATAGATCTAATCTACACTAACTACACTAGGGTGTTACCTCACACCGAGGACCTGAACCAGTAAAAACACATAAGTCACCATATCTCCTTGATCTTGTGCACCATATAAATTATATTGCCGATCATAAGATTTGACACCGGTTCAGGCGCTCAGCTAATGATAGAGCAAGGCACTGAGCTATACCAACATCATACCATACTTGATGATTGGCCTCCAACATAGGCCGATACCAGTTTTTCCAGCCGGGGAGCTTGGAGGGCCGAGATTTGAAGCCTATATTCCAATCGGGGATGCAAGGGCTAGATTGCTTAAATGAAATACGATTTGTATCAACGTTAATGAATTCCATGGGCTCCTCGTCACCCATCGATCCAAGAAAATAATATAATGCATGATCGGCTAGTGGAATCGCTATTTGATATCTCATTTGCTACAGTAAGATGAACAGTAAAAGGGGTGAACATGAATAATACGAGGTGCAAATGAAGTAAACTGAGGGTTTTGTTGATCTAATATGAGAAATAAGAAAAGAAAAGGTAGAGTGTCATGGAGTTACCTCTGGGACGTCGCTGGTGGTGGCCATTGGAGAAGATGGAGCAATTCGCTGGTGAAAGCTTGAGGATCTCGGCTTGGTCACTGGAGTTGACGAGAGAGAGAGAGAGAGAGAGAGAGAGAGAGCTCGCCGGTGTAGAGGACGAAGAGACAAAAGTGACAGCGTGATCATGGCGGAAGTGACCGTTGCTATTTAAAGCCTAAAAGGCCGAGATAAGCCGGTTGGGCCTGTACGAACTGATGAGGATACAACTAGGTCGGATATAACCATGACTACTTTATGTATTAAACAACCAAAGGTGCATATGTTCTACATTTGATTTACTTGTTATATATTTGTACAAACGTTGCTACACAATGAGTTTCGTGTGTTTTCGTTTGCAGAGGTACATGCTTGGATGAAAGAAAAGAGACCGAGCATAAGGAATGCATGGATGATTAAAGAAGTTGATTGGGGACCAAACCAAGACCTTCTCCAACTCCACTTCCATCTCACCACGTCACTTTTGGTACATGGAAAACAAGAGATCATGTTTTACACGTTTTGGATTTGGATTTGGGCCTCCTGATAGCATCAACTTCAAACGGACATAGCCGCTGATCTGGAAGGAATTTAGGGGCTCATGATTACTTGTTGGAAATCTTATGGAGTCTACTTTCAGATGGTTTTGGTCCACGTCAAAATTCTTACCGAGCTGTCGGGAATCTGCAAAACAAGCCACGTATCTCATCCTGTCCGAATCTGATTTGGGTTTTGGGCCTTGTAATTTTGTTGTGGGCAAAGCCCAAGGGGTTGTGGCCCTAGGGCAACCCTAAAACGTCCCTAATCATATTTAGTCAGTAGTCATCATCGTTTAGAGTGGGGTTTTGCTTAGATTAATCTGTGAAGAACAGTTTCGCCGCTAGATAGGTGTGGAACCCCAAATCCGAGTGCTTAATCATTCATATGCAATTGTGTTGCAATCTATCTTGTTCTTGCTTGTGTTCTTCGATTCGCATGTAGGGATTAGCATTCTCGGCGAGGTCAACCCGGGTTTCGGCATGGCTGATAACAGGAGGAGACGTGGTGCTGCGATTGCGGGGCTCAATACAGTGTTCGTTCAGAAGCCGGACCGAGTTGTGTCGCGACTCCGCCCAAATCTACTGTTTACAATACTTATCGGAAGATCGGGACCTAACATCCTCATCAGTTGGTATCAGAGCACGGTTGTCCGTTAGGTAATTTATCTTATAACCAGAAAAATGCCACACAAAAATATTTATTCTTTACCTAGACAATTTGAGCCGCAACATTATTCTATTAGTTTTTGCCTTGTTGAATTTTAAATTGCATCGTCATGTCAAGTGCTGGTTTAGTTTTAGATTTAATTTTTAGTTGTGAGTATTGCATTTGTTCATCACTCTGGGTAGTCACGTCCATCAGCTTGGTTCTAGTTTTGCATCTCGTTGGTTGTTGTCGGGACCTTGAAAAATCGAATCTAATCATCGTCGGGTTTCCGTTTTTGTGATCTGGAGAAATTTTATCCAACGGTTTTGGAGTTGCTCAATTTCTAGAGTTACTGTGTTGGGGTGTTAGTGCGCATGTGTGGGGAGAGGAGGATCGAATCTCTACCGTGACCGAGCCCCCCTCTTGCATCCGTAGTTTCTCTCCACCAAGTATTGAAAGTGTTAAAGTTCCAGTTTTGAGATATTTTTGTAAAAACGAAACCTACGTGATGTGGGCATTTCATTTTTGAGATGATCTAATTTTAGTTTTGTACTTTACATTTGGGTCCCTATTCGAGGTTAGTGGTAAGTTATTGCTAAAAAAAATAGTAAAAAAAAGGCAGAAAGGTGCAAAGAAAAAGAAAGAAAAAGCCGCACCTAAAAAAAGAAAAAAAAAGGCAAAAAGGTGCTAAAAAAAGCCGCACCAAGAAAGAAAAAGAAAAAAATCATTCATCCTTAGAGTATGTTTTGAGAGTGCAGAGTTGTGCATCGATTCATATCTAGTCTTTAGTGTTGTCGGGTGCTTGATTGAGCTAGAGTTGAGTCTAGGCTAGACAAGCACATTGACTAGTACTTTGAACTATTATTCAACTTCACATTTTCTGATTAGCACAATTGCGTTCCTTTCCTACTATATATTGTGCCTCCTAAGCTCCACATATATACTTCTAGTCAGCACCACTTTGATCCTTGCAATTGCCACATCACGTCCTTTAAGGTGTCACAAACCAGCCACCGGTTATAGCATCCTTAGCATTGCTGGTAAGACACTTGTAAAAGCTTGGTAAGATGCTCCATTTGGCTGAGTTGTTGAGAGGCACCACTACACCGCGTAGCAGATTATTAGGGATAACCATCACTGTTTGTTGTTGTTTTTGTGTTTGCAATGATAGGTATGGGTGGCGCTCAAAATGAGCGATACCAACAAGGTAACACTAATCGCGTGCCTGATGATCTTTATGCTAAGTTTATGTTTAAAATACCATCTTTTTTGGGTTATTATGATGCTGAGAAATACCTTGATTGGGAGATGACAATAGAGCAGAAGTTTAGTGCCCACCTTGTGCCTGAGCATCATAGAGTTCAACGAGCTACTAGTGAGTTTAAAGATTTTGCTATCATTTGGTGGACTGGGTTAGCTGCAGAGGGAGTTTTACCTACTACTTGGGAAGAAATTAAGGTAGCTATGCACGATAGATTTGTCCCATCATCTTATCATACAGACTTAAGCAAGAAACTGATACGTTTAGAACAAGGGGATAAATCTGTAAAGGATTACTATGGTGAGCTACAAAAGGAATTGATGCGATGTAGAATAGTGGAGGGTACCGAGGATTCTATTTGTCGTTTTTACTCGGGATTGAGGCGCGAAATTCAGGACATAGTTGATTATAAGGAATTTAACACTGTCAACCAGTTGTTTCAGTTTGCTATGCTTGCGGAGAAGGAATTGCAGGGCGTGATCAACAGGTCAAGAACAAGGCGAGCACGTACACGCCGCGGGCGAAGCCATCTTCAGGGCTTCCCAAGCCCATCTCTTTCCGGGCGCCCCCACCAGCGAGCAAGCGACCAGTTACGTCCGGAGTTTCTGCAGCGCCAAAACCACCTCCCCCACGACTTACAGATTTAGGTAAAGATTCTTCGTAGGTACCCGCCAAGAGTGCTTCATCCATCGCTTTGACGGGACACACACCCAGTATTCAGTGCCACCGCTGCCATGGATTTGGCTATGTGCAGAAGGTTTGCCCTAGTCAACGGGCATGTGTTGCTACTGAAGATGGCTACATCAGCATCTCCAACATTGAAGATGATGAGGAGGAAGAGAAGAAAGATGAAGAGAAAAAAGACCTATCTATAGCTCCATGCATGCTTGAAGAATGTTCAATTGACCAAGCACCTATAATTTATGAAGATGAGAATAAAGGTAATGATAATGGTGCTACAACTAATCAAGGTATGCATATTTATGATGTGCCAACTATGTCCACTACTTATGCTACATTAGAGCAACCCATAGTGGAAACAATTGTTGAAAACCTTTGTCACAATACAATTTGCTTGATGTTTCTTGTGATAAAGAAGAGTTGTGCGATGCTTCACTTATATCAATGTCACAACAAGTGAATAAACATGTTAGTTCTATAGTAGAGCCACCATGTGTTGAGTTTAAACATGTTATTCACATTGCTAGCTGTCAGGCCCAGAATTTCTATCCAAAATTCCAAACGCTTACATGTGTGTAAACCCTCGTCTCGGAATCAGCCGAGGCACACAATAACAAATTGATAATAGAGTGCAATTATTATTCTAATTAATAAGCAAATATAAAGTCATTACAGAGGTAGATAGTTCCTCTCAAACAATAAAGTTCTGAGCAGTGGAAAATAAGGTAAACGGCGCAGACAACTCCATCCCACAAGCAGCTTGACCAGGGCTACGCCTAATCCTCCACACCTTCAGCATCACTGTAGAACTCCTCCTCTGATGAATGATTGCAAGGTGAGTATATGACATACTCAACAAGCCACGCAGCAAATATGCAAATGCAAGGATAACAAAGGATGGCATAATATAGTCTCATTTGCATAAATGGCATTTAATAAATACTTCAGAATTTAATAAAACAGTAAAGTATTTAATTAAGCAATATTAATCCATCGCTATACAACATACCCGTTGCATAGGCCCAACCATTCTGAACAACCAATCCCGGCTACACAGTTCTATCTCCAAACCAGGAATATACCATTCCAAACCAGGAGCTAAACAAGTTATTACCAAGTACAACATCATTTATTATGGTGAGAGGTGTGAAACTAATCACGAAAGACATTGTTAGACCCGCCCATAACCGCGGGCACGGCTATTCGAATAGTTTTACTCTGGCCAGAGGTGTACCACTGTACCCACAAGACACAACCTCAACATCATGTCAACCATGCGTCGCGATACTTAACAAGTACCCGAATAGAGATTGTGACAATACCCTCTGCATAACACAATTCAAAGCAGTGCACCGCTCCTGGATCATAATCACCCCCTTATAAACAAGGTATGGACTCCCCAGCGACCCCCGTGGGCTTATCTCCGCCACTTCACAGTCTGGTGCTCTACAATGAACTATACTACACAAATAGTAAAGCTATTGCCCACGATGGCTTGTGGTTGGTACGGTTAATGTTTAACAACCGAAAATCGTGAACCGGTCCTTAATTGTCATGAGCACGACCATCAAAACCATGTGCTCATAACCCACCATTATCATATTTTAGTTGGCAAATTAATTAATCAACCAATCACGATTAACCATCGTCAGCTATCATTAAGCCATCATTAAATAATAGTGAATCATGAATTATTCCATTTATATGAGCTAGTGTCTCTAAGCATGGCTAAGCATCCTAAATACTTTAGCTAAAACCATATAATGTTCTAGCTAATCAAATTATTAACCAGGTGACAAAGAATAGGTAATCAATAATCAAAAGGCTATAGCAAAGGCAATAGGTTATTCCCACCCAATGACATTTAAAAATAAATACAATAGTTGAATAGAAACAATAGCTTTAAACAGGATCAACATGCTCAAAGGGTTGTTTGGGATCTGTGTGACTTGCCTTGCTGGCCTTGGAACTCTTCAAAGTCTTCTCCTGCAAATTCGGACTCTCCGGGAACGTCGGAATCTAAGCAAAAAAGAGCAAAAACACCAAAATAGTACATAAACAATCATGAACAGTACATGTGGATATTTTTAACTTGTAGATCTCAATTTTAGAAAAATTTAGAGACTTGAACCAACTAAATCCGAGCTAAGATGAATTAGTTATGAGTTTTAAACATTAAATCGGATTAAATCATTTGTATAGATTTTAATTGAATTATGACGCAATAAAGAATTATTTTTGAAAAGGAAAAAGGATTTATTGCGTCAGCGGCTCGGGTGCAAGGGAACGGTCTACGGAACGGACGGCCGAGATCTAGTCTAATTTAAAGCAGTCGGCCGAGATCAAATCGATCCACCGCGGTCTACGGACGACGCAACGCTGACGTCAGTGATGACATCATCATCGGCGGCGGCTCGGGCTCTCACGCTCGCCGGCGAACGACGGCACAGTGGCGCAAACGGAGGGCACCAACGGGTAGCGGGCGACGCGGCGAATTCACCGAGGGTTTAAACGACGGCGAACGGCAACGGACGGCGACGGCGACGAGTTGAAGCGGCGACGACGGTGCTCCGGTGATCTTCGACGGAAATGGAGGACGAGACGAGGACGGTGATGACTTGGCGATCCCGACGGCGGCCTTCCCGAGCGACGACGACGACCAGAGCGGCGGCGGCGCACGGCTGAACTTGCGGCGGCGACGGCGGCGCACGGCTTGACGCGGCTAGAGCTCTACCGGCGGTGGAGGGCTAAGGCGAGGGTGGAGACGGATAGAGGAGGTCCCGGGGGTCCTTTTATGGGGGCTAGGGATGGCGATGGAGGCCCACGGCGGCCGGCAACGACGAAGGAAAGATTAGGGTTAGAGGAGAGAGATCGATCCGAATCGAACTCGAATCCACCGATTTCCAAACGAAATTAGCCGACGATTCCAAAAGAGAAAAGATAGAGGGGATCCCGAGGATCATTTGCCCTCTATTGATTCAATCAGATCGGGAAAGAGGCGGACGAATTTTGGAAGGGCGGCGTCGGCTTGCGCGCGGTGGGGCTAGGGCGTGGCTGGCGCGAGGAAGACAACGACCCTGACAGCTGGGCCCCACCTGTCAGCGGGAGAGAGAGAGCAGAGCGGCGGCTCGGCTTGGTGGGCTGGCTGGGCCGGGCGCGCACAGGCCGGGGAGAGAGAGAGGTTTTGGGCCGACTTTCGGCCCAAAGCCAAAAGGGAGATTTTAAAACCTTTTTCTATTTAAATTATTCATGAAATGCAATTCCATTTATTAAAAATACTTCCTTGGCTCAAATAAATCCCAGAAAAATCTAGGAACTATAGAATCAAGTGAAGTATTTAATAAAATTTTATCTAGCCCACTTTTATATTGGAATTTATTATTTGAAATTAGATCTTTTCTTCTAGGCTTTTAAAATCATTTCCAATAATTCCAATCAAACAACAATTTATACATTTAGGGATTTTTAGGGTGTGACAAACCTACCCCCCTTAAACAGAATCTCGTCCTCGAGATTGGGAAGAGCTGGCGAAAAGATGCGGATGAGCTGACTTTAATTCATCTTCACGCTCCTAGGTAAATTCTTCTTCCAAGTGATTACTCCATTGGACCTTGCAAAAACAGATAACTCGATTCCTGGTCCTTCTCTCATCTGTCTCCAGGATACGGATTGGTTTCTCAACATACTTCAGATCCTCTTGGATTTCTATCTGCTCAAGATTGGCTTCTTCAGTGGGTACCCTTAAACATTTCTTTATCTGTGACGCATGGAACATATTATGAACACCTGCCAAGGATTGATGTACCTCCAACTGATAAGAAACCTCACCTCTTCTACTGACAATCTTATAAGGTACCACGAAACGTGGTGCCAACTTTCCTTTGGTGTGAAAACGATGAACCCCCCGAAGAGGCGTGACACGAAGGTACACATGATCTCCTTCCTCAAAACTTAAATCCCTGCGGCGATTGTCGGCATAACTCTTATGACGAGACTGAGCTATACGCAACCTCTCTTGAATGATCTTTATCTCCTATTCTGCTTCCCTCAGAATATCAGTCCCGAAAACCTGATGTTCTCCCGTTTGATCCCACAAAAGCGAAGTGTGGCACTTTCGACCATACAGTGCTTCATAAGGGGCCATTTGAAGACTAGCTTGATAACTGTTGTTGTACGAGAATTCCGCGTAAGGCAGATTCTTATCCCAACTTCCACCGAAGTCTAAAGCACAAGCTCTCAACATGTCTTCCAAAATCTTATTTACCCTTTCAGTTTGTCCGTTTGTCTGCGGATGATAAGCGGTACTGAAAGTTCAGCTTGGAACCCATCTCTTCCTGAAACTTCTTCCAAAACTTTGAAGTAAACTAGCTACCTCGATCGGATACTATTTTCTTAGGAACGCCATGCAAACACACAATCCTTGCCATATACAATTCCGCCAAACGGCTTCCGGAATATGTTGTCCTCACAGGGATAAAATGAGCTACTTTGGTAAGTCTGTCGACGATCACCCAAATAGAGTCATGGCCCGATGATGTTCTGGGTAGACCGGAGATGAAATCCATCCCAATTTCCTCCCACTTCCATTTTGGTATCTTTAAAGGCTGCAGCAAACCTGCGGGTTTCTGATGTTCTCCCTTGACTCGCTGACAAACATCACACACAGCTACATACTCTGCTATCTCACGCTTCATACTTGCCCACCAAAATTTCTCCTTGAGATCTTGGTACATCTTGGTACTACCAGGGTGAATGGAGTATAAAGTGTCATGAGCTTCCTTCAAGATTGCATCTTTCAACTCCTTGCTCTCTGGGACACAAATTCTCTCGCCCAACCATATGGTTCCTTGCTCATCTTCCAAATACCCAATAGCCTTTCCTCTTCTCATATTCTTTTTAATCTCTTGAATATCAGGATCATTGATTTGAGCTTCTCTAACCTGATCAATGAGAGTGGGCTTCGCTTCTAATGCTGCAACAAAACCTCTACTGACGATTCCCATATTCAATCTTTCAAATTCCTTGCATAATTCCCATGGCAACTGTCGTACTTCCATAGCATTGCAATAGCCTTTCCTGCTGAGAGCGTCTGCTACAACATTAGCCTTTCCTGGGTGATAATGAATTCCCATGTCATAATCCTTAATCAGTTCTAACCATCTCCGCTGTCTCATGTTCAGATCCGGCTGAGTAAAGATATACTTCAAACTCTTGTGATCCGTGTACACCTCCGTATGAGTACCAAAGAGGTAGTGACGCCAAACTTCAACGCATGAACCACTGCGGCTAACTCAAGATCATGAGTAGGGTAGTTCTTCTCATGCGGACGTAACTGACGAGATGCATAGGCAACCACCTTCCCATCTTGCATCAGAACACAACCTAACCCAAGCTTAGATGTGTCGCAGTACACTTGGAAACCCTTCTTTGGATCAGGCAAAATCAAAATGGGTGCTGATATTAAGAGACTTTTCAACTCTTGGAAACTCTGCTCGCATTCTTCTGACCACTTATACTTCACATCTTTCTGAAGCAGTCGTGTCATGCGCTTAGCAATCTTAGAAAAATTCTCTATAAACCTCCGGTAATAGCATACAGTTGATGTTCTCGTAGCTTCTCTAGTGCAAGACGAAGATGTTCTTCATGCTCTTCTTTGGTTCGAGAATAGATAAGAATGTCATCAATAAAGACCGCCACAAACTTGTCCAGGTATTCCATAAACACCTTATTCATCAAGTTCATGAAGAAAGCGGGGGCATTGGTAAGTCCAAAAGACATAACAGTACATTCGAACAACCCATATCGAGTGGTAAAAGCCGTCTTAGGTATATTTTCCTTTTTGATCCTTAACTGGTGATACCCTGACCGAAGATCGATCTTGGAGAAAACGGTGGCTCCTTTAAGTTGATCAAACAAATCATCAATTCTAGGCAACGGGTATTTATTCTTGATAGTCACATCATTTAGTGCACGATAATCCACACACATCCTCTTGGTATGATCTTTCTTCTCCACAAAAATAACTGGAGCTCCCCATGGAGATGAACTTGGTCTAATGTATCCTTTCTGAAGCAAATCATCTACTTGCCTCTTGACCTCTGCTAATTCATTGGCTGCCATTCTATAAGGTCTCTTATGGATCGGAGTTGTTCCTGGTACCAGATCTATTCTGAATTCTATATCTCTCTTGGGCGGCATACCAGGTAAAATCATCCGGGAACACATCCGGGTAGTCCCGTACTATGGGAATCTCTTCCAAAGTTACTTGGTTCAGACTTGACCTTAAAGGCTCAAAAGGCAATGCGTGAACAGTTACAACTTGACCGTCATTGCTGGTGAGAGTTACTTTTCTATTGGCACAGTCTATCACACCTTTATATCTGGCTAACCAGTCCATCCCTAGGATGACATCAAGGTGTTTGGATTCTAATAGAATAAGGTTGGCCAGAAATGGTACACCTTGAATCTCTATTCTGACAGAGGGGCTACGTTGTGATGAGAGTGCTTGGTTACTCAGGGTACTAACCATCAAAGGATGTCTAAGATCTTCTATCTCCATCCCATGATTTCCCGCAAAACTCATAGACAAAAATGAATGTGTAGCACCAGAATCGAAAAGCACTGTTGCAGGAACTGAGTTAACAGGGAACGTACCCAAAATCACATCTGGAGCACATTGGGCTTCTGCAGCAGCAACATGATTGACACGAGCCTTTGACGCTGGTGCGGTGGAGTTGTTCTGCGCAGGGACAACCTTCACGCGTCGGGGCTTCAGACACTTGTCAGAATAATGACCTGGTTCCCCACAGTTGAAGCACACTCCTGGCTTGTTTCCTTGCTCCCTCTTGGCAAGCTGGTGCTGGGTTGGAGTTGCAACAGGGCGTGGAGCTTGGTTGCGGTTGTTGTTGCCAGCATTGTTGTTGAAGAATTGACGCTGCGGACGAACAACTGACGAAGATCCTCCTTGTGACACTGCCTATGGTCCCATAGTGAGACGCGGCCTCTGACTATTCCCTCTGAGCTTTGAAGTGAGCAATCCCGCGTTTCTTCTGCTCCATACGGTTGTACTTATCCTCCTGACGAATGGCCTTATCCACCAACTTCTGGAAATCATGATAATCCCCGGTCATTAATGGGTAAGAGAGCTCATCATTCAGTCCTTCCAAGAACTTCTCTTGACGCTCTTCATCAGTGCGCACATCTTCTGGAGCATAGCGAGCCAGACGATTGAATTCATGCAAGTATTCAGTGACAGAGCGAGATCCCTGAGTGAGTGCCCTGAATTCCTTCTTCTTGAGAGACACCCCTCCCGAGGGTATGTGAGTCTACCTGAAAGCAGCAGTGAACTCAAGCCAAGTAATTGGTTCCGCAGTGATCCTGTTGAGACGGAAGTGATCCCACCACTCAGAGGCAGGGCCATGAAGCTGATGTGAAGTGAAGGAGACTTTTTCTTGATCAGTGCACTGAAGCAGGTCCAACTTCTTTTCTATGGCGTGTAGCCAATCACCAGCCTCAACGGGATTGGTAGTGCTAGAAAAAGTGGGTGGCCTCACACGAAGAAATTCTGCTAATTTGTTCTGGGGAGGTGCATGGTTGTTTCCCTGGTTCTGCTGGTTCTGGAGTTGCTGCATCATCATGTTCATGAGCTGTGCCTGTTAAGCCAGGACTTGGGCAAGCGTGGGATTCTCTCCATTGTTGTTGTTGTTGTTGTTGTTTGGGCCATTCCCATTGCTGCGAGTAAGCACCATCTGGCATAGACAGGAGCACAAGAAGAGAAACAAGGGGGAAAAACTACTTAGGACAGGGAATTAATTTTTTTTATTAACTTGACTTTTATTGATCTTAACTGAGTTTCATTATTACATATATCTGAAGACTCTCACACCACTTCCTAACACTCGAAAGCAAACAAACGCATGCATTTACATCCCACCAATGATGTAAACCACATGCAAGACCCACACACACAACCAAACTTAAACAAGCAATCTAACACAATGATCTAAGGCAAAGACTTAACAAGGCATTCTAGGTCTTCCGGGCATCGGAGTTGATTGAAGGCTCGTTCGGCTCGTCCCCATCATCTTGAATAGCTCCCCACTCGACCTTTGAATGGGTGCACTTCGATTCTTCTCCCTCATCATCACTTATGTTAACGACCGGAGGATTCGCTGGGACTGGGGCAGCTTCTTCTTCTTCCACCACACGAACCTTAGGGGCCAACTGGTAGCGAGGAACAAATAGAGCTCTCTTCCTTGCGGTGAGACGAACCCTGGCCTTTTGTGGTGGGGCTTCTCCCTTCAATGCGGCTAGTTCCTTCTCCAAACGATCAAACTTGTCCTCCAGCTTGCAAATCTTACCACGATTCCGGTCTTTGCGATCTTGAGCTGCTAACACAATCTCAGCGCAGGTCTCATCCATGGCCCACTGCATCTCAACCAAATACCTTGTGGTAGCATCATTCTCAATTCCTGTAGGTTCAAGGTAGCTGCCACGGTCACTTCCCTGGGGTTGGCAAGGATGGTAGCGATACTCAGTGTCGGCCAACTGATCACTGTAGCTATCGCGGAGCTCTCCTATGGCGATCCTTGCCACCTCTTGACAAGCATGAATGTAGTTTTCCCCCTCCAGCCTCGAACATCACCGATGGGATATCTTCACGATTACTGTTCAAGGTGACTTTGACACGGCACTTCTCTTCATCACGATCATGAGGAATCTGGGCATACAAAGGGGCAGTCCCGAATCCTATGGCGAAGGACATCGTACGCAACTCCTGGACAAATCCCTCAGTACCGAACAAGTACTCAGGCTTGAAGCGCGGCATCTAAAGACAATGAAAAGGAGGGAGTTAAGACATTTATCCAATTAATAGCACAAGTTTTTGGATTAACTTGAATAAAGTTAGAAAATCAAAGTAAAAGGTAAATAAATAAAGTAAACCAATCTTGCAAGATCAGTTGAAATAGTTGAAAACAGGATCAGAAATTTGGCACTTTTGAATAACAGGTTTCAAAAGAAATAAAATAAAAGAGAGTTATAAAATCAACATGCTAAGTTTATTATATTGCAACACGATTAAATAAGATAATGTTATAAAACTTTTGCTGGTAAATGGGCCATTAGTACAGTAATAGATGTACAGTACTAGCAACACAGGAATCATAAATAAATTTTGAATGAGAACAATTAAAGGGGCCATAAACTGCATGTGCCATTAGCTTGGTTTAATTAAAAGAGAAAGAGAGAAGAACAGTTCTGCTTTTTCAATATTTTTAGAGGGCTTCTATGGGTATCTATTTGGCATAACCTAGGGTCAAGGAGGCTCTGATACCAACTTCTCACGCCCGGAATTTCTATCCAAAACGCTTACATGTGTGTAAACCCTCATCCAGCAATCAACCGAGGCATAGAATAACAAATTGATAATAGAGTGCAATTATTAGTCTAATTAATAAGCGAATATAAAGTCATTACAGAGGTAGATAGTTCCTCTCAAACAATAAAGTTCTAAGCAGCGGAAAATAAGGTAAACGGCACAGACGACTCCATCGCGCAAGCAGCTTGACCAGGGCTACGCCTAATCCTCCACACCTTCAGCATCACTGTAGAACTCCTCCTCTGATGAATGATTGCAAGGTGAGTATATGACATACTCAACAAGCCACGCAGCAAATATGCAAATGCAAGGATAACAAAGGATGGCATAATATAGTCTCATTTGCATAAATGGCATTTAATAAATACTTCATAATTTAATAAAACAGTAAAGTATTTAATTAAGCAATATTAATCCATCGCTATACAACATACCTGTTGCATAGGCCCAACCATTCTGAATAACCAATCCCGGCTGCACAGTTCTATCTCCAAACCAGGAATATACCATTCCAAACCAGGAGCTAAACAAGTTATTACCAAGTACAACATCATTTATTATGGTGAGAGGTGTGAAACTAATCACGAAAGACATTGTTAGACCCGCCCATAACCGCGGGCATGGCTATTCGAATAGTTTTACTCTGGCCAGAGGTGTACCACTATACCCACAAGACACAACCTCAACATCATGTCAACCATGCATCGCGATACTTAACATGCTCAAAGGGTTGTTTGGGATCTGTGTGACTTGCCTTGCTGGCCTTAGAACTCTTCAAAGTCTTCTCCTGTAAATTCGGACTCTCCGGGAATGTCGGAATCTAAGCAAAAAAGAGCAAAAACACCAACACAGTACATAAACATGCACGGGAACGGTCTACGGAAAGGACGGCCGAGATCTAATCTAATCTAAAACGGACGGCCGAGATCAAATCGATCCACCGCGGTCTACGGACGACGCGACGCTGACGTCAGCGATGACGTCATCACCGGCGGCGGCTCGGGCTCTCACGCTCTCCGGCGAACGACGGAACGGCGGCGTAAACGGAGGGCACCAACGGGTAGCGGGCGACGCGGCGAACTCACCGAGGGTTTAAACGACGGCGAACGGCAATGGACGGCAACGGCGACGAGGTTGAAGCGGCGACGGCGTTCGGGTCGACGTCGACGGCGGTGCTCTGGCGATCTTCGACGGAAACAGAGGACGAGATGAGGACAGCAACGACTTGGCGATCCCGACGGCGGCCTTCCCGAGCGACGACGACAACCGGAGCGGTGGTGGCACATGGCTGAACTTGCGGTGGCGACGGCGGCGCACGGCATGACACGTCTAGAGCTCTACCGGCGGTGGAGGCCTAAGGCGAGGGTGGCGACGGATAGAGGAGGTCCCGGAGGTCCTTTTATAGGGGCTAGGGGCGGCGATGGAGGCCCACGGCGGCCAGTGACGGCGCAGGAAAGATTAGGGTTAGAGGAGAGAGATCGATCCGAATCGAACTCGAATCCACCGATTTCTAAACAAAATTAGCCGACGATTCCAAAAAAGAAAAGATAGAGGGGACTCGAGGATCATTTCCCCTCTATTGATTCGATCGGATCGGGAAAGAGGCGGACGAATTTTTGAAGGGTGGCGGCGGCTTGTGCGCGGCGGGGCTAGGCCGAGGCTGGCGCGAGGAAGACGACGACCTTGACAGGTGGGCCCCACCTGTCAGCGGGAGAGAGAGAGAGGAGAGCGGCGGCTCGGCTTGGTGGGCTGGCTGGGCCGGGCGCGCCCAGGCCGGGGAGAGAGAGAGGTTTTGGGCTGACTTTCAGCCCAAAGCCAAAAGGGAGGTTTTAAAACCTTTTTCTATTTAAATTATTCATGAAATGCAATTCCATTTATTAAATACTTCCTTGGCTCAAATAAATCCCAGAAAAATCTAAGAACTATAGAATCAAGTGAAGTATTTAATAAAATTTTATCTAGCCCACTTTTATATTGGAATTTATTATTTGAAATTAGATCTTTTCTTCTAGGCTTTTAAAATCATTTCTAATAATTCCAATTAAACAACAATTTATACATTTAGGGATTTTTAGGGTGTGACACTAGCGAGAATGCAGAGCTTAAATTGATGTTTTCTTTAAATACTTGGGGATATATTCAATTCGATGATTTTTGTCCACTCAACTATTGAGAGAAGAAATTATTTCCTAGATTTGAATTGCCATGTCCTTCTGATATGATTTTTCATGTTATTGGCAATTACGATAGTAAAGGAGAATATAATGTGCATCGAGTATTTATTTGTTCGAAATTGACTATACCTTCTTTTCTTGACGAAATGTATTGCCTAGAGGACCGCATGCGTATACATAATTCTCTATCAAGTTCCGCTAGTTGTTTAAATAAGTTACAGGTTGGTTTGCAAGAAGGGGAGTGTGGTGCTTTTTTCGACTAAAATGATTTCAGGATCCAACCATATGGCCATCAAGAAATGTTCCTCACCGGACGTTGTAATAGATAAAGAAAAGTGAAATACGCTACATGACAAGGTGAAACCGAGGACGGTTTCCAATCAAGAAGGGGAGGATGATGAGGACACAACTAGCTCGGATATGACCATGACTACTTGATGTATTAATCAACCAAAAGTGCTTATGTTCTATATTAGATTTACTTTATGTATTATATATTTGAACAAACATTGCTACACAATGAGTTTAGTGTGTTTTCGTTTGCAGAGGTACTTGCTTGGGCGACAGAAAAGAGGCCAAGCATATGGAATGCATGGATGATTAAATAAGTTGATTGGAGACCAAAACAAGACCTTCTCCAATTACACTTCCATCTCACCACGTTACTTTTGGTCCATGGAACACAAGAGATCATGTTTTATACGTTTTGAATTCGGATTCGGGCCTCCTGACAATATTAAATTTAAACGGATCTAGCCACTGATCTAGAAGGAATTTAGAGGCCCATGAGTACTTGTTGGAAAGCTTATGGGGTCTACTTTTAGATGGTTTTGGTCCCACGTCAAAATTCCTACCGAGGTGCTGGAAATCTGCAAAACAAGCCACGTATCGCATCCAGTCCGAATCTGATTTGGGTTTTGGGTCTTGTAATTGTGTCGTGGGCTTAGCCCGAGGGGGTGTGCGCCCTAGGGCAACCCTAGGACGTCCCTATCAGATTTAGTCAGTAGCCGTCATCATTTAGAGTGGGGTTTTGCTTTGATTAATCTGTCAAGAACAGTTTCGCCGCTAGATCGGTTTGTGGAACCCCAAATTCGAGTGCTCTATCTTGTTCTTTCTTGTGTTCTTCGATTCGCATGCAAGGATTAGCCTTCTTGGCGAGGTCAACCGGGTTTCGGCATGGTTGATAACCAGAGGAGACGTGGTGCTGTGATTGCGGGGCTCAGTAGCGTATTCGTTCAGAAGCTGGATCGAGTTGTGCGTGACTCCGTCCAAATCGACTGTTTATCAATACCTATCGGAAGATCGGGACGTTACATCCTCACCACAAACCCTAATTAGCTGGGGTTGAATGGGTCGTATAGAATGAATTCTGAAGCATTTCTATCCATACTCGGCAATAGGGGGGCATGTGTTAACGACAAAATTTGGTATATTCTGTTAAGTAAGGAGAATATGGAGCAAAGACGATTACATGATTTTGGGATCTAGGATTGCATCGGCTATGGCTGGAAAGGGTGTATCGGTGTTGATGCGAAAAACATGAGGCCTGGAAGATCTGCTTAACTTCAGTGCAGGTCCAAAAATCTTGCTTTTAGGTTCGTGAGCGTGCCAGTTGATTTGATCCAGCAATCAACAAGAAATAAAGACAGGGAAATAGCAGTGAAATCCATAAACGATAGCCGATCGGTTAGCTGCCGATGACGTATCATTTATCTTTGACCCGATGTCATATATGAATCGATCGGCAGTCATAAATAAGCATAAAAGAACTAAATCTATTCGATCGACTGTAGATATCAATGGTATATAATATTTTGGTCGATATATACTTAAATCAAGTGATTGGGAGAGATCGGTCGCCATGCCGAGACAGTATAAATCACTTAGATCGAAATATATATTAAAAAGAAGATGATAAACATTTATAGCATAGCCGATCAGATAGATCTAGCATGTATCGGCTAATACTGCGATACCACTCTATATTAAGATATTAAAGCATGTAAAATATAGCAAACAGAAGCCTAATATACTTTGTTGTAGTAAGATCTTAACATAAAGGGCAGATCTAGCATATCAATCAAGCATATAAGATATAAAGAGTTAAGTCAGGTAAGATCGGCTGAAACCCCGACGCTACCCTAATCAGCAACCAAAATGCAGGCTAGAGATTGAGATTCTAAGCACGACTTAATAGATCAAACTTAACTGATGCACCATTAAGTATGAAAAGAAGAACAATATCTAGACAATCAAGTCGTTGGATGTTTCATAGGGTGGTAGATACCCTATATAATCTAAGTCAACATTGGTATTTAACCTGATCGGCTACCGTCTAGCGATAAATGTTAGCCAACTGAGGGTTAAATAACAATATTGCCAGAGATTATATAGAAAATATGATAACTCGACGAATTACATAAACAAGATTAGAGTATCATAAAGATGGAAGCACTAATCCCGAGAACGCAAGCCGCCATAACAAGTTTTACCTCTAGGTGAAGATCAAAGCCGATGCAGCTCAACCCGTATGCAAGAACTCGTCGAAACAAAACGAAAGTAAAAGGTGGCGATGTGCCGAGATTGTATTGAATGTGTGTTAGATTGATTACATGGGGCTCGGGGTCTATTTATACCCGAGATTACAAAATATGTCCATGTCGGACATGACTCTTATCTCTAAGAAACTCTAAGATACCATAAGTCTTTGTGGCAGACTTTTGCCTAAACTTATCTCTAAGGAAATTACACAGAATATCCTAATTAATAGATATAGTTGCCTTCCTAGGACTTAATCCGTGCATGGCAATCCACATGAAGCACATTATCTCAACCCGACAATGTGTACCGAGTTATATTGTCGGAATCGGCTTAATCGGCCAACCTTGTCTGACTCGAACTCTGCCGATCCTGATCGCAGCCGATTTGGACTTTAGCCGATTCTTGCTCTCTATTTCCGTAACAATCTCCATCTTGGATTTCGCTTCGGTTTTATCTTCATCTCTGATACTTTAATTACCAAATTTTGTTGTTAACACATGCCCCCCAAGTCCGAAATATTTGGTAATGTTTCAGATTTTCTATATTTGCTCCTCCAAGAATATCGCTCATTGCTATTTTTCTGACCGTTACTACAGCGCTTTAAATACTAATCGTCACCCCCGAGAAATTTCACACCGTTACCTCCGTTTTCACCGCTTAAGCAAACTTCGTCTTCTCGTTCTCCGGCGATCCACTCGGTGCGCAAGGCGATCTCAAGGCGATTTCTCCTCCGGCCAAGCTTCCACCCGCGACGATGTCGACTTCCGCCAGCCCCTCTGCCACGCCATCGGCCGAGTGTGCAGAGGTACGTGCCCATCGGCTAGATCTTTTCTCTTATGCAGTAGATCGGTTTCTCCTTTTTCTCATCTTGTTTTCTTCTTCTATATTCTTTTTGCACTTGTAGCATCTTTCCAATCTAGTTGCAATTCCCAGCCTATCTCATGAGCACCAATACTTCCTTGGTCCAATCGACAATTCTGACCCCTCTGAGTTTATTATTGCCGAAACCAATAGGATACCATTTAGATTGGCCAACCCAAATCTAGGTCATTGGAAGAATACTTTGATGTCTTGGCCTTCCCTCGAGAAAACTGCTCCTGAGAAAAGTTGGCCCGTATGGTACAAGCGCGTATCGGCCAACAAGCAAGTTCACTGGGATGAATTAGGAATCGGCCAAGCCCTTGCTCTTACTCTAGCAAATTCGGCTAAGGACGAACCCTTGATGGCTTCTACAGCCTGTTTCTGGTCCAACACCCTCAATGCCTTCTTGTTCAATCAAGGGCCAATGACCCCCACTCTGCTTGATATTGCCATGATTACTGGTCTAGATGTGACCTCATCGACTAACCCCATGAGCTTCAATACCAAGAACCAATTTGACTTCAGGACCAAGAGCATAGGTGGTTGGTTTGGCTATGTAGCTGCATACATGGGCAAAGGATCTGTTACCCCTAGAGAACACACAACCTTCCTGTTGATGTGGCTCGAGAATTTTCTCTTCTGTGGATCAAGTTGTGGTCCTACTACTAATTGGCAATTCTTAGCCGAAGCCCTTGAAACCAAGAAGCAAATCCCTTTGGGAAAAATCCTCCTCGGCTATCTGTATCAGATGTTGAGCAACGCATCGGCCAAGATAGCCACAGGCTCAGTAGTAGGTGCAGGTGGACCATGGTGGTTATTGCAAACATGGCTCAACCTTGTTGTTATGAAAGTTGTGAATCGGCCATCTTTGATAGATGCTAAATTTCCAAGACTGGAGCCGATCACAAGTGATGATAGAGAAGGACTCACTCACCGCCGATGCATGTCATATGGAGAGGCTGCATCCACACCAGCCGATTCTGGATCAAAGCTATCGGCCAAACAGCTCAAAGACTAGTTCTGCAGTTTTTATGACGGCTTCCAAAAAGATGCTCGGGTCTGGTTCCCATATGAGGATTCAGTGAACTTTGATCTCCCATCGGACTTCAGATTTGAAGAAATCAACACTGAGAAATTTGATAAGTCCAGAGAAGTCTTCTCGGCTGCTATCAGTCCATGCATTCTTCATGTTGGCATCCATCAAGGAAGAAACATACAAGTGTCTTACGAGTTCTATCATCCAATGAGCTCAGCCAGGTAGTTTGGGATGGGACAGCTGCCAATCGGCTTGTACTTTGCCGATAAGATCCAATGCAGAGGAGAAATCTCATCAACACTGATGATGGATCGGGTGTTCAATATCCTAGGAACCCCTTTGGGCGGCACTGATAACATAGAGCTAGCAAGATTCAGGAGTAGGAACTTCGATAGATAGTAGGGTGAATGGAAGCAACACATATTCCATCAGCCGGCTTCCATGTACATGACAGATCTATTCCCAGACGACATCCCTCAGGTAAATCTTCACTTTGTTAATCCTGTTTGAATAATTGTTAGCCGATGTATATCTTGATTAATCTCCTCTTCTACTTTGTAGACAACAAAATCCTCTCCTCCTCTCAAAAGCAATAGTGCCAGGGACATAGAATATGCTCTAGGCCTCATCCCAAATGGAGGTGGATTAGCTCCCCCGTCGTCGGCTATCATGCCCCTAGGACCTCAAGTCTACTCCAAGGGCAGCTAGGAGAACCAGCCGATGCTGGCAGGAAGAGGAAGACCAAGGCATCAGCTGTTGATCCATTAGCACTGGCTCCCAAGAAAAAGGCCAAGAAGAAGAAATCCAAGCCAACCGATGACTTGCCTACCTTAGATCCATCGATCAAACAAGCCCTGGATGAGGAAGCGATTGAAGATGTCGACCAAGTTGCAGCCGAATTGAGTGACATAGTAGAAAAAACACCATCGGCTTCACCCAAGCAAACTCCTCCAACTCCTGCTGCTCCAGCTCATTTCTCAAGGGTAAATAACTCACTTTGATCACCTCTTGTAACTTATTCAATACAGCCGATTATTCATAAATCTTATATTTGCAGAAAAAGAAAACTGTTGTGAAGAAGAAATCGGCACTAGCACTAGCTAAACCAACTCCACCGGTAAGATTTTCTACATTAAATTCTTTAACTCTGATCACAACCGATGTTAATTAACACTTATCTTTTTAGCCACCTCCTCCCCCTTCGCCTCCTGTGTAGCCGACACCAAGTGATCATACTTCATCGGCTGCAGGCAGCCACAATATTGAGGAGGAAGAACAACCAGCCGCTCCTGCCATCCCAGTAAGTCTTTCATTGTCATAGATCTCAGATCGGTTATATAATTTGTTTTGATCCTCAACTGTCTTCAATTTTCTTTCTTGCAGGTCTTAGCCGATCTATTCTCCTTTGACATCAAGGACTACTTTAACGAAGAGGCGGAAGAGGAAACAACAAGCAAGACTCTAGCCCCTCTAGATGAAGATGTCAAAAGAACTCTTGAAGATATATCTCATCGACTAGAGTCATCATTAGATAATTTGGTGGATGACTGTGGTTCAATCCGGGCCAGATTTGTAGAGATTCAAGCCCTAGTTCCAGATGATCTGGCGAATACCATCTCTCCAGCTGTGTACCTTGAGCAACATCAGTTCAAGCTGGAAAATGCTAAGCAGAGGATAGCCGATCGGCGAGAGAAAAATGATATTGAAGCCACTATTCAAGCCAATCGGCAACTTGTGCATGAAGAGAAAGCCAAGCTTGATCAACTCTCTGTTGGGCCAGTCCAGTCTAACATAGATCGGCTTGAAGCCCGCAAGATTGATCTCATAGCACAACTTGAAGAATGCAACGCCGAGCTGGATCTGGAGAAGCAGAAGTTAGCCAATCTCCCCAATGCTGTTGAAGAACAGAAATCAAGGCTAAAATCGGCTATCAAGAATGTAGCTAATATGACTAAGTCTCTCAAGGTCATTTCTGGAACCGATGCCCAAGATATCCAAACCATCGAAGAAGTAGACCAAATTAGGCAACGGGCTGTATCGGCTATCCAGCGTTACTTGTCTGGATAATTATCTCTTGTAATAGGAATTAGAAAATTTTGTAATCAGCTAAGAAACCTTGATACTCTTTTTGACCATCACTGGAATGTTGTGCCGATTAATATAATTCTCAATTTGCTCAAGAATTTGCAACTTGCTCAAAAATTTGCAACTTTTGTATATATGTGCCCCCCTAATTTTTCAATGACGAAGGAAGTGACAAAATTATAATTTAGACTAAGGGTGATATATGAAATATCAGCCATCATACATCGGCAGAACACAAGCGATTATGAAAAGAAAAAACAACTAAGGGCGATATAACAATATCGACCATCTGTAATCACATCGGCTAACATGTATCGGCAACACCTAGCCGATCATGCATTAACCCAAACACTTGGGTAATATTTCTTCAAGTATTTACTATTAAGTGCTCGTCCATAAACTTCTCCATCAAATCCTTGCAACATATAAACTCCTTTGGACACAACCTTATGGATTTGAAACGGTTCTTCCCAATTTGGTGACCATTTGCCGAATTTGTTATCCCGAGTCCTTATCGGCAAGATTAACTTCCAAACAAGCTCTCATTTGGAAAAAGACTTAGGCACCACCTTCTTATTATAATGCCGAGCAATCCGTTCCTTATCCTTGGTAACTTTTGCAAGAGCTCTCAATCTTGATTGAACCAAGTCCTCTTTTTCATCGGCCATAAGGTTATAATACTCATCGGCTGTCAATTTATCTTGTAGATCCATTCTTCTCAAGCCGAATCTAACTTACCATGGTAAAACTGCCTCATGTCCATAAACAAGCTTATAATGAGGAACTTGAATCGATCCATGGCAAGCCATCCGATAGGACCACAATGCTTCAGCCAACTTAGTATGCCATTGCCGAGGATAATCAGAAATCTTTCTCTTAATCAACTTGAACAAACTCTTGTTAGATGCCTCAGCTTGCCCATTAGCTTGTGCATAACATGGCGAAGAATTCAACAATTTGATACACATGCTATCAGCAAACTGAACAAACTCATCGGACACGAAGATTGACCCTTGATCGGTTGTAATAGTTTGAGGAATCCCAAATCGGTAAATAATATGCTCTTGAACCAATTGTATAGCATCCCCCGAATCAACCTTCTTCAAAGGAAACGCCTCTACCCACTTGGTAAAGTAATCAGTTGCCACCAATATAAACTTGTGTCCCTTGCTCGAAGGTGGATTAATCATACCGATCATATTAATTCCCCAACCTCTGAATGGCCATGGCTTGATGATAGGATTCATAGCCGATGCTGGTGCTCGCTGAATCGCTCCAAACTTTTGACAATCTTGACATCCCTTGTAATATCTGAAGTAATTTTCCAACATTGTCAGCCAAAAATATCCTGCACGCCTAAGCAGCCACTTCATCTTGTGAGCCGATTGATGAGTACCACAAATTCCTTCATGCACCTCACCAATCGCAACCTTGGCTTGATCGGCACATAAACACTTAAGCAACACCCCATCAATCGTCCGATAATATAACTCATCATCCAACAAAGTGTATTTCAAAGCTTTATAGCGCAATTTCCGAGAAGCCGATTGAGATGGATTCTGTAAATATTGAAAAACATCAAATCTCCAATCATCGGCTGCTATCGTGGCAACTTCTATTGTGATATCCTTCATCATCAGTTTATATCCCGATGCCCCTTGAGCCAAATCATTAGCTTCAACATTTTGTTCTCGAGACACATGCTTTAAAGTTACCAGCCGAAATCCATCCATTAACTGTCGGCACTTCTCATTGTAAACCATCAATGTATCATTCTTGCATTCATATTCTCCTGCCAATTGATAGATTACCAACAAAGAATCACCCATAATCTTGATAGCATCGGCTTCAACTTCCTTTAGCAATTGCAACCCCTTGAGAACCGCTTCATATACAACCTGATTGTTAGTTGCATAAGGCTTAATAGTATAAGCAAACCCAAAACTTGCCCCCCAAGGAGAAATTATGACTAAGCCGATGCCACAACCATGAGTGCTCATTGATCCATCGAAAAACAAAGTCCAAGGCACAATTTCGACTGAGCCGATTGCGTCATCACGATGATCGGCTATAGCTTGCCCCTTAATCGCCTTTGGTGACTCATACCGAAGATCAAACTCTGTCAAAGCAAATATCCACTTCCCAACTCTTTCTTTCAGAATCGAAGCCGATAGCATGTACTTTACCACATCGGCTTTACATATCACAATGCATTCATTGGACAATAGATAATGCCTTAACTTTGTGCAAGAGAAGTATAAGCACAAACACAACTTTTCCACAGGAGAATACCTTGTCTCTGCATCTAAAAGCCTGCGGCTCAAATAAAACACAGCTCTCTCTTTCCCTTCAAGTTCCTGAATCCAAACTGAGCCGATCGACTTCTCACCGGCCGACAGATATAATCTAAAGGAAAAGGTACGAATTACCCCCCCCCCACCGCGAACTATCGCGGTCGTCCGAATTACCCCCTTGAACCACAAAACCAGACATTCTTCACCCCCAACTATGCAAACCGGACGAATTACCCCCCTCGACCCAATCCGCGGTGGTTTTGGTCTACGTGGCGTACACGTGGCAGTCCAGTCAGCATTCTATTTATAAAAAATGTGGGACCCACCTGTCATATCCTCTCTCACTCTTCCTCTCTCTCTTCTCTCCCTCTCTCTTCTCTGTCTCACTCTTCCCCCTCTCTCTCACGCGCACAGCGGCAGGCGGGGGACACGAAGTGCCGGCGGCAGCGCGCACGCACGCGGACGGGGTTGGAGGCGGCGGCGAGGACGGCGGCGAGGCCGAGACGCGCATGGCGGCGAGGACAGTGGCACGCATGGCGCTGCGGCGCGCACGCACGCGGACAGGGGCCGGAGGCAGCGGCGAGGACGACGGCATGCACGGCGCGCACGGCGGCACGCACGGAGGTGAAGCTCCAGGACCTCCCCGTCGTGCTCGCCTCCTGCTGCGTCCTCCACAACATCTGCGAGACGTGCGGCGAGGAGCTCGAGCCAGAGCTCCGGTACGAGCTCGTCGATGACGAGACATCGCCGGAGACCCCCCTCCGCTCCGAGGCTGCCGAGCATGACAGCGACAACATCACCCACAACCTCCTCTACCGCGGCTTCGCCGGAACCACGTTCTTCTGAGGATCAATTTGATCCCACCACTACGGGGGCACCCTCCTCGAGTTCCTCCGCGGGATCGACGAGCTGCCGAGCAAGCTCGAGCTCCAACACGCGGGATCGATGAGCCACCACCTCGAGTTGGGCCCGCTGGAGACGCTGACGACGACGTGGAACGCAGCGCGTCGAGGAGGACAAGAGCACGCAGGGTAGAGAGAGGTCGAGGCCTCGAGCCTGACACCGCGTGCGTGCCGCCGTGCCCGCCACAGTGCCGTACATGCCGCCGTCCTCGCCGCCGTGCGCGTCTCGGCCACGCCGCCGTCCTCGCCACCACCTCCGGCCCCCGTCCGCGTGCGTGCGCACCGCCGCCGCCACTTCGTGTCCCCGCCTGCCACCGTGCGCTTGAGAGCGAGAGAGAGCGGAAGAGTGAGACAGAGAAGAGAGGAAGAGTGAGAGAGGATATGACAGGTGGGTCCCACAATTTTTTTATAAATAGAATGCTGACTAGACTGCCACGCGTATGCCACGTAGACCAAAACCACCACGGATTAGGTCGAGGGGGGGTAATTCGTCCGGTTTGCATAGTTGGGGGTGAAGAATGTCTGGTTTTGTGGTTCAGGGGGGTAATTCGGACGACCGCGATAGTTCAGGGGGTAATTCATACTTTTTCCTAATCTAAAAGGTATCCCCTTTTGTGCAGGGATCAAAACTGGGAGAACTATGATATTCTTTAATATTATCCAAAGCCTTCTGTTGCTCTGCCCCCCAGGTGAATTCTTGATCGGCTTTCAATCTCAACAAAGGCGTAAAAGGCTCTAACCTCCTAGACAAATTGGAGATAAACCTTCTAACAAAATTTATCTTGCCGATCAACTCTTGCAACATTTTAATTGCATTAATACTCCTTTGAGTCACCTCAATCCCCATCTCATGAACAAGAAATCTCAAAAACTAACCAGCCGATACGCCAAAAGCACACTTTGTGGGGTTCATTTTCAAGCCATACTTTCCTCTCGAAAACCTTCCTCAAATCGGCTATGTGGTTCTCTATATCCTTTGATTTGACAACCACATCATCAATATAAACTTCAACCAACTAGGCGATCAGATCATGGAATATGTAATTCATGGCCCTCCGATATGTAGCTCCAGCGCTCTTCAAGCCGAAAGTCATTACAACCCACTTAAACAAGCCGATTGCACCAGGACATCTGAAAGTTATCTTATGAACATCTTCTTCTGCCATAAAGATCTGATTGTATCCTGCATCGCTATCCATAAAACTTAATATCTTATGTCCCGAAGCAGCAACAACTGTCACATCCTGATTTTCGTTTTAGGATTTATAAATTATTTAATAAATTATTAATAGAATTTATATTAAATGATCTTTAATTTACAAGTGAAGTTAAATGTGGGAAATAAAATTTCCTAAATATAAAGCATGGATGGATTTAATTTTTATTAAATTCTCCATGATTAAGTCAACTCTCTGAAATTTTCTCGGATTTTTCAGAGCTCAATTCCTAAATGATACAAAGAACAGTTCAGTAATTATTTGATCATTAATGATCTAATTATAATTGTTAAGAGCTTTTCTTGTTTAAAAATCCTTAAATTATAAATTGTTGTTTAAAAGGAATTATTAGAAATGATTTTAAAAGCCTAAAAGAGAAGATCTAATTTTAATTTGTTAAATCTCAATATAAAATTGGGCTAGATAAAATTTTGTTAAATACTTTGCTTAATTCTATAATTCCTTGATTTTTCTGGGATTTATTTGAGCTAAGGAAGTATTTTTAATAAATGGAATAGCATTTCATGAATAATTTAAATTGAAAAAGGTTTTTAAAAGTCTTCTTTTGGCTTTGGGACGAAAGTCGGCCCAAAACCCCTCTCTCTTTCTCTCTCCCTCCCCAGCCCAGTCGGCCCAGTCAGCCCGCGCTCCTTCCTTTTCTCTCTCGGTGTCGCTGACAGGTGGGTCCCACCTGTCAGGTTCGTCTTCCTCGCGCCGTCGCCGCCGCCCGAAACCCTAGCGCAAGCCGCTGCCGTCTCCTTCCAAATTCGGCCGCGTCTTTCCTTCTCCGGTGAAATCTTTAGAGGGGAAATGATCCTTGAGATCTCCTCTTCCTTTTCTCTTTTGGAATCGTCGGCTAATTTTCTTTGGAAACCGGTGGATTTGAGTTGGATTCGGATTCATCTCTCTCCTCTAACCCCGACCTTTCCTTCTTGTCGCCGGCAGCCGTGGGCCTTCGCCGCCGCCTCCTTGCCCCTTTAAAAGGATCCCCGAGCTCTCCTCTACCCGCCGCCTCCCTCGCCTTCGCCTCTCGTCGTCGGAAACGCCCTAGCACCGTGAGACCTCGAGCCGCCGTCGCCGCCGTCGCTCCAGCCGTGCGCCGCCGCCGTTCCGGTCGTCATCGTCGCTCGGGAAGGCCACCGTCGGGATCGCCAAGTCACCGCCGAAGACCGCCGGAGCACCGTCGCCGCCGTCGACCCGATCTCCGCCGCCGCTTCTTCCTCGTCGCCGGCGCCGTCCGTTGTTCCTCCGCCGCTTCTTTGGTCACCGGTGAGTTCGCCGCGTCGCCCTCTATCCGTTGGTGCCCTCCGTTTGCGTCCTAGCGCCGCCGTTCACCGGCAAGCGTGCGCCGTCCGAGCCGTCCGAGCCACCGAGCCGCCGCCGCCGGTGGTGACGTCATCGCTGACGTCATCGTCACTGTCCGCCGTGGCCCGGTCGTGGACCGTTCGATCTCGGCCGTCCGTTTTGGATGGATCGATCTCGGCCGGTCGTTCCCGTGAACCGCTGCCGTGCGCCCGGTCCACCGTGAACCCGACCCGCTGACGCAATAATTCTCTTTTCCTTTTCAAAAATAATTCATTATTGCGTCATAATTCAATTAAAATCCATATAAGTGTTTTAATCCGATTTAATCTTTAAAAATTCATAACTAATTCATTTGAACTCAGTTTAATGTGGTTCAAGTTGCAAAAATTATATAAAATAAAGATCTACATATTAAAATTGTCCATAAATTGAATTAAATTTATTTAATTCTTTTTAAATGGGTTTTAAATAGATTTAATCTTGTAAAATTCGTAATAAATTCATTTGAAGTCAGAATGAGGCCGTTCAAGTCTCATAATTCATCTAAAATTATGATCTACATGTTTGTTTATTTTTTATGTATTGTTTATTTGGTTTTATTAGTCTTTTTCCTTGTTTTGCGTGATAGCTTGTCGTTTCCGTCGTTGCGAAGGTTCGCGAGTGCGCCGGAAGTATTCAAGAAGATTATTTGAAGACCGATTATTGCAAGGCAAGTCACACAGATCCTAAACACAATCCTTTGAGCATGTTGATCCTATATTTAAATTCTCTATTTATTTCAACTGTGCATTTATTTTCGAATGTCACTGGGTGGTGTGAACCTATTCCTTTGTTATGGCCTGTTTGCATTGATTACTTTATTCCTTGATACCTTGGGTGATTATAATTGGACTAGTTGAGCTTTATATATATTGGTTCAACTAGATATTAGATATAATTGCTTAGCCATGCTTAGAAACATTAGCACACTATTGGGATAACTTATGACTCATTATTTAATGATGGCTTAATGATAGTTCACGATGGTCAATCGTGATTGGTTAATTAATTACTTGCCAACTAAAACTTGATAATGGTGGGTTGTGAGCACATGGTTTTGAGAGTCGTGCTCATGACAATTAAGGACCGGTTCGCGAGCTACTATTGTGAAACATTAATCGTGCCAACCACAAGCCAGCATGGGCAACGGCTTTACCTTTTGTATAGTATGATTCATTGCGGAGCACCAGACTGAGAAGTGGCGGAGATAAGCCCACGGGGGTCACTGGGGAGTCCATGCCTTGTTTTATAAGGGGGTGATTATGATCCAGGAATGGTGCACTGTGGTGAGTTGTGTTGTACAAAGGGTATTGTCACAGCCTCTATTCGGGTACTTTCCAGTATCGCGACGCATGGTAGACATGATGTTGAGGCTGTGTCTTGTGGGTACAGTGGTACACCTCTGGCCAGAGTAAAACTATTCGAATAGCCGTGTCCGCGGTTATGGGCGAGTTGAGCAATGTTTTTCGTGATTAGTCTCACACCTCTCACAATAAGTATGGATGTTATAACTGGTAATAATTTGCTTAGCTCCGGTTTGGAATGGATAATTCCTGGTTTGGAGATTAGATCTGTACAGCCGGGTATGGTTGTTTCAGAATGGTTGGGCCTGAGCAGCATGGGCATGTTGTTCAGTGTTGATTAAAATTTCTGATTAATTACTCCACTGTTTTACTTCTCTTAAACGTTTTGTTAAATGCTGCTTTTGCAAATGAGCCTATATTATGCCATCCTTTGGTATCCTTGTGCACTTGCATATTTGCTGTGTGGCTTGTTGAGTATGTCATATGCTCATTCTTGCAATAATCAATCAACCTCAGTTGAAGACAAGTTGCGAAGGAGAAGACGTTTGGCTTATACCCCAGTTGAGCTGCCTGTGGGAGTGGAGCCGGAGCTTCGCTAGATTTTATTTTCCGCTGCAGTTTTCTTCTTGGTGAGGACTAAGTGCCTCTTAAGTAAGTACTTATCGTTTTAGTTAATTTGATGAATCTGTATATTAAATTGTCAGTTTGTACCTCGGCTGATTCCTGGACGAGGATTTCATGCTCAAATAAGTTTGGAAATTACTAGTGAATTTCCGGGCGTGACAAGTTGGTATTAGAGCCATCTCGACTGTAGGATAAACCAAATGGTCAAACCTTAAGGACAAATTCTCCGAAAACATGATTTGTGAAAATTTCTCCTTTCTTCTTATCTAGAATTCTTTGCAAATTGTTTCATTGTCTACTCCCCTCTCTCTTTCAACTTGAGTAGTTCTGAAACTAGTTGTTGAAACTTGAAGACGCCAATGTGGTCTACTTATGGAGGTTAAGTCAAGTGGATCGATGAATAAGAAGGTGATGGTCGATCTGAAGTGCCCAGATGTCAAGATGGAATGAAGTTTGGATCCTACCTTAGAACCTATGCCGCCAAAGTGTCTTTGAAGAATAGTTAGTAGGGTAGAACGTTTGTTGTTTGCTTTGTGTGTAGGTATGGTTGCATTCCCATCATTGGAGTAGTTCAGTGATGAGCATGTAATTATACTAGGTTGCTTGCTTAATCAACTTGAACAATATAATGGTCTACACACATCAGATCAGTGTTAAACCGGTTAAGGTCTTGTCTTTAGGGTAACCTCTCTCCTTCTATCTTCTCTAATATGCAACAGATGGTGAACACTCGCGCCAGTGGAAGTGGAAACAATAACAATGAAGGGAACCCAACTCTTGCTCAAGTTCTGGCTCAACAGACTCAGTTAATGAATATGATGATACAGCAGATGCAGAACCAGCTCAACCAAGGGAACAACAATGCTCCACCGCCGCAGAACAAGTTAACTGATTTTCTTCGTGTGAGGCCACCTACCTTTTCTAGCACTACCAACCCAGTGGAAGCAGGTGATTGGTTGCACACTATTGAGAAGAAGTTGGAACTGCTCCAGTGCACGGATCAGGAGAAAGTCGTGTTCGCTTCACATCAGTTGCAAGGATCTGCTTCAGAATGGTGGGATCATTTCCGGATGAACAGAGCAGAAGGACAACCAATCACTTGGGCGGAGTTCACGGAAGCATTCAAGGAGACACACATACCTGCAGGAGTTGTTTCTTTGAAGAAGCATGAGTTTAGGGCATTGAAGCAAAAGGATCATACCGTGGCAGAGTATCTTCATGAGTTCAATCGTTTGGCACGTTATGCTCCAGAAGATGTGCGTACTGACGAGGAAAGGCAGGAGAAGTTCTTGGAAGGCTTAAAGGATGAACTGTCAGTTACGTTAATCTCCCATGACTATGTTGATTTTCAGCAGCTGGTTGACAAAGCAATTCGCCTTGAAGACAAGAAGAACAGGATGGATAACCGTAAAAGGAAAATGACTGTTTTCCAGGAGGCACAAGGTAGTAGCCAGAGGCAGCGTATCAAGCCACTCCAAATTGGTGAATCTTCTTCCGCTGGTCAAGGACAGTCGCAACTGTTGAACATCGGTGGTGAGATCAAATTAGAGACTAATGAAAGTAATGAAGTAAACATCGAGCAAGCTAATCAGCCGGTGCCAGTTCAGCAGGATCAGTCTCAGGAGAATAACAGTAGTGGAAGGGAGCAGTAGGTATGTTTCAACTGTTACAAGCTAGGTCACTTTGCAAGAGAATGTCCGAAGCCCAAGCATCAGCAGCCGCAAGGTCAAGTCAACAACATTGTCGTCACAGGAGCCAATGCAGTGCCAGTTGCATCTTCAAGAGTTGCGTCTTCAAGTGTTACAGCTCAGCCACCAGTTTCAAGGCAGCAATAGTTTTCTCTAAAGCCTTAGAATAATTATCGGAGTTATGGAATAAGATAGACTGCAGTTTACCTATTCCCTTTTTCTTTCTAGCCGTTCCGAATCTCGGGACGAGATTCTTTGTGAGGGGGGTAGATCTGTCACATCCTGATTTTCATTTTAGGATTTATAAATTATTTAATAAATTATTAATAGAATTTATATTAAATGATCTTTAATTTACAAGTGAAGTTAAATGTGGGAAATAAAATTTCCTAAATATAAAGCATGGATGGATTTAATTTTTATTAAATTCTCCATGATTAAGTCAACTCTCTGAAATTTTCTCGGATTTTTCAGAGCTCAATTCCTAAATGATACAAAGAACAGTTCAGTAATTATTTGATCATTAATGATCTAATTATAATTGTTAAGAGCTTTTCTTGTTTAAAAATCCTTAAATTATAAATTGTTGTTTAAAAGGAATTATTAGAAATGATTTTAAAAGCCTAAAAGAGAAGATCTAATTTTAATTTGTTAAATCTCAATATAAAATTGGGCTAGATAAAATTTTGTTAAATACTTTGCTTAATTCTATAATTCCTAGATTTTTCTGGGATTTATTTGAGCTAAGGAAGTATTTTTAATAAATGGAATTGCATTTCATGAATAATTTAAATTGAAAAAGGTTTTTAAAAGTCTTCTTTTGGCTTTGGGCCGAAAGTCGGCCCAAAACCCCTCTCTGTTTCTCTCTCCCTCCCCGGCCCAGTCGGCCCAGTCAGCCCGCGCTCCTTCCTTTTCTCTCTCGGTGTCGCTGACAGGTGGGTCCCACCTGTCAGGTTCGTCTTCCTCGCGCCGTCGCCGCCGCCCGAAACCCTAGCGCAAGCCGCTGCCGTCTCCTTCCAAATTTGGCCGCGTCTTTCCTTCTCCGGTGAAATCTTCATAGGGGAAATGATCCTTGAGATCTCTTCTTCCTTTTCTCTTTTGGAATCGTCGGCTAATTTTCTTTGGAAACCGGTGGATTTGAGTTGGATTCGGATTCATCTCTCTCCTCAAACCCCGACCTTTCCTTCTCGTCGCTGGCAGCCGTGGGCCTTCGCCGCCGCCTCCTTGCCCCTTTAAAAGGATCCCCGAGCTCTCCTCTACCCGCCGCCTCCCTCGCCTTCGCCTCTCATCGTCGAAAACGCCCTAGCACCGTGAGACCTCGAGCCGCCGTCGCCGCCGTCGCTCCAGCCGTGCGCCGCCGCCGTTCCGGTCGTCGTCGTCGCTCGGGAAGGCCACCGTCGGGATCGCCAAGTCACCGCCGAAGACCGCCGGAGCACCGTCGCCGCCGTCGACCCGATCTCCGCCGCCGCTTCTTCCTCGTCGCCGGCGCCGTCCGTTGTTCCTCCGCCGCTTCTTTGGTCACCGGTGAGTTCGCCGCGTCGCCCTCTACCCGTTGGTGCCCTCCGTTTGCGTCCTAGCGCCGCCGTTCACCGGCAAGCGTGCGCCGTCCGAGCCGTCCGAGCCACCGAGCCGCCGCCGCCGGTGGTGACGTCATCGTCGCTGTCCGCCGTGGCCCGGTCGTGGACCGTTCGATCTCGGCCGTCCGTTTTGGATGGATCGATCTCGGCCGTTCGTTCCCGTGAACCGCTGCCGTGCGCCCGGTCCACCGTGAACCCGACCCGCTGACGCAATAATTCTCTTTTCCTTTTCAAAAATAATTCATTATTGCGTCATAATTCAATTAAAATCCATATAAGTGTTTTAATCCGATTTAATCTTTAAAAATTCATAACTAATTCATTTGAACTCAGTTTAATGTGGTTCAAGTTGCAAAAATTATATAAAATAAAGGTCTACATATTAAAATTGTCCATAAATTCAATTAAATTTATTTAATTCTTTTTAAATGGGCTTTAAATAGATTTAATCTTGTAAAATTGGTAATAAATTCATTTGAAGTCAGAATGAGGCCGTTCAAGTCTCATAATTCATCTAAAATTATGATCTACATGTTTGTTTATTTTTTATGTATTGTTTATTTGGTTTTTATTAGTCTTTTTCCTCGTTTTGCGTGATAGCTTGTCGTTTCCGTCGTTGCGAAGGTTCGCGAGTGCGCCGGAAGTATTCAAGAAGATTATTTGAAGACCGATTATTGCAAGGCAAGTCACACAGATCCTAAACACAATCCTTTGAGCATGTTGATCCTATATTTAAATTCTCTATTTATTTCAACTGTGCATTTATTTTCGAATGTCACTGGGTGGTGTGAACCTATTCCTTTGTTATGGCCTGTTTGCATTGATTACTTTATTCCTTGATACCTTGGGTGATTATAATTGGACTAGTTGAGCTTTATATATATTGGTTCAACTAGATATTAGATATAATTGCTTAGCCATGCTTAGAAACATTAGCACACTATTGGGATAACTTATGACTCATTATTTAATGATGGCTTAATGATAGTTCACGATGGTCAATCATGATTGGTTAATTAATTACTTGCCAACTAAAACTTGATAATGGTGGGTTGTGAGCACATGGTTTTGAGAGTCGTGCTCATGACAATTAAGGACTGGTTCGCGAGCTACTATTGTGAAACATTAATCGTGCCAACCACAAGCCAGCGTGGGCAACGGCTTTACCTTTTGTATAGCATGATTCATTGCGGAGCACCAGACTGAGAAGTGGCGGAGATAAGCCCACGGGGGTCGCTGGGGAGTCCATGCCTCGTTTTATAAGGGGGTGATTATGATCCAGGAATGGTGCACTGTGGTGAGTTGTGTTGTACAAAGGGTATTGTCACAGCCTCTATTCGGGTACTTTCCAGTATCGCGACGCATGGTAGACATGATGTTGAGGCTGTGTCTTGTGGGTACAGTGGTACACCTCTGGCCAGAGTAAAACTATTCGAATAGCCGTGCCCGCGGTTATGGGCGAGTTGAGCAATGTTTTTCGTGATTAGTCTCACACCTCTCACAATAATTATGGATGTTATAACTGGTAATAATTTGCTTAGCTCCGGTTTGGAATGGATAATTCCTGGTTTGGAGATTAGATCTGTACAGCCGGGTATGGTTGTTTCAGAATGGTTGGGCCTGAGCAGCATGGGCATGTTGTTCAGTGTTGATTAAAATTTCTGATTAATTACTCCACTGTTTTACTTCTCTTAAATGTTTTGTTAAATGCTGCTTTTGCAAATGAGCCTATATTATGCCATCCTTTGGTATCCTTGTGCACTTGCATATTTGCTGTGTGGCTTGTTGAGTATGTCATATGCTCATTCTTGCAATAATCAATCAACCTCAGTTGAAGACAAGTTGCGAAGGAGAAGACGTTTGGCTTATACCCCAGTTGAGCTGCCTGTGGGAGTGGAGCCGGAGCTTCGCTAGATTTTATTTTCCGCTGCAGTTTTCTTCTTGGTGAGGACTAAGTGCCTCTTAAGTAAGTACTTATCGTTTTAGTTAATTTGATGAATCTGTATATTAAATTGTCAGTTTGTACCTCGGCTGATTCCTGGACGAGGATTTCATGCTCAAATAAGTTTGGAAATTACTAGTGAATTTCCGGGCGTGACAAGTTGGTATCAGAGCCATCTCGACTGTAGGATAAACCAAATGGTCAAACCTTAAGGACAAATTCTCCGAAAACATGATTTGTGAAAATTTCTCCTTTCTTCTTATCTAGAATTCTTTGCAAATTGTTTCATTGTCTACTCCCCTCTCTCTTTCAACTTGAGTAGTTCTGAAACTAGTTGTTGAAACTTGAAGACGCCAATGTGGTCTACTTATGGAGGTTAAGTCAAGTGGATCGATGAATAAGAAGGTGATGGTCGATCTGAAGTGCCCAGATGTCAAGATGGAATGAAGTTTGGATCCTACCTTAGAACCTATGCCGCCAAAGTGTCTTTGAAGAATAGTTAGTAGGGTAGAACGTTTGTTGTTTGCTTTGTGTGTAGGTATGGTTGCATTCCCATCATTGGAGTAGTTCAGTGATGAGCATGTAATTATACTAGGTTGCTTGCTTAATCAACTTGAACAATATAATGGTCTACACACATCAGATCAGTGTTAAACCGGTTAAGGTCTTGTCTTTAGGGTAACCTCTCTCCTTCTATCTTCTCTAATATGCAACAGATGGTGAACACTCGCGCCAGTGGAAGTGGAAACAATAACAATGAAGGGAACCCAACTCTTGCTCAAGTTCTGGCTCAACAGACTCAGTTAATGAATATGATGATACAGCAGATGCAGAACCAGCTCAACCAAGGGAACAACAATGCTCCACCGCCGCAGAACAAGTTAACTGATTTTCTTCGTGTGAGGCCACCTACCTTTTCTAGCACTACCAACCCAGTGGAAGCAGGTGATTGGTTGCACACTATTGAGAAGAAGTTGGAACTGCTCCAGTGCACGGATCAGGAGAAAGTCGTGTTCGCTTCACATCAGTTGCAAGGATCTGCTTCAGAATGGTGGGATCATTTCCGGATGAACAGAGCAGAAGGACAAACAATCACTTGGGCGGAGTTCACGGAAGCATTCAAGGAGACACACATACCTGCAGGAGTTGTTTCTTTGAAGAAGCGTGAGTTTAGGGCATTGAAGCAAAAGGATCATACCGTGGCAGAGTATCTTCATGAGTTCAATCGTTTGGCACGTTATGCTCCAGAAGATGTGCGTACTGACGAGGAAAGGCAGGAGAAGTTCTTGGAAGGCTTAAAGGATGAACTGTCAGTTACGTTAATCTCCCATGACTATGTTGATTTTCAGCAGCTGGTTGACAAAGCAATTCGCCTTGAAGACAAGAAGAACAGGATGGATAACCGTAAAAGGAAAATGACTGTTTTCCAGGAGGCACAAGGTAGTAGCCAGAGGCAGCGTATCAAGCCACTCCAAATTGGTGAATCTTCTTCCGCTGGTCAAGGACAGTCGCAACTGTTGAACATCGGTGGTGAGATCAAATTAGAGACTAATGAAAGTAATGAAGTAAACATCGAGCAAGCTAATCAGCCGGTGCCAGTTCAGCAGGATCAGTCTCAGGAGAATAACAGTAGTGGAAGGGAGCAGTAGGTATGTTTCAACTGTTACAAGCCAGGTCACTTTGCAAGAGAATGTCCGAAGCCCAAGCATCAGCAGCCGCAAGGTCAAGTCAACAACATTGTCGTCACAGGAGCCAATGCAGTGCCAGTTGCATCTTCAAGAGTTGCGTCTTCAAGTGTTACAGCTCAGCCACCAGTTTCAAGGCAGCAATAGTTTTCTTTAAAGCCTTAGAATAATTATCGGAGTTATGGAATAAGATAGACTGCAGTTTACCTATTCCCTTTTTCTTTCTAGCTGTTCCGAATCTCGGGACGAGATTCTTTGTAAGGGGGGTAGATCTGTCACATCCTGATTTTCATTTTAGGATTTATAAATTATTTAATAAATTATTAATAGAATTTATATTAAATGATCTTTAATTTACAAGTGAAGTTAAAGGTGGGAAATAAAATTTCCTAAATATAAAGCATGGATGGATTTAATTTTTATTAAATTCTCCATGATTAAGTCAACTCTCTGAAATTTTCTCGGATTTTTCAGAGCTCAATTCCTAAATGATACAAAGAACAGTTCAGTAATTATTTGATCATTAATGATCTAATTATAATTGTTAAGAGCTTTTCTTGTTTAAAAATCCTTAAATTATAAATTGTTGTTTAAAAGGAATTATTAGAAATGATTTTAAAAGCCTAAAAGAGAAGATCTAATTTTAATTTGTTAAATCTCAATATAAAATTGGGCTAGATAAAATTTTGTTAAATACTTTGCTTAATTCTATAATTCCTAGA
Source organism: Oryza sativa Japonica Group (assembly GCF_034140825.1). Classification (NCBI taxonomy): domain Eukaryota; kingdom Viridiplantae; phylum Streptophyta; class Magnoliopsida; order Poales; family Poaceae; genus Oryza; species Oryza sativa. The sequence goes on from NC_089046.1 coordinate 13,094,238, forward strand.
TTTTTCTGGGATTTATTTGAGCTAAGGAAGTATTTTTAATAAATGGAATTGCATTTCATGAATAATTTAAATTGAAAAAGGTTTTTAAAAGTCTTCTTTTGGCTTTGGGCCGAAAGTCGGCCCAAAACCCCTCTCTCTTTCTCTCTCCCTCCCCGGCCCAGTCGGCCCAGTCAGCCCGCGCTCCTTCCTTTTCTCTCTCGGTGTCGCTGACAGGTGGGTCCCACCTGTCAGGTTCGTCTTCCTCGCGCCGTCGCCGCCGCCCGAAACCCTAGCGCAAGCCGCTGCCGTCTCCTTCCAAATTTGGCCGCGTCTTTCCTTCTCCGGTGAAATCTTTAGAGGGGAAATGATCCTTGAGATCTCCTCTTCCTTTTCTCTTTTGGAATCGTCGGCTAATTTTCTTTGGAAACCGGTGGATTTGAGTTGGATTCGGATTCATCTCTGTCCTCAAACCCCGACCTTTCCTTCTCGTCGCTGGCAGCCGTGGGCCTTCGCCGCCGCCTCCTTGCCCCTTTAAAAGGATCCCCGAGCTCTCCTCTACCCGCCGCCTCCCTCGCCTTCGCCTCTTATCGTCGAAAACGCCCTAGCACCGTGAGACCTCGAGCCGCCGTCGCCGCCGTCGCTCCAGCCGTGCGCCGCCGCCGTCGACCCGATCTCCGCCGCCGCTTCTTCCTCGTCGCCGGCGCCGTCCGTTGTTCCTCCGCCGCTTCTTTGGTCACCGGTGAGTTCGCCGCGTCGCCCTCTACCCGTTGGTGCCCTCCGTTTGCGTCCTAGCGCCGCCATTCACCGGCAAGCGTGCGCCGTCCGAGCCGTCCGAGCCACCGAGCCGCCGCCGCCGGTGGTGACGTCATCGTCGCTGTCCGCCGTGGCCCGGTCGTGGACCGTTCGATCTCAGCCGTCCGTTTTGGATGGATCGATCTCGGCCGTTCGTTCGCGTGAACCGCTGCCGTGCGCCCGGTCCACCGTGAACCCGACCCGCTGACGCAATAATTCTCTTTTCCTTTTCAAAAATAATTCATTATTGCGTCATAATTCAATTAAAATCCATATAAGTGTTTTAATCCGATTTAATCTTTAAAAATTCATAACTAATTCATTTGAACTCAGTTTAATGTGGTTCAAGTTGCAAAAATTATATAAAATAAAGGTCTACATATTAAAATTGTCCATAAATTGAATTAAATTTATTTAATTCTTTTTAAATGGGCTTTAAATAGATTTAATCTTGTAAAATTGGTAATAAATTCATTTGAAGTCAGAATGAGGCCGTTCAAGTCTCATAATTCATCTAAAATTATGATCTACATGTTTGTTTATTTTTTATGTATTGTTTATTTGGTTTTTATTAGTCTTTTTCCTCGTTTTGCGTGATAGCTTGTCGTTTCCGTCGTTGCGAAGGTTCGCGAGTGCGCCGGAAGTATTCAAGAAGATTATTTGAAGACCGATTATTGCAAGGCAAGTCACACAGATCCTAAATACAATCCTTTGAGCATGTTGATCCTATATTTAAATTCTCTATTTATTTCAACTGTGCATTTATTTTCGAATGTCACTGGGTGGTGTGAACCTATTCCTTTGTTATGGCCTGTTTGCATTGATTACTTTATTCCTTGATACCTTGGGTGATTATAATTGGACTAGTTGAGCTTTATATATATTGGTTCAACTAGATATTAGATATAATTGCTTAGCCATGCTTAGAAACATTAGCACACTATTGGGATAACTTATGACTCATTATTTAATGATGGCTTAATGATAGTTCACGATGGTCAATCATGATTGGTTAATTAATTACTTGCCAACTAAAACTTGATAATGGTGGGTTGTGAGCACATGGTTTTGAGAGTCGTGCTCATGACAATTAAGGACTGGTTCGCGAGCTACTATTGTGAAACATTAATCGTGCCAACCACAAGCCAGCGTGGGCAACGGCTTTACCTTTTGTATAGCATGATTCATTGCGGAGCACCAGACTGAGAAGTGGCGGAGATAAGCCCACGGGGGTCGCTGGGGAGTCCATGCCTCGTTTTATAAGGGGGTGATTATGATCCAGGAATGGTGCACTGTGGTGAGTTGTGTTGTACAAAGGGTATTGTCACAGCCTCTATTCGGGTACTTTCCAGTATCGCGACGCATGGTAGACATGATGTTGAGGCTGTGTCTTGTGGGTACAGTGGTACACCTCTGGCCAGAGTAAAACTATTCGAATAGCCGTGCCCGCGGTTATGGGCGAGTTGAGCAATGTTTTTCGTGATTAGTCTCACACCTCTCACAATAATTATGGATGTTATAACTGGTAATAATTTGCTTAGCTCCGGTTTGGAATGGATAATTCCTGGTTTGGAGATTAGATCTGTACAGCCGGGTATGGTTGTTTCAGAATGGTTGGGCCTGAGCAGCATGGGCATGTTGTTCAGTGTTGATTAAAATTTCTGATTAATTACTCCACTGTTTTACTTCTCTTAAATGTTTTGTTAAATGCTGCTTTTGCAAATGAGCCTATATTATGCCATCCTTTGGTATCCTTGTGCACTTGCATATTTGCTGTGTGGTTTGTTGAGTATGTCATATGCTCATTCTTGCAATAATCAATCAACCTCAGTTGAAGACAAGTTGCGAAGGAGAAGACGTTTGGCTTATACCCCAGTTGAGCTGCCTGTGGGAGTGGAGCCGGAGCTTCGCTAGATTTTATTTTCCGCTGCAGTTTTCTTCTTGGTGAGGACTAAGTGCCTCTTAAGTAAGTACTTATCGTTTTAGTTAATTTGATGAATCTGTATATTAAATTGTCAATTTGTGTACCTCGGCTGATTCCTGGACGAGGATTTCATGCACAAATAAGTTTGGAAATTACTAGTGAATTTCCGGGCGTGACATCAACCAACTGATCGGCAACCGGCATTGGGTACTCGTCCTTTGGGGTAGCCTTGTTTAGATCCCAAAAATCAATGCACACTCTGACTTTGCCATTTTTATTGATAACTGGAACTATATTAGAAACCCACTCAGCATATCGGCATGGACGAATAAAACCAGCATCATATAAACGTGTAACCTCAGCCCTGACAGCCTCAAGCAAATCGGCTTTGCATCTTCATGGCAGCTACTGGTATGGTCTAACCCCTGGTTTAATAGGAAGCCGATGTTCGACAATTGATCGGCTGAGTCCTGGCATCTCATAATACTCCCAAGCGAAGCAATCTTTATATTCCTTTAAAGCTCTATCAACTTGGTTCTGAATTCAGGAGATAAATTCTTACTGATGAATGTCGGCCTTGGTCTATCGCCTGGACTTGTATCAATTTCTTCCAAATCATCAGCCGACATGAAACCTTGTCCTTGCTTGCAATCGAGATCATCTACTGTGTCCTTGGTGTAGACGTTTAAACCCTCCGTGACGCCCTCAAAATAATAATTTGGGCTCTCAATCTTCAATTGGTTGTATATCACAATCGGACACTTTTAGAAAATCTCCATCCCAAACTTTTCCAGACAGGCAATCAATACCATCCATCTCCCAAGAGCTAAATCGGCACTGGCAACGTTAACTGACCTGTCGGCTGGCACGATCTCAATCTTGTCGCCTTGCCATTGAATCAAGCATTGATGCATGGTCGAAGGAATACAACAATTAGCATGAATCCAATCCCTTCCGAGCAACAAGCTATAGGAACCCTTCCCATCGATGACAAAAAACGTTGTAGGAACGGTCTTGCTGCTGACTGTCAGTTCCGCATTCAAAACACCCCTAGTCTCCGATGGATTGTCAACAAACTCCTTGAGAACCATGTTAGTCTTGATGAGATCATCTGAATTCCTTCCTAACTTTCTGAATGTGGCATATGGCATCAAATTCACAGTAGCCCCACCATCAACCATCATCTTAGACATCGGCTTCCCATTGACATAACCATTAATGTACAATGGCTTGAGATGCCGATTTTCTGTCCCATCCGGTTTCTCAAAAATCGCCTGTTCTAGTGACAACATCAATCTAGCCGAGGCATCCTCAACTTCATCAACATTGGCTTGTCTAGCTCCAAATTCTGCGGGTAGCATAAAAACCATGTTTACCGATGCAGATGCAGTAGCCTTGCCCTTGAGCAATCCTTTTGCTTTATCGGCTTCAACCTCATCGGCTGTTGCAATCTGGCTCTTAACACGCCATTCTTGTCTAGGCTTCGCTTTCTTCAGCCGATGGTTGATCTCTTGCTCTACTTCTTGAAAGCGTTCTCTGTTCCTCAGTCTCTGAACCCTTCTCTTCTGATTCTTCGTGAAAATACCAGAAGGACACCATTGAGTCTTTCTACCCTCATCATTATCTTGATCATGGTCTTGGTTGGCTGGACCCAACCTCTGATGAACAGGAACCCTTGTTTGCCTCAGCCGATTGCCTCTATTGTAGGATCGGCTCGAACTCCTTGCAATGTCACTGCATCCAGGACAATCTTCGATCGATGGCAGCCTCATACCTTCATTCCAACAGAATCTGAAAAACTCACAGTCCCAATGAGGATCAAAACTACCATCATCTTCCTCATAACACCTCTCCTGTCGTTTGTCGTACTTTCTATTGTACTTGTTGATAATTCTGGCCGAATTTATCTGAAAGTTTCGATTCTTCCCCCCATCGACTATCCTTCCAGATGTATGTAACATGTTAACAGGGAAAGGATTACCATCAACCTTCATCGGCTTCTTTGAGTCATCAAATTTAATATTTCCCCCTTCAATGGCCACCTGGATTTGCTGTCTAGAAACCTTGTCAGCCATTTGTAGAATGAGAAATTTAATATTTCCCCCTTCATTAGTAGAATGAGAAACAAAATTATGCCATTTGTAATACCTCCTCTTGCCTAGCTCTTCGGCTGATGGGATTATATGACTAGCAGGAAGTGAAATCTATTTCTCCCGAAGTAATAAGTCGGAAATCTTGTCAGCCTTGGTGATATCAAAGTCAAATCTTTTTTCTTTTCCAGAACTTCTCACCCATGGGCATGGGACAACCTTCTTGCTCCTGACCCACTCGGCTGCTGCTACCTCAGAATTGTCTTCATCATCGAGCCATACATATAGGGATACACATGATTGATCTTCTTGAAATTCTTCTTAGCCTTTGCAAATCTTTATTCATGCAGAGTCACCTTTTGTGCGAGATGAGACAGGCTTTCAAACCCCTGAGATAAGAATTTCTCCTTGATTGGAGCTATCAGACCCTTAAAAGCTAGATCGGCTAGCTGAGAATCAGTCAGAGCCAAACTGTAGCATCTATTCCTCATCTCTCTGAATCTCTAAATATAATCTTGTCCAGATTCATCATGCCTATTTGATTGCCATTAGGTCAGATAATTTCATCTCATGGATCCCACTGTAAAAATAGCTATGAAATTGTTTCTCCAAATCGGCCCAACTATTGATAGAGTTGTATGGCAAAGAAGAAAACTAAGTAAACGCCGATCCAGACAAGGACAAAGGAAATAACCTAACTCTCAAGGCATCAACAGCCGATGCCTCACCACATTGAGCCAAGAATCGGCTGACATGTTCATAAGTTGAGACATTATCTTGTCCTGAGAATTTTGAAAAATCTGGAACTTTGTATCGGTTAGGCAATGGAACCCTCTCAAACCACTCAGGGTACAGATGCCGATACAAGTTTCCAGTATCCTTCGGCTTAAGCCAAAACTACTCCCTCATCACATCTGCAATCATATTAGCCCACTGTCTCTGCTGAGGCACCCCTTGCATCTGTTGTTGTATCGGCTCAAACTGGTTGAACTGAGGAGCATACTGAGGCTGAGGTGATCCCCCTTGTTGGATACGGGGCGAGGGAGGCTGATAATGATAATTCAAGTTACCCCCGTGGTAATTCTGGATATTCGGCTGGATATTGCGCACCAAATGTTCAAGAATAACTTGAGGCACAACCGACTGATCTGGCTGCACGTTATGGACCAAGTGCTCAGGGATAACTTGCATTGCTACGTGCTGCCTTGGCTGATTATCAGGTGTTCTCAACCTAGCCAATGCATGTTGGTTACCTAGCCAATGCACTGGTGGTACATTGGAAGAACCCTGTTGGTTACCTATGACCAAAGGCCTATAGTTTGGGAAAATACCACCTCGTAAATAGACTGGTCCCGTAGCTTGATGCTCAGCTATTGTACCATCAACCAATGACTTCACCATATTTGTTGTCACATCCTGATTTTCGTTTTAGGATTTATAAATTATTTAATAAATTATTAATAGAATTTATATTAAATGATCTTTAATTTACAAGTGAAGTTAAATGTGGGAAATAAAATTTCCTAAATATAAAGCATGGATGGATTTAATTTTTATTGAATTCTCCATAATTAAGTACACTCTCTGAAATTTTCTCGAATTTTTCAGAGCTCAATTCCTAAATGATACAAAGAACAGTTTAGTAATTATTTGATCATTAATGATCTATTTATAATTGTTAAGAGCTTTTCTTGTTTAAAAATCCTTAAATTATAAATTGTTGTTTAAAAGGAATTATTAGAAATGATTTTAAAAGCCTAAAAGAGAAGATCTAATTTTAATTTGTTAAATCTCAATATAAAATTGGGCTAGATAAAATTTTGTTAAATACTTTGCTTAATTCTATAATTCCTAGATTTTTCTGGGATTTATTTGAGCTAAGGAAGTATTTTTAATAAATGGAATTGCATTTCATGAATAATTTAAATTGAAAAAGGTTTTTAAAAGTCTTCTTTTGGCTTTGGGCCGAAAGCCGGCCCAAAACCCTCTCTCTCTCTTTCCCTCGGCCCAGTCCGGCCCAGTCCGCCGAGCCGCCGCTCTTCTCTCTCTCTGCCGCTGACAGGTGGGTCCCACCTGTCAGACCCGTCGTCTTCCTTCGGTCGCCGCCGCCCGAAACCCTAGCGCAAGCTGCCGCCGTCTCCTTCCAAATTCGGCCGCGTCTTTCCTTCTCCGGTGAAATCTTTAGAGGGGAAATGATCCTTGAGATCTCCTCTTCCTTTTCTCTTTTGGAATCATCGCCTAATTCGGTTTGGAAACTTGTGGATTCGAGTTCGATTCGGATCGATCTCTCTCCTCCGAACCCTAGCTTTCCTTCGCCGTCTCCGGTCGCCGTGGGCCTTTGCCGCCGCCTCCTAGCCCCTTTAAAAGCACCCCCGGTGTCTCCGCTACCCGTCGCCTCTCTCGCCTTCGCCCGCCGTCGTGTGTAGCGCCCTAGCCTCGTGAGCTTTTGCGCCGTCGCCGCCGCCGTTCGTTCAGCCGTGCGCCGCCGTCGCTACGGTCGTCGTCGTCATTCGGGAAGGCCACCGTCGGGATCGCCAAGTCGTCGCCGTCCCCGTCCGCCGCTTCGCCGTCGCCGAAGATCGCCGGAGCACCGTCGCCGCCGTCGACCCGATCTCCGCCGCCGCTTCTTCCTCGTCGCCGGCGCCGTCCGTTGCTTTTCCGCCGCCGTTTTGGTCACCGGTGAGTTCGCCGCGCCGCGCTCTATGTCCTGGTGACCTCCGTTCTTGTCATCGCGCCGTCGTTCGCCGACGAGCTTGCACTCCCGAGCCGCTGCCGGTGCTGACGTCATCGCTGCCGTCATCGCTGACGTCATCGTGGCCGTCTGCCGTAGACCCGTCGTGGACCGTTCGATCTCAGCCGTCCGTTTTGGATAGGGTTGATCTCGGCCGTCCGTTCCCGTGAACCGCTGCCGTGCACCCGGTCCACCGCAAACCCTAGCCGCTGACGCAATAATCCTTCTTTTCCTTTTCAAAAATAATTCATTATTGCGTCATAATTCAATTAAAATCCATATAAGTGTTTTAATCCAATTTAATCTTTAAAAATTCATAACTAATTCATCTTAACTCAGTTTAATGTGGTTCAAGTTGCAAAAGTTATATAAAATAAAGCTCTACATATTAAAATTGTCCATAAATTGAATTAAATTTATTTAATTCTTTTTAAATGGGCTTTAAATAGATTTAATCTTGTAAAATTCATAATAAATTCATTTGAAGTCAGAATGAGGCCGTTCAAGTCTCATAATTCATCTAAAATTATGATCCACATGTTTGTTTACTTTTTATGTATTGTTTATTTGGTTTTTATTAGTCTTTTTCTTGTTTTGCGTGTTAGCTTGTCGTTTCCGTCGTTGCGAAGGTTCGCGAGTGCGCCGGAAGTATTCAAGAAGATTAATTGAAGACCGATTATTGCAAGGCAAGTCACACAGATCCTAAACACAATCCTTTGAGCATGTTGATCCTATATTTAAATTCTCTATTTATTTCAACTGTGCATTTATTTTCGAATGTCACTGGGTGGTGTGAACCTATTCTTTGTTATGGCCCTTTTGTTCTTGATTATTTTATTCCTTGATACCTTGGGTGATTATAATTGGACTAGTTGAGCTTCAAATATATTGGTTCAACTAGATATTAGATATAATTGCTTAGCCATGCTTAGAAACATTAGCACACTATTGGGATAACTCATGACTCACTATTATTTAATGATGGCTTAATGATAGTTCACGATGGTCAATCGTGATTGGTTAATTAATTACTTGCCAACTAAAACTTGATAATGGTGGGTTGTGAGCACATGGTTTTGAGAGTCGTGCTCATGGCAATTAAGAACCGGTTCGCGAGCTACTGTTGTGAAACATTAACCGTGCCAACCACAAGCCAGCGTGGGCAACGGCTTTACCTTTTGTATAACATGATTCATTGCGGAGCACCAGACTGAGAAGTGGCAGAGATAAGCCCACGGGGGTCGCTGGGGAGTCCATACCTTGTTTATAAGGGGGTGACTATGATCCGAGAATGGTGCACTGTGGTGAGTTGTGTTGTGCAGAGGGTATTGTCACAGCCTCTATTCGGGTACTTTCCAGTATCGCGACGCATGGTAGACATGATGTTGAGGCTGTGTCTTGTGGGTACAGTGGTACACCTCTGGCCAGAGTAAAATTATTCGAATAGCCGTGCCCGCGGTTATGGGCGAGTTGAGCAATGTTTTTCGTGATTAGTCCCACACCTCTCACAATAAGTATGGATGTTATACCTGGTAATAATTTGCTTAGCTCCTGGTTTGGAGTTAGACCTGTACAGCCGGGTATGGTTGTTCAGGGTGGTTGGGCCTGTGCAGCATGGGTGTGTTGCTCAGTGTTGATTAAAATTTCTGATTAATTACTCCACTGTTTTACTTCTCTTAAATGTTTTGCTAAATGCTGTTTTTGCAAATGAGTCTATATTATGCCATCCTTTGGTATCCTTGTGCACTTGCATATTTGCTGTGTGGCTTGCTGAGTATGTCATATGCTCACCTTGCAATAATCAATCAACCTCAGTTGAAGACAAGTTGCGAAGGAGAAGACGTTTGGCTTATACCCCAGTTGAGCTGCCTGTGGGAGTGGAGCCGGAGCTTCGCTAGATTTTATTTTCCGCTGCAGTTTTCTTCTTGGTGAGGACTAAGTGCCTCTTAAGTAAGTATTTATCGTTTTAGCTAATTTGATGAATCTGTATATTAAATTGTCAGTTTGTGTACCTCGGCTGATTCCTGGACGAGGATTTTATGCACAAATAAGTTCGGAAATTACTAGTGAATTTTCGGGCGTGACATTTGTTAAGGTATTAACCAGTATTCTTGATTGGTTGATCAAAGCATGTTGCACTGCGTAGTCAATCTGATCTTGGAAGTTGTTAAATTGTGGTTGTAATCCATTGCCATCTGGACCAAGGTCCTGAACCACCCCTTCCTGAAAACCGTCACCTTTGTCGCCTGAGCCACCTGCGATGCCTTTATCGCCCGAATCATCTGTACTAACTTGAGTTTTTTTGCACCTCACCATCTTTAGAATAACCGGTTCCAGGGACATTAGCAACTAGATTCAACTTGTATTTTTGAACAACTCTCCCTTGCCGAGTCTCTGTGAATGAATTCATGAACTGTTGTTGTGTATGTTTCATCTTCAATCCGAACTCCTTCTTTTGCTCTACTGATAGCTTGTCTACAGTGATTGGAACAATATTTCCTTCGTTAACCTCAGACTCATTAGTTCCCGGAAGCTTTGGAATCTAGGATTGAAGATCTGTCGATTTTCCCGTCGATGGCGGAGGTGGCTTTTCTGGTGACATGTTTGTCAGGTCCCACTGGGTGTGCCAAAAGCGTGTTGAAGCGAAAAACACGAGGCCTGGAAGATCTGCTTAATTTCAGTGCAGATCCAAAAATCTTGCTTTTAGGTTCGTGAGCGTGCCAGTTGATTTGATCTTGCAATCAACAAGAAATAAAGACAGGAAAATAGCAGTTAAATCCATAAACGATAGCCGATCATCTAGCTGCCGATGACGTATCATTTATCTTTGAGCCGATGTCATGTATGAATCGATCGGCAGTCATAAATAAGCATGAAAGAACTAAATCTATTCGATCGGCTGTAGATATCAATGGTATATAATATTTTTGTCGATATATACTTAAATTAAGTGATTAGGATAGATCGGTCGCCATGCCGAGACAGTATAAATCACTTAGATCAAAATATATATTAAAAAGAAGATTATAAACATTTATAGCATAGCCGATCAGATAAATCTAGCATGCATCGGCTAATACTCCGATAGCACTCTATATTAAGATATTAAAGCAAGTAAAATATATCAAACAGAAGCCTAATATACTTTGTTGTAGTAAGATCTTAACATAAAGGGCAGATCTAGCATGTCAATCAAGCATATATGATATAAAGAGTTAAATCAGGTAAGATCGGCTGAAACCCCGATGCTACCCTAATCAGCAACCAAAAAGCAGGCTAGAGATTGAGATTCTAAGCACGACTTAATAGATCAAACTTAACTGATGCAGCATTAAGTATGAAAAGAAGAACAATATCTAGACAATCAAGCCATTGGATGCTTCATAGGGTGGTAGATACCCTATATAATCTATGTCAACGTTGGTATTTAACCTGGTCGGCTGCCTTCTAGTGATAAATGTTAGCCGACTGAGGGTTAAATAACAATATTGCCAGAGATTATATAGAATATATGATAACTCGACGAATTACATAAACAAGATTAGAGTATCATAAAGATGGAAGCACTAATCCCGAGAACGCAAGCCGCCATAACAATTTTTACCTCTAGTTGAAGATCAAAACCAATGCAGCTCAAGCCGAAAGCAAGAACTCGTCGAAACAAAACAAAAGTAAAAGGTGGCAATGCGCGGAGATTGTATTGAACATGTGTTAGATTGATTACATGGGGCTCGGGGTCTATTTATACCCGAGATTACAAAATATGTCCATGTCGGACACGACTCTTATCTCTAACAAACTCTAAGATACCATAAGTCTTTATGGCAGACTTTTGCCCAAACTTATCTCTAAGGAAATTACACAAAATATCATAATTAATAGATACAATTGTCTTCCCAGGACTTAATCCGTGCATGGTAATCCACATGAAGCACATTAACTCAACCCGACAATATGTACCGAGTTATATTGTCGGAATCGGCTTAATCGGCCAACCTTATCCGACTCGAACTCTGCCGATCCTGATCGCAGTCGATTAGGACTTTAGCCGATTCTTGCTCTGTTTCCGTAACAATCTCCATCTTGGACTCCGCTTCAGTTTTATCTTCATCTCCGATACTTGAATTACCAAATTTGGTTGTTAACAATCGGTTGGCGTATCAACTACGACTTTATGGATGTGGCCGATAAGGAATAGACAATGGCCGAGAATCAATTCTTTGTCAGACTCGGTTTTTGAGAAAATGATGGTGTTAACAGGAGAAGACCAACTTTGAAGAGGATATGACATGGCAATTTATCTATTAATTTAAACTATTAGGACGAGTCGGTTATTTTCCTTTTATGTTTTAGGAATGTTTGTTTCATAGTCCTTCTAGGCTTGTAATTTTCTGATTTATCTTTAGGGAAGTTCGAGTCGTGTCCGATAAGGACTTATATCTGCCTATGGGTATAAATAAGTACACCATGTGTCTTTTGTAAATAACAACAATTGAATAATCACTCTTGGCACATCACCATCCTAGTTTTCTTTTTTTTTTCTCTCGACAAGTTCTTGTCTTCAAGTTGGGCTGCATCGGTGTAGTTGGATCTCCGGCAAAAGGTGAGTTCTGTCTGTAGTTACTTGTATCAGTGGGGCTAGGGCTTCCATCGGTTAAGTTCGATCCTCTAAACCTGTCAATACAAGCTCTAATTTAACATATGCATTTCACATTCTAAGTTATAAATATTTATGTTTATTCACATCGACCGATTTTTCTTGGGTTTGCTGGTATCGATTAAACTGCTCTTGTTGATTTAGATTGTTTAGTGTATCTACTACCCTGAAAAACATCCAAAGGTTTGTGTAAACCTTACAATTTCAATCATAATTTGTTGGTGCATCAAATGGGTTTGACGTATTAAGTTGTAGTTGAAATTGTAATAACTAACTTGATCTTTGTTTGCCAATAGGGGTAGTATCGGGGTTTTAGTCGATCTTACCTGTTTTGCTTTAAGATTGCATTCTATCTTCTGTTTAATTTGTTATATCTATCATCTTATATAAGTCTATCAAACCTTTGAAACCATTAAGCTCGTCATCAATTTCACATTGTCTTAGTTAGGTCCGATATGTTGAGAAAGCAGATTGTTGAATTGATTTAAATAAAACTTGATATTCTTATGCAAGGCTGTATCGGAGCTATAGCCGATATGTTATCTTTGGCCACTTAAGTTATTCGGGAATGCTAGGGGACGGGATGCCGTCCCCCAACGGGATAGCTCCTCCTCCACAACACAATTCTTATCCATACACGCACCAGGCCTGCTTACTCGCCGCCGTCGCCGTCCCCCGCCGCTGCCGCGCCCATCCCCCACCGTCGTCGTCGCTGTCCCCCGCCGCCGCCATGCCTGTCCCCGTCTACGCCGCCGCCGCCATGCTGCCGCCGTCGCCGTGCCCGTCTCTTGCCGCCGCCGTCCTCGTCTACAAGGGATGGCTGCAAGGGGCCGACCGCGCATGTCGGGGTGCTCCTCCCGCAATGGGATGCCCAGCTATATCTAGTAGGAATCACCTGATACCTGGTAGGTATCATCCGATACCTCGCAAGTATCACGCGATACATGGTAGAAATCGTCTGATACCTGACAAGTATCACATGATACCTCGCGAGAATCACGCGATACGTGGTAGAAATCGTTTGATACATGACAGGTATCGCATGATACCTCGTGAGTATCACGCGATACGTGGCTGAAATCGTCTGATACCTGACAGGTTTCACATGATACCTCGCGAGTATCACGCGATACGTGGTAGAAATCGCATGATACCTGATAAGTATCACCTGAAACGTGTGTAGAATCATCTGATACCTGATAGGTATCACACCTGATACCTACTCGGGATCATCCTGTTGTGTAGAATCGTCTGAAACCTGATAGGTATCACACCTGATACCTACTCGGGATTATCCCGTTCGAAAACGGGATTCCGTTATATAGCAGCCCCCAAGTTATTTCATTGGCTATTATATAAATTCATACAATTATTAATTTAATTCAATCATGGTTATAAGCAATTAATATTCTCTGGTTAAGTCCAATCTATCATAATTGCTTGTTTTTAAGAGAAAGACTAAATTAGTAATTGCATGTTATTTACTTCTACAGCCGATAGTAGTTATCTTGGTTTAATTTACAAATGTATGTTCATCGGCTAGTTATTTAGGTCACATAATCATATAAGACTCAATCTTATGTTGCGTCAATTAGGTTTGAATTATAAGATTGATTTGTTAGAGAAAAGTTGTTTGTAATTATATTTAATTCAAATCCGGTCTATGAGCAATATCTTATTCACCTATAGCCTATTCATTTTCGCATCGGCTGATACGATACAACATCGGCCTATTGGTTTATCGGTTATCGTCTTCTAACTTTTGCTATTATCTATCTTGTTGGTCGCAGATCAAACCAACTGGCACGCCCTAAACTCAAAGCTTTTTGGACTTGCACTAAAGTTAAGCATATTTTCCAAGCCGTCGTGTTTTCCCTCCAACACACCAACACGCCCGCTTGCGAAAATACAATTTTCATGAGCGGCTACACTACCCATGTGCAATAATATTGATTTTCGATCACACCTGAGTGCAGGCTGCAAAAATATTACCCAGCCACCTGCGAAAACCGATCCCGATTCCGACTGCATGTAAAGATCGAGTCTGTAGTAGTAGTGAATATTCCTTTTAAGGTTTATTTTATTGCACCAATTCCATATGTCCCCAAACAAAACATCTGAAGAAAACCAACGTGACTCGTCGTATCCCTCCAACCGCTTGCTAGATATACTGAAAGTGAGGTCAGGTTTAGTTCCCAACTTTTTCTTTAAACTTTTAATTTTTCCATCACATCAAAACTTTTCTACACACATAAACTTCTAACTTTTTTCTGTTAGATAGATCTCCCACCCGTTGGGCCCAACGGCACAATGGACCTTGACAGCGCCCTGATCGGGGGCATCCAGCCCAATGGCTAGTGGGCCTCCGTCACACTGCGCCATATAAACGAGGGGTGGAGGCCGCCACGGCACAAGGTATGAGATTCACCGCCGCCGCCAACTCCACCCCACAAAACCCTAATCCGATCGAGGGGGCGCAGCCAGTGACGGGAAACGCCACCGCCGCGCCACGACCTCGCTGGGGGATCGCCCACAACCACCGCTGCAACGACAACCGCCGCCGTCAAGCACACCGTCGCTGCCGTCCACGTCAAGCCGCGACGACAACGACGATGTCCGGCGCCTCTTCCTCCACGAACTCCTCAACCGGTCGGTATCTAAACCCTCTCCCTTTCATCTACAACGTCGTTCATCAAACCCAAATAGAACCACCCGACTAGATCTAACCTAGGTGATCCTAGTGCAAAGTCTAACAATGGTATCAGAGCTTTCCTAGTGATTAGATCGGTTCGGGGAAAGAAATCCAAAGAAAGAAAAGCACAAGATCCGCACGGATCAAAAGAACCGAAAACCCTAACCCTAATCTTACCTCGTCTCCGGCCGTCGTCGACGCCGGCAACGGAGGGGGGGAGGGGCAAAGAGGTGCCGCCTAGGAGCCACTCAACGGCCGCGCGCGCGCACCCGCGGGTGCACGCGCACGCTGGCGAGGGGGCCCGCGGCGGCGCCGCCATCTCCGTCGTCGCCGTTCTCTCTCTCACTTCACACGGGTGGGGGCGAGAGACGGTGGGGGGATAAGAGAAGAGAAAAGGCACCGGCCACGGCACGGCGGGCGCGAAGGTCGCCAGCGACGGTGACGCCGCTCAATGCGGTCGCACGAGAGAGAAGATAGGCTAGGGTTTTGGCCGGCCAGCGGCTGGGGTCGGGGTTTTGTCCCTCCGATCTCGGCGCCCGGCCGTCCGATCGAAACCCTAGCCGATCGGACGGCCGGCAGCGGTCGGGCCGAAACCGACCCAAAAGGGAGCGCGCGCGGCGGCTTTCCCGGCCCAGGCCCAGGTTGCGGCCTGGGGAGGGAGGAAGCGTGCCCGCGCGCGCCAAAAGGCCGTGGGCCGCCGGAAAAAAGTTTAAATTAGGTCCCTCTGGGGGGCCGAATAAGAAAGGAAAGGAACAGTAGCATTTTTCTTTTTAGATTTTGTCAATTTTTCATGCAAATTTCAATAGAATTTTGAATAGATTTTTGCATGTTTTACCTCTGTCTAAATTTGAACCAACGGGAGTAATTTTTACAGAGAGTAAATTACAAAGTTTTGCCACTGTTCATATGAATTTTATATAGTTTTTTCCGCTGCAAATAGATGAAATTGATGAAAATTAGTGTTTATAAAATTAAATTTTGAACCAACGGGAGAATTTAATTTTAGGAACATTAATTATGTGCTATGATGTTGTAATTTTCTGACCAACGTTGATAATTGTAATGTTATAGTTAGGGTTATATGTGTTATGTCTAATTCTGCCCAACGGTGATGTAGGCTTAATGCATATTATTTTAATGTTAATTTTGTTCTCACCGTACATGATTATTTCAGGTGGCTACTCCTTGATGGGTTGCATTAAAGATATTCCGACCCTAAAAGAAGATAACTACGCACAATGGAAAAGAAAACTCAACCTTGCTTTCATCTTGGGAGAGGTGGACTGGGTGTTGACTACCCCATGTCCTATAGAACCTGCTGCACTTGTCAGAGGTGAAAATAAGTCAGATGCTGACTGGAAAAAGAGACAGAGGGACAATGCTCCTCTCGTCATGTCGTATGACATTGAACAAAAGACATGGTCCTTAGCCAACAAGAAATGTTTGGCTGTGGTAAAGAATACGATTGAGCCAACTATATTGGGCTCAATCCTAGAGTGTGACGCTGTCTCAGAGTACCTTGAAAGAACAAAGAGTCAGTTTACTGGCTCTTCAAAGACTTATGCTACACAGCTGATCAAGCAGCTTGTGACAGAAAGGTACCATGGAGGTGGTGTTAGAGACCACATACTTAGAATGAGCAACATGGCTTCCAAGTTGAAGCCAATGGATTTGGGCATAACATATGACTTTCTGGTCCATCTTGTTATGGCCTCATTTCCAAAGCAGTTTGACAATTTTATTGTCAACTACAACATAAGTCCAGAGAAATGGAACTTTGAGAAGCTCATTGCTAATTGTGTGCAAGAGGAGGAGAGAATCAAAGAGTCAAATGGTGGTTCAATTAACTATGTTAAAGATAAGAAAAAGAACTACAAGTCTCCCACCTCAAAAGCTAAACAGTCTCAACATCTGCCTCAGCAACAACAGTTCGCTGTTGAGAAAGATCAGTGTCTCCACTGCAAGAAGACAGGACATTACAAGAAAGACTGTCCTGACTTTTGAAAATGATCATGGCAAGGAAAGGTGTGAACATTATTACATTTGTAAATGAATCTCATTATATTGGTTACTCTAGATCCACATGGTGGATTGATTCTGGAGCAACTATTGATGCTTGTAATTGTTGAAAGGCATTCCGTTCGACGAGGACTACGTAAAGAAGAGAAAGCTCCATTAGAGTTGCCAATAGAGTTGAAGAAAAAGTTCAAGCTGTTGGAGATCTTCCGCTAGAGCTCGCGAATGGCTTCACACTTTTACTTCGAGATGTCTTTTATGTTCCTTTTTTGCAAAGAAACTTAATAAGTGTATCAAAGTTGGATTTTGATGGATATGATTGCCGCTTTGGAAGTGGCAAATGTGAACTATGGTATAATAATGCATGTATTGGTCTTGCTGTGTTGCGAGACGAGTTTTATTTGTTATCTCTTTCTGAGAATGTGAATGTTGTGTCCTCGTTGACAAAAGAAAACAAGAAAAGAAAGCGAACTCCCAATGTCTCATCGAAATTATGGCACTGTCGTTTGGGCCATATTTCGAGGGGGAGAATTGAGAGACTAGTTAAGAATGAAATTCTTCCTCCATTGGAGTTCTCAGACTTAGAACAATGCATAGAATGCATTAAAGGAAAATTTGTAAAGAGCATCAAAAAGGGTGCAAAACGAAGCGCAGGAATTTTAGAGATCATTCATACAGATATTTGTGGTCCATTTCCTGTGAAAAGTGTGGATGGCTATGACTCGTTCATAATATTCACAGATGATTACTCCTGCTATGGTTATATTTATCCAATTAAAGAGTGATCAGAAGCATTGGATAAATTATAGATATTCAAAGCTGAAGTTGAAAATCAGCATGATATAAAGATTAAAGTAGTAAGATCTGACTGTGGGGGGAGTACTATGGTCGACATACGCCTTATGGGCAAGTCCCTGGACCTTTTGCAAGGTTCTTGCTAGAGAATGGAATAGTAGCCCAGTATTCAACACCGGGCGAACCTCAACAGAATGGGGTAGCTGAAAGACGCAACCGTACCCTTATGGATATGGTGCGCAGCATGATGAGCTACTCCACACTACCACTTGGTTTATAGATGGAGGCGTTAAAAACCGCCATTCATATTCTCAACAGAGTTCCAAGCAAATCGGTGCCCAAAACACCGTATGAGCTATGGACAGGAAAAGTACCCTCGCTAGCTCACCTCCGTGTGTGGGGGAGCCCTGCAGAGGCTAAAGTATTTAACCCAAATATTGGGAAGTTGGACCCCAAAACAGTCAGCTGCCATTTTATTGGCTATCCTGAAAGATCAAAAGGCTATCGTTTCTACTGTCCAAACAGTTATACAAAGTTTATTGAAACGAGACATGCCATCTTCTTGGAAGACGAAATGATTAGGGGGAGCTCGGTAGTTCGAGAAATTGATCTTGAGGAGAGGTGGGTGTCTGCACCCGCTCCGTCGACTCAGGAACCTTTCTTCTCTCTACCTGCTGATGTTGTGCCTGCAATGCCTGTCATTGAGGTACCAGCACCTATTGTTACCTCTCCTGTGGCAACAATAAATGAAAATGAGGAACTTGTTATACAAGATTCAACAGAAATGGTTGCCACACCAGAGGAGGAGCTGCAACAGCCTCAAACAGATAATGTGCCAGTACAGGAGACTCAACAAGAGCCTCAGGTACAGGATGTACCAAATGTGCAGGCCCCTAGAAGGTCTGAAAGAGTCAGAAGATCGGCTATCCGTGATGACTATAAAGTTTATAATATAGAAGAGTCGCATATGGAGGATGATCCCACCTCATATGAAGAGGCCATGAGAAGCGCTCGCTCATCTGAATGGTTGGAAGCCATGAAAGATGAAATGAAATCAATGAAACTAAACGATGTTTGGGATTTAGAAGAAATTCCTAAAGGAGCCAAAACAGTAGGCTGTAAATGGGTCTACAAAACCAAATATGACTTCAGAGGGAATATAGAAAAGTTTAAAGCGCGACTTGTGGCAAAAGGCTTCACGCAATGAGAAGGGATTGATTACAATGAGACATTTTCTCCAGTCTCTTGTGAAGATTCCTTCAGGATTATAATGGCACTAGTGGCACATTATGATTTGGAATTACATCAGATGGATGTAAAAACGGCATTTCTAAATGGAGATTTGGAGGAAAAAGTATACATGGCGCAACCGAAAGCTTTTGTCATGAAAGGAAATGAAAATATGGGATGCCGTCTAAAGAGATCCATTTATGGATTAAAGCAAGCTTCGAGACAGTGGTACTTGAAGTTTGATCGGACAATAAATAAATTTGGGTTTTAAGAGAATGTCGAGGACAACTGTATTTATTCAAAGTTTAAGAATGAGAGATTTTTTTTCCTAATTCTGTATGTGGATGACATTCTACTGGCCAGTAGTGATGTCAGTCTACTGCAGGAAACAAAGAAGTTCTTGTCCTCAAACTTTGACATGAAAGACCTCGGTGAAGCTTCATATGTTTTGGGCATAGAGATTCACCGAGATAGAATAAAGTATGCATTGGGACTTTCTCAAAAGACATATATAGAAAATGTGTTGAAGAAATTCAACATGTACAGATGCAGTGCTACACCTGCTCCTATAGTGAAAGGCGAAAAATATGGGGCATCGCAATGTCCCAGAAATCAGTATGAGCTCAATTAAATGAAAACAAAGCCATATGCATCAGCTGTAGGAAGCCTACAGTACGCGCAAGTGTGCACACGACCTAACTTGGCATTTGTTACCGGGTTACTTGGCAGATTTCAAAGTAATCCAGGCCCAGAGCACTAGAAATTGGTAAAGAAAGTCTTGCGTTATTTGCAAGGAACAAAAGGCCTCATGCTATCTTACAGAAGATCAGAATCAGTCCAGATAGTGGGGTATTCAGATTCTGATTTTGCAAAAGATAATACAAAGTCAACATCGGCATATGTGTTCACTCTGGCAGGAGGAGCTATTTCATGGAAAAGCTCAAAACAGACTATCACTGCAGGGTCTACTATGTATGCCGAGTTTATAGCATGCTATGAGGCAACGGGGCAGGTTAACTGGCTAAAGAAGTTCATACCCGGTTTAAAGGTGGTTGACAGTATTGAGAAACCACTAAAGTTATACTGCGACAACGAACCCGCAGTAATGTACGCTCACAACAATCAGTCAAGTGGTGCTGCAAACACATTGACATAAAGTACTATGTTGTAAAGGACAAAGTCCGGGATCAAACAATCAGTCTCGAGCACATTAGAACAGAAAGGATGCTCGCGGATCCGCTCATGAAAGGCCTACCACCCAACGTGTTCAAGAAACATGTAGCCGGTATGGGTTTAAGGGAAGCTTTATGAATCCTGGACTACAAGGCCCAAAAGTAAAGTATCTGTTTCTGAATAGATATGTGTATAGTGGCTGTCGAATCCATCGGTGATTGACCGTGACGATGAAACATACTCTATTTACAAATCTGTGATGGAATAGAAAACGCTAAAAGAAATAGTGAGATCAAGGGGGAGAATGTTAGATAGATCTCCCACCCGTCGGGCCCAACAGCACAACGGACCTTAACCGCGCCCTGATCGGGGGCGTCCAGCCCAATCGCTGGTGGGCCCCTGTCACACTGCGCCATATAAAAGAGGGGTGGAGGCCGGCACGGCACAAGGTACGAGATTCACTGCCGCCGCCAACTCCACCCCACAAAACCCTAATCCGATCGAGGGGGCACAGCCAGTGACGGGAAACGCCACCGCCACGCCACGACCTCGCTGGGGGATCGCCCACAACCACCGCTGCAACGACAACCGCCGCCGTCAAGCACACCGTCGCTGCCGTCGACGTCAAGCCGCGATGACAACGACGATGTCCGGCGCCTCTTCCTCCACGAACTCCTCAACCGGTCGGTATCTAAACCCTCTCCCTTTCATCTACAACGTCGTTCATCAAACCCAAATAGAACCACACGACTAGATCTAACCTAGGTGATCCTAGTGCAAAGTCTAACATTTTCAACGAACTTTCAATTTTAGTTAAACTTTTAATTTTAAGGTGAAACTAAACACACTCGAGTACACATTGTAACTCAGCTTTGGCCACGTAAATGGGGTCAGCGGAAAGTTGTTGTTAGGTATGCATTGGGTATTAAATTCCCCTGTCAGCTTAGCATGGGTCGGCAATCGATTTGTTCGTCTAAATTTAAGGCGTGATGAATGACAGGAAATGGAAAGAGATACTCTGATTGAGAGCAACCTATCCCAGCATCATATATTATTCCTGCAGTGAACGCAGAGATGTTGAGACTTGAGAGTTGCGTTACAACTACATTCGATGTAGAGATTGGATTGATTTTGTTGTCAGAAAAAAAAAATCTTATGTTGATACGTTTGCACTGAATTTGCAGAAAGAAAAATCAGATCTGTTATAACTAGAACCTAACAAAGCTAGTTAACGTATTAAAATCGATTACTTCTTCTCTACTGCAAATTATGCCGGTTCCAATCAAATTCATACCCGTACTCAATGAACATTGAAGCAGAATGTACCGTAGTCCGTAGAAGGTGCACAAATGTTCGAAGTCTAAGCCCACTTCAAGCATTTAATGGGTCGACAGAAAATTCCAACAGCATGGACAGATCCAAAAGCTTTATGGGGCTCTAACAGAACATGCACAACAAGAATAAATTCAGGCGTACGATGAATTTTTTTTTTTACATACGTGTCCAACCTTATCATCCACCTCCAGTTTTATAATTCTTGCTTGCAACGATATGGTTTTCATGTAATTTACCATATATAAAAAAGATATATATTTAATTTAATTAAAAATACCATTTTAAGATTAATTATTAATAGTCATAGTTTTAATCGTTTCATCTCGGTCTTGTCTCACATTAAACTTCACAACCATACAAATCTCACAACCTTTCAATGAGGGTATGTTTAGTTTTTTGGGTGTAAAGTTTTTAAAGTATACGGACGTACATTTGAAGTATTAAACGTAGACTAATAATAAAACAAATTACAGATTCCGCCTATAAACTGTGAGACGAATTTATTAAGCGTAAATGTTTACTGTAGCATCACAGTGTCAAATCATGTCGTAATTAGGCTCAGTTGAGCCTCGCAATTTACATATAAACTGTGTAATTTGTTTTTTTTCCTACATTTAGTGCCTTATGCATGTGTCCAAATATTTGATGTGATGTTTTTAGCCAAAATTTTTTGATCTAAACCAGGCCTAAATCTCTGGAGGAGTATCTGTGAATAAATGGTTTCTGGCTAGCTGCTTTTAATCAACAGGCTAAGCACGAGATAAATGATGGACAGGAAACATCGTTGCCCGCCAAACAGTTATCTGAACTGTGTGCCATGCCTCTGAGGGGCACTTGGAAACTTTGCACCATCTTTTCTTCTCATGCAACTTTAGCAAATATCAACATCTGCTGGGCCTCAATTGGATTCTTTCCCATTTCCCAATGCAATTTTCTCAACGACGGCAATAATAGAACAAATCAAACTAATTATGGATGTGCAATTTTCCTGGTAACAGTTGGAAATATATGGAAGTCACAGGGCAATGAATGATAATGTTTGATGGCACTCCCTCCATCCAAAAGTGTTGGGGACCATCTCCAGTAATATCATCTATTTTGGAGCCCATAAAAGCTAAATGCGCGCTACCCCTATTTCTTTGGCCCCTCAGGTCTGTTTGGTACAGCTCCAACTCCTAAATTTAGCTCTAGGAGTTGGGTCTGGAGTGGAGTTGTGGAGTTGCCTAAACCAAGCTTCACAACTCTAGTTCATTTTATGAGAGAGCTCCACTCCCAATTTTAGTGGAGATAAAACTATTTGGCTGAGCTCCAGCTCTGGAGCTATGCCAAACAAGCGCTAATACCTCAAACTCCAGTAATAGCTCTTAGTATTTCTCAGCCCGCATCTTTTTCTCTTCTATTTCATCAGATATCACATATAGAATTTCATCGTCAATTCCTTCACTCCGTCACATAGTAAATTTCATCTTAAATTCCATTACATAGACTAAAATTCGGGGCTATTTAGTTCCCAAAAACTTTTATTAAAAACATTACATCGAATCTTTGAACATATGTATGGAGCATTAAATATAGATAAAAACAAAAAGTAATTGCACAGTCTACATGTAAATCGCGAGACGAATCTTTTGAGCCTAATTAGTCCATGATTAACCATTAGTGCTATGGTAACCCACATGTGCTAATGACGAATTAATTAGGCTTAAAAATTCCTCTCGCGGTTTTCGGACGAGCTATGATAGTTTTTTCATTCGTGTCTGAAAACTCCTTCTGACATCCGGTCAAAGTCAAACGTCTAATATAACACCTAAAAATTTTCACCAACTAAACAGGCCCTTCATCATCAAAATTTAAACCCAAAAAACAAATTCAACACAATTCCATCATCAATGCATTGAACTGACCAAACATGAGGTGGTCGTGGCTTAAGGAGCTTGTCGTGGTCGGACTCATCATGGAGTCAGAGGCAAAGGGTGGCGGGAGGCAACCGAGCTCCACCTCTGAGTTCATTAGGCGCGGGATGAGGCAGTGCCATCGGATGCCTTCTAGGGATGCCTTCTAGGGTGCTGTGGACAGTGGAGGGCAGCATGGGTCGCTGGGGAGAGCGGACGTCAGCCAATCGGCATGGAGATGGGCGGATGGTGGGCGGATGCAGTCAACGCCGTCGTCGGTGGGCACAGAAGTGGAGCGAGGGTGGTGCGCGCGTCCGTGGTAAATTTTCAGCCATGTAGGCAACATTTCTACGGGGGTTGTTGTCGTAGGCTCTCCGAACCTTCTATTATAATTGAGAGATGAAGTGAATAATTCAAGTCATCAAACAAGCATAATAAAATATCCGACGCCTCGAGAGAGGAATATTGGAGATATTGCTAGGCCTTTAGCCTGCCAGTCAACTTCAGCCTGAGACGTGCCCGTCAAACCACTCGAAGGCGGCGACCAGATGTGTTACACATTTAGGAGACTTGACAAAAATGGCTAAAGTTCTACAACATCTCAAATATTCCTAACTCATACTCATTTGAATCAGTTCCCAGGATGTGCACTAGATTCACACTTTCATCTCAAGCATGATTATACATAGCAAACACAAATAAGATGAAAGCGATTATAAACTACATCTACTTTAGTTACATTGGCCGACCGGCCAAATAAATAATAGAACAGCGAAAACTTGTCTACCCAATCCACAAGCACACCGACTAGGGGTTTACCCATTATGTTCAAGTCCTAGAAGAAGCAGTCGATAACCCGCATCACTCAAAGACTAAGTCTAAATCCTGCAAGCAAAAGTTAATTCAACAGCAAGAGTCAGTACATTATTTCTAAATAATGTACTGGCAAGCACCAAGACAAGCCTAACACCCTACTTGCAAGGTATATAATCAAGGAAGGCATAGTATGGTTCTTTTTAGCATAAAGCAAGTTTTATTTGCATAAAACACATTCAAAACGGATTTGCTTTCAAATAAAATTTCAGCAAGCTAGTACTTAGCATATGGGCATCAAAGTAGGCATTAATCATGTATAAATATTCACCTCATTGCCATCCATGGCAGCAAGGAGATCATTCTCAAATCTCATCACAATTTGAAGGTAAATTTCAGCATTTAGGAGAATAAACACAAGTCTATACTCAATACATATCCACACGCCGCTCATGACCGCGAGCACGGCTAATCGATTAGTTTTAACTCTGCAGAGTTTGTACACTTTACCCACATGATGCGAAATAATAATCATGCAAGAGCATGGCACGCGATACATAAGTACCCGATTTATTACCCGTAACAAAGCTTTTCTAAAATTCATGATTTAGCCTTACACCAGCACGATACGTGTTCCTCCATCCTAGTCATACTGGAAATATGACCTAGAACCGTTAAGTGGCGGGCCCACGCCTTGAACTTAACGCCGTGGTGGCGGACACAACGGGAACCCACCCACGTGGCACAATACCGTTGTATTGGACAGACTTAGTCACCTAAACTACCACGTCGGGGTAAATAGGAAGTTCCTCTGAGTTATCCGAACTCATACACACCGGCCTACCAGAATGTAAGGCTAAACCATAAATAATTTACTAAGCTTGGACTATCCCATACTAGCACATGTGGTTGTACTGTATACGAAATGAACTGACATTGAGTGAAGTCCTTAGGTCGGTTTGGGCGCACTCTCCCCCTATCGGTACACAACTAATCACCATATGTGCACCACTTGAGGCCCAAACCTAAAATCCATGTTTTCCACCATTTTATTTATCAAAATCACAAGTATTAAAGTTCTGTCCAGATTAATTAAAAATCAATTTTCATGTTTGAAATGAGCCCATAATGACAAGGAAGACCATTCTAAGCATGGCTATGCTTTATAGTAACCTAGTGTCACCAAAACTCATATATAAAGAGGTATAGCCATATTGTTCCTAAGGTTAGGAATGAGGAATATGGATATATGTGGAGTTAAGGTGATAATGCAAATAATAGGAGTTTATCTAACAAGTTTAACAAAATTTTAATTTATTAGTGTACAATCGACATGCAAGATTTGCAAACATTTTCAATAACCTCCAAAAGATAGGTTCAAAGTGATCAAAGAGAGGGAGGTGGGACTTGCCTTGCAACTGGAAAATGTCAGCACCTAAATCACTTCTTCACCGATTAAGCAATCATCTATACAAAGTACACGTTATGCAATTAAACACCGAAATATGCGAAAAATCCAAAATGCTCTAAAATGGATGATTTGTGCACAGTGAATAGGTACTGGTCTAAAATTAATTTAGGTGAAAGAATTTCTATTTTATCTCATTTTATTTGGGAGTTATGAATTTTAGAAGTTTCGTCGGTATAGTGTAGGATTTACTTAGTTACTATTGTGAAATGCTGTTGTAAGGTGATTCTTATTAAGTTTATGTTTGCTGGGGTGAAGATATTTGTTTTCTAAGACTAACACATTTGGTTTCATAATTTTTAGAGTTAATATGAATTATTTATGTATTTTACAAGTTTTAACGTGTTCTAGGCATATATTCCCTATGTGTACATGGCTATGGAGATTTAGGTCCAGAACTTGCTCTAACTTGCTAGTGTTGTATAAAATGAGTATTTTAGTTAACTAATCTAATCTTAGTTTATAAAATTTTAGTGTTCAAATTACTTTACTTCACATTTTATAAGCTAGGGGATGTTCTATGTTAGAAACTTAACATATCAATCTGGAGATTATTATATAAGTTAAGGATACTAAGTTTTGGTGGAAGGGGATGGATCTATGCCTTCACTGGTTCAACAAGTTTTATTTGGATTTATTTGGAGCTACCAAGCATATATATACTTTTTCATATGTATTGTTTAACCATTACTATGTGTTTAGTACCTATTCTACCAAATTAAGGTTCAGAGCCATGGTCTGTAAGAGGGTGCTATAATTCACTCTACTAGGTTGAAGTATATTACTTGCTGGTTCTATAGAAAATTTGGTTCACTTCATTTAGACTATAGATGAATTTTCTACAAATGTTACAATTTAAGGTATGCTCCATGTTGCTTATTCCTTACTTAAATACTTAGGGGTTTTCATTATACTGTAAGTATGTCTTTTTATTTTATAACATTGAAGTGCACAACCCTATGATTCTACTGAATTTGGGTTTACTCAAAAAGGATCTAAGATGAATTTTATATAAACTTCTAAAGTTCAGCTTATGTAAAACTAGTCATTTTAAAGGTAATAGTTTTAGAGGCATTCGATGTATAGTATGTATACTATTTCATTTTGCTTTATAGGAGAACATAAGTTGGTGGATCTGTAGAAACTGAGTTTGCTCCAAAATGAGTTGAAATGAATTTTGTATGCATTTTATAAATTTGTGCATGCTTTATGTGTGATTTAACTTGGATAAATTTTAGAGGCTAAATTTGTACTGTGAGTGCAAGTTTTTATTCCATAACACTAAAGTTCACAATTTGGTGAGTTGACAGAAATTTGTATCATCTTAAAATGAGCTATATTTAATTTTATATGGATTTTACAAGTTTTAGGTACTTTCCTTTTATAATTTCAGATTTTTGTTTCCAAGGGGTCCACTGTCAGTGAAAGATCAATATACAAAAAGATCCCTGAGGTTTCTAAGAATCAACCCACAGACCTAGCCTCATATGTCAGTGAGTTGAAAAGTTGCACATTAAACCTTATAGCTGTTTAAATTCTCGAAACAAGGTCCCTGACTTCTTTTCTCACGCACAGAGGCAGAACAGCCATGGCTGAGTTCGATCTCGAGCTCACCGGCGACAAACGATGGCTCGTTTGGGGGTGCAACCAAAATACAAAATGAAGATCATGTTATTGCGATTCCATTCCTCTACTTTTCTCGGTCAGTGGACATCGGAGTAACGCCGGCGGCGAGTCCGAAAGGAGGATGTTTTCGGGTGGTGATGCATGTGCTTCTACAATCATGTATTGGTTAATTGGGTGCATGCATGTATGTTCTATAGGCTGAAGGGTGCTCACCGAGATGGTAGACATGGCTGGGGTAGCTAGGTTTATGACGGTGGCTCGTGTAACGGCTCGGCGGCGGCAAGAACCTCCGGGTGAACGGCGATGGCTCAATCAGCTCCAAGAACTATCATGCATGTGTGTCCATGAGGTTAGAGAGGCCCCAGAGATGCTACTGATGCATGGAATTGGGTTGGTACTCACCGGAGGGGGTGGATTCGGCAACGGCGACGGTGACCGGAGGTGGAGAAGACGGTGGACGATCTCCACACTCGTAGCACCATCCTTCGAGATTCTTGAGGGGAAATGGAGAGGAGGTCGAGGCGAAGACGCTGGCGCGACAGCTTGGCCCGGCTTGGTCCAGATAAGCGGGAACGGCGATGATGTCGCTGCGGCGGTGCACAGAGCGCGCTCTAGAGCGACCATGACATGGCGGCGTTCCCGCTGCTGTAGAAGATGAAATGGAATGGGATCAAAACCAAAGTTGTTCGTCATGGTGAGATGAGAATGGAACGAGTATGAGTTAGAGATGAAGAGGGCTCGACAACGGTTGGCGATGTCCCTCTTCTTGGCGGCCGGCGACGAAAGAGAGGTGGAGAGGGAGAGCTGGAGCTTTCTCCCTCGGTTGGATCGGCACTGGGATGGTGGGTGAAGAATGGCGACGCAGCTGGGTGGAGGTGAAGCCTCGGTTCGGCGCTGCCACGTCGAGGCCACGCGTCGTACACAGCCGGCGCCAATCTCTCTCTCTCGGCTGTCTTTGGTCCGGCTGGAAGATTTGCACAGGGTGAGGACGAGCCAGAGTGGCTGCCAAGTGGGTCCAGGTCGTGGCAAACT
Organism: Oryza sativa Japonica Group; assembly: GCF_034140825.1. Taxonomy (NCBI): domain Eukaryota; kingdom Viridiplantae; phylum Streptophyta; class Magnoliopsida; order Poales; family Poaceae; genus Oryza; species Oryza sativa. The sequence goes on from NC_089046.1 coordinate 13,122,483, forward strand.
AAGCTAGGGTGAGAGGGTTGGGCAGAAACGTGGGTGAACAAAAGGTTTGAATGATTTTAAGGATTATTTCTCTCTCCCACTTTAGTATTTCAATTATTTAATTTGTGGGTAGAATAATTTAGTGTGGATTTTTCTGAAGGTAGATGAAGATACCTAGATTCCATTTTCTTTGGTTGAACTCAAAAATTATGGATAGATTACTCACAGAAATTAGAGGAATATGGGTTCTTTGGAAACTAGTTCGAAATTTTAGGAGACCTAAACAGAGAAGATAAATTCTGGAAAAATTATTTTTATTCATGATAAATTACCTAGTATTTGAATAAATTATTTTACTTATACACTTTTATGCAGTTAAATGCACTTTTAGACAAAGTATGGTTTTAGCCGATTAAGAACTACAGTTAATCTAGTTTTTATTAGTTTGACTAATTTATTTGAGGTACCAAATTTAGTTATTAAATTATACCAAAATTATAGTGAGTTGTATGTGTTGAGTAGAGCCTACATGAATTTTCCCATGATTTTATCTTGCATGAATTATTTTAGATAATTCGCAGGACTTATGTCTTATATGTGTTTCCCTTTCCTAAATGCATGAAAATATTTATAAAAGTTATATTTGGACTCTCATTAACATGAGGTGATGTTGATATGTTAGAATTACAGTTTACCTTACACATGTCATAAGCTCCTTCCCTATTTATGCATAAGTTTACTTTAGTATTAAATTAAGAGAATGCTTATAGAGATGATTAAGATAGAATATACCCTATATGATATAATTTATTTGTTCACTTTCATGTTCATGACATGTCTTCAGATGGATGTCCAAATTAGTTTTGTGAGGCTTGACATTAGCCATGTTGATTTTTTTTAAGGTGTATGGTTTCTGTGTATTATTTTCCATTAGTTAGCACTAGGCCCTAATGGTTTAGTTGTTTGTCTAGATTGCAGTTATATTCATGAGACCTATTATGAAATGCAAATCGAAAATCCAAATGCATATGAAGGACTCAAGTCAAAATATGATTTATGCAAGTATGCATGCTTTCACTTGGGTTGCATCCAAGTCCTAGGTTAAAGGTGAAAAAGTTTTTAATTTGTTCTCAAATTTTATTCTTGCAAGAGTTGGATCAACTCCACCTAGGTTTAAAATAGAAATTTTTGGTTTACAAAATTGAAGAACTTCCCTTTCAACTAGTTTTGATGGAAATTCCTTAATCCTATAATTTAGTTACGTTACAGTTGTGGGAGAGCCCTTTGGACTTGGGGCTCGGACGGGATTTTTAGGGTCTTCCTATAAGGCCAGTAGCAGTGCGGGTAACACACACGAGGAGCTCAAAGCCTCTAGCTAGACAAATAACCGGGTAAAGAACTATACTTCACAGTGCATGTATCTTAAACAATACTCTCTTTGTGGGTCCCACCCATGTTAGTAGGTCCCACCATCTCTCTTTTCACATTCATCTCTCCCTCTATCTCTATCCATTCTCCTCGCATGCCACTGACCAGGACGGCAAGCGGCAAGGGGCGAGGACGGCGGGCAAGAAGGCACAGACGCCGGCGAGCTCGGACGCGGCCTCAACCTCGAGCTCCTCTCCTTCTCCGCGCTTTCCCTATCGAGCCAGTGAGCTTCTCCGACGAGGACAGTGGCGGCGGCGCATACCGAAGCGACATGGCAACGAGCTCCCCGGTGACACCGAGGTCGGCAACGCGGAGCGGAGCATGTGGACGACGATGAGGCTCTCCCTCACTCGGCTCCACGGCGGCGCACGACGGCGAACTGCCCGCCCCCTCCTCTCCTTGTCGGGGCCTGACGGCGACGACCTCGACGGCGGGACGGCTGCGCGCGTGGCGAGGTAGCGGGACCTACGGTGGCGGCGTCCTCGGGGCCGAGCGGAGCCGACTCTCCCCTCCTCGCTCCGCCGGCGCCGGCTCTCCTCTCCTCCGGGCCGAGCGGCGGCGGCGGCGCGAATCTGGACCCCTCCTCTCTCGGCCGGCGACGAGGAGACGGAGCCGCTCGTGGTCATCGTCCGCCTCACTTCGTCTCCACTTCCGGCCGGCGTCAAGGTCTCGGAGGCGGCGGCGCGGAGCAGAGCGCGGGGATGACGACGAGGTCGGTGACGCGAAGTGAGAGGGCGCGAGGTGACGGTGAGTCGGAGGCATGCCCTCCACAGTGCAGGTTCCAGCTGTTTCTCCGCCGTGCGTGGTCTCGCGTGAGCGAGGAATCGCGCTTCCATGTGTAGGCGCGAAGAGCTCTGGTGAGGCGCGCGTCCTAGCGCCACGCATGCGCAAATCCGAGCTGGCCACGCGAGATAACGCTCCACGTCTTGCACCGTGAGAGGCCTAATGGGTCCTATATTAGGACCCCTGCTGGAGCTGTAATTTTGCATTCAGCCCTCAAAAATTCCCCAAGCCTTGCTGAAGATGCTTAGCCCATTGGTTTTGTTGTTATGCTTCTATTATTCTACTTAATGGATTCTCAGGAGGCCCCGAATTGCAACTTAAGTTATGTTATAAATTATAGATAGCAACAATGTTTGTCTTGCTTGGGTGTCAGAGCGCACTATCTTCTAGAATTGGTACTGGTATCGTGGTTCTACATTAGGTGGTTTGTATGTTCTCTTGCGCTGCACCCTATAAGTTTGGATTTTGGTTGAAATTAGAGATGATGTAACTAAAAAGGTGTGTGTATGACAGGTTGATGTGATGAAAAAGGAATAAAGTTTGGATCCAAACTTTGAATCTAAACACAGCCATAATGCCATTGAATGGAGGTGTCAGACGGGGCATGACAAATGAGCTCGAAAAGTCAATATGTAAATGTCGGGGAAAAATACTACAGCTGCGATACACGACTCAATTCAAATCCTGGTGCCTAGCATTATGCAAACTCGGTAAGAAAATGTGAACACATCACAAGAAAAGTGAGCTTGAAGAGAAAGGAGGGGTTTGGTCACTACTTCTTTATACTTATAGCAGTATATAAATTTCTTAAGCGGTATAAAACTGACATAACAGTAGTTAATTTTTTTATGAAAGCTACTAAACAAAGTCAATTACACAAGTAGTTCATGTCAATTAGGAAGAGGGGGCCAGGTCAAATTTGAACCTTATTCTTGCCACACTCTAATCAGGGAGATAGAGTAATACATTATCTGATTATTTTATAGTTTTCTGTTGCAAATTGGGATGTTTAATTTTAGTTGTGGGCTATATATGCAGGACATTGAAGCTGGCAGATATATATATATATATTTTTTCAATACCATCTTTTGTGAGTCCAATTGCATTTTTATCACTTCTCATTTATTGCTTATATTGCCATCATTTATTGGTCAGGTTAATGGTGGCATTGCATCAAATGAGGAGATGTACAATACAACATTGGTAGCATTACATAAAATATGTCATTGCATACAGTTTCTACCCCCAAATGATAAACTCTAACCCTATAATCTGTAAAAAAAATAACAAGAGAGGCATATAAATAGAACCATATCTGCCATATTCAGTATATTTGATTGCAAAAAAAGAATCAAATCAATCGATAAATAACTAGAAATTAATTAAGAGTAAATTGCACTGCCGATACGCGAACTTGTTAGGTAAGTGCAATTTAGTATATGAACTTATAAATTGCTCGTTTCGATTGACAAACTATTATCTAGCCAGTGCAAGCAAAAATTAAGTCAAAAAAAAAACTCTATAGCTAATTTATCTAAGTTGCACTCTGAGTGGGATATTATGCATATGCTCAATCAGTAAAATGGCTTTGTAGATCAGTAAAATGAACATGGGTTCATGTTTTTGGCTATTGGCTCCGATTCTTCTAGGAAGATTAGACCTTCATTTCATTCATGGTTTCCTCGGCATATGGTAATGCTATGTATTTCTGATTTTTTTCTCTCCTATCAATTGAAATTGCAGAGCTACTGCTTATTTAAAAAAAATCATATACTTAATCAAACATAGGATAAGTTATGTTGAGTGTACAGAGAAAAAAGTTTTAACCCCCCACCCCCCGGGGGTAAGAGAAAATATACATGAAGTATGGAAATATAACTTCCATATCCAAGTCCATGGAGTCTTGAGCCCACAAACCCAATAAGATCATAATTAAATGGGCCAAATCCATGAAGACACAAGAGGGGACCCACATGAAAGTGTCCAGGAAGAAGGATTGGGCTAGATGGGCCCATCAGGGTCGCCTGACCCAGCAGATTGCCCAACTAGCCCAATCTTTCACATGTCAGTTGTAGCCGACTTGCTGTGGCGGTTGAGAGCAGTTCTACCGGTAGAAACTACCATGGAGAGGACAGATGGCATGAGGAGAAGAAATGTGCTCTTTGCATGCCATGGAAGATCTCCGGTCTTCCAAGAAAGCTCCACCTATAAATACCCCTCCTCATCCTTCATTCTAAACGCACTAACTTGAGCTGAATTATAAGAGGCTCTTTGTATGCTTTATAGCATACTTAGAATAAGGAAAAGAGAGTGAGGAAGAAAGAGTTGAAGCAGTTCCAGAGTTGTCGGTAACACTATCATTTCTTTTGTACCTTAGCAATTACTTTCCAATGATTGAGAAAACTTTATTTAAGTAATTGAGATTTATCTTGTGTGGTAAAATTCTTGGTTAGTTCCTATTAGCGTACTCGATTACTGTCACTAGTAATAGTGTTACCTTAGTGTTTGGCTAATGCTAGAGTAGTATTCGATATTATAGACGTGGTGTCTATAATATTTGGGTACCTGTAATTGTTGCGTATCCCACAATTAATTAGAGGTTGGTGTAGAGGTGGTGACAACCCTCAAGATCACCGCAGTCCTCACTGTCCGGGTATGGAGTAGAGCGCATCCTGGTAGCAGCGAGTAAGCTAGTGCCTGAAGTATTACGATAGGATTAAACTTAAGCTTTCCACCTGACCACGTATCTCACTAGAAAATCCTCTCTACCCATTGCCAACATTTATCATCCTTGGAAGAAACAGAGAAGGAGATAATCATTCACGTTCCCTTTGATTCCGTATCCTTGGAATACTCCTGGGTGAAGTGCTACATCAGTATATCGGTGCGCTTGCGGATTTTACCTGTAAACATTAAGAAATACCAACAGCCTCTGCCTTGGCATGATGGCCCAGCTAGCATGGCACGGACCAATGATTAGGGAGGCAAAATAGACTTATTCCAACCATTTAAGACAGCCCAAAGAGGTGAGGGAGGCAAAATAGAGTTATTCCAAGGAGAAGCACGGTGGACTTTTGTGCCTTCGGGTCGGCCCTTCACGGCCCGAGTCTTATTGGGCCGTGCCTAGGCCGTTGGTGCAGCCCGTGGGCGGGCCCAGCCCAGCTCGGCGTGTAGGTTGGGCCGTGCCGACCCGACTGATCTCGGGCCCTTGCCTGGTTATGTGCGACCGGGCGGTCCATTTGGCCATCTATACTCCTGTCGATACCAATGACAAAAGGCAAATTATTCACATATGGGTTTGGCCCATTTAACCCTCAAGGGCTGCGTGGACTACTAATACAGGTGGCATCCCACATAGCGTCCATGTGCATGAAAAACCACCTTAAAACCACTTTAGGGGTAAAGTGTCTAGTACTAATAGTTTTTTTAGGTGTTTAATATTAATAGTTGGAGACACGAAAGTTCGGGGGTTGTAAAATGGACTTTCCCCTAAAATATAAAAGGAAGATGCAATGTATACAAAATAATGGATAAAAACAAAATAAATAAATAAATAAACTATATATAAAGGTTATTTACACATAAGACATCTCTCATGTCCTTAATTATGCGCGTGACATCCTAATCAAACTCTATATTAGCATGATTAGTCATAATATATCATTTTAGACTTGACTTATACACACTAGAGTACTAGAAAAGTTCATGCACCATAATTTGCATTTTATAAGTTTATGTACTAAATTGCACCTACATAACAAGTTTGTGTACCACCAATGTAATTTAAGGCCTTGCCTTTTGACTGTTTTGATCAAATTGTAGTGTGCAACAGCCAGAGAGGGCATGTTTTTGTTTTTTAAAGTAGACTACACTGTTTGCCCCTAAACTTATTCGTCTGTGTTATCCATGTCCCTAACTCAAAATAAATTTTTAAGTCTTTGAAATTGTGAAAGTATATCATTTTTGTTCCAAATTGCCACGATCCCTTCGAGACCCTAAGTGGCGCTCACATGGCATGCCCATACAGATGTTGACTCATCTTCTTTATCCTTTTTCTCCACCTTTTTTCTTCTTCATTCCTATTCGTGTGGTAAAAAGAGAGAGTTTCAAATTGCCACGATCCATTCAAGATCCTAAGTGGCACTCACATGGCATACCATACTGGCGTTGACTTGTCTTTTTTTATCTTTTTTTCTCCACCTTCTTTTTCATGTGGCATAATGTTCATGTGGCATCATGTGGCATCACATGGGAAAAAAAGGAAAAGTTTGAACCATAATGTTCATGTGGCATCACGTAGGCTTTCGAAGGGGTTGTGGTAATTTAGAACTGAAATGATATATCGAGTACTTCAAAATGTAAGTTCAGGAACCTGAATAACACATATGAACAATTTAGGAACTAACAATACAGTTTACCTTTTTTTAATGGTTTTGGGGAGGGTTTGAAGTGTAAGATAGGAGATATTTTCCTCATTACTGGGCCTAATGGGTTTCATGGATAGTGCTCATGTTGGCCCAACACATCAGTTCATTTCTTTTCTCTTTTTTTCTATAACATTTTGGTGCTCTTTTCACATAATTTTCATCGCATAGCTCGAGAAATTAGGTGCCACTTATATGAAATTTATTATTTTATTCTAGAATTCGAATTCAAAGAAATTTGATCAAACATATACTGCACAGTTTCGGTGGCCGAGTCGGATGCGTGTCGCATGGCCAGCTTCCATCATCTCCTATTCTCCATTCCTTACACTAGCCAGCCTCTGCGACTTCCAGACTGCGCTTCTCTCTTTCTCTCTTTCTCTTTCTTTTTCTATAATCTTCTGCTGATTGCTCCTCCATTTATCAAAAAAAAAAACAAACAAACCTAGAATTGGACGGGATGTAACCTAGTACAACGAATCTAAACAAATTCCTGTTTAGATTCATTGTACTACGCTATGTCACATCCAATGTTTGATTTTTATGAATGGGTGGAGTATGCATGTCCGTGTTCAACCAAATTTAGGATTTCATTTTCCCCAACCAAATCCTAAATTTAGTCCTTTCTTTTTTCCAAGCAAACCCGTAAATTTGGGTGGTATTTGATTTATGAGATTATCGATGGTGTTTATTTTTCTTTACAGAACGCAGGCTAGGGTTGAAACAAATTTAACCTTTAGATTGGGACTAACTAGAGAACTGGTGTCAAAATATACGGTTAGCCTCAGAGTAACTTTTCAAATTAACTAGTAAGGTAGCCCGCGCATGTGCGCGGGCACCTTCTTATATAATGTAAATGAAATTTTATTATGATATTTTCATTCTATGAATCATCCTTGAAATAATATGATCTTTGCAATTTGGGACGAAAATATAAGTGCATATAACCTGGCATGGGGTAAAGGCATATGTTCTAAATTTTCTCTCATGAAATATTGATGTAATGGTCATAATGTATTTACTGAATCATCTCTAAAGTGGATTGTCTTATAATAAATACATGTTTCTAAATTGTTCTACGTCAAGACTTTACAATGTACTGTAGCAAGTTTAACAAAAATAAATAAAAAAATAGACATGGTCCTTAATTCCTATATGGAACTGATGATTTATTGCTAAGGCCACTGCAAGGTTGTTCCACTGTTAAGATTCCTAGGTGCAACCCATATGCTTATCGGTATGATGTTCAACCAATCACAGCTTAATTTTCAACATGTTAAGATTCCTAGGTGCAACCCACACGCTTATCGGTATGATGTTCAACCAACCACAGCTTTATTTTGAACCTGTTGTCTATATTGCTAGATGAATACCTGCTATGATTAGTGACTTCATAGACCACATGAGTAATTTAGACACTATGATCATCTTTCTTAAAAATATTTATTTATCTCTAAAAAGATTACTTTGAAAGTATCAATGTCAACTTGTATAGGTATGTACGTAGCCCTCATATGCATGTTAAGACAAATTAATTAAGTTGGTAGTAAGTCGTTAGATGCCTAACGGGTTATAAGTAATCGATGGAGGTTCATTTGTGGTTTTTTTCCATATAAACAATTTTAATTTTAACTGTCAATGAGATTAAAAAACAAAAAGAAAAGAATGGCGTACGCTGTACATGGACAGAGAGGGAGGGATGTTTGGGATGTTTGTCTAAATGATTAATCTAAAAACCTAAAATATCCAAACTGATGGTCGGATATTTTGTTTTCTTGTTAGAATTTTATAAGGACTTTCACTAATTTAAGAGAATGACGTAACATCTTAAGAGCATTTATAAGATGTGTAATGGACTTTTAACAGCGCATGCCGCAAAGAAGGAGGGAGGGAAGGAGGTTTAGGGTGTTCTCTTTTTTTTTAAAAAAAAGAGCTAATGACCTAAAATAATGTGTCAATCAATTGAAAATAATGAGTCCATCGATTTATGTCAAATCCGATGGTTGGATGTTTTTTTTTTCCAAAATTTCTAAGATTTTTCTCTAATTTAAGAATGTCATATAGCAGCTTAGAAGCATTTATAAGATATTTAATGGATTTTAATGCCACACGGGGGTGGGGAGGGAGGCAGAGAGGTTTGTTTTTTTTCCTATTGAAAAAACTAACAAATCTAATAGGGGAATGCTTTGGTATTTTCTAAGATTTTCTAGTATTTTCTTTAATTTAATAGGACCACGTAGCAGCTTAGAAGCATTCGTAGGATGTTTAGAGTTACAAAGCGAGGGTGCTGCTAGACCTAATAGGTAGAGGTCTATTTGTGTTATTTTATAATCTAAAAATAATTTAGTTTTAATTTTGGTACGTACGTGACAGGGAGGTTCCAAATGTGTGCTTTTTTTAAAAAAAATCGATGTAACATTCTAAAATAAAAATAATGGATCCACCGATTTAAATAATAATAGATGGTCTTAGCAGTATTGGTAGGATGTTTCATGAACTTTTAGTATATAATAGTTTTTCTGAAATTTCTAAGATTTTCTTTAATTTAAGTATGTCATATAGTAGCTTAGAGGTGTTTATAAAATGTTTAATGGATTTTAACACTGCACGAGGATGGTAAGGGTGAGAGAGAGGTTTGGGATTTTTTCTAGCAATCTAAATGTTGATGGCTGTTAAGTGCCAAAATAACGCCGTCAATACCTGCATAAAACCATAAATGTGAAACATCCAACATAGTGGTAGGATTTATTTCTAACAATTTCCACGAGTATTGGTGTATATTTGTATGGAGGTGAACAACCACCAAAGTTGGGAGAGAATGAGCATAAAGAATGGAAATATATTCTGCGCTGATGGACTCACATGGTTTTGACCTACAACATATAAAATGTGCAACCATTTAGAGCCAAAACATGGACTATCATGAATTGGGGCCCACATGTCAGCATCCTGAAGAAGGATGTGGGCCAGGGGAGCCAACCAGGGTTCGGCCGAACCCACAGCTAGCCCAGTCCAGCCCATATTTGGTATGACGGTTGTACTCCTCATCCCAATGACGGTTGTGGCCGTTTCTACCGGTGGAAACCGTCATAGAGAGGACACATGGCAAGAGGAGAAGGAAGATGCTCTTTGGATTCTATGGAGAATATTCCTAGCATCTCAACACTCCCAATCATGCTCCACACTATAAATACCCCTCTCCTCTCCCTCATTCACACACACCAAAGCATGAGCTGAATTACAAGAGGCTCTAGTGTACTTCATTGTATATTAGAATAGGGAGAGAGTAGGTAGAAGGAATCGGAGGAATCCCGGAGTTGTCGGTAATCTCCTCCTACTTTTATATCTTATTAATTACTCTGCTTTAATAGAAATATCATTTTGAGTAATTAAGATTTGCTTAGTGAGAATTACTTCTTGGTTAGTTCCTAATTAGCATACGAGATCATTGTTCACTATAGTCTATTTATTTATAGTGATTGCTTTAGAGTTTGATCGGCACTAGGGTAGTCATTAATTGCGTAGATGCGGTGTCTAGGTAATTAATCTCCAGTGGTTGCTGCGTATCCCACATTACGTTTGAGGTGGGTGTAGAGGTGGTGACAGCCCTCAAGAGTACTTAAGTACTCCCTATCCGGGTACGTAGTAGAGCGACATCTAGGAACAGTGAGTTGCTAGTGCCTGAAGTATTGCGTTAGCATTAAAGTTAAGCTTTCCCTAGACATTGTTTCTGTTAACGACCAAATTTGATAATCCAAGGATCGAAGATGAAGAAGAAATCGAGATTGAGTTCGAGATGGAGATCATCCTGGAAACAGAGTAAAGATCGGCTGCAGTCCGAATCGGCTATGGCTAAGATCGGCAGGGTACGAGTCGGACAGGGTTAGCCGATTGAGCCGAATCCAACAATATGACATTGCATATGTTGTCGGGTTAGATTGATGTGCTTCATGATGATTGCCACGCATGGACAGAGTCCTGAGAAGGCAGTTGTATCTATTAATTAGGATATTTTGTGTAATTTGCATAGAGATATGTTTGGGCAAATGTCTGCCGCAAAGACTTATGGTATCTTAGAGTTTGTTAGAGATAAGAGTCGTGCCCGATATGGACATATTTTGTAATCTCGGGTATAAATAGACCCCGAGCTCCATGTAATTAAACTAACACACGTTCAATACAATGTCGGCGCATCGCCACCCTTTTACTTTCGTTTTGTTTCGACGAGCTCTTTCTTTCGGGTTGAGCTACATCGGTTTCGATCTTCAACAAGAGGTAAAACTTGTTATGGCGGTTTGTGTTCTCGGGATTAGTGCTTCCATCTTTATGACACTCTAATCTTTTTTATATAATTCATCAAGTTATCATATATCTTATATAATCTCCGACAATATCGTTATCTAACCTACAATCGGCTAACATCTGTCAATGGAAGCCAGCCGATTAGGTTAAATACCCATGTTGACTTAGATTATATAGGATATATACCACCCTATGAAACATCTAACGGCTTGATTGTCTAGATATTGTCCATCTTTTCATACTTATAGCTGCATCAGTTGAGTTTGATCTTATGAGTCGTGATTAGAATCTCAATCTCTAGCCTACCTTTGGTTGCCGATTAGGGTAGTATCGGGGTTTCAGCCGATCTTATCTGATTTAACTACATTTATCTCATATACTTTATTGACACGTTAAATCTACCCTTTATGTTTAGATCTTGTTGCATTTAAATATATTAGGCTTTTTGTTTGATATATTCTACTTGCTTTAATATCTTAATATAGAGTGATATCGGAGTATTAGCCGATACATGCTAGATCTATCTGATCGGCTATGCTATGAACGTATATAGTCTTGTTGTTAGTATATATTTCAATCTAAGTGATTTATACTGTCTCGGCATGGTGACCGATTTATCCCAATCACTTGATTTAAGTATATATCGACATAAGGATTATATGTTGTCAATATCCATAGCCGATCGAGTAGATTTAGTCCTTTCTTATTTATTAATGACTGTCGATCGATGCATATATGACATCGGCTCCAAGATAAATGATATGTCATCGGCACCTAGCCAATCGGTTATTGTTTATGGATTTAACCGCGGTTTCTTTGTCTTTGTTTCTTGTTGATTGCAGGATCAAATCAACTGGCACGCTTACACACCCAAAGGCATGTTTTGGACCTGCACTGGAGTTAAGCAGATCTCCTAGGCCTCGTGTTTTTACATCAACACGCTTTTGGCACGCCCGGTAGGACCGATTAGAAGTCAGAATCACAACAGCGTTCTCTCATGGCTGAGAAACCACCGGCATCGCCGTCCTTAGCTGGCAAAGAGGGTCCTCCCAAATCTAGGATCCCTAAGCTTGTTGGGTCCGAAGTTAATGAGAGCAACATCGTGCCCATCACTTTGGACAAGTTGACACCCGAACAGAAGAAGGATCTTGAGGCAATGATGCAGCAGACACAGAGCCAATTTTTGAACTCATACATGGAGACTCGCCAAGGAACAATTGTTCTGAGGTACAAGATGAAACTAGTTGCTGATGTTCCTGGGACAAGCTCTTCCAAGGATGGAGAAGTGCAACAAGTGTCAGATGGTATAGCTCAGCCAGGTGATAAAGGTGCTGCAGATGGCTCGGGTGACAAAGGTGATGGTTCTCAAGGGGCTCAATGTGATGGTTCTCAGGGATTTCAAGGTGAGAATCTTAACCAAGATGGTAACACGCACAACTGCAATTTAACAACTTCCAAGATCGGATCGACTATGCCGTGCAACATGCTTTGATTAATCAATCTGGGGTGTTAGTCAATACTTTGTCAAACATAGTGAAGTCGATGGTTGATGGTTCAATAGCTGAGTATTAAGCTACAGGACCGGTTTATTTACCAGGAGATGTTTCCCCGAATTATCAGCCATTGATCACTAATAGCCAGCCAGCTGCTCAGCCAATTGCTCCTAATGTGCCATCGGCTCAGCCGACAGCACCAGTATCAGCTCTTGCACCTGCCGCACCATCATCGGCACCAGGTCAACTAATTAATCCTCGGTTGTTGGTGAGAGAGCAACCACAACATAGTGGACAAAATGTGAATCGGCTAACTTAAGACCAAGTTACAGCTCTATTCTTACCGGCTCAGCCTACTGTTAACCCAATCCAGCAACAGCCGATTCAGCAAACGCCACCAAGGCAGCAGGTTGTGCAGCCAATTCAGCAAACGCCACCGAGGCAATAGGTAGTTCAGCTGATTCAGCAGCAAGGTTTGATGAATGCATCGGCTGGGTTCGGAACTCCTAACAATCAGCTAAGGCAACATGTTGCGAGTCAAGTTGTCCTAGAGCATTTGGTTCATAATGTCCAACCAGATCAAACGGTGATACCTCAAGTTATTCCCGAACATTTGGTGCGCAATATACAACCAAACATTCAGAATTATCAAGGGGGCAACTTGAATTATCAGTATCAGCCTCCGTCACCGCAAGTTCAATATCAGCAAGGAGGATCGGCGCAACCTTAGTTCGCTCCTCAGTAAAATCAATTCGAGCCAGTGCCACAACAAGCACAGGGGGTACCTCAGCAACGACCATGGGCCGATATGATTGCAGATGTGATGAGAGAGCAGTTTGGGCTTAAGCCGAAGGATGCTGGAAACTTGTATCGGCATCCATACCCTGAATGGTTTGAGAGGGTTCCATTGCCTTACCGATTCAAGGTTCCAGATTTTTCAAAATTCTCAGGACAGGATAGCGTTTCAACCTATGAACACGTTAGCCGATTTTTAGCTCAGTGTCGGGAAGCATCGGCTGTGGATTCCCTAAGGGTTAGGTTGTTTCCATTGTCTTTGTCTGGATCGGCTTATACTTGGTTTTCTTCTTTGCCATGTGGATCAATTAACAGTTGGGCCGATTTGGAGAAGCACTTTCATAGCTATTTTTATAGTGGGATTCATGAGATGAAATTGTCTGATTTAACAGCGATTAGGCAAAGACATGATGAGCCTGTGCAAGACTACATCCAAAGGTTTCCGGAGATGAGGAACAAGTGCTACAGCTTGAGCTTGACCGATGCCTAGTTAGCCGATTTGGCTTTTTAGGGTATGATAGCTCCGATTAGGGAGAAGTTCTCATCCCAGGACTTTGATAGTTTGTCACACCTTGCACAGAAGGTAACCTTGCATGAACAGAGGTTTGCAGAAGCCAGGAAGAACTTTAAAAAGGTTAATCATGTTTGTCCTTACATATATGGATCGGATGATGATGATGATGATGATTCCGAGGTAGCAGCAGCCGAATGGGTTAGAGACAAGAAGGTTATACCATGCCAATGGGTGAAGAGTTCTGGAAAAAAAAGAGAGGTATGACTTTGATATCACCAAGGCTGATAAGATCTTTGATTTGCTACTTCGAGAGAAATAGATTCAACTTCCTGCTGGTCATACAATCTCATCGGCTGAGGAGCTAGGCAAGAGGAGGTATTGCAAGTGGCATAATTCTGGGTCTCACTCTACCAATGATTGTAAAGTCTTCAAGCAGCAGATCCAGGCGGCTATTGAGGGAGGCAAAATCATGTTTGATAACTCCAAGAAGCCAATGAAGGTCGATAGTAATCCTTTTCCCAATATGGTGCACACAGCTGCTCGAACAGCCGATGGAGGAAGGGCTAGAGGTTTTTAGGTGAATTCGGCTAGCAGCAGGAGAGGTATTATGAAGAAAATGATGGCGGTTTTGATCCTCATTGGGGTTGTGAGTTCTTTAGGTTTTGCTGGAATGAAGGTATGAGGTTGCCATCTATTGAAGACTATCCTAGGTGCAGCAATATTGCAGAAAGTTCAAGCTGATTGTATAATAGAAGCAATCGGCCAAGGCAAGCAAGAGTTCCTGTTCATCAAAGATTTGGCCCAGTGAACCAAGATCGTGACCAAGAGGACAATGAAGACCAGAAGACTCAATCGTGTCCTTCTAGTATTTTTACAAAGAATCAGAAGGAAAGGTTTCAAAGGTTGAGGAACAGGGAGCACTTTCAGGAGGTTGAGGAAGAGATCAACCATCGGCTAAAGAAAACAAAGCCGAAGCAGGAGTGGCGCATTAAGAATCAGGTTCCTACAGCCAATGAAGCTACAACCAATGAAGCGAAGAGATTGGCTAAAGGGAAAAGTGTTGTGATTACATCGGTTAACATGGCTTCCACGTTACCTGCTGAGTTTGGAGTCGAACAAGCCGATGTTAATGAAGTGGAAGAAGAATCGGCTAAGTTGATTTGATCACCAGAACAAGCAGTCTTTGAGAAGCCAGAAGGGATAGAGAATTGGCATCTTAAGCCGTTGTATGTAAACGGCTATGTCAATGGGAAGCCGATGTCTAAGATGATGGTCAATGGTGGGGCTGCAATGAATTTGATGCCTTATGCTACATTTAGGAAGCTAGGCAGGAATGCTGAGGATCTCATCAAGACGAATATGGTGCTCAAAGACTTTGGTGGCAATACATCATAAACCAAAGGAGTTTTGAATGTAGAGCTGACAGTCGGCAGCAAGACTATCGCTACAACATTTTTTGTGATCGATGGGAAGGGTTCTTACAGTTTGTTGCTTCAAAGGGATTGGATTCATGCCAATTGTTGTATTCCTTCAACCATGCATCAATGCTTGATTCAGTGGCAAGGCGACAAGATTGAAATCGTGCCAGCCGACAGGTCAATCAATGTTGCCAGTGCCGATTTAGCTCATTGGGAGATGGATGGTCTCGATTGCTTATCTGGGAAAGTTTGGGATGGAGATTTTCTAAAAGTGTCCGATTACGATATACAGCCAATTGAAGATGGAGAGCCCATGTTATTATTTTGAGGGCGTCGTGGAGGGTTCAAGCGTCTACACCAAGGACACAGTAGATGATCTCGATGACAAGCAAGGACAGGGTTTCATGTCGGCCGATGATTTGGAGGAAATTGACATAGGTCCAGGTGATCGACCAAGGCCGACATTTATCAGTAAGAACTTATCTCCAAAATTTAGAACCAAGTTGATAGAGCTCTTAAAGGAATTCAGAGATTGCTTTGCTTGGGAGTATTATGAGATGCCAGGACTCGGCCGATCGATTGTTGAACATTGGCTACCTATCAAACCAGGGGTTAGACCACATCAACAACCTCCGAGAAGATGCAAAGCCGATATGCTAGAACCTGTCAAGGCTGAGATTAAACGTTTATATGATGCTGGTTTTATTTGTCCTTGACGATATGCTGAGTGGGTTTCTAGTATAGTTCCCGTTATCAAGAAAAACGGCAAGGTTAAGGTGTGCATTGATTTCAGGGATTTAAACAAGGCTACCCCGAAGGATGAGTATCCAATGCCAGTAGCCGATCAGCTGGTTGATGCTGCTTCAGGGCACAAGATATTGAGTTTCATGGATGGAAATGCAGGATACAATCAGATTTTCATGGCTGAAGAAGATATCCATAAGACAGCTTTTAGGTGTCCTGGTGCAATCGGCTGGTGTTGCCGACACATGATAGCCGATGTATTCGCATCGCCTTCAGATGGCCGATATTGTTATATCGCCATTAGTTGTTTTAATTGTAACCGGTTGTGGTTTGCCGATGTACAATGGTCGATATTGTTATATCGCCCTTAGTTGTTTTTCATATTGTAATCGGCTGTGTTTTGCCGATGTACAATGGCCGATATTGTTATATCGCCCTTAGTTCAACTTATAATTTTAACAATGCCTTTGTCATTGTAAAATTAGGGGGGCACATATATGCAAAAATTGCAAATTTTTTGAGCAAAGTATGGAGTTATATTGAATTGGCATAAAGATTATCAAGATGAGTTAGATAAAGAGCCAGAGTCTCTTAGCCGATTACAAAATTTCCTAAGGTCTATTACACAAGACATCACTGAGACAAGTAGCGCTGGATAGCCGATATAGCTCTTTGCCTAATTTGTTCTACTTCTTCGATGGCTTGGGTATCTTCAGCATCGGTTCTAGAGATGACTTTTAGGGACTTGGTCATATCAGCGACATTCTTGATTGCCGATTTCAGCCTTGTCTTTTGTTCTTCGATAGACTGTGGGAGATCGTCTAGCTTCTTGCATTCCAAATCCAGTTCGGCATTGCATTCTTGGAGTTGTGCCAAGAGCTCAATCTTTTGAGCTTCAAGTCGATCAATATTAGACTTGATTGGGCCTTCAGATAATTGATCAAGCTTGGACTTCTCTTCATACACAAGTTACCGATTGGCCTGGATGGTAGCTTCAATCTCTTTGCGTTCTCGGCGTTCTGCTAATCTTTGCTTGGCTTTCCCCAGCTTGAATTGATGCTGTTCAAGATAAGCAGCTGGAGTGAGAACATCAGCTAGTTCTTCAGGAATCAAAGCTTGAACTTCGTGTAGCCGAGTCCTAATTGATCCACAGTCGACCACCAAACTGTCTAGTGATGATGTCTCTAGCCGACGAGAAATATCTTCAAGTGTTTTCTTCACATCATCAGACAGGGGAGCTAGAGCCATGCTAGTGGTATCTACTTCTGTTTCTTCATCAAGGACATCAAGATAGTCCTTGATGTCAAAAGAGAACAGATCGGCTAAAACCTGCAAGAATAATTTAAGAATAGTTAGAAGCCAAATAGACATAGCCGATCTAAGTCCTTGTATCAAAAGGAAACTTACTTGGATAGCAAGAGCAGCTGGTTATTCTTCTTCTTCAACATGATGACTCCCTATAGCTGATGGAGTTTGGCCACGTGGTTATTGTTGTACAGGGTAACAAGGAGGAGGAGGAGGCTGCAAAAAGAGATAAGTGTTTAGATAAGATTGGTTATGATCAACTAGTGAGAAATTGAGAACAACTTACTGGTGGAGCCGGTTTGAGAGTTGTTGTTGCCGATTTCTTCTTCACAGCAATTCTCTTTTTCTACAAAGACATGATTAATAAGTAATCGGCTAGGGATAAAATAGTTATAAAAGGGAATCAAGGAAAGATATTTACCCTAGAGAAGTGAGCTGGAGCAGAAGGAGTTGGAGGGGTTTGTTTGGGTGAAGCCGATGGCGTTTTCTCTGTATCACTCACCTCGACTGCAGCTTTGTCAACATCCTCTTTGATCTCTTGTTCATCCAAAGCTTGCTCAATGGATGGATCTAGGGCAGGCAAATCATCGGTCAGCTTGGTCTTCTTTGACTTAGCTTTCTTCTTTGGAGCCGGAGCCGATGGATCTACACCCGATGCTCTAGTTTTTTTCTTTTTACCGGCATTGGCTGGTTCTCTAATGAGCCCTTGGAGAAGAGTTGAAGTCTTGGGGGCATGATAGCCGATGACAGGGGGAGATGGCCCACCTCCATTTGGAATTAGACCTGGGGCATACTCTATATCTCTGCCACTATTGCTTTGGTGTGGAGGAGAAGATTCTGTTGTCTGCAAAACAAAAGGGAAGATTAGTCAAGTTATGAATCGGCTGACAATTGTTCAAATAGAACTAATGAAGTCAAGGTGTACCTGAGGGATAATATCAGGAAAAAGATCTGTCATGTACATAGAAGCCGATTGATGAAACAGATGCAGCTTCCATTCACCCCACCACCTGTCAAACGCCCTGCTCCTGAAGGTTGCCAGCTCTATATTTTCAATGCTGCCCAAAGGAGATCCTTGAATATTCAGCAGCCGATCCATCATCAAGGTTGACGAGATCTCTCCTCGGCATTGAATTTTATCAGCAAAGAACAAGACGATTGGTAGTTGACCCATCCCAAACTACCTGGCAGAGCTCATTGGGTGATAGAATTCATAAGAAATTTGAATATTCCTCCCTTGATGAATGCCAACAGGAAGGATGCATGGGCTGATTGCAGCCGAAAAGATCTCTCTGGACTTTTGGAATCGCTCATGGTTGATGTCCTCAAATCTGAAGTCCGATGGGTGCTCTAGAAGTGTTGAATCTTCGTAGGGGAACCAAATTCGAGCATCTTTCTGAAAACCTTCATAAAAGCTGCAGAACCAGTCCTTGAGCAGCTCAGCTGATAGTTTTGCTCTTGCATCGGCTGGGGTGGATGCATATTCTCCATAAGATGTGCATCTGCGATGAGTGCGTTCTTCTCCATCGTCTTCTATGATTGATTCTAGTCTTGGGAATTCAGCTTCTGTCACATATGGCCGATTGACAAATTTCATGACCATCAGGTTTAGCCAAGACTGTAGCAGCCACCATGGACCACCTGCTCCAACCACTGAGCCGACAGCTATTTTTGTCGATGCATTGTTCAACGTTTGGTACAGATAGCCGAGGAGGATTTTGCCTAAGGGGAGTTGTCTCTTTGATTCTAAGGCCTCGGCTACAAACTGCCAATTGGTCGTAGGACCGCAGCTTGATCCACAGAAAAGAAATTTTTCCAGCCACATCAGCAAAAAAGCTACATGCTCTCGAGGAGTGACAGATCCTTGGCCCATATATGCTGCCACATAGCCAACCAACCGCCTATGCTCTTGGTCCTGAAGTCATACTGATTCTTGGTGTTCAAACTCATAGGGTTAGCCGACGAGGTAACATCCTGACCAGTAATCATGGTGATATCTATCAGGGTTGGTGTCATCGGCCCTTGGTTGAACAGAAAGGCATTAATAGTATTGGGTTGAACAGAAAGGCATTAATAGTATTGGACCAGAAATAGGTGGCGGCAGCCATTAAGGGTTCATCCTTAGCTGAATTCGCTACAGTGAGGGCAAGTGCTTGGTCGATTCCGATCTCATCCCAATGTGTTTGCTTGCTAGCCGATACACATTTGTACCATGTGGTCCAGCTTTTCTCGGGTGAGGTTTTTTCAAGGGATGACCAAGACTTGAAGGTATTCTTCCAATGACCTAGATTTGGATTGGCTAATCTGAAGGGAATCCTATTGGTTTCACCAATGATAAACTCAGTGGGATCGGGATTGCCGATTGGACCAAGAAAGTAGTGGTTTTCATGAGACAAACTTGGAACTGCGATCAGATTGGAGAGGTGCTACGAATCGAAAAGAACAGAGAAGAAGAAAACAAGATAAACAGAGGGAAAACCAATCTGATGCAAAAGGAGAGGATTTAGCCGATGGAAATTTACCTCTGCGTACTCTGCTGAAGATGCGCCAGATGGGCTGGCGGAGGTCGACATCGCCGCGGGCGGAGATCTGGCCGGAGAGGAAATCGCCTGGGGGTCGCTTCGTGCACCGAGGGGATCGCCAGAGAGAGAGGACGAAGTTTGCTTAGGCGGTGAAAACGGAAGTAACGGGGTGAAGTTTTTCGGAGACGACGGTTAGTATTTAAAGCACTATGTGACGGTCGGAAAACGGCAACTGCGGATTTCTCTCGGAGTCGGCGTATGGCGAATCCGAAACATTATCCAATATTCCAAACTTGGGGGGCATGTGTTAATGACCAAATTTGGTAATCCATGGATCGGAGATGAAGAAGAAATCGAGATCAAGTTCGAGATGGAGATCGTCTCGGAAACAGAGTAAAGATCGACTGGAGTCCGAATCGGCTATGACTAAGATCGGCAGGGTATGAGTCGGACAGGGTTAGCCGATTGAGCCGAATCCGACAATATGACATTGCATATGTTGTCGGGTTAGGTTGATGTGCTTCATGATGATTGCCACGCATAGATAGAGTCCTGAGAAGGCAATTGTATCTATTAATTAGGATATTTTGTGTAATTTCCTTAGAGATATGTTTGGGCAAAAGTCTGCCTCAAAGACTTATGGTATCTTAGAGTTTGTTAGAGATAAGAGTCATGTCCGATATGGACATATTTTGTAAACTCGGGTATAAATAGACCACGAGCCGCAAGTAATCAAACTAACACACGTTTAATACATTCTTGGCGCATCGCCACCCTTTTACTTTCGTTTTGTTTCGACGAGGTCTTGCTTTCGGGTTGAGCTGCATCGGTTTCGATCTTCAACAAGAGGTAAAACTTGTTATGGCGGCTTGCGTTCTCGGGATTGGTGCTTCCATCTTTATGACACTCTAATCTTGTTTATGTAATTCATCGAGTTATCATATATCTTATATAATCTCTGACAATATCGTTATCTAACCTACAATCGGCTAACATCTGTCAATAGAAGGCAGCCGATTAGGTTAAATAACGATGTTGACTTAGATTATATAGGATATCTACCACCCTATGAAACATCCAACGGCTTGATTGTCTAGATATTGTCCTTCTTTTTATATTTTTAGCTGCATCAGTTAAGTTTGATCTTATGAGTCGTGATTAGAATCTCAATCTCTAGCCTGCCTTTGGTTGCCTATTAGGGTAATATCGGGGTTTCAGCCGATCTTATCTGATTTAACTACATTTATCTCATATGCTTTATTGACATGTTAAATCTGCCCATCATGTTAAGATCCTGTTGAATTTAAATATATTAGGCTTTTTGTTTGATATATTCTACTTGCTTTAATATCTTAATATAGAGTGGTATCGGAGTATTAGCCGATACATGCTAGATCTATTTGATCGGCTATGCTATGAACATATATAGTCTTGTTGTTAGTATATATTTTGATCCAAGTGATTTATACTGTCTCGGCATGGCGACCGATCTATCCCAATCACTTGAACCTGCACTGGAGTTAAGCAAATCTCCCAGGCCTCGTGTTTTTACATCAATAGTTTCTCATTAGGAAATCCTCTCTACCCTCCGATATTAGCTTTGTGTCCTTGGATAAACCAGAGGAAGAGATAATCACACACGTTCCCTTGGATTCGATACCCTTGGAAAACTCCGTAGGGAAATGCTACATCGGTATACCCGTGCTTGCGGATTCTATCTGTGATCGTAAGAAATACCAACAAGCATTTCTGGCACCGTTGCTGGGGAACGGTTGCTGTTTATCTCCGAACCTTGTTTATCCTCATATCATTTTTATTTTTTTCTTCTTCCTTCACCCCTGCTATCCCAGATAAGTATTCCTGTTTAATCCTTCTCGACCATGGAGCGACCTCTCTTCGAGTTGTCTGCTCCTCGGGGCGAATTCTGTGAGCCCTCTTTCATCGGAGCCTATCTTAACGCCTGGCTATGAAATTCATCCCGAATTCATCAGTATGGTTAGGGAGAAATCTTTCTCTGGTTTAGGCCAGGAAAACCCCTACCATCATCTGCGGGAATTCGAGCAGTTTTGCTCGTGCCTTAAGATTCAAGACATGAAGCAAGAGACTGTTCGGTGGAAATTGTTTACGTTCTCTCTTCATGACAGAGTGAAACAATGGTACACATCTACTGTTGGGTATGTAAATGGTGACTAGGATAAATTACAAGACAGCTTCTGCCTCGCATTTTTCCCTATAACTTGTATTACTACTCTTCGTGTAGAAATCCTGAGTTTCCAGCAGATAAATAAAGAACCGATTGGTGCAGCCTGGTCCAGATTCACTAATTTAGTGCAATCTGGACCAACCCTGTTTATACCCGATTACATGCTATTGCAGCATTTTCAAACGGGTTTAGATAGGGAGTCTGCATTTTACCTTGCCATAACTGCTGGAGGATCATTTATGCACAAAACTCCCGCCGAAGGCTAGGAAATTCTCGATCGCATATCGGAAAATACCTCCTTTGTCGGGCAGTGTGTTGAACCCCATCCAGAGGCATTTGTGTCAAGACGGGAGGAACTTTCTTTAGCCAAGCCTGAACCCAAGCCTTCAACATCTTCGGGTCTAACTAAAGAGTCCTCCGTGGAGCCATCACCGGATTCCAAAGAAATTCAAGCTCCGGGTTGCGCTCCTAAATTCAGGGATGATCCTCATAGCGATTAAGAGAAAACCTTGACAGGCATCCTCCCTGATAATACGCCGATAGAGGAAGTAATGGCGGTTCTTCTTCATGAGTCCCCTGAATCTATTCTAGAGCAGGATGATCTTCATTTCATTCAAGAAGATTCTGGCGAGACCCTTGAATTGCACTCCAAAGAACCACCATCACAACCTCCTATCGAGCCTGAACCTTGTCCCTCTGGCCATCAAAATGTTGTTCTCGACATTTGTCAAGAAACAACCTTTTTCTTGCACGATGCATCTCTTGAGAAGGAGAACCTGCAAGCCATGGACAAGCTTGAGACATCAACTCTAGAGGATGAGAACTCAACAAATGAGCATGAAAGCTTCTCTTTCAAAGTTCCTCAGTGTTCATGCTCACATAAAGAATCCTCAGAGTTCTGTCTGATTACTATCACTTCCTTGTGTGAGAACCATAACCACCTTTTGGGCCTTACCTCTAACATGTTTAGAAGGTTGGTTTTGGATGCTTTTATTTATCATAAATATTGCAAATCTCATATGTGTTTGTGGTACTAATCTTGCAGCGACATGTCTCCATGGTCGAGCTTGTGACCATAAACAAAGCACTGCCGGGAGATACCCCGGATTATCTTGGTAAGTTTTCTTTATAATAAAAGCAAGAACCAGTTCTTAGGATATTATACACCTTCGGGTATTCTTGGTCAGTAACTATTTCAGGTTGAGATTAAGAACGAAGGACGTACGATGCCTAAGAACTCGGGAGCTACATCAACTATGCATTTTGGTGATCCTTGGTGTTGAAACACACTTTATGAAGACTCCAACATCACACTTGGTTTTTGATGTCTTGCGACACAAAAGTCCAAGTGTGGTGGGAGGTCGACGAGCTTGCATGACGAGTTCCATCAACCAAGGCCATCTGGGTTTATAATTAGTGTTAGTCTTACCTTGCTGAAAAAAAAGGGGGAGAAAAAAAAGAAAAAGAGAAAAGAGAGAAAGAAAAAAAAAGAAATGAAAGATGGGAGAAGAGGAAGAGAGTAAGAGGGCTGACATGCTACATCTGGATCAAAGACCGCATTATTTGTGAGTCTTCAAAATACGGCCATACACCTCGCTAGTAGCGATCATGCTGCCTCGCTACAACCAGCCCCTCTCTTGAGCTCATGTGCAGCCTTGGCTTAGCCTTCATCCACTCCTAGCTGTGCACAACTTCTCGCTCCCGCAACACCTACATGCATACAAGCAAGAGGAGATGCCCTATTCTTTTCGAGGTGTTTGCTGCTCCACTCCAGTTGGCACTTGGATACATGCCCCAAAGGAGATGTATCCTAAGTCTGTTTAGCATTGTGCCAACGGAACATGCCTTCAAGGCACAAGGTTCTTGCACTAGAGGTGTATGCAGAACCAAACCACTCACCTGATTTGGCATGGTCAAAATGCCTACTTGCGCCACAACCCACATCAAGACGGAGGAGATATCGACAATTACATGTGACCATGCCACCGCTCCAGAGATTTCAACATATACATCATGCTGGAGGTAAGTACACTCAGGTATACGGCATGAAGCAAAAGATTCACCATTTCTCTTACTCATACTTATCTCTAGTTGAGTCTGGCTTGATCATACATGGCTATGCGTCCTCGGCCCATTTTCGTATGCTATGGTTTGGGTGGTCGTCGACATTCATAGGCTTCTTAAATTAAGCATGATGCTTAGGATAAATAGCCTGCATTAATCAAAGTTGAAGTGGTGTCAAGTTTGCTTAAATGAACCGTAGAGCCAGTACTTTCATGGACTTTGGATGTATATCTTTCGTGGACTAACCCTTGTAGGAAAAGTTTTCAATTTGATGGGTGAGTTATCAAGCACGAGTCACACTGGAGGTAAGTCAAGGGCTAGGAACAAATCAATTGCCAAAACAGGCAAAGGAGAAACATATCACCTCTCAAGGTGCACGGTACGTATATTGCCAAATGCTCCTTTGCTACGTTATGTAACTTTATCTTAGCCCTGTATGAGTTTTGCTTAAATAAAAGTTTGGTGAACAAAAAAAAATTGTTTTTAAGAAAAAAAGAAATGTCTCTCAAAAAATGACATAATAAAATTATGGCAAATTTGTGGGATCCATGCTCTTTAAGTTTTGAATCCAAATCCTTTTTAGCGTGGATGTGAACAACTAATCTTGAGGCTATGATAAAATCTTTTCAAATCTTTGTAGTCCCTCGGGTATTTGTTGTCCACTAACCTTTTGCAAGAAATAAAAAAAGACAACTAAGGAGCAGTGTACAATAACTCCAACACCCATACCATGATCCTTGGTTTATGAGAGAGATGCACACAGAACCAAGCAGAGCAAATGCAACACTTTGTTACCGTCGATTTGGTTCAAAGCTTGGTAAGTACAATCTGGTAAGAATCATGACATCATATATCCACCCTGCTAGGATACCCACCATGCTCATTGTTGCCACAAAAAAAAAATTAAAATAAAAGTGAAATAAAATAAAATAAAAATTTTAGGCACTTCATGCGCCTAGAGTTATTTGAATAAAATTTGGCTCACCGGTATTTCACCTCGGTGTAAGCCCTTTTTTGTTTTTTTATGTTTTTTGTTCAATAAAGACAAGGTACAAAACAAGTGTGGGGGAGTCCTTTTGGAACTCCTGACGCGCAATAGCATCAACTCAACATGACAACATGATGAACACCGGCCCACGGCTGCGCACAAAATTCAGCAACCAGAACCAAGTCCTGGCTAGGATGGCTAAACCAAGTGTTCGCTTGACCCCCTGCCTGGCTTGGCTCTGTCACCTGTTCCGCCGTGTGGTCAGGTTTGCACGTCTCCTCCCTTATCCTCCCCTAGTGGTGAGTTAAACTTGGCAAAAAAACTTGAATACAATTTAGTTTGACTCCAAATGAAAATTGAAAACATTAACTCTCAACAAATAAAATATTCCTGTGATTGATCATGTATACTTTTTATTCTTTGCTAACACTTGTCACTTGTGAACACTCATCTATCATGTCACATCCTAATTTTCGTTTTAGGATTTATAAATTATTTAATAAATTATTATTAGAATTTATATTAAATGTTCATTAATTTACAAGTGAAGTTAAATGTGGGAAATAAAATTTCCTAAATATAAAGCATGGATGGATTTAATTTTTGTTAAATTCTGCATGGTTAATTATACTCTCTGGAATTTTCTCGAATTTTTCGGAGCTCAATTCCTAATTTTAATAATACAAAGAGCAGTTCAGCAATTATTGAAATAACAAATTAATCCTTAAATGGTCTGATTATAATCTTGTTAAGTACTTTGAGTGTCCAATTAGTTTCAGGATTTTTCCTGAAATTATTTGAGCATAGGAAGTATTTTTAACAATTCAAAGATCATTTTAGTGATTAATTTACTTGGAAAAGTAATAAAAACCCTCCTCCTCAGCTTGGGCCCGTTTCGGCCCATTCCTTCCTCTTCTCTCTCCCTTCCTCAGCCCAGCCTAAAGTCTAATCTTCCTCCCTCTCGCTACAGTGCGTCTTCAAGCTCCAGCCAGCCGTTTGCAAAATTAGTTGAGGGAAAATCATCTCCACCTTATCCTCTCCCTTTCCCCTAAAGTCTCGGAGATTAATTTTGCCCGGATAAACCGAATCAAATTCGTTTTCGAGTTTATCTCTCCAAACTAACCCGAAGATTTTCCGGCTTCGATTCCTCTCGTTTGGAGTCCGATCTCTCTAGTCCAAGCCTATATAAAGCATCCCCTTAACGTCCTCTTCCGTTTGCCCCAAGTCCCGAGCTCCCTCATCGCCCGTAGCGCCACCGCCGCGTCGCCCTAGCCGCCGCTGTCGCCGTCGACGTTCCACCCGCGTCGCGCCGCCGCGGTAGCCGTCGCCGTTGCCGTCCGTCGCCGCCGTCGGGTGCGCGCGGAGGAGGAGTACCTCAGCCGCCCCTTCGCAGCCGCCGAAGACCACCGGAGCGCCGTCGCCGTCGTTGAGCCGAGCCGAGCCGCCGTCGAACCTCGTCGCCAGCCGTCGTTGTTCTTTGCACCAGTGAGTTCGCGTCGTCGTCCTCTTCACGTTGGTGTCCTCGGTTAGCCCAACCGAGCCCTCTTTTGCCGGTGGTCGCGTGGAAGCCGTGCCATGGCCGGCGATGATGTCAGCGATGACGTCATTAATCCTTTTTTCTCTATTAGTTGAAAATCAATTAAACTTCGGAAATTCATAACTAAATCATCGTAACTCGGATTCGAGTGGTTCAAGTTGCTAAATTCATCTAAAATCATGATCTACATGTTTGTTTACTTTATGTGTACTGTTTTTTTGGTTTTTATTAGTCTTTTTCTTCGTTTTGCGTGTTAGCTTGCCGTTTCCGTCGTTGCGAAGGTTCGTGAGTGCGTCGGAAGTGTTCAAGAAGATTAATTGAAGACCGATTATTGCAAGACAAGTCACACAGATCCCAAACAACCCTTTGAGCATGTCGAACCCGTTTAAAGCTAATGTTTTATTCCAACTTATTTATTATTTTAGAATGTCATTGGGTGGTGAGCATTTCCCATTTAATTCTGGCCGAAGATGACTTTATTTTCCTATGGGTTATAATTTGACTAGCATGGACCTTATATATTGGATTGGTTCAGCTAGATGTTATTTATAGTTGCTTAGAAACTTGTCAATGGTGGGTTGTGAGCACATGGTTTTGAAGGTCGTGCTCATGGCAATTAAAGACAGGTTCGTGAGCTACTGTTGTGAGACATTAACCGTGCCAACCACAAGCCAGCGTAGGCAACGGCTTTACCTTTTGTATAGCATGATTCATTACGGGGTGCCAGACTGATAAGCGGTGAGAAGTCCGTGGGGGTCGCTGGGGAGTCCATGCCTCTGGTTATATTTATAGAGGGGGTGATTATGATCCAGGAATGGTGCACTATGGTGAGTTGTGTTGTGCAGGGGGTACTGTCACAGCCTCTATTCGGGTACTTTCCAGTATCGCGACGCATGGTAGACATGATGTTGAGGCTGTGTCTTGTGTGTACAGTGGTACACCTCTGGCCAGAGTAAAACTATTCGAATAGCCGTGCCCACGGTTATGGGCGGGTTGAGTAATGTTTTTCGTGATTAGTCTCACACCTCTCACAACAATTATTGATGCTATAACTGGTAATAATTTGCTTAGCTCCTGGTTTGGAGTTAGATCTGTACAGTCAGGTATGATTGTTCAGAATGGTTGGGCCTGAGCAGCATGGGCGTGTTGTTCAGTGTTGATTAAAATTGATGATTAATTACTTTACTGTTTCACTACTCTTAAATGTTTGCTAAATGCTGCTTTTGCAAATGAGCCTATATTATGCCATCCTTTGGTATCCTTGTGCACTTGCATATTTGCTGTGTGGCTTGCGGAGTATGTCATATGCTCACCTTATAATAATCAATCAACCTCAGTTGAAGAAAAAGGATCCAGAAGGAGAAGACGTTTGGCTTATACCCCAGTTGAGCTGCCTGTAGGAGTGGAGCTGAAGCCATCGCTAGACCGTTAATTCCGCTGCTGTTTTCTTTACTTTTGTAAGTATGTAACATTAATATTACGATGGATTTGTATTTTAAATTGTCAGTTTGTGTACCTTGGCTGATTCCTGGACGAGGGTTTTATGCATAAATAAGTTCGGAAATTACTAGTGAATTTCCAGGCGTGACATATCATAGGGAACTTTGCTCATCTAAGTAATTGATATATGTGATATGGTTATGACAAAAGAAATTCTTGTCCAACTATCATGATACTTAAGATTTTGTCTTTGCGAAAGTTTAAAAAAATCTTTTAGAGCACTACTCCTCACTGACTATATTATTACCTACCAAGGCCATATACGATTATCATTGGAAAACCTTGTATATGTATAGGTTGCTTGACATTACATTGAGCTTTGTCAAATTATTGTGACCCGTGTGAGATGCTTTTCATACTTTCATGATCAAGATCGCACGCACACTCCACATATACACACTATGCTAAACTTCTACACTGGAAGCTAGCATCCCTCATCCATTATTTATTTTATCCATCATCCACAGAATAAATAGTCCATTCAGTTTTGTCTCTTCCTCCAAAATTCTTTCAAAGAAAAAAAAGAGAGAGAAAGGCATGGCTATGAAAAAGAAGAAGAAAAAAAATAGAAAAAAAATCTTGCTCATACAAAGTATGGGGCATGATGTAAAAAAAAGAAAAGAAACAACTATGCACTCTCTCAAATTTCTAATGAGAAAAAGTTGGAGGAGGAGGTATACCAAAGGAGTTGTTATCTTTTATTTCCTTTTCCATCCACACAATTTTCTATACACATACACATACACATACCCATACACATACCGCACACATGCACATTCTTGATCAGAGAGTATGACTTTCTATCTTCTTGGGTCCGGTATTTTGGCTTTGCAATATATGTGATGTAGGTATGCCCTGATTGATCCCTACCAAGCTCCACCTATACAGCCTTTTAGAATAGGGACAATTTGGCAAACATGCCTTGGTGAGGATCCACAAATAAAACCACATGAGTTAACTCAGAGAAGGTCATTTGAGGAGTATAGCTACTTTGTGAAAATATATAAAAACCCCAAGAGATTGACAGGATGATAAAGGAGGATTTGAATCACGACCGTTCCATTCATCAATTGCCCAAGATGGTAAGTTAGACACTTGAAAAGTTCACAGGTACAGGTATGGCTTAGAATAATTTGTGTACTTGTATTATATCTTGGGAAATTTTATTCCACATTAATCCTTAACCTTTACTCGGGACGAGTAAAGAGCTAAGTGTGGGGGGTTTTGTTGACAGCTGTTAAGTGCCAAAATAACGTCGTCAATACCTGCATAAAACCATAAATGTGAAACATCCAACATAGTGGTAGGATTTATTTCTAACAATTTCCACGAGTGTTGGTGTATATTTGTATGGAGGTGAACAACCACTAAAGTTGGGAGAGAATGAGCATAAAGAATGGAAATATATTCTGCGCTGATGGACTCACATGGTTTTGAGCTACAACATATAAAATGTGCAACCATTTGGAGCCAAAACATGGAGTATCATGAATTGGGGCCCACATGTCAGCATCCTGAAGAAGGATATGGGCCAGGGGAGCCAACCAGGGTTCGGCCGAACTCCCTGGTTCGACCGAACCCACAGCTAGCCCAGTCCAGCCCATATTCGGTATGACGGTTGTACTCCTCATCCCAATGACGGTTGTGGCCGTTTCTATCGGTGGAAACCGTCATAGATAGGACACATGGCAAGAGGAGAAGGAAGATGCACTTTGGATTCTATGGAGAATATTCCTAGCATCTCCGCACTCCCAAGCAAGCTCCACACTATAAATACCCCTCTCCTCTCCCTCATTCACACACACCAAAGCATAAGCTGAATTACAAGAGGCTCTAGTGTACTTCATTGAATTACAAGAGGCTCTAGTGTACTTCATTGTATATTAGAATAGGGAGAGAGTAGGTAGAAGGAATCGGAGGAATTCTGGAGTTGTCGGTATTCTCCTTCTACTTTTGTATATTGTTAATTACTCTGCTTTAATAGAAATATCATTCTGAGTAATTAAGATTTGCTTAGTAAGAATTAATTCTTGGTTAGTTCCTAATTAGCATATGTGATCATTCTTTCCTGTAGTCTATTTATTTATAGTGATTGCTTTAGTGTTTGATCGGCACTAGAGTAGTTATTAATTGCGTAAATGCGGTGTCTGGGTAATAAATCTGCAGTGGTTGCTGCGTATCCCACGGTACATTTGAGGTGGGTGTAGAGATGGTGACAGCCCTCAAAAGCACTTAAGTCCTCCCTGTCTGGGTACGTAGTAGAGCGACATCTGGGAACAGCGGGTTGCCAGTGCCTAAAGTATTGCGTTAGAATTAAAGTTAAGCTTTCCCTAGACACTGTTTCTCATTAGGAAATCCTCTCTGCCCTCTGCCCATATTAGCTTTGTGTTCTTGGATGAACCGGAGGAAGAGATAATCGCACACGTTCACTTTGATTCGATACCCTTGGAATACTCCGTAGGAGAAGTGCTACATCGGTATATCCGTGCGCTTCCGGATTCTATCTGTGATCGTAAGAAATACCAACACTAAATCCAATAATTTAAGTAGAAAACGATAATCGGTTGTTTTGTATTTTTTATGATTTCCTAGTAGTTTCTTTAATTTAATAGCACCACGTAGTGATTTTGAAGCATTCGTAGGATCTTAAAAGTGACGGAGCGAGAGCTGCTTGGTCTATTTGTGCTTTTTCTTTTTGACTGTAAAAGCAATTTTGATTTTCGTTTCTCATTAAATAGAAAATAACAGAGGACATAAGGGGAGTACGTATGTACACGTACAGTACATACGTTTGTTAGACTATTATATTACGAAGGTTTGTAAGTTGGTTACGTATGTTAGTTCCGGGATTTTTTTTTTTACAAAATAGATTTAACCATCCAAAACAGCGGGTCCCAATTTAAGTAAAAATAGATGGTTAGATTTCTCTTGTTTATTAGGGTGCCACTTGGTAACTTAAGAGTGTTTATAGGGTGCCACTTGGTGGTTTTGGTATGTACGTGACGGGGAGGTTCCAGATGTGTGGTTTTTTTAAAAAAAATCGATTTAACCTAAGAAATAATGGATCCACCGATTTAAATAATAATCGATGGTCTTAGGAGTATTGGTAGGATGTTTAATGAACTTCTAGTATATAATAGTTTTTCAGAAATTTCTAAGATTTTTTTAAAATTTAAGTATGTCATATAGTAGCTTAGAGGTGTTTATAAAATGTTTAATGGATTTTAACATTGCACGGGGATGGTAAGGGAGAGAGAGAGGTTTGGGATTTTTTCATTAAAAATTCTAACAATCTAAATCCATTAATTTAAGTAGAAAATAATAATCGATTGTTTTGTATTTTTTTATGATTTTCTAGTACATTCTTTAATTTAATAGCACCACGTAGCGATTTAGAAGCATTCGTAGGATCTTAAAAGTGATGGAGGGAGACCTGCTAGACCTAGTAGTTGGTCTATTTGTGCTTTTTCTTTTTTCCTTCAAAAGCAATTTTGAATTTAGTTTCTCATGAAATAGAAAATAACAAATTTGTATGTTTTTGCCTTTAAAGGACATAAGGGGAGTACGTATCTATACGAACGATACATAAGTTTGTTAGATTAGTACGAACATTTGTACGTTGGTTAGGTATGTTAGTTCTGTTTTTTTTTTTACAAAATAGATCTAACCATCCAAAACAGCGGGTCCATCAATTTAAGTAAAAATAGATGGTTAGATTTCTCCTGTTTATTAGGGTGCCTCTTGGCGACTTAAAAGCATTTATAGGGTGCCACTTGCTAATGGATTAATTAGGCTTAATAAATTCGTCTCGCAGTTTCCAGGCGGAATCTATAATTTGTTTTGTTATTAGTCTACATTTAATACTTCAAATGTATGTCCGTATATCTGATGTGACACGCCAAAAATTTTGGTTCGCAAACTAAACATGCCCTTGCTATGCTTTAAAAGCTGAGTGAACTGCATATGCACAAAAAATAAACCTAATACATCATTAATACACTAAATTATCCACTACTTAGGTTTCATGTCTCATTTATTTCTAAATCCATTTATAAATATTGTAAAAATACTACCACTTGTATCCATTAATGGAATAGCAACATCAAAGTTAAACACGGATGCTTCTCTAATGGGTGGGTCCCGCATCGATGGAGTCATGCTCCTGAAGACCAACTTGGAGCTTAATTTTAATGTATAATTCATTATCACATGTTCATGGAGTATTGCATCGGTAAGTAGAAATTTGAGCACTATTAGCGATGTTGGCCTCCACTGGGACTGTCCTAACTTAGCCATATATTCCATGCTATACTTACGACACCATAATAAACTTTGTTGTCCAAGTTTGGTATCCTTCAGGGAAGAACAAAGAGATGGAGGTGACCAAAGTAGTTTTTTAAAATGTTTTGAGTAGATTTGTGGTGCAGTGTAGATACAATTTGTTTATGGTGTTGATCATTACTACTCAATTTTTTATGATATAGATATATAGAATACTCTCTTTTGAAAATGACCGAGGTTAATCGTTCGATGATATTTTAAAAAATTATAGCTCATGAGACATACCACCACGATAATATCCAGAGCATCATTTTATTATTTATATTTTGACAAATATGTATAGTCAAATAGTTCTAGAAATATAAAAATACTTTGAGAATCTTAATCTCAAACAAATTATAATTTAATCAGATCTACTTAAGCACAACTAAATTGTGTTGAAGTCCAATCTAATGGTGTAAAAATAATGGGTCCACCAATTTAAGTAAAAATCAACGGTGAGATTATATACTGCCCATGTGGCGGCTTAGGAGTGAGTGTCACATGGCGGCTTAAGAGCGTCCGTAGGAGGTTTAGTGGACATTTAGTATATAATAGAATTTTTACATATGTACATTTAAATTCTGTTGCATATTTGTGAAGTGATATTGCCCTCCCTAAAATATGATGTGATTTTCTGAAAAGTTATCATACATATGTCGGCCTTATGTGCCGTGGTGTTTTTAGGACCATAATATAACTTTTATAATTTAACTAGGAAGGTAGCCCGCACATTCGCGCGGGCATGCATATTAGATTGCGTTAGAAACTTATAAGGACATATAACACCAGCTGGATTACTCGTGTTGAGGTTGAAAAGTATGATTTCCAAAGACATTCTTCATGGTATTGCTTAAATAACGTTTTTCCAATCTATTTTGTTATCATTGTATTATACAAATTAATTTGCCCCTATAAGAAATTATCTATAATTCGCTTAATCATCTTTAAAAGAAGATAGGTTTAGCTTGTTTTGGGAACATATTTCACAAATTAAGTGTAAATTAAAAGTAAGGTATTTTCCTTTTTATAATTTAAGGGCTCTATTTTTTTTAAAAAAAATCCAACACAATAAAGCTAGTGCCCTCTAATTGGTTCACATTGACGCTACTTGTTTCATACTTACGACATACTTCCATGTAAGCATTTAAGCACGCAAAAATGATGCAGTGATTATGTTAATGGGTGTTCTTGTTTAAGTGAAATCTAAGAACCTTTCTATGAATTTTATAAGTTTTTCTAAAATTAGTTCACTTTAACCCTTATTGACATTTCATATTTTTCTATTTTATCGCATGTAATCTTATTTTAAGATCATTTTTTGTGAGATGATAGAATAGTGATAGAGCGTTACACCTTATATGTCAACCTTTTTAAAAAATAAAAATTAATCGACTTTTGTATACACATATAAAACTAAAATAGGTTCTCATTTTTTTTTATGGTTTGGGGGATTTGAGACTATGTCAAATACACATGCTTGTAGAGTCTAATTCTATTGTGCAGTGTAGGAGACAACCCATATGGGATCATTTAATGCAAGTGTGCGAGGCTCCTCACGGCCTAGCGAGAACATGATTGGACAGCTAAACATAACTGCGAAGGCATCATTATTTTGGAATGAAATTTTTTTATTGTTCCATGATTTAAATATTTT
Source organism: Oryza sativa Japonica Group (assembly GCF_034140825.1). Lineage (NCBI taxonomy): Eukaryota > Viridiplantae > Streptophyta > Magnoliopsida > Poales > Poaceae > Oryza > Oryza sativa. The sequence goes on from NC_089046.1 coordinate 13,156,459, forward strand.
ATAAAATTTATAGCTAACTATTAAGAATTATGTACTCAAAAGTAACCAATCTACAAATATTTTGTTTAGCTAGCTGCACTCGGTATGAATTAAGTACAGTTAGAATATATAATCGTTTAACTGAGACCTATAATGTATATCCACTTGCCATAATTATCACATATTCCATCAAATTCTGGAAGACCCTAGAAAATATGTGTTTCAAATATCAGACAAATTATTTAAAAGCTTTTCGCATTTCTAGCATGAAAATCAATTTGTTTGGTTGCTATACAGTCCTCTTGTAGCTCCTTCTCAATATGCCCTACGGCGATAAAAATAAGCCCTGGCTGAGCTCATTACAACTCTCGCATCCTCTATTGATGCATTATTCTTATCTTATTAAGAAAGATCTACTTACTCTCTCCCTGCTTTCCTTTCTCATCCAAGTTTGCAGAAAATTTTTGGGTTCCAAAGTCTAAACAAATTTCAGTGTAAAATTTGTGTATGTCTAGTATGTGACAATTGTTTGTTGGTAATGGTTTTGTTGCACCTCCTAGACATCATGCTACATGGTTTTATAACTTGTCTAATGCTGAGACATGGAGGTTGCCATGTGATCCATTGTAATAGTGTTCACGGTATCGTTCAAGTTTATATAATTAATCTTTTTTTCTCAAGTCTCGGTGTATCGTAAAAATATAAATGGATTCCAAACTCATTTCTTCTAGTGTATGTATACACAGAAACATGTTTATGGCAAGTTAATGTTCATATATGTAGGTATGGAATAGAAGCACATAGCTACCTGCATGTGTATCTATGTACTATATATTAAAAGACCATTAAATACCGTCTAAAGTCATTTAAATGGTACCATATAATATATTTAGAGAACTTTATGTGGAATATCGTTTGGCAGTCATGGATTATTTGAGCACATTTCAGAAAATTTGTGAAGTAATTGAATTGTTTCCTCTAACTGATGGCACTTCATCTTACTGTATACTAAAAAACCATTAAATATTATCTAAAGTCATTTAAATGGTACCATAGAATATATTTAGAGCACTTACATGGAAGATTGTTTGGCTCTCTTGGAATATTTGAGCACATTTCAGAAATTTCACGAAGTAATTGGATTGTTTCCTCTAAGTGACGGAACTTCAGTTTTCGATCAATTTGCAAATAAAGATGTAAAAGTTATAATTGTTGTTGTAGCTAGAGTTGAAAACTGACCTAAACCAAATATGATAGTGAAAGCATAAAGTAAATATCGATTCTGCCTATAGAGAGAGCCCGAGGGGTATTAATTGTATGGATGTATGTACATACGCACCCGACCAGCCACCCCGTTCGCCCTCATTCACATCCACTCTCCTCCTATCACCTCTCATGTTATCATCCTATGGAACCCTAATTTATTACTCTATCCGTTCCAAAATAAGTGTACTTTTGCATTGTTTTATATCATTAGTATTTTTGTAGTTATTAGATGATAAAACATGAATAGTACTTACCCATTCCATGTGTAAGATGAACGGTTTAACGTTGGACACGGATATCCACGACTATTTTTTATCTGCTTATGACGTTGGACCCATATTAACTACGTTTCAACTTCTAAAATAAATATGTTATTTTGGGTTATATTCTGACTTTTCTCATATCATTTAAACAAATATTAAAAAATACAAAATAACCAATTATATATATTTTACGGGCTGAAAATATTTTTCATGAATTTTCTTCGCCTCTATGTATATATCATGTAGCCCTATCACTATTAAAATACCAACCAAATAATTTCGAAAAACTCCAAAACTATTTGATAATTTTAATCTCACAAAAATTAAAGTTTAAATTAGATCTAATTTAAAAACACAACTAAATTATGTTGTTTGTATTTTTACATATGTAGGTTCAATTTGCCGTTGTATATTTGTTAAGTAATATTTAACACGATAGACTATTATGATGTGATTTTTGGAAAAAATGTTATGGAATTAATTAACACATGTCAACATCATATGTCGCAATGTATTTTGCACTAAAATATAGCCAACATAAGTCATGAGTATAAAATCATAACAAAATAAATAATAATTGCATATTTCTTTTAGCAAACATATGCTCAAACATCAATAGCATAAAAAAACAAAGGTAATAAATATATTATGGGGTATCCTAGGTAAAAAAAATAAACGGGATGAATGGGAAGGGAAAAAGAGGATGGAGGTATGTATGTTAGTACGTTACCTGTACATATATACGTACATGCCTGGAGGGATGGATATGTATGTGCAGTGTACAGGAGGGAGGGACTAAAATTAGTTTTAAATCTAATCTAACGGTGTAAAATAATGGACCCACCAGTTTAAATGAAAATTAAGGGCTAGATGTTTCTAATCTATTAAAATGCCATGTGGCGACTTATGAGTGTTTATAGGATTGCCACATGGAGGTATGAGAGCGTTTGTAGGATGTTTAATGGACTTTTAGTATATAATATGTTTAATGGACTTTTAGTATGTAATAGATTAAAGAAATACAACATGATCATAAATTGGATATATAATTTCAAAATAATTTAGAAGATGGTTTAAAGAGCATTTATTGGTGTTGACAGAAAACACGAGGCCTGGGAGATCTGCTTAACTCCAGTGCAGGTCCAAAGCTCGCCTTCGGGTGTGCTAGCGTGCCAGTTGATTTGATCTTGTAATCAACAAGAAGTAGAAGCAAAGAAATCACGGTTAAATCTATAAATGATAGCCGATCGGCTAAGTGCCGATGACATATCATTTATCTTTGAGCCGATGTCATATGTGTATCAATTGGCAATCTTGAATAAGTAAGAAAGAACTAAATTTACTTTATCGGCTGTAGATGTTAACGATATATACTCTTTATATCGATATATACTTAAATCAAGTGATTGAGATAGATCGGTCGCCATGCCGAAACAGTATAAATCACTTAGACCGAAATATATATTAATAACATGACTATATATGTTTACAGCATAGCCGATCAGATAGATCTAGCATGTATCGGCTAATACTCCGATACTACTTTATATCAGGATATTTAAACAGGTATAGAATATCAAGCAAAAGCCTAATATATTCAAATACAACAATATCTTGGCATAAAGGGCAGATTTAACATGTCAATAAAGTATATAGAGCAAATATAGTTAAATCAGATAAGATCGGCTGAAACTCCGATGCTACCCTAATCGGCAACTAGAAGGCAGGCTAGAGGTTGATATTCTAAGCACGACTTAATAGATAAAACTTAACTGATGCAGCATTAAGTATGAAAAGAAGAACAATATCTAGACAATCAAACCACTGGAAGTTTCATAAAGTGGTAAATATCTTATATAATTTAGGTCAATGTCGCTATTTAACCTGATCGGCTACCCTCTACCGACAGATGTTAACCGATTGTAGATTAGATAGCGGTATTGCCGGAGATTATGTAAGATATATGATAGCTCGGCGAATTATATAAACGAGATCAGAGTATCATAAAGATGGAAGTACTAATCCCGAAAACACAAGTCATCATAACAAGTTTTACCTCTTGTTGAAGATCGAAACTGATGCAGCACAACCCGAAAGCAAGAACTCGTCGAAACAAAACTAAAGTAAAAGGGTGGCGATGCGCCGAGATTGTATTGAACGTGTGTTAAAAGTTACATAGGGCTCGGGTCTATTTATACCCGAGAATTATAAGATATGTCCATAACGGACACGACTACTATCTCTAACAAACTCTAAGATACTATAAGTCTTTGCGGCAGACTTTTGCCCAATCATATCTCTAAGGAAATTACATAAAACATCCTAATTAATAGATACAATTGCCTCCTCAAGACTCTATCCATGTGCGGCAATCACCTTGAAGCACCTCAATCCAACCTGACATCACACATCAAGTTGTATTGCTAGGATCGGCTACATCGGCTTACCTAGTCTGACTTAGACTCAGCCGATCTTATCGTAGCCGATCTGGACTCCAGCCGATCCCTGCTCTGTTTTCGATCTAGATCTCCACCTCTGACTTCGCTTCGATCTAATCTTCTTTCCCAATACCGATATTACCAAATTTGGTTGTTAACACATGCCCCCCAAGTCCGGAACATTTGGTAATGTTTTGGATTTGCTGTAAATCGACTCCGAGCAAGTTTCGCACTTTGTCGTTTTCTGACCATTATTGCCGTGCTTTAAATACTAACCGTCACCCTCGAGAAATCTCACACCGTGACTTCCGTTTTCACCGCTCAAGCGAAACTTTATCCTCTCTCTCCCCGGCGATTCCTCCGACGCAAAAGCGACTCCCGGGCGACTTCATCTCCGGCGAGACCTCCGCCTGCAGCGATGTCGTCTTCCACCAATCCATCTGATGCGCCATCAGCCGAGTATGCTGAGGTAAGTCCCCATCAGCTAGATCCCGTTTCTTAGCAGCAAATCCATTTTCTCCTATCTTACATCGCTCTCTTTCTCTTGGTTGTCTTGGATTTGAAGCATCTCTCCAACCAAGTCGCGATTCCCAGCCTTTTGCACAAAAACCACTATTTTCTTGGCCCAATCGGCAATCTCGACCCCACTGATTTCATCATTGGTGAAACCAAGTGGATCCCCTTTAGGCTAGCCAACTCTAACCTGGGTCACTGTAAGAATACCTTCAAGTCTTGGCCATCTCTCGAAAAACCCACACCTGATAAGAGCTGGACCACCTGGTACCAATGCGTATCGGCTAGTAAGAAAGTTCACTGGGATGAGATTGGAATCGGCCAAGCACTTGCTCTCACCATAGCCAATTCTGCTAAGGATGAACCTCTGATGGCTGCCGCCACCTACTTCTGGTCGAATACCATCAATGCTTTCTTATTCAACCAAGGGCCGATGACTCCAACTTTAATCGACATCACCATGATTACTGGATTAGATGTGACTTCATCGGCTAACCCCATGAGTATGAACACCAAGAACCAATTTTACTTCAAGAACAAAAGCATAGGTGGCTGGTCTGGCTATGTGGCGGCATATATGGGCCAAGGATCTATTACCCCTCGAGAGCATGTAGCTTTCTTGCTCATGTGGCTGGAAAAGTTCCTCTTCTGTGGATCCAGCTGTGGCCCTACAACCAACTGGCAGTTTGTAGCCGAAGCACTAGAATCAAAGAAAGAATTCCCTTTGGGCAAAATCCTTCTCGGCTATCTGTATCAAATGTTGAACAATGTATCGGCTAAAATAGCCGTCGGCTCAGTAGTTGGAGCAGGTGGACCATGGTGGCTGCTACAAACTTGGTTAAACCTGATAGTCATGAAGGTTGTCAATCGACCCTCTGTAACAGAAGCTGAATTCCCACTGCCAGAGCCGATTGCGGAAGATGACGGAGAAGAGCGCACCCATCGCAGATGCATGTCATATGGAGAATATGCATCCACACCAACCGATGCTGGAGCAAAGCTGTCGGCCGAGCTGCTCAAGGACTAGTTCTGCAGCTTCTACAAAGGTTTTAAGAAAGATGCACGAATCTGGTTTCCTTATGAAGACTCAGTAGACCTTGAACTTCCATCAGACTTTAGATTTGAAGATATTAATCATGAGAAATTCCAAAAATCCAGAGAAGTTCTTATAGCCGCAATCAGCCCATGCATCCATCCTGTCAACATTCATCAAGGGAGAAACATCCAAGTCTCCTACGAGTTCTATCACCCAATGAGCTCGGCCAGACAACTTGGATTGGGTCAACTCCCAATCGGCTTATTTTTTGCCAACAAGATTCAGTGCCGAGGACAAATCACATCCACTCTAATGATGGATCGGCTACTCAACCTACCAGGACCTCCTCTGGGCAGCATTGAAAATATCGAGTTGTCATGATTTAGAAGAAAAAATTTTGACAGATGGTGGGGTGAATGGAAGTTGCATCTATTTCATCAATCGGCTACGATGTATATGACAGATCTATTCCCTGACGTCATTCCCTAGGCAAACTTTGTCATTACTAGATTGCATAATCAGCTAGCTAATTCATTACTTGAATAATCTTTTGCTCCCTTTTTGCAGACAACAGAATCCTCCCCTCCTCATCAAAGTAACAGTGGCAAGAATATTGAATATGCTTCAGGCCTAATTCCGAATGGAGGTGGACTATCTCCCCCTGTTATCGGCTACCATGCCCCCATGACTTCAACTCTCCTTCACGGCCTAACCAGGGAACCAGCCGATGCAGGCAAGAAAAGGAAAACCAGATCATCGGCCATGAGTACCTTGGCCTTAGCTCCAAAGAAAAAGTCCAAATTCAAGAAAGCCAAGCCGACTGATAAACTGGCTGATGATCTACCCACCGTGGATCCATCTATCGAACAAGCCTTAGATGAAGAGGAGATTGGTGAAGATGTTGACCAGGCCGTAGCCGAAATGAGTGACACAGAAAGAACTCCATCGGCTTCACCCAAGCAAACGCCTCCAACTCCTTTTGCCCCCGTTCATTTTACAAGAGTAAGTATCTCTCTTTGACTTCTTCTAAAATTAATTCCCTCTTCGGCTAATTACTCACAGACTTTGTGGTTGCAGAAAAAGAAAACTGTTGTGAAGAAAAAGTCAGCAACAATGATTGCCAAGTTGGCTCCATCAGTAAGATGTCTCTAATTCTTTTACTTGTATAACACTTGTATATTCTACAGCCTCCTCTTGCTTCTCCTCCTGTACAGCAATCGTTAAGTGTCCAGACTCCATCGGCTGCGGGGAGTCATCACATCGAGGAGGAAGAACAACCAACTGCTCCTGCTATCCCAGTGAGTTTTCCTTTGTCTCAATAATATGATCGGCTACATTTTATCCAGCCCTTATTCTTCCCAAAATTGTCTCTGCAGGTTATAGCCGATCTCTTCTCTTTTGACATCAGAGATTACCTTGACGAAGCAGAGGAAGATACTTCAAGCAAAGCTCTAGCTCCTCTATCCGCTGATGTGAGAAAAACACTTGAAGACATCTCTCATCGGCTAGAAGCCTCTTCTTTAGATAGCTTGGTGGTTGACTGTGGATCAATTAGGTCACGGCTGCATGAAGTTCAGGCTCTGATTCCCGAAGATTTGGCCGATGTCCTAACTCCAGCTGCTTATCTCGAGCAACATCAATTCAAGCTGGAAAAAGCTAAGCTAAGACTAGCCGAACGTCGTGAGCGCAACGAGATTGAGGCCACAATCCAAGCTAATCGGTAGCTTGTGCATGAAGAAAAGACCAAACTTGATCAGCTATCTGAAGGTCCGATCAAATCCAATATTGATCGGCTTGAAGCTCGCAAAATTGAGCTCTTGGCGCAACTTGAAGAACGCAATGCCGAGCTAGATATTGAGCACAAAAAGCTAGCCGATCTCCCAAAATCAATTGAAGAACAAAAAGCAAGGCTCAAATCGGCTATCTAGAATGTTGTAGACCTAACCAAGTCCCTAAAAGTCATCTCTGGAACTGATGCTCAAGATGCCCAAGCTATTGAAGAAGTAGAACAAATTAGGCAAAGGGCTATTTCGGCTATCCAACGATACTTGTCTCAATAACTTTTGTGTAATAGGACTTAGAAATACTGTACTGTCTTGACAATCCTTTGTGCCGATTAATATGACTTTGAAATTAGGTCAAAAACTTTGCCTCAAATAATTGCATTTTGATATATATGTGCCCCCCCTAATTTTACAATGTCAAAAACATTGATAAAATTAGAAAACAACTAAGGGCGATATAACAATATCGGCCATTGTACATCGGCAAACCACAATCAATTACACCAGGAAAAACAACGAAGGGCGATATAACAATATCGGCCATTGTTCATCGGCAAACCACGACCGATTACATCATAAAAACAACTAAGGGCGATATAACCATATCGGCCATCTCAAGGCGATGTAAACACATCGGCTGTCATGCATCGGCAATACTAGCTGATCATGCGTTAACCGAAACACTTGGGTAATATTTCTTCAAATACTTGCCATTGAGCGCTCGCCCATAGACTTCACCATCAAGCCCTTGCAACATATACGCTCCCTTAGACACAACCTTATAAATTTGGAACGGTCCTTCCCAATTCGGTGACCACTTGCCAAATTTACTATCACGAGTACCAATCGGCAAAATCAACTTCCATACAAGTTCTCCTTCCGAAAAATCTTTAGGTACCACTTTCTTATTATAGTGCCGAGCAACACGTTCCTTATCCTTGGTAACCTTTGCAAGGGCACGCAATCGTGACTGAACCAGATCCTCCCTCTCATCGGCCATAAGGTTGTAATACTCATCGGCCGTTAAATCGTTTTGTAATTCCGTTCTTCGAGAGCCGATTCTAACCTCCCATGGCAAAACAGCCTCATGTCCATAAACAAGTTTGTAAGGAGGGACTTGGATCGATCCATGACAAGCCATCCTATAAGACCACAACGCTTCGGCCAACCGAGTATGCCATTGCCGAGGATAATCAGAAATTTTCCGCTTAATCAATTTGATCAAACTTTTATTAGATGCCACGGCTTGCCCGTTAGCTTGTGCATAATAAGGTGAAGAATTCAACAACTTGATACCCATGCTATCGGCAAACTGAACAAACTCATCAGACACGAAGATTGAACCCTGATCGGTAGTAATAGTTTGAGGAATACCAAATCGGTAGATTATATATTCCTGAACGAATTGAATGGCATCCCCAGAATCAACTTTCTTCAAAGGAATCCCCTCCACCCACTTGGTGAAATAATCAGTTGCCACCAATATAAACTTATGTCCTTTACTCGATGGTGGGTTTATCATACCGATCATATCAACTCCCCATCCTCTGAACGGCCATGGCTTAATAATAGGATTCATAGCCGACGCTGGTGCTCGCTGAATTGCTCCAAACTTCTAACAATCTTGACACCCCTTATAATATTTGAAACAATCTTGCAGCATTGTCGGCCAAAAGTATCCTGCACGCCGAAGCAACCACTTCATCTTATGAGCCGATTGATGAGTACCACAAATTCCTTCATGAACTTCGCCGATTGCAACCTTAGCTTGATCGGCACTCAAGCACTTAAGTAATACTCCATCAATCGTCCGATAATAAAGCTCATCATCCAACAGTGTATACTTTAATGCCTTATATCTTAATTTCCTAGAAACCGATTGAGATGGATTACTCAAATATCGATGTACATCATACCTCCAATCATCGGTTGTCATTGCTGCAATTTCAACTTTAACATCTTTGATCATCGGCTTATATCCCGATGCCCCTTGGGCTAAATCATTAGCTTCAATATTTTGCTCTCGAGAAACATGCTTTAAAGTAACCAGCCAAAACTCTTTCATTAGTTCTTGGCACTTCTCATTATAAACCATCAATGTATCATTCTTGCATTCATACTCTCCTGCCAATTGACTAATTACTAACAGAGAATCCCCCATGATCTCAATGGTATCGGCTTCAACTTCCTTGAGTAATTGCAACCCTTTGAGCACTGCCTCATACTCAGCTTGATTATTAGTCGCATACGGTTTAATAGTATAAGCAAACTCGAAACATACCCCCTAGGAGAGGTTATGACAAAGCCGATACCACAGCCATGAGTACACACCGATCCATCAAAGAATAAAGTCCACGGTACTATTTTGTCGCGACCGAGAAAATTGCCTTTTCCTGAACGCTAGTGTATTAATCCCCGTCCCAGGAGAAGCCGGGGTACACCAAACAAACATGATACAAAAGGCACATCTTTATTATATCGATAATATTTACATTATTACAAAGGCACTTCAGGCCTGACAAACAAAAATAAACAACAGCGGACTAGCGGGCCTACGGCTCCATCTTCACAGGCGCTCAACTAGGGTATAAGCCAGGACTCCACCTAGGACTTCTTCTCCAAAGCTTCTCTTACTGGAGGGGGGGAGAGATAGAGCAAGAATGAGTACAACCACCGTACTCAGCAAGTCACACCGGGAGATGCATGATTAATGCAAGGGGGTACAAGGAGTAATAATATAGGGGTTAAGTTTCGCAGTAAACAGCATTTAAAAGTCACTTAGTTGCCCAAAGCTATTTTATAAAGACGATCCTAGAGCTACACAGTATTATTAATCAAGGCCGTGGACCCACACGAACCTGCCTTAACCCAAGGCCTACGATGATTCAGACCGAACTGGCAACCCGACCTGGGTCCCAGCTCGTCCCAAGCCAACCCAGGCCAACCATTCCATATTTTAGTTGTTAAGCAAATTTTAAGAATTAAACCACTAACTTGGGTACATTGCTCGGCTTGCCCATATCTGAGGGCACGGCTATTCGAATAGATTTACTCTGATCAGAGGTGTACATCTTTACCCACAAGACACATCTTTACTCCGTATTCCATGGCCTTGGAACCCGTCGTAAACATGTGACATAACCCTTCACCCATCCTAGCTGTGAACAAAAGTACCGACCCAACCCTACCTACGGCCGGTATCCTGGGACAACCAGGCCAGGATTGAGCCCCTAGCAACAGGATCTAGACCGGGTGCGCCACACACATAGGGGTGAGACCACCCGCGTACTAGTCCAGTGCCATGGCATCTCGACTAACGGGCACCGACCCGTGTAGCCTTCATTTGCCTAGACATCTCGATTACCAAGCCGCAGCTCGTGTAGCCTTCATTTGCCTCAGAGATATCCATCGTTGCAACGACTTCATCCATCTCTATCCGTGTTCTTTTGTTCAGGACTAGACTGAGCACCGAGTTAAGCCTTACCCATTAGACATGTGGTTAGTACGGTAGTGCTTTGCAACAGAGGCCCGAGCTTAATCCTTATATTGGCCGGGGTGCTACTTCCCACAACTGGCATGCACCCAAACCCCAGCGGAAAACAGGTTTTAGGGGTTTTGAAAGAGGAAGAGAGGGGTATGTCCAATTCCACCATAAGCCAACCATTCCATAGTATCCAAGTGATATGAGAATTCCCAAAGTCTAAAGTTATAAAACCACCTATTGCTGCCTAATTAATCAGCGAAGCATCTACCTAAATTCATACTAGTGGAACCCTAAATAGAGTACCCACTAGTTGGGGTTTTATTTGCCTAGGGTAAGCAAGGTGATAATAACAATAGCAATAATAATAAGGTCATAACAAAGGTAAATAGGCATGGCTAAATAAAACAGTGATAACGCGGGAATTTAAATAAAGCGATGATGCATTAATTTAAATCAAAATAATTTTATAAACTGGGATTCAATATGCTCAAGGATGATGTGACTTGCCTTGCTCAGAGAGAACGGCCTTCCGAACCTTCGGCGACGACCGCAAACCACGCTTCGAGAACCTTCGGAACGACAGAAGCTACGCGAAGCACACAAGCAAAGCTACAAGCCTATAAAGAAGCAATAACAATACATAAAAAGAAAGCACACGGTTCTTTATGTTATAACAAACATTAGGAGACTTGAACGGGTCGATTCGGGGTTCTTATGACCAAGATATGATCATCCGAAGTTTAATGTTGTTACATGGAGATTTACGGATTATTGTGATTAGGTTTTGCAATTATAAAACATGTGTAAGCGCTAGCCTGGAAAAGACAGGAAGGCTGTGCTGTTGACATGCAGACCCCACATGTCAACCTAAAGGACCCCGGTAGACCGAGTACACAGAGACGGTCCACGGGTCGACGGAAGCGGATCCCGTGTGTCATCCGAGGCGAGGGGCCGACAAACGGACTCCACTAGACACCACACGGGCTGCACACGTGGAAACCACGCGGCTACCGAGCGGGCACACTAACACGGTCACCACACGCACAAGCGAACGACTACCGACACCAGTACACGGGTACCGGGGTCGACAACCGCACAACGGGCACGGGGCGACACCGAAAGGACGAGGATAGGGCAGCGAGAGGACGGATCCTTACCACCACGCGACGAGGCGTGGGGACGACGACGGCGAACGGGCGCGGCGGAGACGGTTTGGAGACGACGGAGGCGAACGGCGAGGGAGCGACTTTGGCGGCGATCTTTGCACGAAGGCGAGACGCGGCCGGCACAACGCTTGGCGACGCGGAGGCGAGGACGAAGACGATGACGGGGCTGCGGCACTTGACGGAGCGAGGACGACGAACGAGAACGGCTTGACGGAGGGACGAACGCCACGACGAGTGAAACCGGGAATGACGAGAGGACGACGACGACGACGACCGGGGCCGGCGAGGAGGCAACGAGGCAGCCGGCAGCAGCTGCACGGAGGCGAGGACGGCGCAGAACACGCCGCTGCGAATCCGACGACGGAGGAAGGGCCGACGGGGGAAATTCCGACGAGGCGGATGGAGAGGCCGGCGCGGCACGGCGGTGTTCCGGCGAAACCGAGGAGTGGCCGGGGAAGGAGACGATGCCGCGGTATCCAAGGAGGAGACAGTGGCATCGATCGGCGTACCGGCGATGAACAGGAGCCGGCCGGAGACGGTGTAGTGGCGGCGACGCCACTGAACGCCGGCGGGAACGCGCCTCCGGTGCTCTCCGCGCTAAACGGAGGACGGCCCAGGGGAGAGGAGGCGGCTGCGAGGCTGCTGGTGGCGACGGTGCGACTGGACGGCGCTCCGGCGAGGAGGGAGAGGCGGCTGGAGACGGCCGGCGGCACGGGAGAGAGAGGAGGACGGCGGGGAGAGGTGGTGAGGCCACAGGAGAGCGCAGGAGGGGGCTAAAATGATAGAACGGAGCGAGGGGGTTCCATTTTATAGGATGGGGGAGGGAGCCGGTCATGGGAGAGGGCGGAACGGCGACGGGAAACACGGCCGGCGGCCATGGAAGGCGGCCGGGAATGGCGCGGCTGTTCCGGGCATTAGAGGGCACGAATCAAGGGGGAAATTGGGGGGAATTGAAGAGGAAGGAAAGGGGATTAATTCCCCCTAATCAATTTTGGAATTCCCGGTTTGAATCGCATGGATTTGGGGGAGCAATGGCGCTAGGTTTCCAGGAGAGGGAGAGGAGGCCGTGCGGGAGGAGGATGACGACCTGGGGATGGGACCCACCGGTCAGGCGCGTGGTCAGCGCGCGTGATGGGCGCGTGCACGCGAGAGGGAGGGGCGGCTCGGGCAGGGGGGATCGGCTTGGGCCGGGCGGCCGGCCCACGAGGAGAGGAGGGAGAGGCGGCCCGGGGGAGAGAGGGAGGAGGAGGGAGCTGGGCCGAGGGGAAGGAGGGAGGGCGGCCCAAGAGAGAGAGAGAGAGGGAACGAAAAAGAGAGGGAGGAAGAGAGGACTTTGGCCGCGGGCCGAGAGAGAGAGAGAGGACTTTGGGCCAGACTTGGCCCAAAGGAGGAAGGAGGATTATTTTTAGGTTTTTCTTTTTAATAAACTTTGATAATTGTTTTTGTTGCTTAATAAATATTTCCGGTGCTCGGAAAATTCAAGTAAAATTTGAGGGCTCATTTTAGACCAAGGAGAATTTAACAAAAATTCTCCGGGCCACGTTCGAATTTTTCTTGTACGTATTTTTGTGTTAACCAATTTCTTTTCGAATTTTAATTAATTCTATTATTCCTTTTAGAGAATGATTTTTATTTTGGGATGAATTTATCAGGACGTGACATATTTCAACCGAGCCAATTGAATCATCACGATGTTTCACAATAAAATCGGCTATAGCTTGTCCCTTAATTGCCTTCGGCGACTCATACCGAAGATCAAACTCGGTTAAGGAAAATATCCACTTCCCAACCCTTCGTTTCAATATTGGAGCCGATAGCATGTATTTGACTACGTCAGCTTTACATATAACAGTACACTCGTTAGATAGTAGATAATGCCTCAACCTTGTACACGAAAAATACAGACACAAGCATAACTTCTCCATAGGGGTGTACCGAGTTTCAGCATCCAAGAGCTGACGACTAAGATAAAATACGACTCGTTCCTTCCCTTCCAAGTCCTGAATCAAATCTGAGCCGATTGACTTCTCACCAGCCGATAAATATAACCTAAACGGTATTCCTTTCCGTGGAGGAATCAAAACAGGAGGAGAGCTAAGATATTCCTTAATATCATCCAAAGCCTTTTGCTGCTCTGCCCCCCAAGTAAATTGCTGATCGGCTTTCAATCTCAACAATGGTGTAAAAGGTTCTAACCTTCCAGACAAATTAGAAATAAACCTCCTAACAAAATTTATCTTGCCGATCATCTCCTGTAATTCTGTCTTATTCTCCAGAGGCTGAATCTTCTTGATCGCATTAACACTCCTTTGAGTTACCTCAACCCCCTTTCATGAACAAGAAATCCCAAAGACTGGCCAGCCGATACACCAAAAGCGCATTTTGTCGGATACATCTTTAGGCCATATTTTCTGGTTCTCTCAAAAACCTTCCTCAAATCGGCTATGTGGTCATCTATTTCTTTGGACTTAACAACCGCATCATCGATGTAGACTTCAACCAACCAGCTGATTAGATCATGATATATGTAATTCATGGCTCTTTGATATGTAGCTCCAGCACTCTTCAAGCCGAAAGTCATGACAACCCATTCAAATAAGCCGATTGCACCAGGACACCTAAAAGCTGTCTTATGAATGTCTTCTTCAGCCATAAAGATTTGATTATATCCCGCGTTCCCATCCATAAAACTCAAAATTGTGTTCCCTGATGCAGCATCAACCAGCTGATCGGCTACTAGCATTGAGTATTCATCTTTCGGTGTAGCTTTATTCAGATCTCGAAAATCAATGCACACCCTGACCTTGCCATTCTTCTTGATAACTGGAACTATACTAGAAACCCATTCAGCGTATCGGCAAGGACGAATAAAACCAGCATCATACAATCGTTTAATCTCAGCGTTGACAGGTTCAAGCATATCGGCTTTACATCTCCTCGCTGGCGTGGCCTAACCCCTAGTTTGATAGGTAGCCGATGTTCAACAATCGATCGGCTGAGTCTAGGCATCTCATAATACTCCCAAGCGAAGCAGTCTCTAAACTCTTTTAAGAGCTCTATCAGCTTGGTTCTAAACTCTGGAGATAAGTTCTTACTAACAAATGTTGGCCTTGGCCGATCGCCTGGACCTATGTCTATTTCTTCCAAATCATCGGCCGACATGAAACCTTGACCTTGCTTGTCATCGAGATCATCTACTGTATCCTTAGTATAGACACTTGAACCCTCCACGATGCCCTCAAAATAATGACTTGGGTTCTCCATCTTCAATTGGGTGTATATCAGAATCGGATACTTTTAGAAAATCTCCATCCCAGACTTTTACAGATAAACAATCAAGGCCATCCATCTCCCAAAGAGCTAAATCGGCACTGGCAACATTAACTGACCTGTCGGCTGGCACGATCTCTATCTTGTCGCCTTGCCATTGAATCAAACATTGATGCATAGTTGAAGGAATGCAACAATTAGCATGAATCCAATCCCTTCCCAGCAACAAGCTGTAAGAACCCTTCCCATCAATGGCAAAAAACATATTAGGAATAGTTTTACTGCCGACTGTCAGCTCCACATTCAGAATACCTTTGGTTTCCGATGGATTACCACCGAAGTCTTTGAACACCATGTTTGTCTTGATGAGATCCTCGGCATTTCTACCCAACTTCCTAAACATAGCATAAGGCATCAAATTTACCGCAACCCCACCATCAACCATCATTTTAGACATCGGCTTCCCATTGACGTAGCCATTTATATACAATGGTTTAAGATGCCGATTCTCTGTCCCCTCGGGTTTCTCAAACACTGCCTGTTCTGGTGACAGAACCAACTTAGCCGATTCCTCTTCCACCTCGTCGACATCAGCTTGATCAATCCCGAATTCGGCTGGCAAGGTCAAGTCCATGTTAATCGGTGTCGTCACAACACTCTTTCATTTTGCCAACCTCTTTGCCTCATCGGCTGCAACATCATCGGCTACAGGAACCTGATTCTTAACACGCCACTCCTGCCTTGGCTTTGCTTTCCTCAGCCAATGATCAATTTCTTGTTCAACCTCCTGAAGGCATTCTCTATTCCTCAATCTTTGAACCCTTCTCTTCTGATTCTTTGTGAAAATACCAGAAGGACACCATTGATTCTTCCTGACCACACTGTCTTCTTGGCCATGATCTTGATTCATAGGACCCAATCTTTGATGAACAGAAACTCTTGTCTGCCATAGCCGATTACCCCTATTATATGATCGGCTTGAGCTCTCGACAATATCACTGCACCCAGGGCAGTTTTCAATAGATGGCAACCTCATACCTTCATTCCAGCAGAATCTAAAGAACTCACAACCCCAATGAGGATCAAAACCATCATCGTATTCTTCATAATGCTTCTCCTGCTACTTGTCATACTTCCTCTGATATTTGTTGATAATCTTAGCCGAATTCACCTGAAAACCCCTTGTGCGGGCCCTATCGGTTGTTTGGCCAGCTGTATGCACCATATTAACAGGAAAAGGATTACCATCGACCTTCATCGGCATTTTGGAATCATCAAACCTAATCTTGCCCCCCTCAATGGCCACCTGAATCTGCTATCTAAAAACCTTGCAATCGTTAGTAGAATGAGACCCAGAATTATGCCATTTGCAATACCTCTTTTTGCCTAAATCCTCAGCCGATGGGATTGTATGACCAGCAGGAAGTTGAATTTGCTTCTCTCGGAGTAGCAAATCAAATATCTTGTCAGCTTTAGTAATATCAAAATCATACTTCTCCTCTTTTCTAGAACTTTTCACCCATTAGCATGGTGTGAACTTTTTACTCCTTACCCATTTGGCTGCAGCTATTTCAGGATCATCCTCATCATCATCCGATCCATACATGTATGGACAAACATGATTAACTCTCTTAGAGCTCTTCCTAACTTCCGCAGACCTATGCTCATGCAGGGTTACTTTCTGTATCAGATGTGACAAGCTATCAAAGTCTTCAGATGAGAACTTCTCCCTAATCGGAGCAATCATACCCTGAAATGCCAGATCGGCTAACTGGGCATCAGTTAAACTCAAGCTGAAGCATTTGTTCCTCATCTCCCTGAATCTCTGAATATACTCGTGCACTGTCACGACCGGAAATAACCCAACGGGCGTTCCTTACGTGCGTGCATTAATCCTTGTCCCAGGAGGCAAGGTACACCAAAAGTTGATACAATTCAGAGTTTAACAAGCGGAAGCGTAAATAGTTAATTTATTACATGGGCAGCGAAGGCCCAGCACACACAAAGACAAACGAGAAACAGCGGAAGACTAGGGCGACGACCACAGGCACTTGACGGCAGGCACGAGCTAGACACCAAAGCCTTCATCCTCCACGAACTCCTCTTCTGAGTTTGGGAAAAATTGAGCAAGACTGAGTACAACCACCGTACTCAACAAGACACACCCACAAGTGCAGAATAAATGCAAGGGAGTACAAAGGAGTTACACTATAAAGGGTTAGGGTTGCAGTAAACAGCATTTAAAGACATTAGTTGCTCAGGGCTATTTTGCAAACACGATTCTAGTACTATACAATATTATTTATCAAGGCCGTGAACCCACACGAACCTGCCTTAACCCAAGGCCTACGATGATTCAGACCGAACTGGCAACCCGACCCTGGGTCCCAGCTCGTCCCAAGCCAACCCAGGCCAACCATTCCACATTTTAGTTGTTAAGCAGGTTTTAAGAATTAAAACACTAACTTGGGTACATTGCTCGGCTTGCCCATAACCGAGGGCGCGGCTATTCGAATAGATTATACTCTGATCAGAGGTGTACATCTTTACCCACAAGACACATCTTCCTCACGTGTAACCACGTGCCACATACCACCACGGTATACAGACGAAAGACGTGACATAGTTTCCAACCCATCCTAGCCATAGACAAGAGTACCGACGCAATCCCGAAGACCGCATTCACCACGCGATACGGACTGTATGAATTCACGGTGATGTCATTCGGTTTAACCAATGCTCCTGCCTTCTTCATGAACTTAATGAACAAAGTGTTCATGGAATACTTGGATAAGTTTGTTGTGGTTTTCATTGATGACATTCTGGTATACTCACAATCAGAGGAAGACCATCAGCACCATCTCCGTCTGGTGTTGGGAAAGTTGCGGGAACATCAATTGTATGCCAAACTTAGCAAGTGTGAGTTCTGGTTGTCCGAAGACAAATTCTTAGGGCACGTGATATCTGCTAAAGGAGTTGCTGTGGACCCCGAAACAGTGACCGCCGTCACCGATTGGAAGCAACCCAAGACAGTCACTCAAATTCGCAGTTTCTTAGGTTTGGCAGGATACTACCGGAGGATCATCGAGAACTTCTCCAAAATCGCTCGACCCATGACACAGTTGTTGAAGAAAGAAGAGAAATTTGTATGGAGCCCGCAATGCGAGAAGGCGTTCCAAACTCTCAAAGAAAAGCTGGTTTCCTCGCCAGTGTTAATCTTACCGGATACTCGCAAGGACTTCATGGTGTATTGTGACGCTTCGCGCCAAGGACTGGGGTGCGTGCTCATGCAGGAAGGACATGTGGTAGCCTATGCCTCACGCCAGCTATGGCCTCATGAAGGCAACTACCCTACCCATGATTTGGAGTTAGCAGCGGTGGTTCATGCTCTAAAAATCTGGCGGCACTATCTCATTGGGAATCGCTGTGAAATATATACTGATCATAAGAGTTTGAAATACATCTTCACCCAGTCCGATCTGAATCTTCAGCAGAGGAGATGGTTAGAACTCATCAAGGATTATGATGTGGGAATTCACTATCATCCTGGTAAGGCCAACGTGGTCGCCGACGCTCTAAGTCGAAAAAGCCATTGCAACACTCTTAACGTCCGTGGCATTCCACCCGAACTTAATCAACAGATGGAAGCCCTGAACCTAAGCATAGTTGGTCGCGGATTCTTGGCTACGCTGGAAGCCAAGCCTACCTTGCTCGATCAAATCCGCGAGGCTCAGAAGAATGATCCGGACATGCGTGGACTCCTCAAGAATATGAAACAGGGTAAAGCCGCTGGTTTCACAGAGGATGAACACGGAACCCTATGGAACAGAAATCGGGTATGCGTTCCAGATAACAGAGAACTTAAACAGCTGATACTTCAGGAAGCTCACGAAAGTCCTTATTCCATCCACCCTGGCAGTACGAAGATGTACTTAGACTTGAAGGAGAAATACTGGTTGGTTAGTATGAAGCGGGAAATTGCAGGGTTCGTGGCCCTTTGTGATGTGTGCCAGCGTGTCAAGGCAGAGCACCAACGACCGGCCGGACTTCTCCAACCTCTCCAAGTACCAGAATGGAAATGGGATGAAATTGGGATGGATTTCATCACCGGACTCCCAAAAACCCAAGGTGGATATGATTCTATATGGGTAGTTGTGGACCGATTAACCAAGGTAGCTCGGTTTATTCCTATGAAGACCACCTATGGAGGGAACAAACTAGCCGAGCTCTACTTCGCTAGGATCGTGAGTCTCCATGGCGTTCCTAAGAAAATTGTATCTGATAGGGGAAGCCAATTCACCTCTCACTTTTGGAAGAAGCTCCAAGAAGAGCTGGGTACCCGATTAAATTTCAGCACCGCGTATCACCCGCAGACAGATGGACAGACCGAGCGTCTAAATCAGATCCTAGAAGATATGCTTCGCGCATGTGTCCTAGATTTCGGGAAGACCTGGGATAAGAGTCTCCCCTATGCCGAGTTCTCCTACAATAACAGCTACCAAGGCAGTATACAAATGGCACCTTATGAAGCGTTGTATGGGCGCAAATGCCGGACACCGCTCTTGTGGGACCAAGTTGGGGAAAGCCAAGTGTTCGGGACTGATATACTAAGAGAAGCTGAAGCGAAGGTCAGAACCATTCGGGATAATCTAAAGGTGGCACAGTCCCGGCAGAAAAGTTATGCAGATAACCGTCGCCGTAACCTGGAATTCGCAGTGGACGATTTTGTGTACCTTCGGGTCACGCCATTGCGAGGCGTACACAGGTTTCAGACGAAAGGGAAGCTCGCACCTCGGTTCGTGGGTCCTTTCCGTATCATTGCTCGGCGCGGAGAAGTCGCTTACCAGTTGGAGCTGCCCGCCTCCTTGGGCAACGTGCATGATGTGTTCCATGTGTCGCAACTCAAGAAATGTCTTCGAGTGCCATCCGAGCAGGCCGATTCAGAGCAAATTGAAGTTCGCGAAGACTTGACCTACGTGGAGAGGCCAGTGAAAATCCTGGACACCATGGAGCGCAGGACCAGGAACCGGGTAATCCGTTTTTGCAAGGTCCAATGGAGCAACCACGCCGAAGAAGAAGCTACTTGGGAGCGTGAAGACGAGCTGAAGGCAGCCCATCCCGATTTCTTCGCCAGTTCTTCCGAATCTCGTGGTCGAGATTCCGTTTAAGGGGGCTAGGTTTGTCGCGTCCCAAAACGACCCTAAAATATATCCTTTAAATTATGCCTAGAATAATTAAAATCCGTGTGAAAGCCTCCAACAATTAAAATGTGCAAAGTTAAAAGTCAAATAAGGCTTGGAGGATTTTTGTATATTTCCTAAAAGCCTAAAATGCGTAAATAAATTTTAGTGGAATTTTCAGAGCACAAATAATAATTATTAAGAAGTAAACAAAGTTAAAATGGTTTTATAAAAAGAAAAGCTCTAAAAAGTCCTTTCCCCCCTCCCCCTCTTGGGCCGGCTCGGCCCATCTCTCTTCCCCTCTCTCCTCTCCCCCCCCCCCCCCGCGGCCCATTCGGCCTCCTCCCCGCGCGCGTGCTGCTGACGGGCGGGCCCGCCTGCCACCCTCGCTGACGGGTGGGGCCCACCCGTCATCCCCTTCCTCCCGCCGCTCCCGCCGCCTCGCCCGCGCCCTAGCGCCGCCGCCGCCGCGAATCCCGCCGCCCCCGTCCTCCCCGCGTGCAATCAATAGGGGGGAAATATTCCCCGGGATCCCCTCCCCCTTTCCCCCCATTTTTCCCTCTCTCTCTCCCTTGGATTCGTTTGGAAACTCCTCCCCTAACCTCGCCGGCGCCATTAATGGCGGCCGGGTCTCCCGCGCCCGTTTCCCCCTCCTCCGGCCGCCCCCTCTCACCCCCAATCCTATATAAACCCTCCCCGTGCCTCCCTCCACCGTTTCCGCCACTCACAGCCCTCTCTCCCCGCCGGAATCGAGCTCGCGCCGTTGCTCTCTCTCCGCCGTCGCCGTCGAGCTCCGGTCCGCCGCCGTCGTCGCCCCGGACCACTTCCCGCTTCGGCGCCGCCTCCTTCGGCTTCGCCGTATTCTCGCCGACCTCGTCCACCTCTCCGTTTCGGTTGCCGACCGCCGGAGCACCGTCGACCCCGTCCACCCGAGCCACGCCGCCACCTTCCTCCGCTCCGGTCGCCGTTTCCGTCGTCGCCGTCGACCCGGGGTGAGCCGTGGACCGCCGCTTCGTTTCCCCCCTTCCCTCCCCTCTCTCGGCCGTCGCTCCGTCGTGCCTATGGCCGCCGCCGGCGACCATAGGGGCGCGGGCGCGCCGCCTCCCGCCGCTGCGCCGGCGTGGTCGCCTTCGGGCGCACCGAGCGGCTGCCGCGTGGGGCCCGGCTGTCAGCCGCCCGCGCCCTTAGGTGCGGCTGACGCGTGGGACCCACGGCGCCGGCCGGTGTGAGCCCGGGTGCGCCCGGTCCACCGTGGACCGTGGGGCTGCCGCGTGGGCCCCACTCCCGTGGACCCGGTCCGCGCGCCCCTCCCCTCGGCTGACGCAATAAATCCATTTTTAAATTAAAATTTAAATGAAGAAATTCGCAAATATTCATTTAAAGAGCATATAAACTTCAAATGGCTATAACTTGGCCATTTGAACTCGGAATTGGACCGTTCAAGTCTCTAATTTTTCCTTAAGAAGTCAAGAACCCATTTTTGTGCTTTGTTTCAGCTTGTTATATGGAGTTTATTAGAGTAAAAGCCTTTTCTTTTCCGTTGGTCGTGTAGACGCTGCAGCTTCGGAAGATCCGCTTTTCGTGGAAGTTGAAGCCGACGTTTGGGAAAGCGAGCAAGGCAAGTCACATCATCCTTGAACATATTGAATCCCAGTTTATGAAATTATTTTAATTTAAGATTATTGCATTACCGCTTTATTTAAATTCCCACGTTATCACTGTTTTATTTAGCCATGCCTATTTACCTTTGTTATGACCTTATTATTATTGTTATTGTTATTAATACCTTGTTCACCCTAGATTGAAACAAAACCCCAACTAGTGGATACTCTACTTATGGTATCACTAGTATGATTTTAGGTAGATGCTACGCTGTTTAATTAGGTAACATTAGGTGGTTTTACAACTTTAGACTTTGGGATATTCTCATCACCTGGACACACTGGAATTGTTGGATTATTGTGGAATTGGATTCACACATCCCCCTCTATTCAAAATCCCCAAAATGGTTTTAGGCTAGGCTCGGGGTGCATGGTTTTGGTAATAGCACCTCGGCCATATAAGGACCGGTCTTCGGGCCTCTGTTGCAAAGCACTACCGTACTTCCACATGTCTAGTGGGTAAGGCTTAGTTTGTGGCTCAGTCTGGTTATAAACAAAAGTACACGGATGGAGATGGACGAAGTCGGGGGTCGATGGACATCTCTAGGACAAATGAAGGCTACACGAGCTGCGGCCCGGTAGTCGAGATGTCATGGCACAGGGCCGGTGTCCTGCTGCTAGGGGCTCAGTCCTGCCTACCTGTCCCGGGGGTTCCGGCCGTAGGTGGGATTGGGTCGGTACTCTTGTCTATGGCTAGGATGGGTTGGAAACTATGTCACGTCTTCCGTCTGTATACCGTGGTGGTATGTGGCACGTGGTTACACGTGAGGAAGATGTGTCTTGTGGGTAAAGATGTACACCTCTGATCAGAGTATAACCTATTCGAATAGCCGCGCCCTCGGTTATGGGCAAGCCGAGCAATGTACCCAAGTTAGTGTTTTCATTCTTAAAACCTGCTTAACAACTAAAAGGAGGAATGGTTGGCCTGGGTTGGCTTGGGACGAGCTGGGACGCAGGGTCAGGTTGCCAGGTCGGTCTAAATCATCGTAGGCCTTGGGTTAAGGTAGGTTCGTGTGGGTTCACGGCCTTGATTAATAATATTGTATAGTTCTAGAATCGTATTTACAAAATAGATTTGAGCAACTAAGTGTCTTATAATGCTGTTTACTGCAAACCCTAACCCTTTATATTGTAACTCCCTTGTACTCCCTTGCATTTATTCTGCACTTGTGGGTGTGTCTTGTTGAGTACGGTGGTTGTACTCAGTCTTGCTCAATTTTTTCCCAAACCCAGAAGAGGGGCCTCTGGAAGATGAAGGCTTTGGTGTCTAGCTCGTGCCTGCCGTCAAGCGCCTGTGGTCGTCGCCCTAGTCTTCCGCTGTTTCTCGTTTGTCCTTGTGTGTGCTGGGCCTTCGCTGCCCATGTAATAAATTAACTATTTACGCTTCCGCTTGTTGAACTCTGAACTGTATCAACTTTTGGTGTACCTTGCCTCCTGAGACAAGGAATAATGCACGCACGTAAGGAACGCCCGTTGGGTTAATTCCGGTCGTGACAGCTGCCCTCTACCGATAGATGTTAACCGATTGTAGATTAGATAGCGGTATTGCCGGAGATTATGTAAGATATATGATAGCTCGGCGAATTATATAAACGAGACCAGAGTATCATAAAGATGGAAGCACTAATCCCGAAAACACAAGTTGTCATAACAAGTTTTACCTCTTGTTGAAGATCGAAACCGATGCAGCTCAACCCGAAAGCAAGAACTCGTCGAAACAAAACTAAAGTAAAAGGGTGGCGATGCGTCGAGATTGTATTGAACGTGTGTTAAAAGTTACATAGGGCTCGGGTCTATTTATACCCGAGAATTACAAGATATGTCCATAACAGACACGACTACTATCTCTAACAAACTATAAGATACTATAAATCTTTGTGGCAGACTTTTACCCAATCATATCTCTAAGGAAATTACATAAAACATCCTAATTAATATATACAATTGCCTCCTCAGGACTCTATCCATGTGCGGCAATCACCTTGAAGCACCTCAATCCAACCCGACATCACACATCAAGTTGTATTGCTAGGATCGGCTACATCAGCTTACCTAGTCCGACTCAGACTCAGCCGATCTTATCATAGCCGATCTAGACTCCAGCCGATCCCTTCTCTGTTTTCGAACTCGATCTCCGCCTCCGACTTCGCTTCGATCTAATCTTCTTTCCCAATGCCGATATTACCAAATTTGGTCGTTAACAATTGGGTATTTTATATTTTTATTATAGATCTTAGTTTAACTATATATATTTATATTATATTTGTGAAGTAATATATTTTATATTTATATTGTAGAAAAAAAACCGTCCATTTATATATATATATGTGTTTATTGGCTGTCTTTTCTATCTATGTTCGTACGTATGGTCTTTTTCTCCTTCCGTGAACAGAAGTTTAAATCGCATGTACTACACCGTAAGTACGGGAGAATGGTAGTAGCGTAGTAGCGCTTGTATCTAAACAGGATGAAGTTATTATTTTTCAATAATAGATCCAATCCAATGGTGTAAAATATTGGGCCCACCAATTTAAATGAAAATCAACAGTAAGTAAGATTATGTAGTGTCCATGTGGCAACTTAGAAGTATTTATAAAAGTGCCACATGGCGGCTCAAGAGCGTTTGTAAGAAGTTTAAAGGACTTTTCGTATATAACTAGGATGGTAGACCGTGCATTCACACGCGCATGCATCGTAGACTATGTGTTGAGAACTTATAATGATGAAATATTAATCTAAACTTATTTTATTTATTTGGATTATTTGAGCACATTTAGATAAAAAAACATTAAGTAATTGGACTATTTTCTCTAATTAAAGGAACTCGATGTTTTATGCAGTGGCTCAGACTATTCATATTTTAGTTAGTTATTTTTTTTACAAAGTATACGTTTAATTTAGCTATACATGTTTCAAAACATAGCATGGTACGACTCTATATTGTTAGTTATTTCTTTTTCTTTTGGCAAATTAAATATGAAAATTTTATTCTGGTACTATTGATTTAATTTAGCTATGCATGTTTGTAGAATTTTTCATAATGACATAATATTTATTGTCAAAATTTTAAGGTATTTAGATGTGGTGCAAAGTGCATGGGTGAACTGTGCCCAAATGCTATAATTCTTATACAGCAAAATATATGCATATATAAATATTACATTGTTAGTTTAATTATAAATAGAGAATAATTAGATACAAATCAGACAATCAGACATGTATAGCTTATAAAAAAATTGTAGTTGTTTCAACATTGATTGTTTCTCGTCTAGTTAGTAGCTACAAAAATAAGGAATGGAAGGGCAGTATTCTCTACATGTGAGATGAGGAGGAGGTGGAAGGATTTTAGTGAAAACCAATGAGAGATGTTTCTTTTTTCTCAGCATTTCTTTTATTGTTTTTATAACTTGTAAGACATGACATGTGTTGTCTTATGGTTTTTTTTTCTAAAAATAGATGACATATGTACTTATGGTTCTTTCAAAAATAGATCTAATTGATGAAATAATGAAATCCATCGAGTTAAGTTCGATCGTTTTCTATTTTTTGAGACATAATACATGGTTACTTACAAGTGCAATATGGGACGTTTAATCAAATTTTATCAAGTAAACTGATTTAATATAACATAATGCATATAGTCAACCTTTTCGAAATGTCTCATTCCTATTTGGTTTGCATGCAAAACATAGGTGCCAATGTTCAAATGATGTATTTAAATTTATAATAAAAATATGGATAACATGGAACTCGAATTATTTATTTATTTATTTAGTTATAAATAAAACAACAATTGAAACAAACTAAAAATAAGATACAACTTTTAAAATTATAATCATTAATCTTTCTAATTATTTTTTTACATAATGTTGTCCATTGAAAAAAAGAGAGGATGTGAAGGGAGAGAAGTAGAGATAATGTACGTATGGAGACGTCACTTGAACACATACATGACGTGTGAAGGGGTGGGAAGTGGGTCTTTTCCGTTTTTATATTGTTAAGATAGTAGTAGAAAATAATAGGTACACCATGTTTAAGTTAAAAATAATCGATGGTTAGGTGTATTATGTAATTTCTTTAAAATTTCTAGGATTTATTGTATACTACTGGAGAAACCATCTATGGTCGGTCGCCCAAAAACCACAATAATCCTAGTTCGAATAGAAACCGGTAGATTATTTTTAGTCCCGGTTAAAAACTTTTTAATCTTTAGTCCAAGTTAATGTTACCAATCGGGACTAAAGATCATTTTTAGTACCGGTTCAAAGAAGTTATTGGGTCGAGTTTGGCCCCAATTATCTTAGATCTTTAGTTCCGGTTCTTTATACCAACCGGGACCAAAAATCCTCCCGAGCGCACGTCGAGTCCTCTCTCTCGGTCTTATTGATAAGACCGATAAAAACCATATGCACTTCCTCTCTCATTAAAAACCATCTCCACTCTCCAGCCTCCTCGATCCCATCTCAATCTCAGGCGTTCTCCTTCTCGATCGGCCTCTTCTGTCCGATCCCCGTCTCCTCTCCCCTTCCTCCCATTTCCCCACTCCTCCCCCTCCCCGCCTCCTCCTCCTACCATGGCCTCTCTGGGTTAGCGGCGGCCGGTCGAGGTCGGCGGCAGCGGCAGCCTTTTGGCCAGGCTGGGGAGGCGCGCGTGGCGGCCTTCGGAATTGATTTTCTTTTTTTGAGGGTTTGTGATGATTGTTTTTGAGAATTTGTTATGCGATTAAATGTGGGAGAAAAACTAATTACACAGTTTGCGTGTAAATTGCGAGACAAATCTTTTAAGCCTAATTGTGCTATGATTTGACAATATGGTACAACAGTAAACATTTGCTAATGATGGATTAATTAGGATTAATAAATTCATCTCGC
Organism: Oryza sativa Japonica Group; assembly: GCF_034140825.1. Taxonomy (NCBI): domain Eukaryota; kingdom Viridiplantae; phylum Streptophyta; class Magnoliopsida; order Poales; family Poaceae; genus Oryza; species Oryza sativa. Next base: position 13,183,370 of record NC_089046.1, read on the forward strand.
AGTTTTCCGGTGGAATCTATAATTTGTTTTGTTATTAGACAACGCTTAATACTTCAAATGTGTGTCCATATATCTGATGTGACACCCCAAAACAAAATTTTTTGGAAACTAAACCAGGCCTTAGTAGAGTTTTCTGTGGAGGTTTAGTATTCTTTTATCTTTATTAATTTATAATCGGATAATTCATATTGTTTTAATTTACTTAATACTATCGTTCTAATTTATTTGTGATGGTTTTTCCAAATTTGTGATGTAAGTTTTTTTAGAATTTATGATGAATTTGATATGTGATTTGGAGATGATTTGGGGATTTCTCTATTAGGGGATGTAATGATTAGTGAAATCAATATGAAAAAAAACAATTAAAAAAATTGCCAACCGCCGGTTCTGGCTCTAGCATTTTTAATCCCGGTTAGTAACACCAACCGGGACTAAAAATTGATTTTTTTTGTCCCGGTTATTTCACCAAGGACTAAAGATTCATACTCCCGGTTGCAAAACCAGGAGTATAGGGGGTTATAAACCGGGAGGAAAGACCATTTCTCCACCAGTGGTAGTGTCACATGGTGGCTTAGGTGTGTTCGTAGGAGTCCCGCGTGGTGGTTTGAGAGTATTTTGTAGGAATTTTAGTTGACTTTTAGCATATAATGGATAGATATGGCATGCAAGTTGTCGAAATGTGCCTAATATATATCTACATGTTTCTTTAGGCAATATATTTCTACAAGTAAAATTATACTGGTGTAAACTATATTTTTCTGACATTGTAGAACTATTTTAGTTACATGCCAGTGAAGTTATTATATAGCATGGAAACGGAGAGGAGTCATGTACATGCGTAAGCACGGGAAGAGAGGATGCCTCTATGTAAGAAATAGAAAAATCAATCTAATCCAAGTATCCAACGGCTTGGAGTGATGGGCCTATTAATTTTAGTGAAATCAAAGGCTAGGTTTTTTTTCTCAGATTTTTTCTAATTTATTGGAGCGCCATGTGGCATTATAGGAGCATTTATATAAGCATCATGTGACAGCTTAGAAGCATTTATAAAAATTTTCACAGACTTTTACTATATAATAGATAGATTGGATATCATCGATATAATTTAGCGAAACATATTTGTAGAATTATTTAATGTGACATATAATATGCCAACTGGAGATGAGGGGAGAGAGAGAGTACGTACGTACAGGAGGCCAGGAGGGGAACGTGCAGGTGGTGGGGACCGGTGTGGAGAGGAGGATTTTATTTATTTTATTTGATCTAATGGGTAAAAGTGTTGGACCCACCAATTTAAAGGAAAATCAACGGTTAGATTTCTAGACTGCCACTTGGCGTCTTAGGAGCGTTTGTAGGAGAACACGTGGCGGCTTAGGAGCATTTGTAGGAAGGTTAATGGACTTTTAGTATATAGCTAGGAAGGTAGCCCGCGCGAATGCGCGGGCATGCATTGTACGCTAAGTTTGAGATACTTATAAGAGCGACATATTAACCGGTGAACATCTACCACGATTTCTCCGTAAATTTTTTTCGTCGACATTAATTTCCTTTATAATTTTCTAACCTATTAGCTTTATATTATATCATATTTAAGTAATATCTATAAGCAATTATTTATAATCTTCTTCATCATTTGAAAAGAAGGTATACTTATTTTCTTAAGAAAACATGTCAACGAAAAGTAAGCGTAAGGTAAAACTAAGGTATTTTACTTTTTTAATTGCATATATATTATCATGGTTTATTCGAGGATTAATTGGGTGGGACATGAAGCTTCACTAAATATATGAGTTTATACAGCCTAATATGATTGATATAATTTGAGAGCCGATCCATCTATGAACATTTCATATAATTGCACAATAATATTTTTGAAATGTGATGTAACATTTATACACATATATTTTTTTCTTATATAAGATAGATCTAACTATTAGAAATAGTGATTCCACCGGTTTAAAAGGCATATGAGTATTCCAGAAATATAGCTTAAAATTATGGTTGTTTTAATATCCAATATAATTGCGAAGTAAATGTAACTCAACTGGTTAGGTTCATTGTGATGGAATTTGCCCACTTGGGTTCATGTCCTAGACTTGGACAAATTATTTCAGTAGTAGGTGACGTACCCGTTGACAGCGAGAAGTACGTAGTGACTTTGTCAATCTAAAAATATGTCAGCCTAGTCTCTCGAAAGTACTCATAGGGTATGTGCATGTGTGAGTTCATAGAGCTGAGTGTGCGCGTTGTGAGCAACCGCGTTTGTACTTTGTTTTTAAAAAAATATCAAACATTATTTAAAAAAAAAGATAAAACAATATGGAGGGGACGACACTATTGTGTAGATGTGAGAGCGAGGAGGAGGTAGAGATTTTATTTTTTCTAATTTTTCTAAATGATTTAAGTGAAAGCCGATGACAGGGTGCTTCATTTTTTTCTAAGAATTTCCAAGGATTATCCCTTTTTTATAGGACGTGCCCCATGGTAACTTAAGATTTTATTTAAAAAATAGATCTAATAGTTAAAAATAATAGACACACCAATTTAATTGAATTAAATTTAATCTAGCACCTCGTAAGTCAATTTAATTGAATTAAATTTAATCTAGCACCTCGTAAGTCCAGCCACGTGTTGCTCGGTGATTTGCAGTCAGTGTACGTTATGTTCATTTTTGTTTCTTTTCGTGCAAAAAAGGCTATTGGTTACTCCCTGTGTCAAAAAAAAATAGAGATAAATATGGACAAATTCACATTTATCCATATCTTAACTATTTGAAAATTAGTAACTTCCAATCGTCACAATAATTTTTTGCCCGTCAATCCAACCAAGCGGCACCCTCCATCCATATATGCACAATTACATCCCATACGATGCCCAAAGAAAAAATAAACAAAGTTCGATTCAAAATAAGCTAAAAATTAAACCAACGGACTCTGAATCAAACTCAATAGAATTAGCTGGGAGGATCCACATGATTAAAAGCTGGAAACCAACGGAATCGAGCAAATCACAAAGCAATACGTCATATCTGACCGGCGACAAGCTCTCGTCCGACAAGAGGATTGGCGGTTGTGGCGGACGAAGATGGAGACGAGAGGTGAGCTCCAACGGCTCAAGACACGCCGTCGCTGAGGGTGCTCCGCCGACCCGTAGGACACTGCTGCATCGGAAGTAGCGGATGGCGCCGCCGCGGCGGATTGCGGTGGGGAAGGCTTTGACCGCCGCCGCTCACGGTGGGGGAGACGGCGGGGGGGCTCCGTGTTAGGGGCAATCTCACCATTTCAAAAAAAATTCTCACCTCTTTCGACCTAAAAATTATAAAATATTGTCTCTGGTGTCCTATAGCCAATTACACAATTTTTTAGTATTCATCAGCCATGTTACGTTTTTGCGGTGTCTCCTAGCCAATTTACACGTTTTTTGGTTGTCCTGTATCAAATTTTGTCTTTTTCTTATAATATTAGGACATATTATATGGCGATTTGTGAGCGCTCTAGAGGGCTTTTATTGATTTTTGTTACGTTAAGTGATTTAGTATAACATAATACATATGTTCGATTAATTTTTCGTTGTTATTTAGTTGCCATTCAAACGATAGGGTCTACCATCAAATGATGTATTTTAACTTTTTATAGTAAAATATAGCTAATGTTATCTTGATTTATATTATTAATTATAAATAAAACAATAGTTATATTATGTTAGTTAAAAAAAGAAGAGGAGATAATTGAATTGGAGAGGAGATGATGGGTGAGTTAGAGGTATAAGTAAGGCACGAGGATTAAATAGTTATCTATTTTTATAAAAACATACTTCCTCCGTTCCAAAAAAAAAAGACCAATCCTATCATCCCAATGTAAAATTAGTGGGGAGTAAAAATACCCAAAATAGCCCTCATTATTAGAGAGGAGATGATGGGTGAGTTACGTAAGGCAAGAGGATTAACTTAGATTGAATGGGTCATTGTTTTGAGTTATCTATTTTTATAAAAACATACTCCCTTCGTCCCAAAAAAAAGACCAATCCTAGCATCCCAATGTAAATTAGTGGGGAGTAAAAATGCCTGAAATAGCCCTCATTATTGGAAAAAGTAGTAGTGGTGATAGATAGGTAAAGGGTATTTAAGGAATAAAATTTCTCGTCTTATGTGCTGAGGGTTGATACTACGGTAGAAGTTTATTTTTGGTGGATAAAATTCAAACTCCAGAAGTTGAGTTTTTTTTTTGGGACGGAGGGAGTATAGTCTTAGATCTATTAGAAAATACTTTGTGTGCTATACTTTTTAATTAAACTACTTTGTTTAAAATTGTTCTAATTTAAGTGTATGTTATTAATCAGAATATTTAAAAATCTATATATATATATATATATATATATATATATATATATATATATATATATATATATATATATATATATATATATATATATATATATATATATATATATATATATATATATATATATATATATATATATATATATATATATATATATATATATATATATATATATATATATATATATATATATATATATCTTAAAAATGTATGGATCAATCAAAGACAATAGTTATTAGAATATATATGACCCAGAGTAATAATTTTTTAATAATATAGTTAACTTGGATCTTCAATTATATGTTTTATACTAAATAATCTAATGGTGTGCACCAATAAAAAGTTAGCTATATGATTTAGATTATATAATTGTCTAAATTTTTTTTATCCTAAAATATTTTTTCCATCTAAAAAAATGAGAAAATAGAAGAGAAAGGAAATAGGTGGAGAACTACGTGTGCACAATGGGTCCACCATATATTAGTGAAAATCGACAACCGGATGTTTTGTTTATTCTTGTAATTTTTGTGATTTTTCTAATTTATTAAAATGTCACGTGGTGGTGTAGGAGCATTTGTAAAAGTACTACGTGGTGGCTTAATAGCGATTATATGATATTTAATGGACAAAGCTCTAAATATGCGTCAATGTGATAGTTTTTAAATAAAAATATAGTTAATATCAAATGTAGTCATAATATTTTCCCATATACATCTATTTATTATTTAGATAAGTTTATTAGGGAACGGGTGAATGTTGATTTTATGTATAAAGATTCGAGGAGTGAAGGATGGTGCGTAGTTTGTACATACCCAGGAGAATTTTATTTCTCAATCCGGTGAATAGTAGGTAGTACGTATTATACATTTGAGATTTTTTTTCACTTTTTTTTGGGTGAACAGTACGTATGTACGTGTTACTCGTAACAATTTGGTGGGACCATGGCAGGGCTAACCCTTCTTTTTTTCAATCATAATCACATTTTTTTCCTTTTTTTCAGTGAGTAGCAAAGTACGGAAGTACGTATTTATACGTGCAACTATACACGCGATTTTTATTCGAGCAGGTTACGTAGGCTGTATTTTAAATAAATCTAATCTAATAGTTTAAAAATAGTGGGTCCACCAATAAAAATGATTGGATGTTTTTTCTCACAATTTGCAAGATTTTGTCTAATTTATTAGAGCACCATGTGGTGGCGTAGAAGCATTCGTATGAGCACCACATGGCTATTTAGAAGCGTTTGTAGTAAGTTTAATAAGTCTCTAACGTTACCTATTGTATGTCGACCCGATGTGCCATGATGTATTTTGAACCACAACATTACTTTTATACCGCGATACTTTGTATAATTAAACGAATACAATCGATTGGCATATAATTAAAAATAATTTAAAAGATAATGTTTAGAGACAGTTAATTTGATATTTGATATTATTATAGATCATATACTTCCGTATATTATGTAATATTATATTTTATATTATACAAAATCCCAACTACACATTGTTTTGGCTTTATCATTTTTCATCGTACGTAGATGTTTATTATTTTTTTCTTCCGCCTAACGGGGTAGGAAGCTCTATTTGTTTTTTCTTTAATTATACTTGCGTACGGACATTTAATTTTCTTTCTTTTTTTTACATTAGTTTTCTTTCCTTTTCCCAGCCACCAGTTGTATATTTTTTTAGGAAAAACTATCACATTTTTAATAATAGATCTAATCTAATGGTATAAATTAACGGGTCCACCAATTTAAGTGAAAATCGACGGTGAGATTAGATAGTGCCATATGGCGGCATAGGAGTGTTTGTAGGAGCGCCACGTGGCGGTTTAGGAGCTTTTGTAGGAATTTAATGGACTTTTAGTATATATAATAATAGATAGAAGATAGATAGATAGATAGATAGATAATAGATTGGAGGCACTGCTAGGCTTACGAAGTGGTAATTTCACTGACTTTTGAATGTACGTTCCAATTAATCTTTGCACAGTTATTTGCTATGCATAGAGTAAGAATAAAATGAAGAAAGTTCCCAACAATCGTCGATTACTGTTTAGGCCAACGAGAACAGGGAGAGGGGGGGGGGTGGGGGGTCATGTTGGATAATAAGGCCATCTCTTGTAATTTTGATGTTCTCCTTCACTTTCACGTTTTAGTTGGTAATCAATTTTAACCATTCCTCCTAGATTTCCATACGTCACAATCACTTATGTCTTATGTTGAACTATTGATTAACAAATTGGCTCTGTTTATGTGCAAACTATGCCAAGAGTCAAGAGATCTGACTATCTGAGTGCATTTTTTGGTGAGGGATAGACCACAACACACCACATCGTAAGACATAACTGATCAATTTTGTTTATATATATTTCTTACTTTCAGTACAGATCATTTTTCTTCTTTGTAGAATACCACATGACCGTGCCGGATATATTTACAGCGATTAGCAGAAGCTGGCAAACTTCTACTAACTTGGATTCCATATGACCGATCTGCTGCCTAACATTTTGCATGACCTTTGGTTCGATGGAAGGGGATGGCGTCTCGGACATCCTTGAGGCCGGTGACAAATAAGATGAGGCTCTCCAAGTCTATGCTGAAACCAGAGTGCTTTACAGTGCCATGTCTGCGTGTGTCCAAATACCATTCCAGCTGCTCAACCTGCAGCCCTGACTCCTCAATCCTGCAGTAGTTAAGATGGAAGTCAGATGCCTTCCTGTGCATGGTAAGTTCATCAAATTGCAGCTAATAGTTGTTTATATATTTTTTGCAGATGTAATTTGATGTTTTTAACCAAAAACATGCGACTTCTTTAAACCATGTTGGGCCCAAACTCCACTTGTTGTCAGTTTCCTTGAGGATTTCATTTACTACATCAACTAATTAAGGTTCGAGCAATTAAAGATTACCTTGAGGTTAAATTATCCATCCTTTCCTCCTTCTGAGCTCCACATGCTACGATGCCAACCTGAATGAGTGACAGAACAATTAGTATTCAACATGAACACCGTGTTGAAATGCTTGAATTGAGATTTTTTTTCCCCTCCTCTAATTGACATGTTTTCTTAACCTTTGGCACAACTAAGTCAAAGGCAGAGACTGTCTTCAGGTCTTCCTTCAGGCGTGCATAAAATGGCTTTAGCTGTTTCGGGTAATCATATATGATTACTGGCTTCTTGTATAAATCATCAGCCAGATAACTGCCATTGTTTTTCATGCGCAATTATATTAGAAGTTAGAATAGAACCTTTCAAATGGCAAAAGTACTTTTGAGAGCCCTTCAGTACCTCAGATGCACACGAGACAGTGGCATGCCCAACTCAAGTTTCGATTCAAAAGTTTTATCCGTGACCTGATGACAATGAACAAATTTATTACCATACATATTACATAACAGTGTAGAACTGCGTTGTAATTGCAGGTGCAGCATGAATACTATACGTACCTGAAGAAGAGTATTGACAGCTTCAGTGTACTTAATCTTTTGCCAGGGGCTTGACACTGCAGCTTCAATAACGCTACTAGTGGCATCACCTGCCTGATTGGACGACAGAAACTTCAGCTCATCTGAACAATCTTTCGACACCGTGCTGCAGAGTGACTTCACACAATCCTCGGCGCAGGAGATTGCATCCTGAAACGAAAGATGATCTAAGCTAGTTCTGAAGAATTCTGTAGTTTAAATGTGAAATCCATCATACCTCAAGCTCGGCGAAAGCGAGCTCGACATCGACTGTCCACCTCTCAGCCAGAGACCTGTCTGAATCCAAGCTCTCACTCTCAGCCTGGAACACCGGGCTGAATGTGTAGACGCTGCTGAGTGCACAGGCGTATGTCTCGAGATGAAGTGTATGGCAAGGTGTCAGGTAGGCTGGGCGGTGAAAGAACTCATCTTGGGAGGACTCTGCACTTGCTCCTTGCTCGAGCTGCCTTGAAAGAGCATTTGCCCTCTGAAGATCCTGCTCTGCAGCTTCGAGGGCTTCTTTGTTGCTTTCGCTTCTCTTTAGTGCTTCAACTTGTTTCGTCTTCTCCTTGATGGCAGCCCTGACAGCTTCAGGTGTGATCCTATTGCCATTGTCTGATTTGCTGAAAAGGCGGGTTAATCGTAACATTTTGCCGCGGTTTCCTGCACTGGTTGCTGTTGTTGTTGTTATCGTGGGTGTATTCACATGGAAGAATCCGTTGGATTGGAAAAATGCGTGGACAGCATGGACCAATTCACTCCGTACACGAGCAGTTGATGCAACCTGCAAAACAAATATGCAAAAATGTGTAACAGTGTACGGCTCATTTTATGAAGCAAAGAACACAAGACATGACTGACCAAACCAATGATAATGATCAAGACTTGAATCTGATAAGTTCATCAGGAGTCATCCTCTTACCGTCGCTGTACGAGCAGCGAGATGCGGGTAGCCCCTGACAAGATCCGGAGATGAATGAGCATTCGACCTAGGGTACTTCTCTGAATCCACAGGACCAATGTGCAGAATCTTCTCCACCTTCATCTGCACAACATACTGCGGCAATGTCCCTTCCACCTGCTCTATCTTGCCTTCCACAAGAACACAAGCTCCAGTAGCGGTGATTTGATCAAGAGGCAACAGTGCAGAGTCCACAACTATCTGAACAAAAGAAAAGAAGCACAGTAGATTTGCTATGTTACAGCAGCAAAATGATTCAACAAGTAGGATGCCATGGCCATGAGATAGAGTGATCAATGACCTGGAGATCAGCCACGCAGGAGCCGTCGTTGATGCGCACCAGCGCCGTGCCGACGGCCGGCCGGCGAGCGGATCCGCCCGCCGAGGCGGCGGCGGTGATCCCACCGGCCATGAGCCTGGCGATGCAGCGGATGAGTGGCACCCTGGACATGAGCACCTCCGTGCACGTCAGCCCGGTGGCCTCCACCTCGGGCTTCCTCGACGGCGACGCGGGGCCAGCAGCAGCGCGCCTCGCCCTGACGACGGCGGACGACCTCACCCATCCGCCGACCACCGCGCGCTCCCCGACCAGCCCGGCGCCGCCGTCGGGGCGGCCAACGACGGAGCGGAGCGTGGCGCGCCTCGAGTACTTGAAGCACTCTATGTACGACGAGCCCGCGTCTCCTTCGTGGGACGAAGACGAAGAGAACGACGTGGAGGAGGAGGAGGCCGCCATGGCTGGCTGAAGTACAGTGGCTGGTTGAAACTGAAATTCTTGGTTGGTTTGCTGGTTTGATTGGGATTGGGGAGGAGAGAGGGGATGTGTGATGTGGGATATGTAGCAGTGGAGGTGGTGGAGGAGGAAGAACATGGCGGGAGAGGGAAGGATGCTTTGCTTCTGGGAGTTTTGGAGGGAAATGTGTGTGAGGAGATGGGGGGTAAGAGGGTAAGTTGGGTTTTGTGGTTGCTTCTACTTGGGGTTTCAGCTATGCTTTCACTATTTGTGCAACACTGCAACGGATTAAATTACTACCTAGTTAAATGCATCATGCAATGAGTCACAGAAGATTTTGTCCTTCGTCTTTCTTTCTTTTGTTGGGAATGGAACAAAGGTGTTCTCTTCTTATGAGTTTGGGACTTTGGGTTGTGTCTTTTCCTTTCTTTCTTTCTTTCTTTTTTTTTTGACATTGAGACGTGTGTTGGTTTTTATTAAGGATTCATTAAAGTTTTAGATGTGTGTTTCGCCAAATTAATTTTTTGGCAGTTAAATTTTTGAATAACAATTGTTTTCGTATTGCTCAGCAAGGTTGTACTTCAAATAAACTGGAGTCCGTCTGTTTATGATGCGTTTTTTTTTTCGATTACGTGGAGAACCTGCGCGCGTGCACACAGGGTAATCTATATGACTTGTTTCTTTCTCTATCTCTACTTATATTATAAAAACTAGCGGGTGGCCCGCGCAATTGCGCGAGTAGCACCCAAACAAAATTATCTATTTTTATATGATTTTACTTAAAATTTATTAAATAACTAGCTCGTTGTCTTAATATTTTTTGAAAGACCAAATCTTATCATCCCTGTGTTTTTATAGCCACCCCTTCTTTGTCACCCCTCATTTATTTGCTTTCTCGATCTAACACTGCTTCTATTCATTCTCCTTAAAACCTTTAAAAATTGGACCTTATAGATTTTAGAGGTTATTGACTCATAGGGTTCCTTTTTATAATTTTTAGAAATCCCGTCAAACGCTACCACTATACTCTCTATGGCCCGTCCACTGCCTTCTCGCTTTATTATTATTAGGATTTTAAAAATTGAACATAATTATTGTTTGGGTTCAATTTTTTTACTTTCTAAAAGTCCAGCCAAACCATCGGCATCTTTGCCACTATACTTCTCTACAACTCACCCGCTACCTCCCCTCTTTATTATCATTGAGATTTTAAAAATCGAACACGGTTATCGTTTAGGTTCTTTCCTTTTTTTACTTTCTAAAAGTCTCGCCAAACCATCAGTGTCTTTGCCACTATACTTCTCTACAGCTCACCCGCTGTTTCCCCTCTTTATTATCATTGAGATTTAAAAATCAAACATGATTATCATCAGGGTTTATTTTTTTACATTTTAGAAGTCCCGCCAACCGTCGTGATCGTGCTGCTTAACGTTTTCTGTCGTCCCTCCTTTTAATTATCATTGAAATTCTATTTGGGATTCTTTTAATAGTTTTTAGATATCCCATCAACCGCCACCATTCTACTCATATACAGGTCTGTTGCTTTTCCTTTCTTTATTATCATTTGTCATTATTGTGTTCTATTATTTTATTATATGAACTTTCTTTGAAAATTTCATATTTTTCATTTTGATTTTTTTATTTATAAATTATATTCCTATTTAACTCTTATAACTATTTTTCTATTTTATGAATTTATTTTATTTGTTATTCTGAATTTTAATTAATCTTGTCACGTGTTCTAGATTGTCATTATTGTGTTCTATATGAAATTTTTTTTTGAAAATTTCATCTTTTTCATTTTGATATTTGTGTTCTATTATTTTATTATATGAACTTTCTTTGAAAATTTCATATTTTTCATTTTGATATTTTTATTTATAAATTATATTCCTATTTAACTCTTATAACTATTTTTCTATTTTAGGAATTTATTTTATTTGTTATTCTAAATTTTAATTAATCTTGTCAAGTGTTCTAGATTGTCATTATTGTGTTCTATATGAATTTCTTTTTGAAAATTTCATCTTTTTCATTTTGGTATTTTTTTTATCTATAAATTATATTCCTATTTAACTCTTACAACTATTTTTCTATTTTAGGAATTTATTTTATTTGTTATTCTGAATTTTAATTAATCTTGTCACGTGTTCTAGATTAGAGACCAACACAAGTTCACTTGGGAAGAATTTCCTGATTGGTCACCCATTCCGAAATTGCTCTAGGCCAAGCACGCTTAACCTCAGAGTTTTTTCGAGATCGGCTTTCGGAAAAGAAGTTGCAACCTGTTCATATGAGTATTCTATTAATCCTATTAAGCCCTAGGCCAGGATGTCACATAGATCATCTCTTCTTTCAATAGTCTTTATTTTTATTACGAATTTTAGTTATTTATAAATTGTATTTCTAGTTGAACTCTTTTTTTCATCTAATTTTAGAATTTATTTTATTTTTTATTGTGTATTGTGTTCTATATGGACTATTCTTTTAATATTTATTATTTTTAATTTTTAATTTCAGTTGTTTCAAAATTGGATTTCTACTTGAACTTTTTTATTTTTCTAATTTTATTTTTTATTCTGAAATTTAATTTATCTTATATTGGGTTATTATATGAACTCTTATCAATATTGCTTATGTTTAGTTTCGAATTTAAGTTATTTTTGTATTCCTACTTACTCTTCTTTTCTTTTTTTTTCTAATTTCGGATTCTATTTTATTTTTTATTATTCTAAATTTTAATTAATCTCGTATTGGGTTCTTATAGGAATCGTCTTTTAATATTGCTTATTTTCAATTCTAAATTTTAGTTTCTTTTAAATTGTATTCCTACTTAAACTCTTCTTTCTTTTTTTATACTTTCGGATTTTATTTTATTTTTTATTTCCAATTTTAATTAATTTCTTATTGGTTTATTATATGAACTCTTCTTGCTATATTGCTTATTTTTAATTCAAAAAAAATTACGTAACTCCTAAAATTTCTACTATTAGACACCATATATAAATGCTATGTTCACTAACAAAAAAAATTCCTAGCACGATCATACAGTAGTAACCTTGAAAGATTGAATGGCAATGACATACAGTAACCTGTGTATGTAGCTGTATGAGCATTTGCTTATGAACTCGGGTTTGTGTTTGCTCTTGGTTGGTTTCAGGATAGCACGATCCATTAAGTAAGTTCATATTCCTTTCACACGTGAAACGTACTGATCTGAGATCCGAGACACCACTTGGGAGTACGCCTAATGGGCGATCGATCGCGTGGGGATGGGGTAGCGATCAGATTCGCTCCCCTCCCTCCCCTCCCTTCCTCCACCTGGTTTTTTTTTTCACCGTATTACTTTCCTATTTTAGCAAATTTATACACCTAAACTTTATACACCTTAAGTTTACACATCTAAAGTTTAGAGACTAAAAGTTTATAAGTCAAAAGTTTATATATCCGATTTAAATTTGAATTTGAATTCAAATATTTTTTTATATATAGTATTTCTATACATCTAAAGTTTATACACCTAAAGTTTATAGACCTAAAGTTTATAAGTCAAAAGTTTATATATCCGATTTAAATTGAATTTGAATTCAAATATTTTTCATATATAGTATTTCTATACATCTAAAGTTTATACACCTAAAGTTTATAGACCTAAAGTTTATATACCCGATTCAAATTTGAATTTGAATTCAAATATTTTCTATATATAGTATTTCAATACATCTAAAGTTTATACACCTAAAGTTTATAGACCCAAAGTTTATAAGTTAAAAGTTTACATACCCGATTCAAATTTGAATTTGAATTTGAATTCAAATTTTTTATATATAGTATTTCTTTACATAAATTTTTCGAACTTTTTGTTTTTTTAAAAAAAAATTGTGGAGATGTGTAAACTTGAGGTGTACAAACTTTAGGTGCATAAATTTACTAAAATAGGAAAGTAATACGGTGCCAAAAAAGAAAATCAGAAATCTGATCGCCCCTAGCGATCCCTAGCGATCGATCGCTAGGTAGCATTCTCGGTTGAATTATGTGCTTGTATGACTAGTATTTGCTTCTGTGGACTCCTGATAGGATTTATGTAATTTGTTTTTCTCTACGTATACATCTCATTAATCTCAACCTTTAAAATCTAGACCTACCAAGATCTAAGGTTAATATTTTCTTTTTCTCCGATTAATGTGGGATTTTCTAGTCTCCACAGCGAATGTGTTGCTTTCTTTTAAAGCTGTCTTACTAATATAATGGATTAAAGATGTTTCCGCCGAAATTTTGGTACGTCATCCGTTTTTGAATTGGTTTTAATTTTATGTCAAATCATTTCCTTTTTTCTTATCCGAGACACGCACGAATTAATTGGGCCCGCATCTTTTTCACACGCCCCTTGTGGTATGTAGCAATCGGGCCCACACATGAGTCTGTTTTTCACACATGCCTTTGCGCGCCACCGTGATTGGGCCCGCAACGCCCTCGCGCGTGCGATTTTTTGCATGCCCGACTAGGCCCACGACGCTCTCGCGCGCGATTTGCCCTTGTCACAAGTCCGATTGGGACTGCGTCGCCCTCGCCCACCATTTAAAAATTGAAAATGTTTTTGTCAAAACTATGGTACCTCGTTGACCAGATCATCCGATTCTATTTGTATTACATGACACGATTCCTAACACATGTTAGCATGATATCAAGTTAGTCTCCACTCTCCACACATGCTCGTAGGTACCACCAGGGATACCATTATAATAATCCACAAGAATCAGTTTTACTTTGAAAAGAACATGCCAACCGAAATAAAGAATGATCGAAGTTATTGATTCCGTCTATCATCAATTCCTGCACATAAAGCTAGATGACAAATCGAGGTCGTGTTTAAAAGCCTCATTGTTTAGCTTATGCTTATTCCTATAAGCCAAATTTAAAATTTTAAAATTTAATTTTGAATTTGACTTTTTTGGTTTTTTTATTGTACTTTAGTTTGTAGCATTTGCTTTTAAGTCACGAAGAACATGTATATAAAATATTTGCACATAAATAGTCTTTTATTTGGTAATAAGTGATTTGGATAAGCACATGAATAAACGAAACAATTAGGTGTCATTATTTATCCACCGACAAATTTGTACAAATTAAATTGTGATGAGGACATCCCTTCCAACGATACAACCATGCCTATTGCACAACAGGGACCAATGACTAGAGCTCGAGCTCGTGAACTTAATTATCGGATAAAGTCATTCCTAGCTAATGATACAACTTCTTCCCAAAATTGGGTGCTACTAAGTGGTTGTTGTGATATACTTTTGTTAGGAATATGGGAGAGGAACCAGATCACAAGCAGCACTAGCAGCGCTGATTTGATGAAGTCAATGCACTTCACTTCTGAGGGTGAAAGGGTCAATTAGGCCTAGAGGGGGGTGAATAGGCTAATTTAAAAACATAAGAAATACGGAAGCAGTAATTTTTGGAATTAGGCTGGGATTTTTCGGAACTTCCGAAAGGATTTTCGGAACTTCCAAAAATGCACAGAGCAGCGCACACAAAATGAAAACTCTAGATCTAGAAGTCTATAACAGGGTAAACAATGCAAAATCAACAACTAGACCAATAGCGGCACAACCAAACAAAGCTAAAGGAAGGGGATGAAGAAATATCACCAAGATGTAGCTCGCAAAGTTGATCCCGGAGTTCAAATCCTTGAGGGGATTCTACTCTCCGTTGAGGAGCTCACTAAGAGCCGAGTCTTAGCTAACCCTTTCCTCAAGAGGTGGCATTAAGCACTCCTCCGTCCACTAAGAGGTATCTCTTCCCTTGCGGAGGCAAGATCCGGCCTTCACAAACTTCTCCCGGCCATCCACAAATAGATCGGTGGCTCGGGAACGACACCTAGCCGTCTAGGGGTCCTCAACCTCCAAGAGTAAAAGATGATGCAAAGAACAAACGGAGGTGATGCAAGTGCTCACAAATCTTCACGAAGACTACAAGAAGCACCCACACAAACTCGAATCCACACTCTCACACATACACCAAATCCGAATCAAACCCGGGTAGAGAGATGAATCGAGGAAGCAAGGCTCAAATGAACTAGAGAGAGAGAGCAAGCCAAGAGCACAAATGATTGCAATGGATCCAGCAGCCCTCACAAGTGAGGAGAGGTGGGTATTTATACCCACAGCACAAATATGCCCGTTGGAGTGCAATAAAAGGTATTTCGGAACATCCAAAATTCATTTTCGGAACTTCCGAAAATTCTAGATCTGAGAAAATCGAAGCCAACGCCCATTTTCGGAAATTCAGAAAATTATTTTCGGAACTTCTGAAAATTTCTAGAACCCAAAATAAAAATCGAAGCCAACGCCCATTTTCGGAAATTCAGAAAATTATTTTCGGAACTTCTGAAAATTTCCAGAACCCAAAATACCTTCTGTGAATTTTCGGAACTTCCGAAAATTTCCAGTACGCTCAAAAACGGTTCTCTGTATTTTCGGAACTTCCAAAAATTTACAGAACACACCAATAAGAGAAATGCTTTCAAGAAAAAATAGATTTTGAGCACACGCATCACTCCTTATATGTCTATGCATCATCCCCCTTAATAGTACGGCTTTCCTACTACACAACGCAAGGTAAAATATACAATATACCATTTGAACATAGCTGCATTGCATCGTGATGTAGCATTCACTGGGTATGCATCGCATTACAACATGTCGAGGACATAACAACCTTCACATTTGCTTGAATAAAAATGTTATTCCTCTCTAATCGCATTGTAATCAATCATCAAAATCATTAGAGGCCTAGATGCACTTTCAGAGGGCAAACGGTGCAAATGAGTACTTGTTGGAAAGATCTCGTCGTCTACTTTCAGCTATGTGTGGCCTCACCATCAAATTTGACCCAGGCTGCTCAGAATGACGAAAATAGTTTTTCACATCAGAAACTTGGGTTTGGGCCTTGTATCATTACAGCCTATTAGGGGTCCACAAAAATTAGTGTTTGCTCCCACCTCCTCTCCGGGTCATTCCTCCACCTATATAAACTCCTAGTAGCCACCATTTTGCATTTTGGGTTTTGTTTAGATGTAAGTTTAGCTGCAGCTACTTCCTTGTACTCGTGTGTGTCGGCTAGACCACCCGGATACTTGTATAGAGAACCCCATTTTGGTTTGTTTCAGTTTCATCATTTGACAAGTGCCGTGAGCTGTTTCCTTCTCAACTTGTTCTTGCTTGTTCTTCGATTGCTTGCAGGTTCAAGGTTGTTCTTGGCATCAAGAACAGCAACAACGTGGAGTCGGTGTACCAATTGCTAAGGCGCAGCACCCCTGTGGTAGTTGAAGTCGGACCGCCAACGTCGTGTCCTCCCCCAAATCGAAGTTTATCCTCCTCTCATCGAAAGATCAGGAACCCCCGTTGCTGCATCAAGTGGTATCAGAGCTCAAGTTGCTCGGTGAGAGATTTTTCAATCCTTTGTTGTTTTTACCTACAGTCCACAAAAAAACCAGAAAATAGGTCAGATCCAAAATCACCAAAACAAGTTGAGCCTTTGCTATTCTACTTAGTCTTTGTTTGCTGAGTTTTCAGTTGCATCGATTGGTTGAGTTGCTGGTTCTAGTAGTTTAGTCCTTTAGAGTTTCAGGTTCTGCTCACGATTTCATCACCACATACACTTCATCAGTTCATTCATCTTCATCCCGCTGCCACCATCACCACCATATTCACCACGAAATCCACCTTCAAACCCACCAAATTTCGTCCACCACAACCAGCAGCACCCTCATCACCACATCAGCCACCCGTAAATGCATTTATTGCTACCTCCACCAATAGCCAACCCTTTTGCAACTTTGTGAAGTGAATCAACCCTTCCCAAGAAAGCATTTAAGTGCTCTCACTTTTGACTTGTTGGCTAAACCAAGTAACTCCAACCATCCCATCATTACTCCATTGTGTTGACACCCTCACAGCCCAGGCACAATGACGCAATTATCAGGGGCTTCCTCGGTTTCTGTTTTCTTATTCGGGATCTTGCTTGTTATTTGAACAAAAAGATCACAGTAAACTTTTGGTAAAAGTTCTGTCTTGGTCGGAGTGGGGATAGCATTTCTCTTCTGCATATCGATGGAGTTTTGCAAAACATGTTGGCTAAATAAAAACAGAAGTTGTTCCTGCTGTTTTGAGTAATTTCGAAATTCACATGGAAAATTTTTCAGCTTTGAACTAGTTTAAAAAAAAGAAGGAAGAAGAAAAAGGAAAAAAATTAGAAGTGAAAAAAAAGGAGAAGAAAAGAAAAAAAAAAGAGAAGAAGTTGTTGCTGGTGTTTTCCTTGTGTTCTTTTGGTGCAATTTTGAGTGGCTACGCTTGTGAGTAGGTTCGTGTCTCTGACAGGGTTTTACCTAGGACCAACACAATACCATCGTTGAGAGATTATGCAACTTGCTTCGATTAATGTGGTTCTAGCTGTACCTTGACATTACTTGCAGTCACCTATAGCTCCACAAATTTTTATGTACTACATCACAAGATCATGCTTGTTGTCGGCTCCGGTACTACTAACCATTGTTGTTGTTCTTGCTGGTTGCCAACGCCTTTTACATAGCAAAATAAGAACATGTAAGAACTTGTTTGCACAAGTTTGGTAGAAATGGAGATGGACAACACCTAGCTCAAATAGTTGATAGGACATATTTCTTGTGAATTGTTTCTTCCTATTAACCATGATAGGAGGATCAGGGGAGCACCCTCAACATTCACCACGTACAAGGGGCATCATACAACATTTTGAGCGCCAAGTGAGGGAGCATGCTGAAGGCCTTGATGAGGATGTTAGGGTCGCCAATGGTCGCCTTGGTCAATTGGAGGCTGCTCAAATTGACACCAACTCTAAGCTTTCCTTATTGGACAGGTCCCTTGTGGCTGTGAATACTTCTCCTGTAGGCATCTTGAATACTTTGGAGAGAATGGGCCAAGATGGTCATGATGGACCGGCTAGGCACAACCACATTGGCCATGATGCTAATAGCAACATCGCAGCAAGGGAAGAAGTGGACTACGCTGCTGACACCGAGCATGATGAGGCGGTAGTTGGTCGTCCACAACGATAACAACGCCGACAACACCATGGCATGGGCGCTCCACCATGGTGGGAGATACATGATAATGACGATTCTTTAGGCAAGATCAAGTTTACCATTCCTTGCTTTGATGGAAAATATGACCCTGATGCATATCTTACTTGGGAGTTAGCCATTGATCAGAAATTTGATTGTCATGATTTTCCTGAGAATAAACGTGTTAGGGCTGCTACTAGTGAGTTCACTAATTTTGCATCCATTTGGTGGAGTGAATTTGTTCGTTCCAATCCAAATAACACTCCCCAAACTTAGGATGCAATGAAAACAGTCATACGAGCTAGATTTGTTCCTTCATATCATGCACATGATTTGCTGCATACATTGCAACAACTTAGATAGGGAAACAAATATGTAGAAGAGTATTATCAAGCTTTGCAAACAGGAATGCTTCATTGTGGTTTGGTGGAAAATGATGACGCTGGTATGGCTAGATTCATGGGTGGGCTGAACCGAGAAATTTAGGACATTCTAGCCTACAAAGAATATAATTCAATTAATCATTTGTTTCATCATGCTTGTAAAGCTGAAAGGGAAGTGCAGGGACGAAGAGCTAGCTTCAGGACTAACATTTCTGCATATCGTGCTAGCTCTTCGACACCTTCCAACGCTGCTGCACCACCAACTCGAGCAGCAGCACCATCGTCCTCAAGCAACAAGCTGCGTCCCTCCACAACAAACTCTACACCAAGCCCGAGTGAACCAACAAGAGGGGTCGCTGGTACACCTTCCAAGAGCTCATCATCAGTGGCATTATTAGCAAGGATAAGAGATATTCAGTGCCTATGCTGCAAGGGCTTTGGTCATGTGCGTAAGGACTTCCCAAGCACGCGCATAATGATCGTGAGAGCTGATGGTGGGTACTCCTCCGCTAGTGATTTAGATGAAGAAACCTATGCTTTGCTTGCAACTAACAATGCAGGGGAAGGTGACGTGCCCCACCAAGATGAGGAACATATTGGGGCCGAAGCTGCAGAGCACAATGAGAGCCTCGTGGTGCAGCGAGTGCTAAGCGCACAAATGGAAAGGGCTGAACAAAATTAGCGGCACACTTTGTTTCAAACCAAGTGTGTGATCAAGGAACGCTCTTGCCGCGTGATCATAGATGGAGGAAGCTGCAATAATTTGGCTAGTGCTAAAATGGTGGAGAAACTTACATTGAGCACACAGCCACAGCCACATCCCTACTATATTCAATGGCTTAATAGCAGCGGCAAGGTAAAGGTAACACGATTGGTAAGAGTACATTTTGCCATTGGTTCTTATCATGATTCAATCAACTGTGATACTGTGCCTATGCAAGCATGTTCTATGTTATTAGGTAGGCTATGGCAGTTTGATAAAGATTCTTTACACTTTGGCAAATCCAATCAGTACTCCTTTGTGCATAATGGAAAAAAGCTTGTGTTACATCCTATGTCTCCTGAAGTTATTTTAAAGGATGAACTTGCTAGAGCTAGCAAACAAAAAAATCAGGAGCATACTAGGAGTGAGCATCATATTGTGGCTAATGAACTTGAGAAGCATAAGAAGAAATCCACCAACTCTGTTCAAAATAATAAAAATGAGATTAAGCTGAAGGGATCTTGTTTCATTGCAACAAAATCAGATTTGGATGAAGTTGACCCTGATACTTCTGTTTGCTATGCTTTGGTTTGCAAAGAAACTTTATTTTCACTTGAGGATACTTCTATTTCTTTGCCTTCTCCGGTCACTAACCTTTTGCAGGAATACGCCGATGTTTTCCCAAAGAAGGTTCCACTAGGGCTGCCGCCAATTCGAGGGATTGAGCACCAGATTGACCTCATTCCTGGGGCCTCTTTGCCAAACCGTGTGCCATACAGGACCAACCAAGAGGAAACAAAGGAGATTTAGCATCAAGTACAAGAATTACTCGACAAGGGGTATATGCGTGAGTCTCTTAGTCCTTGTGTTGTTCCCGTGCTTTTAGTTTCTAAGAAAGATGGCTCATGGCACATGTGTTTGGATTGTAGAGCAATTAACAACATCACAATCAGATATCGTCATCCTATCCCTAGGCTAGATGATATGCTTGATGAATTGAGTGGTTCACAAGTGTTTTCTAAAATTGGTTTGCATAGTGGTTACCACCAGATTCGCATGAAGTTAGGAGATGAATGGAAAACAACTTTTAAAACTAAATTCGGCCTGTATGAGTGGTTAGTCATGCCCTTTGGTCTCACTAATGCGCCCAGTACTTTCATGAGATTAATGAATGAAGTCTTACGTGCTTTCATCGGTAGATTTGTCGTGGTATATTTTGATGATATTCTCATATATAGCAGATCAACAGAAGATCATCATGATCATTTGCGTGCTGTTTTTGATGCTCTACACGATGCACGTTTATTTGGTAACCTTGAGAAGTGCACAATTTGCACAGATCGAGTTTCTTTTCTTAGCTATGTTGTGACTCCGCAGGGAATTGAGGTAGATCAAGCCAAGGTTAAAGCCATATATAGCTGGTCGACAACGGTCAGACAAGAGAAAAGCTTTGTAGGACTTGCTAGGTTCTACCGCCGCTTTGTGAGGGATTTTAGCACCATTGCAGCCCCACTACATGAGCTTACCAAGAGGAATGTGACATTCACTTGGGCTGCAGCACAAAGGAATGCATTGGACACTTTGAAAGATAAGTTAATACACACACCATTACTCCAACTTCCTGATTTCAATAAAACTTTTGAGCTTGAATGTGATGCTAGTGTGATTGGATTGGGTGGTGTGTTGTTACAAGAAGGCAAACCTGTAGCATATTTCAGTGAGAAATTGAGTGGGCCTAGTTTGAATTATTCTACCTATGATAAGGAATTGTTTGCTCTAGTGCGAACATTGGAAACATGGCAGCATTATTTATGGCCCAAAGAATTTATTATACACTCTGATCATGAGTCTTTGAAACACAATAGAATTCAAGCAAAACTTAACCGTAGGCATGCTAAATGGGTTGAATTTATTGAATCTTTTCCATATGTCATCAAACACAAGAAGGGAAAAGAAAATGTCATTGCTGATGCATTGTCTAGACGTTACACAATGCTATCCCAACTTGATTTCAAAATTTTTGGCTTGGAAACAATAAAAGAGCAATATGCATACGATGGTGACTTTAAAGATGTGTTGTTAAATTGCAAGGAGGAAAAGACTTGGAACAAATTCGTTCTCACCAATGGGTTTGTGTTTAGAGCTAATAAGCTATGCATTCCAGCTAGCTCCGTGCGTATGTTATTATTGCAGGAAGCGCATGGAGGAGGGCTGATGAGGCACTTTGGTGTGAAGAAGACAGAGGATAACCTTACTGATCATTTCTTTTGGCCCACGATGAGGAGAGACGTGGAGAGGTTCGTTCCTCGCTGCACAACATGCCAAAAAGCTAAGTCATGCCTTAACTCTCATGGTTTGTATATGCCTCTGCCTATTCCTAGTGTGCCTTGGGAGGATATTTCTATGGACTTTGTTTTAGGGTTTCCTAGAACAAAGAAGAGGAGAGACAGTGTCTTTGTTGCTGTAGATAAATTTTCTAAGATGGCACATTTCATACCTTGTCATAAGAGTGATGATGCTACACATGTTGCTGATTTGTTCTTTCATGCGATTGTTCGCTTGCATGGAGTGCCAAACACCATAGATTCTGATCGCGATACAAAATTCCTTTGTCATTTTTGGAGAACCTTGTGGGCTAAGTTAGGGATTAAACTTTTATTTTCTACTACATGTCATCCCCAAACTGATGGACAAACTGAGATTGTAAATAGAACTTTATCTACAATGCTTAGGGCTGTTTTGAAAAACAATATTAAAATGTGGGAAGAATGTTTGCCTCATATTGAGTTTGCTTATAATCATTCACAACATTCGACTACTAAGAAGTGCCCTTTTGAGTTTCTTTATGGCCTTCTTCCCCGTGCTCCAATTGATCTTTTGCCCCTCCCAACTTTAGAGAGGGTGAACATTGATGCAAAACAACGTACTGAATTGATGTTAAAACTACATGAGACTACTAAGGAGAACATGGAGCGCATGAATACTAAGTATAAACTTGCTGGAAGCAAAGGAAAGAAACATGTTACTTTTGAACCTGGTGATTTGGTTTGGTTGCATTTGAGAAAAGATAGGTTCCCTAATTTGAGAAAATCTAAGTTGCTAGCTAGAGCTGATGGTCCTTTCAAAGTGCTACAAAAGATTAATGATAACGCATACAAGCTTGAGCTGCCTGTAGATTTTGGGGTTAGCCCCACATTTAACATTGCAGATTTAAAGCCATATTTGGGAGAAGAAGATGAGTTAGAGTCGAGGACGACTCAAATGCGAGAAGGGGAGGATGATGAGGACATCCCTTCCAATGATACAACCATGCCTATTGCACAACAAGGACTAATGACTAGAGCTCGAGCTCGTGAACTTAATTATCAGGTAAAGTCATTCCTAGCTAATGATACAACTTCTTCTCAGAATTGGGTGCTACTAAGTAGTTGTTGTGATCCACTTGTTGTTAGGAATATGGGAGAGGAACCAGATCGCAAGCAGCACTAGCAGCGCTGATTTGATGAAGTCAATGCCCCTCATTTCGGAGGGCAAACGGGGCAAATGAGTACTTGTTAGAAATATCTCGTTGTCTACTTTCAGCTATGTGTAGCCTCACAACCAGATTTGACTCAGGCTACTCAGAATGACGAAAATAGTTTTTCACATCAGAAACTTTCTTGCCGAAAACCATCGTCAGCGACGCTACATAGGGAAGAAGATGGGAAAAACAAGAAGAAAATGGAAAATGAAGGGGGTGGATGGAAAATGTGACGGCAGTGGCATGGTTTTACTTTCGTAAAATTCTAGTAGCATGGCTATAAATAGACGAATTGTAATGACATTTTTTTAATATCTACATTTGCAATGGCATGGATCGAATTAACCCATTTTTGAACCATCGTAATTACAAAATTGAATGTTTAAACACCAATTTACTATAAGAATCAGATCGCCTCGTTTGCTATCATCTATAAAACAAATTTTACCAACCTATACACTTTACAACTCTATGGTGAACAAGGATATTCTGGGAACCTTCGAACTTCCAACCATGTCACCTTCCTCTCCCTCTTCATCCGCAGGCATCTGTCTTCATCAACTCCACCGTGTTCTCCCTCACTGCCTTTTATTCATTGTCTTCCATACCTTGCGTTACCGAATCAACTAACGAATTACGATGCCCCCACTAACCAGTAACCACTCTGCTCCAAGTTTTTCATCTCCGCGTGAAACCAAGTGATTTTTAATGTAAAAAAACCCAAGTGATTTTTCATGGATAATTTCCTTCCTTCAACTCCCATTCCTCTTTCTAACTTTTACATCACAGCCCAGGGAATTTCAGCCGGCTTCTTCGCCAACGGCGCAAAATACCCATGCCCGTCGGATGAGATCAATGGAAGGCCCCGATCTGATCACCTAGCCGGCCAGCCGCATCCTATTATCCCATATAGAAAAAATAATATCCCTAGTCCTGCAGACATGTGGAGTCCTGGACCCATAAAATTCCCCCAAATCACCGGGGAAACGGGAAACCCCGATTCAAATTCAAACTCAAAATTCGAATGGCTACTCTCCTCTTCTCCTTGGCCCCGTCCCCTCGTCTCCTCCTCCCACTCCGCCGCCTCGATCCCAAACCCCTACTCCGCCCAAAACCCCTCCTCCTCCTCTCCACGGCCATGGGTTCCCCGGCGAGGGCTCAGCCTTCCTCGTGGCGCAGCGCGGGGCGGCCGCCGCCGCAGCAGCAGTGGTCCTGCGCCACCTGCACGCTCGACAACCCCGGCCACTCCCGCGCCTGCGACGCCTGCGGCAACTCGCGACCCGTGGAGGTCGACGGCGACGCCGTCGCCAAAGCCCAGACCCCAACTCTCCCGACCATGTCGACCCCTCCGGCGAGGGCCTCGACTTCTTCGGGTTGCGGGGCGGGCCGGCCGCCGACTGAGCGGAAGTGGTCCTGCGCCGCCTGCACGCTCGACAACCCCGGCCACTCCCGCGCCTGCGAGGCGTGCGGCAACTCTCGCCCCATGGAGGTAGTCGCCGTCGACGACGACGACGAGGACGCCCTGGACCTGGGCGCCCTCGCCGGCGCCTCGTTCCTCCCGCTCCAGCGGCGCTCCATGAAGAGGGAGCGCGCGGCGTCGCCGGAGGTCGTGGGAGTGTGCGCCGACGAGGGAGACGGCGCCAAGGGCGGGGAGGATAAGCCCGCCAAGAAGAAAGGTTTCTTTTTTTTTTTTGTTTTGATCTTGTATATTTGCGAATCGTTCGATTGGGGACTTTGTTCACGAATGTGCAAAGAATCGCTTCTCCATTCATTACGTTTCTAGGGGCTTTGTTCTTTCATGTTCTGTGCGGGTCGGGTTCAGGGAGTAGCAGACAAATTGCCATTGTTTCTGTTGTTGCTGACTTACTGTGATTTGCTATAGTATGTAGCGGGTAGGAAAATGTTGTGGCGCTGCATGTCATTACCAGAGTTATTATTAGCTAGATTTGATCAGACAATGCACCAAGGTGTATCTGTTCCGTTCCCTGATGGACTACAAAAGAATGTGGTATAATTAGCAATAGGAAGTCACTGCCTTGGGCCTTTCAGTGGTATCTGCTAGAAAGGAGTAGTAATGGTTTTGCATGTCGTATTGCTATCATTTCGAAGTTCGAATTGAGACTTGAGAGTGGCAAATAACGAAATTTCTCCATGGGTTTGGATTCACTGCAAATCACTAGGAAAATTGATATACAATGGTATAATTTTTACTCTACTTTGGGTTGTGTGAATTGTGCTAAAGTATTGATATGGTCGACATTTATACGACAAACCCCTTAGTTTTATTTACCCGTGATGCTAGTTGTTACTAGTATTGGTTAAAATTTGTATGTCTTGTTTCAACCAACTTTACGGAGAGTGCTTCAATATATCATAAACTCAAAGAATGTTGGCTATCGGTTATACTGCATAGACATTTATCCTTTTTCCTTCATATACAAGCATGTGCAGTTATTTAGTTTTATTTTCTCTGTCTGCAGTTATTTGTTCCCACATAGCTTATATACTGACAACACATTGCTGGTAATTGTGTTGATATTTATCAATGACACACTGCTGGTAATTGTGATGCTATACTGTTTTCTTGAACTGAAAATTTGATACTGTTATTCCCTTATCCCTGAAATCATGAATATATGTCAGCTTTTGCTAATAGTTTTTTTTTTTTGGTCTTAAATAAGTTGATATCTTGTAGTCAATGTGGCCCACTTTTTTGTTTGTGTAAACTAGTCTACAATATATATTTTGATTATATCTTTGTAATAGTGACATAACTAGTTAATTATGCCAGTTAGTAGTTGGTTATGGTTTTCAAGTTGTTGCTAATACATTTTTTGCTTCTGATTTGTTATTGTCACTAACACAGCATGTGCTGAGATTATTTTGGATAAGAAGACCTTCAAAATCATGACATACAATGTCTGGTTTCATGAGGATTTGGAATTGTGTAGAAGGATGGATGCTCTTGGGGATCTTATTAAGAACCACAACCCTGACCTTATATGCTTCCAGGTGCAGATTTTGAAAACAAAGTAATTTTCCTTATCTCTTCTAAATGGCACGACTCATATGTGGAGCTGCAGGAGGTTACACCAAACATATATCTGCTTCTACAAAAATCTGACTGGTGGCAAGAATACCGATGCTCGCTGTCGAATAGCATGGCTATGCAGCGGAAATATTACTGCATGCAGGTTTGTTTCCACTAATCCCATGGATACATATATAAATATAATTGTTCTTATTCTATTTATTACAAATGTAATATTTTCTTTTTAAATTTTTCATTCTCCATGATGCATGTAACCATGGGCTTATGTGGAGATAGTAAAATTGATGAACAATGCAAGATTATTAAAGTACTTTACATGAAACTAGCCAAGTGTTTGTGCTCTATGATGAAATTAAAAAAGAAAAAAAAACATGAGAATGGCATTGTTAAATCTTGTATTGGGAACAAAGGCTTATAGCAGAGAAATATTATAGTAGAATTGGATTATGGACAGAGGATGATCAAACTTGTTCTTGTTCCCTATGTGCTACTTAAATCTATCTTGCCTGAAAAGGAGTATAACTTTCTATTTCAGACATGTGATCTGTAAAACTCCGCAAGTATCGAACTATACAAGAGCTGTGAAACATATTATGAAAAAAAAAACATAAAATGGTTTGGTTTATCACAGTTTTTGTTAGTTCCAGTTTATGAAGCTGATTTTTCTACTGTGGATAATTAGAACAGAAATAAACTAAAAATCCCATCAGAAATTCGCTGTAGAAATTTGATAGTCTGTTCTATAGATATTTACATGCTTTTATGTATGTTTGTGCACAAATTTTAAGACTTCTACTGCACATTTTATGTAATTTGATGTTATGTAATTTGTTATGTTGGCACCTAAGTTAGTAGGGTGTTACCTCGAATTTTGGAGTTGCTACCTCAATGGGTAACGGTAGCAACCTCTCATACTATCTTTTGTGCTTTGAAGTGTTTTGTGGGAATCCTTGTGCTTGTCTTGGTACCTCAGCTTTGCTATTATTTCTGAACTGTGAATACTTTTTCAGTAAGAGTTTATTAATTCCTAATAATGTGATTCAATTTCAAACATATGCAGATGAGCAAATTGCCTGTTGAGTCTTTTGACTGCACTCCATTTTCCAACTCAATAATGGGAAGAGAACTGTGTGTAGCACATGTCAAAACTGGAGGTGCAGTTAAGCTAGTGCTGGCCACTAGCCACCTTGAGAGTCCAATGCCTGGGCCTCCTACTTGGGATCAGATGTACAGCACGGAACGAGTTGCTCAGGCAAACAAATCTCTCAAAATTTTGGGATCCTTCCGCAATGTAATATTTTGTGGCGATATGAACTGGGATGACAAAGGAGATGGGCCCTTCCCCCTACCAGCTGGCTGGACCGATGCTTGGATTGAGTTGAAGCCGGGTGAAGATGGCTGGACTTATGACACAAAAGCTAACAGTATGCTATCAGCCAACCGTAAGTTACAGAAGAGATTGGACCGATTCGTGTGCAAGCTGGCAGATTTCAAGATTAACAACATCCAGATGATCGGGAAGAATGCGATACCTGGTCTCTCATATGTCAAGGAGAAGAAGGTCCGCAAGGAAGTTCGCAAACTGGAACTTCCTGTCTTACCCAGTGACCACTTTGGACTTGTTTTGAGCATTACTCTTGAAAGCTGAAAAATATCTGATTACAGTGGTCCTACATTTCTTTGATGTAGGTACATCTTTTGTGTAATAGCACAACTCTTTCAGTTGATCTTAATATGACTCAAAGGTAAAATGTAGGCCTCTGCCAATTTGGATGCCTCTAATTTTGTGAAGTTTAAGCAGAGGCGTCCGTTGGCTATATAGAAATGCCAACTGAATTTATACCCATGTTGGCTTGCTTATTGCTGCTTATCACTGCATAAATGTTCTTTCGTGTTCCTGAGTTGAGCCCGTGCTTGCCATGCCTTTCCATCTGATCTGTTATTGTTTCGCTGCTTGTACTGGACATTATGTCGGTTGAATTATGTGATCGCATTCGATCTGGGCTGGTTGTCGGACAGCTTATGTAGAACGATGCGGTCGAGATACAATTGATATAAATTGCTGCCTTTGCTCTGGAAACCAGTCATTTTGAAGAATGGCAACGTTTGTGAAATACAATCATTAAGTACTACTCTCTCTTTGTTTCATATTATAAATCGTTTTGACTTTCGTCAAAGTCAAACTACTTCAAGTTTGACCAAGTCCCTGTTTGATTCAGCTTAGGATTATTATAATCTGTATTATTTGAAGTAAGCTAAAACAAATAAATAGATTATTATGATAGATTATTATAATTTGTAAGCCAGATTATTATAGTCTACAAATCTCCTTTGGAAGAGCTTTTTCTAGATTATTGGGTGGCTAAAGACCCACTACCCTTAGATGCCTTCAATAATATAGAGAAACAAACAACTTGCAGCTTATTTTATGCTAGCTTATTATAATCCAATTTAGAGTAATCTGATTTAATAATTTAGATTATAATAATCTTTAAGCTGAAACAAACAGGGCCTAAGTTTATAGACAAATATAGTAATATTTATAATACCAAAGTAGTTTCATTGAATATATTTTCATTATAAATTTATCTTGGGTTGGGAATGTTAACATTTTTTTCTATAAACTTCGTCAAATTTGAAACAGTTTGACTTTGACTAAAGTCAAAATGACTTATAACCTAAAATCGATGGAGTAAATTATATTGTAATATATAGTTATATAATCTGATGAGATTACAATATTATAAAGAGTAAATTTCACCGGAAAACATATATTTTTATAAAATTATCGTAGATTACACATTTAAGTTAAAATATCCTACAATTCATCGTATAAACATTAAGGGCCCCTTTGATTTGTAGGAAAACATAGAAATTTTCAAGGATTTCAATCTTATTAAAAAATTTCCTATAAAGACTTGTTAACAAATGATTAAATCTATCAAACCCTTTTGAAATAACTATGGGATGAACAATCCTATAAATATTTTGAAGAAAATTTAGGAAATGCTCTAACATTTGGAAAATTTCCTTTGAGTCTCTCATTCGACATTTGTGTTTTTCTGTGGTCCTATTAAACGGTAATTCTTTTGTTTTTCCTGCATTTTACAATCTTCTGCTTTACATTTACATTCCAATCGGACTACGGTAACTTATTGTGAATTGATAATTCCTCTCAGGAATGTTGCTTATACTTGTAGTACATTTGTGCTTCATGTTATTTCTCTTTTACTATATCTAATGTACCAACATAACAAAGACACCAACAGACCAACACAATTCATGCTACGTAAGTGTAATTAATCTAAAAAATTTTTTGTCAAGACATGATCATTGGAAACTGGGAAACTATTTTAATCCCTTAAGGGGATATCCTCTCGTTCTTTACATATCACTTAAATGGTTATGAAAAAAATTGAAAACAATTAAGAAGGTGTATCAACATGTCATTTAATACTCCACAAATATACAAGTTCAAATTCAACTTCTACATTTCATAACGACAAAAAAATTAAACCGTAGCTAGTTAAGGTATATTCGGAGTCAAATTTGTTTTTTTTATTGCCGGATGTAGAAGTTGAATTTTTACTTGCATGTTTGTGAAGTGATATATCACATGTTAATACATCTTATCAATTTTTTTCAGATTTTTTCATAACCATTTGAGTGACATGCAAACAATAAGGGATGTCCCCTCGAAGTATCAAAATCCTCTTCCTTCGAAACTTCATATTATTAACAAATGGAGTGTTCAACGTGATGCCAGAAACAGGTGTGGATAAGTTGCTCAACTGGTCCATTTCCATTTTTGTGCTTTGCACAGTTGCAGAGTGAGGAGGCGACGGCGGTGAGCAGGACCTCGGGGGCACTGGCGTTCACGGCCGCGATGCTTGGTAGAGTTGGCTTGTGGCAAAACAGGGGAGCGGTAGAGCAGAGGCAGAGAATGGTGGCGATGACGGCGAGCTCCGGCGTGCAATCACAGTGTAGGATTCCGCTGTTCTTTCCACGGTGAACCTCAACTAGTATAGTATAGTACCACCTCAGTTTTTGGAGCTGAAGAGCGACGAGTCCGTATCGGATTCCGATCCCACGTCGGACTTTAAAAGCAGAGCAAACCCCTCCCTGGCTCGCTTCTCTTTCGCTCGCTCGCACCGCCATCCCTTCCGATCCATCCATCCCCATGGCGACCAACCTCCACCTTCTCCTCGAGCTAGGATTCCGCTTCAACCCCTCACCGGAGGAGGTCGTCACCTACTACCTCCCACGCCTCATTGCCGGCCACCCGCCCAAGGACACCGAGTCCTGCATCCACCGAGCCAATGTCTACGGCGCCGAGCCCAGGGAGCTCGCAGCCCAGTTCGCGCCCGTGGCGAGGAGCTCCAATGGCGACCGGTTCTTCTTAACCGAGTGCAAGCGGATCAAGGGGAAGGTCTCTCGCGTCGCAGGCGGTGGCAGCTGGGTCTCTCAGACCAGCAAGGATATCAAGAACAGGGAGGGGATCAAGGTCGGGGAAGCCAAGAATTTCCGCTTCAAGAAAGATGGCACGAACACGGATTGGTTGATGGAGGAGTACCACCTCTGCCTCCGACAAGCCAGCGATCTCGAGCCCGTCCTCTGCCGGGTGTACGTCTCTCCCAGGGCGGCCAAAGATTCGGCGGCGCACCAAGAATCCGCCGCTCTCACGCCCCAAGAACCTGCGCCGCCGCTGGCTCATGCTCCCGCACCGGCTCCGATTCAAGAACCAGCCGCTCTGCCTCGTCAAGAACTCGCGCCTGCGCCACCACGTCTCGAGGCCGTGATCACGCAGCAGCAAGCGACCATGAAGATGGGAGGTTCTGTCCCGGCAAGCAAGGCGACGCGCCAGAGTTGCGTGACGGCGTCCGCGCCACCACCGCGACGTGTGGCTCCGCAACCGGCACCTCCGTCACTGCGTACTGCACCGGCGGCTGTTGCGCCGCCACGGCAAGTGCCCGTGATCACGCAGCAGCAGGCGCCTCCCCTGAAGAGGCCCGCCCCGCCGGTCCCCTCGCCGCCGTGCGCCAAGAAGATCAGAGGACCTGTCTCGGCAAGCCCGGCGGCGCGCCAGAGCTGCGTGGCGGCATCCGCGCCGCCGCCATGGTGTGTGCCTCCGCCTCCGCGACCGGCACCACCGTCAAGGCGCGTCATGGCGCCACTGCCGCCTTATCCGATGGATCCGTTCGAGACACCACCGTCGCCTCATGCACCCAGGCATGATCCGTTCGAGCCACCACCGTCGCCTGATCCACCCATCCAGAGCTATGCGATCGATCCACCCATCCAGAGCTATGCGATGGATCCATTCGAGCAACCGCCGTCGCCATACGCACCACATGGCGTTGATGACATGGACGAGTTTACGAGATCGCTGGAAGCTCAGCTAGAAGAAGCCGATGGTGATGAAATTGCTGCAGCGACTGTTGCTCCTCCCATGGCACAAAACGTTGCGCCCGATGACGACATGGACGAGTTTACGAGATCGCTGGAAGCTCAGCTGGAAGAAGCAGATGGTGATGACAAGATTGATGATGATGAGATTGACGAGGAAATTTTCCAAATTCCGCTGAAGGACTAAGGCTACAAGCTCTTCTTATAAGTTGAAGGACACGAAATTGTTCATGTGCCTAATCATCGCACAAGTAGTTCTGAGCAGTTGTAACTTGTAGGTTAGAACATAATTCTTTGTGTGCTGAACTTGTAATATCACGGCACAAGTATATATATGAGTTTGAACGTATGTTTCCTCGGCGATTTCAAGAATATTGTTCTTGTGATGTTCTAATATATAACCATGTGCTGTAACAACTGTCAGATTTTTAGAACTACCATGTTCTGCTACATGTTGGTTCGGTCTCATCAGCAAAACATGCTTCTGCCTCTCTTGTATCTAAGGGTATGTTTAGTCTTTGGGCGTAAAGTTTTTAAGTATACGGATGTACATTTGAAAGTATTAAACATAGACTAATAACAAAACAAATTACAGATTTCGCCTGTAAACTACGAGATGAATTTATTAAGCCTAATTAATCCGTTATTAGCAAATATTTACTGGAGCATCACATTGTCAAATCATAACGTAATTAGGCTCAAAAAATTCGTCTCGCAATTTACTTACAAACTGTGCAATCGGTTTTTCCACACATTTAATATCCTATGCATGTGCCCAAATATTTGATGTGATGTTTTTGGCCAAAAATTTTTGATGAAAACGAGGCCTAAAATAACCGAACTATTACGTCGATCAAACTTATGCATTTTGTCATCCATCACAAAATTTGTTGCTACATGTTGGCTGTTGCAGCATGCATTAAAAAGTGCACCTAACCAAAACTGCATGCACACTGCCACTCACCAGAACTCGCACCAGTGTTACCCAAACACAACAGTGCAGAACAACTATTACAACTACACAATTCGGTACAGAGTAGGGGGCACCGAATTGACTTCCTTGACGCCTCTAAGATATTTCATTATTTACCATCCAACACGCTGACCTTTAAGAATTTACTACTCAATTGGTAAGCCTTTAAGATTTTGCCACCGGAACCACGAATTTCTTCATTTCGCTCCCGTCAAATTTACAGCTCATCCGTCTCCTTCCGTTTACACTGACGTAGGGCGCTGCCGCCACCATCACCGGGCACTCCCTCGCCACCATGGCGCACGTCTTTCATCTTCGTTTGTCACCCCCCCCCCACCGATAGTGGCGTGGTCGGGGATGGCTTCACGCTGCGGCTACGGCTGTGGCTGAGAGGATGGCGGCGGCAACCATATGCAAGCTCGAGCATGGCCGCACCTCAGCGGCGGACGAGGTCGGGAACAGCGACGATGGTGGCGGCGAAGCTTGGGGACGGTCGCTGACAAGCTCAGAACTGTGGCAGCGAGGTGGGCGTCGGAGAGCGGGGAGGGGAGCAGCGCCGTGACTGCCCGTGCCTAGGTGCGGTTCGTGGAGCGGGTGGTGAGGATGCCGGCGAGCGAGGTGACGACGGCTGGGAGACCAGCAGATTCAGGCTGTGGCTGCGGCGGAGGCGGCGGAGTGGGAGAGGGGTGATGCGGGGAAGGATCCTGGACATGAAATGCAGTCGACGCGGTAGTGACGGCGACGGCTGCGGCGGGAGAAGGAAAAGCGGAGGCGAGCGGGAACGGCGACGATGGTGGTGGCGAAGCTTGGGGACAGTCGCCGACGAGCTTGGTTGCGGCGACGGCGGTGACCTAGCTCCGAGACGGCTTCGTGTAGACGGACGATTCGAATGGGAGGGCGGAGTGGTATGAAATGAAGAAATTCATGGTTCCGGTGGCAAAAACTTAAAGACTTACGAATTGAATGGTAATTTCTTAAAAGTCAGCGTATTGGATGGTAAATAATGAAATTTCTCCAACTCTGACAAAATAATATACGACCAAAATAAGTTCTAAAGAATAGTGAAACAACCACGGATATTGCAGAAGGCACATTTATCTCCTACCTCTGTATATACATAAATATATTGCAGAAGGCATCCAGAGTTAGCTAACAGTCCATGCTCTTGTTGGCAGTGCCAACAGGAGAGAAAGAATGTAGGCAGCCAGCACGGGAGGGCAAAATACCCTCCCAGCGAGCATGTGAGTGCGAGGGCGAGGGCGATTTTATGATTAGGGGCAAACTCATGGGTGGAGGAACGACACAGAGAGGCCACAACCTCCACAGTGCGGCCGTTCTCCCTCCCACATCAGACGCCGTCGATCCAGGCGAAGAACTTGTGACCCAGTTTGGACACGCAGTCCTCAAATTGGTACGCCATGCTCAAATATGGCATCGAAGGTCCAACGTGGAGCACTTAGGCTGAATGCCAACAAGGAGGCACGGGCTAGTGCACCACGTGGCGCACACGTGGTGCTGGCGGGGTGTCGACGTCGCGGCCACGTGTGCGGACACACGGGCGGCCCGGATGGAGGCCGGGGTCGATCTGACGGCCCAGATCGGCCACGCGGCATGGGAGGTGGTAGCCGGCTGCCCAGCATAGCCGGCGGCGGCACGGACGCGGAGCACAGCGACGACGACCCGGCTAGACGGCCACCGCCGGCGGCGGCACGTCGCGAGAAGGCCTGGGAGGCGGCCGGCAAAGGGGAGAAAGATGGAGAGGGAGGGGAGTGCTCACCGAGAGCGGCAACGGTGAGACGGCAACAGGGAAGCGGCCGACGGCGGCACAGGAAGCGGCGGACCACATCCCAGCGATGATCGGCGAAAGAGGAGGGGCGACCGATGGCGCTCAAGATCTGTTGAAGGAGGAGAAGGGGTTAGGAGGGTGCGAGGGTGTCGGGAATGGTGAGGAAAGATGGCCGGAGGCGATGGGGGCGACGGAGCTCACCGTCGAGCGAGGGAGACGGGACTCCGGCGGGATTCCGGCGAAGAGGAGGGGAATGCAGAGGAGCGGTGCTACGGGTGGCCACGGCGCAGCTTGGGATGGCTGAGAGCAGCGGCAAACGGCGACCAGAGGCGGAGAATGCGGCGGCGACATCGGGTTCGCGGTGGAGGTGGTGATCTGGTGGTGGATTGGGGAAATGGAGGAAAGACCGGCGTGCGGCGAGGTGTGGCGATGCTGGTGGTGCAAATGGCGCGGCACGGGGATGGCGGGAGCGGCGGTGGTGGGCGGCAGATGGTCGCCGGAGAGCGGCGATGATGGGGAGCGGCGTGGAGAGAGCGGGAGAGGGCGCGGGGAGCTCGGGGAAATGGGAAAAAGGGAGAGGGAGCTGTGGGGATCGTTTTAAATGGGCTCGGAGCCGCAGGATCGGGGCCGAGAGGGGCGGCAACCGGTGGCGACATGGGCGGCATCATCGTTGGGGGGGTGGGTGGTGGTTATTCGGCGCCGATTTTGCGGGAAGGAGTTGGGGAGGAGTGCAGGGACGTGGGCGATGGGGTCCCACGGCCGGGTAAGGGCGCGTGGAGTGGAGGAGGTGGGTAGGGTGGCGTGCGTGACACGGCGACATTTGGAGGGGCCGGTGGCCATGGCGGTTGGGTGGTTGGAGGAAGGGGATGACGGAGAGGAGGGAGGTGGCATGGACTTGGCGAAGGGAAAAACGAGCTGAGTCGAGGGAGGGGAAGGGGAGGTTGGCCTGGCTGGGAAGGAGGAGGGAGGAACTGGGCTGAGCCCAAAAGGAGGAGGGAGGTTTTCTATTTATTTAATTGATGGAATGAACTTTGTGCTATTTAAAAGTACTTTTTGAGCTCAAAAATTCACGGGAAATTTCAGAGAATATTTTAGGGCACAGAGAATATTAAAATTCCCTCATTATTTCACTTGATTAAATTGCTCTAATTTTTATTTATTTTCTGGAAAATGCATTATTTAATAATTTTTAATCCCGAACGAAAATCGGGGCGTTACAGCCAGTCATGGATTTGGAAAAATTAGATTCATGCCATTCTTAGAGTTGTCGGTTTAGAAAAACTTTATGCCGTTATCATTGGGATAGCAAAAGCACAAGCCCATCTCACCTACATTTTTTTATTGCACAAATGCTAAGATATGTCTATTTTTGTAGAAAGGAATTATTAGTTTCTCTTACTGACTTGCCCAAATCTTCCATTATTATTGATGCAATGCAAATAAAAGGAATTCCAGAAACAAGTTTCTGCATAGACACTACAGCGGTCCATGTATGCCGAAAATTCAAACCCTGCTAAAACTGTATTGTTAATTGAGAGCAAAATATTAGGCTGCCGGATCCAACATATCTCAACAAATTTCAAAAGATTAACAGAACATCCACTCTCAACAATTCATTCAGAAATCCCAAATGACATAGCCTTTCCATTAAGATTAGCAAACCATAACGATTACAGCATCACAAGATAACATAAAAAGCCAGTTCACCCGTCAAACCTGACCAAAACATCTCCTAACCTACCGACTCGAATATGAAAATGTGCCAGTAGCCGAGAACACAGACAGAAGAAGCGTGCTCGTACAAGACGATGCCCCCAAACCTAGGCCTTCTCGCCCCCGATGCAGCGTGCGAGCTGGATGTCCTTGGGCATGATGGTGACGCGTTTGGCATGGATGACACAGAGGTTGGTGTCCTCGAAGAGCCCCACAAGGTAGGTCTCGGCAGCCTCCTGCAGCACTGCCATGGCAGAGCTCTGGAAGCGGACATAGGACCTAATGTCCTGCGTGATCTCCTGCACCAGCCGTTGGAAGGGGAGCTTGCGGATTAGCAGCTCTGTGCTCTTCTGGTATGTGCGGATCTCTCGTAGTGCGACGATCCATGGATTGAAGCGGTGCGGCTTCTTTAGCCCTGCCATCATCGGTGCTGACTTGCGTGCCACCTTCATCACCAGCAGCTTCCTCGGCACATTGCCGGCAGTGGACTTCTTTGCCGTCTGCTTTGTGCGGGCCATCTCTCACCGAAGGAGAAAGAGAAGGAGAAGGAGGAGGAGAAGGAGAAGAATTCAAGGTGAGATTTGGATTTGGAGTGGACTCAAGGTGAATTTGCGGGTGGTTTGAGTGGTGGATTTGGTGGGTATTTGTAAGAGAAGGAACAGGCGAGGCAGGAGTGGGGGGAATCTTTGGGGCCAATGGGTACGAACACCGGGAGGTGTTGGATGGAGACGGATGGTGGATAATATTGGGAGTGGGGCAGTGATCCATGGGTGTCGCTATTGGTGGCTTCCTATTGGCTGCGGTTCGGGAGGCGTCGGATGGAGACGGACGGTGGAGATGGGTTGGGAGTGGGGCAGTGATCCGTGGGTGTGGGTATCGGTGGCTTCCCATTGGCTGGGGTTTTGGTGGGGTGGATCGATGGGCGCGAGAACGGGGAGGCATCGGACGGACGGTGGAGATGGGTTGGGAGTGGGGCAGCGATCCGTGGGTGTGGGTATCGGTGGCTTCCCATTGGCTAGGGTTTGGGTGGGGAGTGGATCGATGGGCGCAAGCACCGGAAGGTGTCGGATGGAGACGGACGGTAGAGATGGGTTGAAAGTGGGGCAGCAATCCATAGGTGTGGGTATCAGTGGCTTCCCATTGGCTGGGCTTCGGGTGGGGTGGATTGACGGGCCCACCGGTTAGTTGGCGGTGCGTGTGTGTGGCTTGTTTTTCTTCTACTGCTTCAATCTATTTTTGGTTTTGCTGGTAAATGTTAAATTGCGAGGGGAACGAGCGAGAGCATAGTACGGATGGAGGAAAATGGTAAAAACACAAATTTGGAAATATAGAAGTTTAGGAGCTCCGTTAAAAATGGTAAATATACAAATTTAAATTGCGAGGGGAAAGAGCAAGTGCGTAGCACGGACAGAGGGAAATGGTAAAAACATAAATTTGGAAATATAGAAGTTTAGGAGTTCCGTTAAAAATGGTAAAAACACAAATGGTAAATATACAAATTTGGAAATACAGATGATTCTAGAGTTAATGCGTTGTTTTTCTAAAAAAAAATATATAAAAACAAGTACTACCACCATCTCAAAACATGATAATTTTTAACTATATCTACCTGAACATATTCTTGTCTAGCCAAATGTTATTACATTTTGGGATGGAGGGAGTAACATTTTACTTCATTTCTAAAATTGATTTATTTCAGGGTTATGGATACCTGTTAACAACCGAATTTGGTAACATCAGCATCAAGAAAGAAGATTAGATCGAAGCAAAATCGGAGACGGAGATCGAGTTCGGAAACAGGGCAGGAATCGGCTGGAGTCCAAATCGGCTACGATTAGGATCGGCTGGGTCTGAGTCGGACTAGGCAAGCCCATACAGCCGACCGACAATGCAGCTTGATGTATGATATCGGGTTGGATTGAGGTGCTTCAAGGTGATTGCCGCAAATGGATAGAGTCCTGAGAAGGCAATTGTATCTATTAATTAGGGTGTTTTATGTAATCTCCTTAGATATATGATTGGGCAAAAGTCTGTTGCAAAAACTTATGGTATCTTAGAGTTTGTTAGAGATAGTAGTCGTGTCTGTTATGGACATATCTTGTAATTCTCGGGTATAAATAGACCCGAGCCCTATGTAATTTTAATAACACACGTTCAATACAATCTCAGCGCATCGCCACCCTTTTGCTTTAGTTTTATTTCGACGAGTTCTTACTTTCGGGTTGAGCTGCATCGGTTTCGATCTTCAACAAGAGGTAAAACTTGTTATGACGACTTATGTTCTCGGGATTAGTGCTTCCATCTTTATGATACTCTGATCTCGTTTATGTAATTCATCGAGTTATCATATATCTTACATAATCTCCGGCAATACCGCTATCTAATCTACAATCGGCTAACATCTGTCTATAGAGGGCAGCCGATTAGGTTAGATATCGATGTTGACTTAGATTGTATAAGGTATCTACCACTCTATGAAACTTCTAGCGGCTTGATTGTCTAGATATTGTTCTTCTTTTCATACTTAATGCTGCATCAGTTGAGTTTGATCTATTAAGTCGTGCTTAGAATATCAATCTCTAGCCTGCCTTCTGGTTGCCGATTAGGGTAGCGTGAGAGTTTCAGCCGACCTTATCTGATTTGACTATATTTGTTCTATATGCTTCATGGACATGTTAGATCTGCCCTTTATGTCAAGATATTACTGTATTTAAGTATATTAGGCCTTTGTTTGATATATTATACTTGTTTTAATATCCTGATATAGAGTGGTATCGGAGTATTAGCCGATACATGCTAGATCTATCTGATCGGCTATGCTATAAACATATATAGCCCTGTTATTAATATATACTTCGATCTAAGTGATTTATACTGTCTCGGTACAGCTATCGATCTATCCCAATCACTTGATTTAAGTATATATCGATAAAAGAACTATATATTGGAAATATCTACAGCCGATCGAATAGATTTAGTTCTTTATTGCCTATTTACAACTGCCGATCGATTCACATATGACATCGGCTCAAAGATAAATGATATGTCATCGGCACCTAGCCGATCGGCTATCATTTATAGATTTAACCGTGGTTTCTTTGCCTTTATTTCTTGTTGATTACAGGATCAAATCAACTGGCACACTAGTACACCTGAAGGCGAGCTTTGGACCTGCACTGGAGTTAAGCAGATCTCCCAGGCCTCGTGTTTTCTGTCAACAATACCACATACCTAATAGTAGTTGACTAAATCTCGGCAGGACCCACCACATACCATGTCTTATACGGAAACAACCTTCGAATATAGGAGGAGTTCCGTATAAGGAAGGATGAATAGAGTTCTACATAGAAACGACAAGGACTACTCGGATTGTATCCATATTGGTTTCCTAAATTCTACTTGGACAAGGGGATACCTATAGGTATAAATACAAGACCCCCTAGGAGGAGGGGGGACACGGAACGATAGATCGAGACACAATATCAACATACAAGCCAACATGTGCAAAGACAAGACGCCGGATATCGACTTCAGAGATAAGCATGGCTAGTCCCCTACGGTGTCTACGGATACTGTCAGGAGAGACATAGCGCTGTCTTTAATCTCGCCGGATGCGGATTCGAGGAGGAAGACTACCCTGTTGTCGACTACACGTCAGCACTTCAGACCGCCAAGTCGACAACAACTAGATAGGCTACCCCAAATATTGTACTGGTGTGATTATGGTGAATAAGAGCAATGACTGGCTTCGGCCAACAGGATGTAGGGCTATTACCTGTAATATAAGGGGCCCAAACCCTGTATAAAATTCTTCATCCCCATCTCTTATATTACAATTTCACGTATACCCTAGTACCAACGATCCCCATACTATGCAAATACCGGAATCGCGACATCAAACGTCGACAATTTATAAATCTGATTAAAAACTATTTTAGCATTAAAATAGAAACTCATAGGTTTGTTAAGACTATAGCCACTGTCAACGTAAGCAAATTTTGGTAGTGTGGAATGTGCGGTTTGATTCCAAAATTTTGCAAAGATCGATCGAATTCTTTTTTTAGCACTTACAAAATATTGGCGTGCCAATTTATGTACAAGCCAATGAATCGGATGAGTACTTTGTCATTATAATATTTTTTTGGTATGGATTAGATATTGGAATAACAGCGGTTTCGCTGACGTGGTGACTATGTGGAGGTATTGATATAGTCTTCGTCTTACTTGGCGCTTATATGGCAGTAGAATAAAAAAAATGTGAGGGACACATTTGTCATTCATAAAAGGAATATTGTGGGACCCACATGCCAGTCCTCTCTTTCTCCTTCCCTTCTTCCTCTCTCTCTCTCTTTCTCCCTTCATTTGCACTGCTGTACTGAACCAGAAAATTTCAGTAAACTGTTAGCTGATCAACAAAGTATTCTGCTGAATTAGTACTACTAGCATATCTAATAATTAGATGGTAGAAAATTGCAGAAAACTGTAGGCTTGTCAAAAAAAGCGCTTATACAGTTATACTAACAGCTCTGCTAAACCTGAACATATATGCATGGCTGATATATGCTGTCACGCCCGGAAATTCACAAGTAATTTTCAAACTAATTTGTGCATTAAATCCTCGTCCAGAAATCAGCCGAGGTATACAAACTGGCAATTTAATATACAGATTCATCATAATAATAACATTACATACTTACAAAAGAAAAGAAAACTGCAGCGGAATTACGGTCTAGCGAAGCTCCGGCTCCACTCCCACAGGCAGCTCAACTGGGGTATAAGCCAAACGTCTTCTCCTTCGCAACTTGTTTTCAACTGAGGTTTGATTGATTATTGCAAGGTGAGTACATGGAATACTCCGCAAGCCACACAGCAAATATGTAAGTGCACAAGGATACCAAAGAATGGCATAATATAGGCTCATTTTCAAAAGCAGCATTTAGCAAACATTTAAGAATTGTAAAACAGTAGAGTGATTAATCATCAATATTAATCAACACTGAACAGTACACCCATGCTGCACAGGCCCAACCATCCTGAACAACCATACCTGACTGTACAGATCTATCTCCAAACCAGGAGCTAATCAAATTATTAGCTGTTATAGCGTCATTTATTTTGGTGAAAAGTGTGAGACTAATCACGAAAGACATTGTTAGACCCGCCCATAACCGCGGGCACGGCTATTCGAATAGTTTTACTCTGGCTAGAGGTGTACCACTGTACCCACAAGACACAGCTCCACGACATGTCACCATGCGCCTCAATACCACCACGGTACCTCGGAAAGGAGCTGTGACAGTACCCCTCACATAACACAATCCACCACAGCGCACCGTTCCTGGATCATAATCACCTCCTTACAAACAAGGCATGGACTCCCCAACGACCTCCGTGGGCTTATCTCCGCCACTTCTCAGTCTGGTGCTCCGCAATGAACCATGCTATACAAAAGATAAAGCCATTGCCCATGTTGGCTTGTGGTTGGCACGGTTAATGTTTCACAACCGAAACTCGTGAACCGGTCCTTAATTGTCATGAGCACGACCATCAAAACCATGTGCTCACAACCCACCATTATCAAGTTTTAGTTAGCACATTAATTAATTAACCAATCACGATTAACCATCGTGAGCTTCCATTAAATATCCATAAGTGATAGTGAAGCATGATTTATCCCATTAGTGAGCTATTGTTTCTAAGCATGGCTAAGCATCTATTATAAGCATCTAGCTGAACCAAACCAATATATAAGGTTCTAGCTAATCAAATTATAATTCATAGGAAAATAAAGTCATCTTCGGCCATAATTAAATGTGAAAGGCTCACCACCCGGTGACATTCGAAAATAAATGCACAGTTGAAATAAATAGAGAATTTAAATATAGGATCAACATGCTCAAAGGAATTGTGTTTGGAATCTGTGTGACTTGCCTTGCAATAATCGGTCTTCAATTAATCTTCTTGAATACTTCCAGCGCACTCGCGAACCTTCGAAACGACGGAAACGACAAGCTAACACGCAAAACGAAAAAGACTAATAAAAACCAAATAAACAATATATATAAAGTAAACAAACATGTAGATCATAATTTTAAATGAATTATGAGACTTGAACGGCCTCATTCTGACTTCATATGAATTAGTTATGAATTTGACAAGATTAATTCCAATTAAACCTATTGAAGAAAAGACTATTCCAAAATAATTAAACAATTTACAAATGATTTATAACTGAGATAAAAGATTAAAACAACAACAACCTCCGGAAAAGATTAGATCATATTTGGTAGATAACATATGATAAAAAGAACTAATATGCCATTGAAAAAAGAGAACGGATTTATATCAATTTTGGACGGCTGAGATTAATCTTGACCGAGAGTTGACCAAGATCGGATGGCTTAGATTGATCTGGCAAGCGGGCCTCATGAGATACCAACTCAAGGAGTCAATTTTACGTGACACGAGATCACCCAAATGATCAACCGAAACCGGCGAATAGAACTAGCGGCTCTGAACTAAAGGACGACTCAACACGGACGAACGAACGAAGCACGGGGAACACCTCATTCGAACGAACGAGCGAACGACTCAACAACGGCTACGACGAAACCGGTGGTCTAGAAACGATTCACGGTAAAGCCCCGGTACGACAAACGATAGACCGGTAGGAATTTAGGGATGCACCTACAGCTAGACAACTTGACTACCGAGCAACGGCTAAAGCGGCGGCTAGGTTAAAGCGGCACACAGCTGCGACACGGCGGCACTAGAGCGACTTGACTCGCCTAGGCGGCGGCGGCTCGGCGGAGACACGCGGCTAGGGTTAGGGCGACGGCACAGCAACGACGACACAACCGGTAGCGATGGTGCACGGGCTAGGGCAGCAACGTGGCGAGCAACAATGTAACAGGCACGGCTGCGGCTGCGACAAAGCGGCTTGGCAAGCGCGGCCGATGGGTTGAAATCTAAACCAAGGAGACACGGATAGACATCTCACCGGACCAAAATGATCGGAGAGGGAGAGATGACGACGGCGACCCAGCGGCAACACACGGAGACGATGACGATGCTAGACAAACAACGGATTAGATTGAATTAAGGCCCTGGGGAAAAAACTACACCGGTGAACGACTTAGGAGCGGCGGTTGCCGACGAAATAATGCAAACGGAGGGCACCGGGAGAAAGAGGAGGCAACGGCGATTCTTACCAACACTTACGCGATGACGGACAGCAACGGAAGATGGCCGGCGACGGTGGGTGATGACGGCAGACGGCCGGCAGCGAGGTAGAGGCGGCGATGGGGTCGGGTCAGCGATGGCGGCGACGGGCTTCCCGGGGTTTTCGGTGCAAGAGAATTGGCTGCCGGGCTTCACCTTGACGCTGCGATCCCGGAGGTAGCGACGGCACAGAGTGGAGACGACCGAGGCGATGGCGAGGTGCGGCTGGACCAGCGGCCGGCGGCGGTGAAGCTTGGATTCACATCGGCGAGGTACTTCCAGAGGTCTTCGGCGTCGAGGAAGTGGAGGCCGGTCTTCTTCTCCTCCTTGCGAACCCAACGGCGGCAGCGACGACCAAAGGCGACGACCACAGCGACTACATGGGGCTGCTGGAGCGGCGGCCGGAGGTAGAGAGAGAAGGAGCTCGCGGGGAGAAGGTTTCGGGCGGCGGCAGAAGAAGGAGGAGGTGGCGGCCGAAAGAGGAGAGGGAGGGGCTCTATATATAGCCATGGGAGGCCGGAATCGAGCCCACATCGACGGGAAAAACTCGGGAAAGTCTAGGGTTCTCGCCGGAAAAAGGAAAGATTGAACCGCGAAATTGGAAAGAATTTCCATAGAAACTTTTGGGGATTTCTTGGGGAAAAGGAAGAGGAGATTGAGAGGATTCCATTCCCACAACTAATTTGGAAAAAGGAGCAACGAGGTGGCCGGATTGGTGGGAGGAGGCGGCGGCACTGTGCACGGGCTGGAGAGCTCGGGCTCTGTCCAGAGGTAGAGGTAGAAGAAGGAGCAGGGAGGAAAACAGACTTCTATGTGGGCTGAGAGGAAGGGAGAGAGAAGGGAGGCAATGGGCTGGATTCGGCCCAAGCTGATGAGGAGGACTTTTATTTACTTTTCCAAATAAATTAACCAATGAGATGATCTTTCAATTGTTAAAATTACTTCCAATGCTCAAATAATTCCAAGAAAAATCTTGAACATACTTGGACACTCAAATTATTTAATATAATAATATA
The DNA here is from genome assembly GCF_034140825.1 of Oryza sativa Japonica Group. NCBI lineage: Eukaryota > Viridiplantae > Streptophyta > Magnoliopsida > Poales > Poaceae > Oryza > Oryza sativa. The sequence goes on from NC_089046.1 coordinate 13,227,750, forward strand.
CAGATCATTTAATGATTAATTTATTATTTAAATAATTGCTAAAGTGTTCTTTGTATTATTAAAATTAATAATTGACCTCTGAAGAATCCAAGAAAATTTCAGAGAGTATAATTAATCATGGAGAATTTAATAAAAATTAAATCCAACCATGCTTTACACTTAGGAAATTTTATTTCCCACATTTAACTTCACTTATAAATTAATGAACATTTAATATAATTTCTATTAATAATTTATTAAATAATTTATAAATCCTGAAACGAAAATTCAGACCGTGACATATGCATCCCATTTTCAACAGATTGAATAAGTCAATTGGTTTCTGCTTGCCATCCTCGGATAGTATTCAGATATAGGCGCTGATGAGCGAGCGACAGGACTAGAAACATCCTCTCTCCAGCCACCGTTGATGCCTGATTCTTTCGTGTCACGTAGGGAAGCAAAGTCTTTTGAATCTAGGAATGACTTAAGTCCGGCACAATTTACATCCGAGACGGGGAGGAGGAAGAAGTGAAGGAGAAAAAAAGACTGATATGTGGGTCCTACAATATTCCTTCTATCAATGACAAATGAGCCTCACACATATTTTTTTAATTGTAATATCAAATAAACGTCACATCAATACCATGTGAGATGAAGATCAAGTCAACACCGCTACGTAGTTATCACGTAGCGAAAGCGTCCTCTGAAACCGCCAAGAGAGTCAAATTGCTCCGATTTTAATAGTTATGGGTTGAGATATCCAGTATTGTGGTTCAGAGATACGAATCAGATTCGACTACTAGTTTAGGGACAGAGATACGAATCAGATTCGACTACTAGTTTAGGGACTCAAGGTGAACTTATTCCTTAGTCATTCTTTTCTTTTTCGGGTGGCAGCCCACATGGCCCAACAGCCGGCCCATACAAGGGCTCTTCAAGGGGGTGGGGGGGGGGGGGGTGGGCGCTAATACGCGATCAGCCATGCGCCCCCGTGCGCGCGGTTAGTCGCCCCCCTCTACTAGTTTACAGACTCAAGGTGAACTTATTCGTTAGTCATTCTTTTCTTTTCCGGGTGGGCAGCCCACATGGCCCAACAGCTGGCCCATACATGGGGCTCTTCAGGGGGGCGTTGGTACGCGATCACACCCACATAGATCAAACTCTACAAACTGAATATAAAGTTTCATACTCGGTCAAAAGTGCAATGATACCTCAAACGGACTAATAAGGACTGTTGTGGCATAAACAATATTACTTTGCAAAACTAAAACAGCACAAACACCATATCAACTCTGACAAAATAATATACGACCGAAATAAGTTCTAAAGAATAATAAGAAAACCACGGATATTGCAGAAGGCACATTTATCCCCTACCTCTGTATATACATAAATATATTGCAGAAGGAATCCAGAGTTAGCTAACAGTCAATGCTCTTGTTGTCAGTGCCAACCGGAGAGAAAGAATGTAACCAGCGTGCGCGGGAGGGCAAAATACCCTCCCAGCGAGCGTGCGAGTGCGAGGGCGAGGGCGATTTTGCGATTAGGGGTGAACTCATGGGTGGAGGAACGACCCAGAGAGGCCACAACCTCCACAATGCGGCCGTTCTCCCTCCCACATCAGACGCCGTCGATCCGGGCGAAGAACGTGTGAGCTAGTTTGGACACGCAGTCCTCAAATTGGTACGCCAGGCTCAAATATGGCACCGAATGTCCAACGTGGAGCACTCAGGCTGAATGCCAACAAGGCGCATTGTGAATACCCTTAGCTCTTTTGTAATTGTCTGATGGCGCAGAACTGTAGACTATTTTGTACGCCAGCCTGTGTATGAACCATGTAGGAGTAGTCTTGTAGAATAGTGGAGGCCAGTGTCATGTCTAGAAATTTAACCCAAATTTCCAGACTATTTTGTGTATTAAATCCCTGTCCAGAAATCAGCCAGGATACACAAAACGACAAATTAATATACAGATCTAAACGTAAATAAAGTGTAAAAATACTTACAGAAGAATCACTTAGTCCTCACACTGAAACGAAAGTAGCAGCAGCGGAAAAGGACGATCCTAGTGAGGCTTCAGCTCCACTCCACAGGCAAAACTCAACTGGGGTCTGAGCCTTGGTCCTCAACTTTGTCTTCAGCTCAGAAGCATTACACTTCTGAAAAGGGGGAATAATAGCAAGGTTGAGTACAACTGCCGTACTCAGCAAGCCACACCAATGATTTAGACGTGCAAGGGGAAACAACGAAGGCTTGTGGCTATTTGCATAAAGACGGTTTTAAAACATTTTATTGAGCAAAACTGTAAAACAATTAGTTAATTAAGGTAATATTAAATCTCCACTTATCAACGCTACACCACGTTGAACAGGCCCAACCATCCCACCTGAACTAACCAGTGCGTTGAGTCGATTTATTAAGGGTGAGACTAATCACAGTGAATCTGGTTGATCGCCCATAACCGCGGGCCCGACTATTCGAATAGTTCTACTCTGGCCAGAGGTGCACAACTGTACCCACAAGACACAATACACCGACATGTCATCGCGCCATGCATGACACGACACAATGTCGAGTGATTGTGACAAGACCCTTCATATAACTGCCCCTGACCAATCACACCACACCGCGAGTTTCACCCCCGCCCCTAGCAGGCAGCGGACAGCCCCCCTCGTGCCACGGTGAATCCGGAAGCAGCAAAGCCCGTCGCAGGGCCCATCCATACTTCATCACGCCCACCCTAGCCTGGGTACGTCAGCCAGAGGAAAGCTATACTACAAGTCAAGCAGTTACCCATTCCCGTTTGTGGTAAGCATTGTATGTCTTCCAGGGTTTCTCGCGGACCAGTCCTTAATTGCCATGGGCGTGACTAGCAAAAACATGCACCCATAGCCCACCATTCAATCGCATTTTAGTTGGATAATTAGGACCAATGAATCATGGCCGGATGTCCCGAGCACGAAGCTCGTTATGATACTAAGATGTCTAATAATGTATTTATCCTATTGTGTGAGCAAGTGGCAATTAAGCATGGCTAAGCATATAGTTCTAGCTAGCTCAACATAAGTAACACAAGCTAGTCTATTTATCACCCAAGTTTGACAAAAGACGGACATCAAGTAAACATGGCACAAGCGAGCAGATAGTTAAAACCCTATTCCCATGTAATTAGCAAAACATGCATATTTATTTGCAAACGATAAAACATTTATAAAGTAGGCTCAATATGCTCAGGGGGGATGTGTGACTTACCTTGCTTCTTGAAAATAATCTTCTGAACTCTTTTCCTCGCGATCGTGATCTTCCAAAACGGCGGAATCTACGCGCTGGCACGCAAAATGAGGAAAATTCTAATAAAAACCAAGAACAATGTGCATGAAAAGTAAACAATCATATAGATCTCAATTTTAGATGAATTTTGCAAGTTGAATGGCTCAATTTGGAGTTCGTATGAATTAGTTATGAATTTTAGAAGTTTTGAGCCATTTAAATGAATTTCTATAATTATTATTGATTTATTGCACAATTAATATTATTTATGGCATCAGCCGAGAGGAAGGGGATGGCGCCGACAAGTGGGCCCCACCCGTCGGTGACTCAGGGGCTTCGGACAACCGTGGACCGAGGCACGGGCTAGTGCACCACGTGGCGCACATGTGGCGCCGGCGGGGTGCCGACATGGCGGCGACATGTGTGGACACACGGGCGGCCCGGATGGAGGCCGGGGTCGATCTGACGGCCTAGATCGGCCGTGTGGCATGGGAGCCGGCAGCCGGCGGTGGCGCGGATGCGGCGCACGGCGATGGCGACCCGGCCGGACGGCCACCTGTGGCGGCGACGCATAGCAAGCAGGCCCGGGAGGCGGCTGGGGAAGGAGAGAAAGAGGGAGAGGGAGGGGAGTTCTCACCAAGGGCGACGACGATGAGACGAACGGGGAAGCGGCCGACGGCGGCACAGGAGGCGGCGAACCGCGTCCCAGTGATGACCGGCGAAAGAGGGGCGGCCGACGGCGCTCAGGGCCTATTGAAGGAGGAGAAGGGGTTAGGAGGGTGTGAGGGGGTCGGGAATGGTGAGGAAAGGCGGCCGGAGGCGATGGGGGTGACGGAGCTCACCATCGAGCGAGGGAGACGGAACTCCAGCGGGATCCCGGTGAAGAGGAGTGGATGCAGAGGAGCGGTGAGGCGCGGCGGTGCTGGGGGTGGCCACGGCGCAGCTTGGGATGGCCGAGAGCGGCGGCAAACGGCGACCAGAGGCGGCGAATGTGGCGGCGACCTCTGGTTCGCGGTGGAGGTGGTGATCCGGTGGCGGATTGTTGAAATGGAGGAAAGACCGGCGTGCAGCGAGGTGTGGTGATGCTGGTGGTGCAAATAGCGCGGCACGGGGATGACAGGAGCAGTGGTGGTGGGCGGTCGATGGTCGCCGGCGAGCGGCGGTGATGGGGAGCGGCGTGGAGAGAGCGGGAGAGGGCGCGGGGTGCTCGGGGAAATGGGGAAAAAAGGAGAGGGAGCTCCGAGGAGAGGTGGGGTGGCGGCAACCGGCGGCGACGTGGGCGGCATCGTCGTGGGGGGTGGGGTGGCGGTGGTTCGGCGCCGATTTTGCGAGGAGGAGTTGAGGAGAGCGGGGACGTGGGCGACGGGGTCCCACGGCCGGGTACGGGCGCGCGGAGTGGAGGAGGTGGGCGGGGTGGCGCGTGTGACGCGACGATGTGGGGAGGGGCCTATGGCCATGGCGGTTGGGTGGTTGGAGGAAAGGGATGACCCCGATAGGTGCGGCCCACCTATCGTCGGCTTGGTAGAGGAGGGAGTTTGCAAGGAGGAGTTAAGGAGGAGAGCGGGGACGTGGGCGACGGTGTCCCACGGCCGGGTACGGACGCGCGGAGTGGAGGAGGTGGGCGGGGTGGCGCGCGTGACGCGGCGACGTGGGGATGGGCCGGCGGCCATGGCGGTTGGGTGGTTCGAGGAAGGGGATGACCCCGATAGGTGCGGCCCACCTGTCGGTGGCTTGGGGAGAGGAGAGAGGTGGCATGGACTTGGCGACGGGAAAAACGAGCTGGGCCGAGGGAGGGGAAGGGGAGGTTGGCCTGGCCGGGAAGGAGGAGGGAGGAACTGTGCTGCGCCCAAATGGAGGATGGGGAAGGTTAAATTGGTTTTCTATTTATTTAATTGATGGAATGAACTTTGTGCTATTTAAAATTACTTCTTGAGCTCCAAAAATTCACGGGAAATTTCAGAGAATATTTTAGGGCACAGAGAATATTAAAAAATATTCCCGGCCATGATTTTTAAAGGAAAATTTTAATTCCTTCATTATTTCACTTGATTAAATTGCTCTAATTTTTATTTAATTTCTGGAAAATACATTATTTAATGATTTTTAATCCCAAACGAAAATCGGGGCATTACAGCCATTCATGGATTTGGAACAATTAGATTCATGCCATTCTTAGGGTTGTCGGTTTAGAAAAACTTTATGCTGTTATCATCGGGATAGCAAAAGCACAAACCCATTTCACCCGTGTTTTTTTATTGTATAAATGCTAAAATATGTCTATTTTTGTGGAAAGGAATTATTAGTTTCTCTTCCTGACTTGCCCAAATCTTCCCTTATTATTGATGCAATGCAAATAAAAAGAATTCCTGAAACAAGTTTCAGCATTGACACTACAGCGGTCCATGTATGCCGAAAATTCAAACCCTGCTGAAACTGTATTGTTAGTTGAGAGCAAAATATTAGCCTGCCAGATCCAACATATCTCATCAAAATTCAAAAGATCAACAGAACATCCACTCTCAACAATTCATTCAGAAATCCCAAACGACATAGCCTTTCCATTAAGATTAGCAAACCATGACAATTACAGCATCACAGGATAACATAAAAAGGCAGTTCACCCATCAAACCTGACCAAAACATCTCCTAACCTACGGACTCGAATATGAAAATGTGATGTGGTTTGAGTGGTGGATTTGGTGGGTATTTGTAGGGGAAGGAAAAGGCGCGCCAGGAGTGGGGGGAATCTTTTGGGCGGATGGGTGCGAGCACGGGGAGGTGTTGGATGGAGACAGATGGTGGATATTGTTTGGAGTGGGGCAGTGATCCGTGGGTGTCGCTATCGGTGGCTTCCCATTGGCTGCGGTTCGAGAGGGGTGGATCGATGGGCGCAAGCATGTGGAGGCGTTGGATGGAGACGGACGGTGGAGATGGGTTGGGAGTGTGGCAGCGATCCGTGGGTGTGGGTATCGGTGGCTTCCCATCGGTAGGGGTTTTGGTAGGGTGGATCGATGGGCGCGAGAACGGGGAGGCATCGGATGGAGACGGACGGTCGAGATGGGTTGGGAGTGGGGCAGCAATCCGTGGGTGTGGGTATCGGTGGCTTCCCATTGGCTAGGGTTTGGGTGGGGGTGGTTCGATGGGCGGAAGCACCGGGAGGCATCGGATGGAGACGGATGGTAGAGATGGGTTGAAAGTGGGGCAGCAATCCGTAGGTGTGGGTATCGGTGGCTTCCCATTGGCTGGGCTTTGGGTGGGGTGGATCGATGGGCCCACTGGTTAGTTGGCGGCGCGTGCGTGTGGCTTGTTTTTCTCTTACTGCTTCAATCTATTTTTGGTTTTGCTAGTAAAGGTTAAATTGCGAGGGGAACGAGCGAGAGTGTAGTACGGACGGAGGGAAATGGTAAAAACACAATTTTGGAAATATAGAAGTTTAGGAGCTCCGTTAAAAATGGTAAAAACACAAATGGTAAATATACAAATGTGGAAATACAAATTTGCTCTAATTTTTATTTAATTTCTGAAAATGCATTATTTAATGATTTTTAATCCCGAACAAAAATTGGGGCGTTACAGCCAGTCATGGATTTGTAAAAATTAGATTCATGCCATTCTTAGAGTTGTCGGTTTAGAAATACTTTATGCCGTTATCATCGGGATAGCAAAAGCACAAGCCCATCTCACCTGTGTTTTTTTATTGTACAATTGCTAAGATATGTCTAGTTTTGTGGAAAAGAATTATTAGTTTCTCTTCCCGACTTGCCTAAATCTTCCCTTATTATTGATGCAATGCAAATAAAAGAAATTCCAGAAACAAGTTTCTGCATAGACACTGCAGCGGTCCATGTATGCCGAAAATTCAAACCCTGCTGAAACTGTATTGTTAGTTGAGAGCAAAATATTAGCCTGCCAGATCCAACATATCTCAAAAAATTCAAAAGATTAACAGAACATCCACTCTCAACAATTCATTCAGAAATCCCAAACGACATAGCCTTTCCATTAAGATTAGCAAACCATAACGATTACAGCATCACAGGATAAAATAAAAAGCCAGTTCACCCATCAAACCTGACCAAAACATCTCCTAACCTACGGACATGAATTTAAAAATGTGCTAGTAGCCAAGAACACAGACAGAAGAAGCGCGATTGGACAAGATGATGCCCCCAAACCTAGGCCTTCTCGCCCCTGATGCGGCGCGCGAGCTGGATGTCCTTGGGCATGATGGTGACGCGTTTGGCATGGATAACACAGAGGTTGGTGTCCTTGAAGAGCCCCACAAGGTAGGTCTCGGCAGCCTCCTGCAGCGCAACCACGGCAGAGCTCTGGAAGCGAACATAGGACCTAACGTCCTGCGCGATCTCCTGCACCAGCCGCTGGAAGGGGAGCTTGCGGATTAGCAGCTCTGTGCTCTTCTGGTATGTGCGGATCTCTCGGAGTGCGACGGTCCCTGGCTTGAAGCGGTGTGGCTTCTTCAGCCCTGCCATCGTCGGTGCTGACTTGCGTGCCACCTTCATCACCAGCAGCTTCCTCGGCACATTGCTGGCGGTGGACTTCTTCGCCGTCTGCTTTGTGCGGGCCATCTCTCACCGAAGGAGAAAGAGAGGAGAAGGAGGAGGAGAAGGAGAAGAATTCAAGGTGAGATTTGGATTTGGAGCGGACTCAAGGTGAATTTGCGGGTGGTTTGAGTGGTGGATTTGGTGGGTATTTGTAGGGGAAGGAAGAGGCGAGGCAGGAGTGGGGGAAATCTTTGGGGCGGATGGGTGCGAGCACGGGGAGGTGTTGGATGGAGACGGATGGTGGATATTGTTGGGAGTGGGGCAGTGATCCGTGGGTGTCGCTATCGGTGGCTTCCCATTGGCTGCGGCTCGGGAGGGGTGGATCGATGGGCGCGAGCACGGGGAGGCGTCGGATGGAGATGGACGGTGGAGATGGGTTGGGAGTGGGGCAGCGATCCGTGGGTGTGGGTATCGGTGGCTTCCCATTGGCTGGGGTTTTGGTCGGTTGGATCGATGGGCGCGAGAACGGGGTGGTGTAGGATGGAGACGGACGGTGGAGATGGGTTGGGAGTGGGGCAGCGATCCGTGGGTGTGGGTATCGGTGGCTTCCCATTGGCTAGGGTTTGGGTGGGGGTGGTTCGATGGGCGCAAGCACTGGGAGGTGTCAGATGGAGACGGACGGTAGATATGGGTTGAAAGTGGGGCAGCAATCCATAGATGTGGGTATCGGTGGCTTCCCATTGGCTGGGCTTCGGGTGGGGTGGATTGACGGGCCCACCGGTTAGTTGGCAGCGTGTGCGTGTGGCTTGTTTTTCTTTTACTGCTTCAATCTATTTTTGGTTTTTCTGGTAAAGGTTAAATTGCGAGGGGAACGAGCGAGAGTGCAGTACGGACGGAGGGATATGGTAAAAACACAAATTTGGAAATATAGAAGTTTAGGAGCTCCATTAAAAATGGTAAATATACAAATTTAAATTGCGAGGGGAATGAGCGAGAGTGTATTACGGACAGAGGGAAATGGTAAAAACACAAATTTGAAAAATATAGAAGCTTAGGTGCTCCGTTAAAAATGGTAAAAACACAAATGGTAAATATACACATTTGGAAATACTGATGATTTTAGAGTTAATGCGTTGTTTTTCTAAAAATATATATAAAAACAAGTACTACCACCATCTCAAACATGATAATTTTTAACTATATCTACCTGAACATATTCCTGTCTAGCCAAATGTTATTACATTTTGGGATGGAAATGTTAACTATATCTACCTGAACATTTTACTTCATTTCTAAAATTGATTTATAAATCTGATTTAAAACTATTTATCAATGGGGGATACCCGTAGACCGGATATAGAGGGTATTAGGGTATGTTGCTATGAGGATCTACGTAATACGACATCAAGCAAACAGAAGACAAGTATTATACTGGTTCAGGCCCCTTGGTAGGTAATAGCCCTAATCCAGTTCGTATGGGATTATATGATGGAAATCACATATTACAAAGGGAATAACAGAACTCGATGATACCGACGAGATCGTAATCGAGTTAGTTCAACTAGATCACCCGGCGACTTGGCTCCTGTAGGCTCCAGCTTCGTAGGCTGTGGTGGATGTGTTGGCGGTGAGATTCGATGCCTTAGGTCCTGCCCAGGGGGTCTCTTTTATACCATGGGTCAGTTGATCTCCAAGTAGACCTCGGATATATCGAACCCTTCACGATATGGTAAAGACCCAATCTTGTCCAAGTAGGACCCCTTCCATCTGTGGATTCTGCTTCTATCTCGTGATAGATTTCCTTAACGTATACAGGGACTATCCGTATACGCGCAGGTATACCATATCAGTATACAACGTATATCCAAGGATAAAGGGTATACCTAATCCGTAACCCTGACAGTAGCCCCCGACTTCTGCTTAAATGAGCTCATGTAACCGATCACGACTTCTGGTCGATCTTGGCTTGAGAACCGTAGAGACAAAGAGTTATCGACAACACCCCATGAAGTTCAACGGTCATGAGTGAATTTAAATTGAAGTCTGAAAACTACCGCGTGCAATGGACCCAGAATTTTCCGGTGGCAATCTCTCTCCTTTGCTTGGAATACGCACCGTCGGAGTGTGCCTATTTAAAGGGATTCTGGAAACCCATTTGAAGTCCATTCGCAAAAAGACTCTTCAGCCTTCTAGCACCCTTTGTCTTCTCCGCTCTCCGCAAAGAAAACCCTAGCTTGCTTCTTCCCTCTTGTTCTCCGGCGATCCTCCGGCGGCGATGGATCTTGACAAGTCCACCTCAACCACCGCGTCCTTGAAGAAATTGCAGGACGACAGTGCCCTCCCTGGTCGCGGGACCATGCAGAGGGAGACAGGAGGTATTGAACCCGAACCCATGTTGGGCCGTATGGTTGTGGTTGAGGATTACATTTCTTGCGGTGTTCTTCCTCCACCTTCCGAGTTTCTTCTTCTCGTCTTGAACATCTATGGCCTTTCTTTGCTTCATCTGAACCCCAATTCCATCGAATTCCTTAGCATTCTTTCTTATCTTTGCGAGGCTTACATTGGGGCAGAGCCCTTCCTTGAGCTCTTCCGCTTTTACTATGAGTTGCGTTGGATGGAACCAAATAGGGTATCTGGATCTGTTGGGTTCCGAATTCAGGATTGCCTGAAGTCGCGCTACATCCCCTACCAGTGCCCATCCTCTCGTAGCAAATGGCGAGCGAGATGGTTCTATCTTCAGATAGAAAACTCAGACCCCGTCCTTGTTGTCCCTGAAGAGCAGCCAGATAAAATCCCAGAGTGGACCGCCAAACCCGCCCTGACTCCCTCCCTCCAGTCTTTCATCAACATTATCGATGATCTCCAAACACGAGGGTTGTCGGGGTATGAAGTCGTAGCCAACTTCATAGGTAGACGGATCCAACCGCTCCAGGCCCACGCCCATCCAGCCTTTAACTACTCTGGGCCAGAGGACGCGACCCGGGTTTCTCCTCGGGGTATTTTTTCTTGTATTTCGAATTTTACTCCGAGTACATCTATTTCTCCTGACTTATCGAGTTCCCGTTCTCGATCTACAGGTCTGGACAGCGGCACCTTGGGATGCCGCGTCGGCCAGGTGATGATCAGCACCCCCTTGACGGCGAGCGACATCCCCATCCCTCTTTGCGAGAAGGGCCCGGCCGAGCGCGAGGCTGCATCAACGTGAGTGTACTCGATGTCTCCTTTACATTTTTTTCCCCGAGGTCGCATCGTGACTTCATGTCATGCGGGCTCTCCCTCTGACGGACGTCATCAGGCCACTCGTGGACCACTAGGCGGCGGCGTCATTGAAGGAGGGCGTCACCAAGGAGGTGTCCGACGTTGCTGCTGCTGCTACCATGAGTGGCAGCAATGTTCCGAAGAAGGGGAGGAAATTCTCCTCCATGCTCGGGACCCGTCGGAAGGCGCCAAGCCTGGCGGTAAGCCTCTCTTATTCTTTAACGTGTAGTCGGAATGATTTAACCTCATATCATCCTATCTTGCTTCGGCCTCGGACGTGTCTCCCCGACCTCAGCGAAGGCAGAGGCTGGTGACGATCGGCGAGAAGTAAGTGGATTTTTTTGAAGTCTTTTTATTTACGAAATCTTGGTCGCCTAGCTTTATAAAAGGGGAAAAACTCTTCGTAGGATGGCACGGGCGAAGGCGGCGCAAGACAGGACCAGCGCGGCTTCCAGTGCGTCCCCTGCAGCGACCTCGACAGATGTCGAGGTCGTTGCTAAGGACCGGGTGGCAACACCGAGTAGCCCCGCCGTCAGCCTCGTGCCTGCTCGGGGCTCATCCACTGTTGCCCTCACCTGGGGGGGAGCTCCAGGCGGAGATGGAGTGTCTCCTCCAGGCCGGTGCTCACGGCGTAGGCCGCGAGATTGAGGAGGCCAGGGCGGCTGAGTCATCGGCAAACCATCGCGCCGAGCAGCTGGCACGTGACCTGGCGGAGGCCCGCGAGGACCTCGTAAAGATGAGGGAGCTAGTGGCCGGCAATGAGAGGCAGCGGCAGGGGCTCGAGCACCGGATGTCGAAGCTCGAGAACAACTTGTCAGAGATCCGTGGCTCGCTGCGGGTATCATACACCGGCCTACACCAGCTTGCCGGGGAGTGTGGTGTCACAACCACCATCCCGGCGAACCCTGACGAGTTCTCACTGATGTCCTCACTCGCGGAGCTGGCCACGGCGATGGAGGAGATCCCCTCCAAGCATGCGGCCAGGATCGGGGAGGAGACGTCCAACGGGATCTACACCGGGGCGTGCCACGTCCTCACGTGCGTGAGGTTGGCGCACCCTGATCTAGACCTTAAAAAAGTTTTGGGTCAGGGAGCCGTCGATGACGCGCGCAAGGGCATGATGGAGGAAGTCGGTGAGTTGGGGGAGTCTGTCCTCCTCCTTTTTGAAAAATAGGGCTTTATTCCCTTGTACCCCCTAATTAGCATGCTGTAAAACTCTTTGTGGGCTCGAACTGCTTTTATTTATACAGTTGTTTCCCTTGTCTTCTTAGCATGTAATTCCGAGTACTTTGTTGTCGTTATAGAGATGTTGATGTCGAGGATGTCCAGCAGTGCGGGCAGCTGGACATGCTGGTGATTGTTCTGGCTCTTGCGCTAGAGCCATTCATGCCACGGGAGGAGGTCAGTCAAAACCCGTCCGTGGAGGCGAATATGGCAATGACTTCCCTAGGTTTTTGTCTTTTTCTCCTTCACTCTTTTTATTTGGATTGACTTAATTTGTTGTGTTCTTGGGAGAGAAGAATAGCTTGACTTAGTCCTTTCCGTGCTGGGCAGACCTCGAGGATGCGTTGCCTGACCGAGATCGTCGAATCTAATATTGGAAGACGAAGCTCGAGGTGGCCGAACTTGAGAGGACCATGGTGGAAGTGAAGAAGGACCAGGACGTGGAAGCTCTCCGAGGTCGCGAGGTGTGATTCAACTCGTACCTCAAGAGCTGCTGCGCAGCAATGGCGGGAGTCTGCAAGGAGCTTCGAGTTCCCCGCGGAGATCCCGAGGAGTCGGCGGCCGGATATATCTCGTGGCTGAATGGGGCCTGTGCACAGCTCGAAGGGATCGGCAAGCATGTCGACGAGGCCCTGAAACAGGAGTGTCGTCGAGCGAGCCGCTACGCCGGAGGACATGTGCTGGCCTCAATCCGAGATCACCGCCCGCAACTGCACCTCGAGTTCCTCAATGAAGGGTTCTCGCATTCTCGGAGGACTCCCGTGGAGATCGATGGCCTTGCGCAGTCGATGGCGCCGCTTGCCGAGAAGGTTTTTCGGTCCATGGATTGGCGTTGGCCGTCCTGGTAGTCTTTGTATCCTGTGAAAAATATCTCAAGGAAACATCTAATATATTTTGGAACATTTATGACTTGTAAGAAACACTTGTAAAATAGAAAAGGGGTCTATCTAACTATGTTTTCTTACTCTGGGTGTGTTGTGTATGAGCGTTTTCTCACTTTGCGACTTCGATCAGTCACTTGAGCCATACACTCTCCATAGCCCCTAGCCTTGTAGTCGGAGAATCGTTCTCGGAGGACAAAACTCTTGGACCCTTGACCTGCCTTGGTTGAAAAATCACTGACCCTAGCTCCTAGTCGTGAAGTTGGAAAACTCAATTTCCGATTACACGGCTTGGTTAATACGCAGAGCGAGAACTCATATATGACTAGATCTGACATGGTCGTTTGTCTCTACATGATCTGACCAGGCCTTATCCGCTCTAGGTGTCCCCAGCCGAAGTTCCCATAGGTTCCTCAGAGGCCTTGTCAAGATGGCGTACAGGGACATGAGGATAGGTTTCAACTCTAGGTGTCGTCGTGGTAAGGGATCATCGGGAAGGAACACTTTGACTGTAATCTTTACCTGAAATCAACTTTATTGAAATCGTAAGATGTCTTACAAATGTGGATACTATTGATTTATACATAAAATTTACGTAATTGATCAATATTCCAGGAATTTGCTAACTCGCGACCATCGGCGTCTACAACCTTGAATGCACCTGGTCGCAAGACTTGCGTGATCGTGTATGGTCCTTCCCACTTGGGTGAGAGCTTGTTGCGCCCTGCTTGACTTTGAACCCGTCGGAGGACGTAATCGCCAATCGAAAGTGTGCGTGCTCTGATGCGCTTCTCGTGGTATCGATGAAGGGCCTGCTAGTAGATGGCTGCTCTGACGACAACTCTTTCTCGATGTTCCTCGAGTCGATTCACATCGTCGCTTCGCAGTTCCTCCTGCTCCTCGTCGGAGTACTTCTATACTCGTGTGCTCTGATGTCGTAGCTCCGTGGGGAGCATAGCCTCTGAGCCATACACGAGGAAGAAGGGTGTCTCCTTATTGGATGTTGTCGGTGTGGTACGCACGGCCCATAGAACCGAGGGGAGTTCTTCGATCCACTTCTTGTCGTGTGACATGAGTCTGTCGTAGACACGGGTCTTGATCCCTTGTAATACTATGCCGTTTGCCCTTTTGACCTGTCCATTGCTCGGAGGGTGAGAAACCGAAGCAAAGCAGATCTTGACTCCCAATCCGATACAGTAATCCTGAAAGTCGGCACTGATGAACTGCGAGCCATTGTCTGTTATGATGCGGTGAGGCAATCCGTATCTGCAGAATATCCCTTTGACAAATTTGATGGCATTGTCGGCCTTAACTTCCCCTGTGGGCGTCGCTTCAATCCACTTGGTGAACTTGTCGATCGCCATGAATAGAAACCTGTAGCCGCCCTGTCCTTGTGGGAATGGTCCGAGTATGTCGAGCCCCCAGCACGAGAACGGCCAAGTAAGAGGGATAGTCTAGAGCGCTTGCGATGGTAGCTTTGTGTGTTTGCTGTGGAATTGACAGGCTTCACACCACTGAACCATGTCGCAAGCGTCTTTGAGCGCAGTCAGCCAGAAAAACCCTTGTCGAAAGGCTTTTCCAACTAATGTCCGACCGAAGGCGTGTGACCCGCAGATTCCTTCATGTATGTCGAGGAGGAGATGCTTGCCGTCGTCGAACGAAATGCATTTGAGAAGTATCCCGTTTGGCGCCTTCTTGTACAGATCGTTACCGATCATACAATAAATCTTGGCTTGTCGGGTTATCTTCTCAGCTACTGCATCGTCCTCGGGCAACTTGTCACTACTTAGGAACTTGATGAGCGGGGTCCGCCAGTCGTCTGTGGTCTCGATGTCGGCAACGACGTGTTCTGCCCCTAGAGCCCCCGAGCTGATGTCGGGGACAACTGTGCTACTTTCGTCGTTTGCTTCTTTCACCGATGGCTTTGTCAGGACGTCCAGGAAAGTGCTAGGTTCGAGTGGCTCTCGTCTGGACGCACGCCATGCTAGGTCGTCAGGTTCGATGTTGTCCTTGCGGTATACGTGTCGGACCTCAATCCCGTCAAACCTTTTCTCCAGCTTCCTGACTTCTGTGAGGTACTTGGATAAGGGCTAGAGCACTTGTAGTCTTTGTGCACCTGGTTTGCGACTAGTTCTAAATCCCCTTTCACGATTAGTCACTTGACTCCTAGTGTAGCTGCTGCTCTTATCCCGGCGAGTAGTCCTTCGTACTCGGCTGTGTTGTTGGTCGCCTTGAAGTTGAGGTGAATTGCATGCTTGAACTGATCTCTCGAAGGTGATGTCAAGGTGATGTTGAGTGCGTCGTCGAACGCCATTGTCGATGTCTCGTTGTCGGTCTGACTATCTATCCTGCTGTCAGGTATAGTCCAGTCAGCTATGAAATCGGCGAGGACCAGGGACTTGATGGCTATTCGTGGCACAAAGTGAACATCAAATTGGCTTAGCTCGACTACCCATTTTGCAATGTGGCTGACGACGTCTTTGTTTCTCACGACTTCTCCGAGGGGGAAGGAGGAAACAATTGTGACTCTATTGGCTTGGAAGTAGTGGCGTAGCTTTCTTGATGTCATGATTACTGCATAAAGCAGCTTTTGAATCTATGGATATCTTGTCTTTGCGTCGTGGAGAGCTTCGCTGACGTAGTAAACCGGTCTTTGCACCTTCTCTCTCTCGACAACAATGACGGTACTCACAAAATATGGTGTGGTGGTGATATAGAGGAATAATTCTTAATTAGGTTGGGGAGCAACAAGTATAGGGGGATATGAGAGGTAGCGCTTGAATACGATGAACGCGTCTTCGGCTTCCTGTGTCCACACGAATTTATCTTGTTTCTTTAGCAGAGCGAAGAAGGGTTGTCCTCGCTCTCCCATCCTAGCGACGAATCTGCTCAGTGCTGCCATGCATCCAGTTAGCTTCTGGACTTCCTTGAGTCTTGTGGGTGACTTCATGTTCTCGATTGCCTTGATCTTCTCCGGATTTGCTTCGATTCCTCTTCCGGAGATGAGGAATACGAGGAGCTTGCCCGATGGTACTCCAAACGTGCACTTCTCTAGGTTGAGCATGAGACGATATCATCGAAGGTTGTCGAACGTTGGCCATGGGTCGTCGATCAATGAGTCGCTTGTCTTTGTCTTAACAACAATGTCGTCGACGTAGGCCTCGACATTGTTCTCGAGCTGGTCGTTAAGTGCCCCTTGGACCGTGCGCTGGAAAGTGTTTCCCGCGGTTATCAGCCCAAACGGCATTTTGATGTAGCAGAATACACCAAATGGCGTGATGAATGCTATTTTCTCCTCGTCCTCTTTCGCCATGCTGATCTGGTGGTAGCCGGAGTAAGCGTCAAGGAAGCTTAACAACTCACATCCGGCTATTGAGTCCACCAATTGGTCTATTCGAGGAAGAGGGAAGTGATCCTTAGGACACGCCTTTTTAAGATCGGTGAAATCGACACACATCCTCCACTTCCCGTTGGCCTTGCACACCATGACTGGATTGGCTAACCACTTTGGGTGGAGAACTTCTCGGATGAAACCAGCTTTGAGAAGCTTGTCGAGCTCTTCTCGTATGGCTTGCTTCCGATCTAGTGCGAATCTCCGTAGTTTTTGCTTTACTGGCTTGGCATCGGGTCGCACCATAAGTTTGTGCTCGATCACCTCCCTGGGGACCCCCGGCATGTCGGACGGCTACCAAGCGAACACGTCTGCATTGTCGCGGAGGAAGGTGAAGAGCGCGAGTTCCTATTTCTCATCCAGTGGTGCCCCGATCTTGACAATCTTGTCGGGGTTGGCGCTGGAGAGTGGAACGATCTTGATTGCGCCGTCTGGTTTTGGCGTCTTGTTGGTTTTGCTCAGTTTCTTGGGTGGCTCAGCTGTGGCGGGTGGGTTGGGGGTGTGCTCGACCATATCGAGGCTCTGCTTGTCGCACTGCACCACCAACTTCGCGTTTCCCTAAATAGTGATTGTTCCCTTCGGCCCAGACATCTTGAGCACTTGATACGTGTAATGGGACGTGGCCATCAACTTCGCGTGTGTAGTCCTCCCGATGATGGCATTATATGCTTTGTCAAACTCAGCGACATCAAAGGTAATCTACTCTGTTCGGAAGTTGTTTGCTTGGCCGAAAGTCACAGGTAGCGTAATCTTGCCCAATGGCTTGGAGGATGACTGAGGAGTAATTCCGTGGAAGGGTTGATCAGTAGGCGTCAACTCGCTTCGTGGGATCCCCATCGCGTCCAAGGTGCTAGCGAAGAGTAGGTTAATGGAGCTGCCGCCATCGATGAGGACCCGTGCGACCTTGATGTTCCGAACAGTGGGTTCGACCACGATCGGATATCGTCCTAGAGTAACAGCAGTCTTGGGGTAGTCTGCCTCTGAGAATTTGATCTTCCGCTCTGACCACTTCATCTTGGATGCAGCCCCCTGCCATGTCAAACAAACTTCATGCTCGACTTTCTTGTACTCTCGTTTTGAGGAGTACGTCGTGGAACCTCCGAAGATGTGCGAAATATGGAGGTCGGAGTCTGGGTAGGCTGAGTCTGAGTCCTGAGTAGCTGCTTCTGCGGCTTTCTCGACTACACGTACTCGCTTGCCCTTCTCCAATGCTAGTTGCTTTGTGAGTGCCTTTTTGAAGACGAAACAAGTCTCCAGAGAGTGCTTGTCCGACTTGTGTATAGGGCACCATATTTTCTTCGTGTCGTCGCCTTGTGGGTCTGGGTGCTTGGTGGGTCCGCATATTCTGCTGTGAGGACCTCTGTTTGAGCTTTTCTTTTCCCACTCCTACGGCTCTTCTTCTTGCTTGCCTTAGGTGTAGCCTTAGCTGGTTTCTTCTCTCCCCCTGTCTTCGGCTTGTCGTTCTTGCGTCTCAGGGCATCGTCCGCGTGAGCGCATCGATCGATAATCTCGAATAACTTACGAGTAGTTGTGATCCGTCTTGTCGCCAATTCCTAGGTAGTGTAGCGATCTCGGACACCAGACTTGAAAGCGCGGATCACAGAAGCATCAGTGATCTCGAGGATCGTATTTTGGCACTCATTAAAGCGCCGAATATAGTCCCTCAATGATTCTCCCGGATTCTGCGTCAACACGTGTAGGTCATCCTTGATCGCGTGGCACTTGTATGTTCCTTAGAAGTTAGCGACGAACTGCTGCCACTGATCTTCCCATGAAGAAATTGAGTAGGGCAAGAGGTGAACCAGCCATGAACGTGCAGATCCCTTCAACACCGCCGGCAAATAATTTGCCAATGTGTTGTCGTCTACTCCGGCGGCGTAGAGTACTGTGGAATAGACCTGAAGAAACTCCTCAAGGTCGGTGCTTCCGTCGTATTTCTCTATTGCTCCCGGTCGAAATTTCTCAGGCCATCGAACCTCTCGCAGAGAACGAGTGAAGGCCCTGCACCCGCCGCCAGGGGCGGTGGGTTGTCGGTGATCATGTGCTCATCGTGGATGCCTGTCCGATGACGAAGATGATGAAGATGATGACAATGATGACGAGTCACTAGGTTCCGGGGTGCGATTACGAGGATAACGCTCGGGTTCTCGAGAACTTGTCGTCGCCTAGCGTGATTGTCCCAGCGCCGATCTCCGTCGTCATCATCATTACGGCGTCGTCCTCGACCGGTATTGCCCGGCATCCGCTGCTCGTGATTAGTGCGCTCGCGGCGGTTGTGGCGATCATCATGGTCTCGGTTCTCGCTCAGATGTCCTCCTTGCTCTTGGTTCTCGCGATGTCGCGAAGAGACGCGATGTCGGGAACGATTTTCGTTGTCTTGAGTGCGTCGCGCTTCTCGACGACCATTCAGATGGTTGTTGGTATTTCTTAACGACATTACTATAAATATAATTCCTAGCAATGGCGCAGAAATACTTCTGGTATATTATGGTTATAGAGTTCATCCGCAAGCGCACGGATATACCATTGTAGCATTTCACCCGAGAGTATTCCAAGGGTATCGTATTTATTTTATCCCGTGGGAAGATCATGTAGAGAGAACTCAACTAATAATTTATATATTACTTGTGATAATCATATTCAAAGCAGGGGTTAAGATAATCCAAGGGTAGAGTGACACACAAGCATTCAACTACTCATCCTCATAATAAATAATCTAAGCTAGGTAGAAAGAAAAGAGAAAGAGAATCTATTCCTATACTTCTAATATACATAGTATACATACATTCTAGTTAACTGATATACTAGCTAATACCCTCTATCCGATGCCCTCCTGGTACTTAGAGAAGCCACCCCTGACTGCCGAGTTCCTTACGACAGCCCGTCATGACCATCCAACCAGGGCTAAATACGGAGGAATACCCTCCCTAGAAAATTAACTTAGGATTATATATAGGCGCAGAGGAATACCCGTACTGAGCTATCACCATCAGCGGCCCAACTCTCATCCGCAATATATAACCCCAAATAATGATATCCCGTAATCTAGACACCACTTCTAAACTACCAGATACTACTATAATATCATCGTCATGACATAGAGTAATTACAAAAGCAAACACTATACCTGCACCAAAGCATCTCCCAGATAAGCTAGCCGTATACTCAGTATAACAAGAACATAATGTAAAGTTGGTACTCATATACTCGGAAAGTATTTCAATACCAAAAATGTATATAGAAGAGTATTCTAAAAAAAGTACAAAGCTTACAAAAGAGGAAAGGAAAGCTGCTAGAGCCATACCCGAACTCTTCCAAAGACTTCCGGATTCCTGATTCCTATTCTAATTCTATTCCACCAGCTAGATACTACTAAACTAAACTTGAGAGGAATGAGAGAGCTTTTGCTTGAGGTGTGTGTTGAAGTGAAGAGAGTGAGCTTCTTAAATAGGCAGGTAATGACGGTTATGGCGGTTGGAAAGGTCGTTAATACCCTCCAACCGCCATAGGGAGTGAATCTCCACCGTTCCCTCAAAACCCTGCATTCATCAACTTCACGGGAGGTTCGGCCGAACCACCAGATTCAGCCGAACCTAGGGCCAGCCCAACCAGCCCACATTTTGGCTGGTGGCCTCCTCTGCTGCTTCACTCCGTAGACTTGTGAATTTTGGCCTGATTCGTCGTGTCAATTCTGAGTTCTTGACCCATTCATACATAAGTCTGGTCTTCGACATCGTCCGATTGATTTATCGTTTAAGTTGATGTCGATTCTCCTTCACTTTATTATCATTCTCTGCAAAAGGTTAGTAGACCCAATACTAGTGGAATATTATTATTCTAACATATTTAGGCATTGCAAGCATCACTAGTTCTCTCCTGTTTTAGTAATATTGATGGTCAAAACTGATTGATAACGACCGTCAACAATGGTCGCGGAGATCATTGGTGCCACGAGGCGGAGGGGTAGCTTGACGAGGTGACGTCCGCTGCTCAGGCCATTCCCCATTAGCGCCGTCGGTCGGCGGTTGTTCTGGTGGTGCCCTGGTAGCGGCCTCCTCGAACGCGCTACTGAGATTGGCCACCGATTCTCGTAGGCGTTCCGTCCATTGATCGAGATCAGCGTTCAGGACGGGATCATAAGGGGTTTCTCTCAGTATTGCGTTGAGGGTTCTGATATGTTGGGCCGATGTAGTCAATTGATCATTCGCTTATGTATTGCCACCTCTAGATGTGTTGGTCCCATCAATAGCGTACACGTCGCGTGGTGTACTTGTTGATGATAAGGCCTGGTCTTTGAGCAGATGTAGGACCGATGGCTCGTGAGGATCAATATCGATTACCCGGATGAATTGATCTGAGATAGTCGTTGCTCCTCGTTCCTTGTCTACATATCTAGTAGAGATTTGCGACCGCTAGACCTTAGGAGGCGACGTCCTCATGGCGTTGAGAAGGACCTTGCAGCTCGAAAGGTCGTGAGTCTTTGTCTTGTGAATGGGACAATGGACATCACGAGTGGGAGAAGTACATTGGATTCCACGCTCTTTGTAGGCACGGATTTCAGCTTGTACGTCGAGGAAAATCGAGCAAGTTTTCAAGGTATGCCTTTTGGTCTTGTGGATAGGACACCAGGTCCTTGTGGCCTCGGAAGTTATCCTTGTCGGCTCGTGCTTCTCGTCGAAAGGACAAGGTTTGGCCGCATTAGGATCCTTCTCATGCTCAGATGTTGTCGATGTTCCGTTCTCCGCTTCTGCGGGAGGATCTTTCGACATGGATCCATCCAGGGTCGTAACCACGCCGTTCTCGCTCCTGGTAGTTGCTGGGCCAATCGAGACCGGCATCATGGTGTAGACCGGGAAGACGATATCGCCGACTTGAGTCCACACCAGCATCGTTGAGGTTGACGCTCCTTGATCGATGCCGGGGTTGACGCTGTCGTCGAAGAGGCTTGAAGTCATAGTAGTAGAACCTTGAGCATCAAGTCCCCCTACCTGGCGCGCCACTGTCGACGGGGGATACCCATAGACCGGATATAGAGGGTATTGGGGTACGTTGGTACGAGGATCTACGTAATACGACATCAAGCAAATAGAAGACAAGGATTATACTGGTTCAGGCCCTGTTGGTATTTCTTACGATCACAGATAGAATCCGCAAGCGCATGGATATACCGATGTAGCACTTCCCCTACGTAATATTCCAAGGGTATCGAATCCAAGGGAACGTGTGTGTTTATCTCCTCGTCCGGTTCATCCAAGGACACAAGGCTAATGTGGGCAAAGGGCAGAGAGGATTTCCTAACGAGAAATGGTGTCTAGGGAAAGCTTAACTTTAATCCTAATGCAATACTTCAGACACTGGCAACCTGCTATTCCCAGATGTCGCTCTACTACGTACCCGGACAGGGAGGACTTAAGTGCTCTTAAGGGCTGTCACCACCTCTACACCCACCTCAAACGTACTGTGGGATACGCAGCAACGACTGGAGATTAATTACCCAGACACCACGTCTATGCAATTAATAACTACTCTAGTGCCAATCAAACACTAAAGCAATCACTAAAAATAAATGGACTATAGTAAACAATGATCCCGTATGCTAGTTAGGAACTAACCAAGAAGTAATTCTCACTAAGCAAATCTTAATTACTCAGAATGATATTTCTATTAAAACAGAGTGATAAACAAAGTACAAGAGATAAGAGGGGATTACCGACAACTCTGGAATTCCTCCGATTCCTTCTACCTTACTCTCTCCCTATTCTAATATACAATAAAATACACTAAAGCCTCTTGTAATTCAGCTCATGCTTTGGTGTGTGTGAATGAGGGAGAGGAGAGGGGTATTTATAGTGTGGAGCTTGCTTGGGAGTGTGGAGATGCTAGGAATATTCTCTATGGAATCCAAAGAGCATCTTCCTTCTCCTCTTGCCATGTGTCCTCTCTATGACGGTTTCCACCGGTAGAAACGGCCACAACCGTCATTGGGATGAGGAGTACAACCGTCATACTGAATATGGGGATTGGGCCAGCTGGGGGTTCGGCCGAACCAGGGAGTTCGGCCGAACCCTGGTTGGCTCCCCTAGCCCACATCCTTCTTCAGGATGCTGACATATGGGCCCCACTTCATGATACTCCCTGTTTTGGCTCCAAATGATTGCACATTTTATATGTTGTAGCTTAAAACCATGTGAGTCCATCAGCGCATAATATATTTCTATTCTTTATCCTCATTCTCTCCCAACTTTGGTGGTTGATCACCTGCATACAAATATACACCAACACTTATGGAAATTGTTAGAAATAAACCCTACCACTATGTTGGATGTTTCACATTTATGGTTTTATGCAAGTATTGACGGCGTTATTTTGGCACTTAACAGCTGTCAACAGGCCCCTTAGTAGGTAATAGCCCTAATCCAGTTGGTATGGGATTATATGATGGAAACCATATATTACAAAGGAAATAACAGAACTCGATGATACCGACGAGATCGTAGTCGAGTTGGTTCGACTAGATTACCCGGCGACTTGGCTCCTGTAGGCTCCGGCTTCGTAGGCTGTTGTGGATGTGTTGGCGGTGAGATTCGATGCCTTAGGTCCTGCCCAGGGGGTCCCTTTTATACCGCGGGTCAGTTGATCTCCAAGTAAGACTCGGACATATCGGACCCCTCACGATATGGTAAAAACCCAATCTTGTCCGAGTAGGACCCCTTTCATCTGTGGATTTTGCTTCTTTCTCGTGATATATTTCCTTAACATATATAGGGACTATCCGTATACGCGCGGGTATACCATATCAGTATACAACGTATATCCAAGAATAAAGGGTATACCTAATCCGTAACCCTGACACTATTTTATAGCATTAAAATAGAAACTCAAAGGTTTGTTAAGACTGTAGCCACTGTCAACATAAGCAAAATATTGGCAAGCCAAAATTTTGGTAGTGTGGGATGTGCGGTTTGATTCCAAAATTTGGCAAAGATTGATATAATTCTATTTTTAGCCAATTTATGTACAAGCCAATGAATCATATGAGTACTTTGTCATTATAATATTTTTTTTGGTATGGATTAGTTATTGGAATAAGTTCACTTTGACTATCTTAACTGGTGGTCGAACCTGATTTATATTCCTAAACCACAATACCAGATATCTCGACCCTCCAACTATTAAAACCCGGTGCAATTTGACACTTTCAGCGGTTTCGCTGACGTGGTGACTATGTGGAGGTATTAATATAGTCTTCGTCCTACGTGGCGCTTCTATGGCATTAGAATTAAAAAAAATGTGTGGGACACATTTGTGTTGAACACGTGGCATGTAGGGAAGCAAAGTCTTTTGAATCTAGGAATGACTTAAGTCCTGTGCAATTTACTTCCGAGAGGGGGAGGAGGAAGAACTGAAGGAGAAAATAAGGACTGACATGAGGGTCCTACAAATATTTCTTCTGTGAATGACAAATGAACCTCACATACATTTTTTTAATTCAAATACCAAATAAGCGTCACATCAATTGTAGGATCGAAACACCAGAACTAAGCCCACCAGAGGGAGGGGTGAATGGTTGGTATGCCCAAAAACCCAAACTTTTGCGGAATTAAAAGTTACTCTCAAATTCGATGGATCACGATCTGACCGAAGTAGATGTGCCGGTCTGACCGCCTGAGAAACGTCGGTCTGACCGGAGTTGATCGCTCGGTCCAACCGCCTAAAGATCGGCTCTGCCTCCCCTTGCCGTCGCCAGTCTGACCGTAGATCTACCGCCAGTCTAACCGCCACCTTGCCGCCGGTCTAACCGCCGGTATGTCGCCGAACTCGATGAAACACAAATCGAAGAACTCTCAAAGTAGATGACAACTTTATTGCTTCTCTCTGTGTTTACAAAGTGCAACAACAGCACTCCTTACAGAAATCTCGATTTAACTCGAAACCCTAACTAAACTATTAACTCAATACTCTCAAAAGCGATACCGGGAAGCCTCACGCTCCCTCTCTATTTATACATGAGGTAGGCAGCCTAAAGCCACGAACCAAGCTCATACTAGAAGTCCTAATCCATGTAGGAAACCTTCTCATACAAGAAACAAACTTTACATAACCAATCATACCAAATTTGGACTCCTTCCAAATTCGACTCCGCATCCCATACGCACACAATACCTCCATCGTATGCCATGTGGAATCTTCACCAACCACGTGCATTAAACTCTAGCCTAAGTATCCCGCATGATATCTGACCGTCACGGACATCGCCCCCAAGTCGACTCCCGATCCATCACCAACAATACTCTTCCAAGGCATCAAGTCACCTACACATGAATCAAATAAAGAAACCATATTTCGAGACCAAGCTATCTCCAACTTGACTCATTGTTAGCAAACAACAGTATTACATACCTATAGTATCCATCTAGAAGTCAAAAACATGAAACAATCACGAATATCCAATGAAACAACCCGAAACCAAAACCGACACAGAATTAGCCGGTCAGACCGCGGGCTGGCCGGTCTGACCGCACGCATACCGCCGGTCTGACCGGCAACCACTGCCCGGTCTGACCGAACCCAAATCACAACAATACATGTAGATCACCTATAAAAACCAATCATCTCCAAAACCACTTTGCCAATAATCTCCGAATAACAAAACCGATAATCACCGATGCCAATTGTTCATCACAAAATAAGGAATCAAAAACACTTTGATTTTACAATCTCCCCCTTGATGAACACATTGGCAAACCCATCAAAAATGTTTTGGTGTTTGGAAAAATAAAAACAAAAGTGGTAAAAAGCACACTTCGTACAAATGTACACATCGTGCTTAAAATCCAAAAGAAAACTTCTCTCACTTTTGAAAAGAAAGAAATTCCCCCTTGAACCAAAAACATGCTCTCTTCTCTTCTCAAAACTTCTCAAAAAAAAACTCTTCTCTCGTCTCCCCCTTTTGACAATGATTTCATCAAGCATAGGAATTATGTTCATTAATATTCAAGAGCTTAGCATACATATAGCACATCAAGTCATGTGTTGCAATAAAAAGAAGATGAACCCATCTATAATATAGCAAGCATGCATTAAAATATAATCATGAACCAAAGATATTACACTTAAGTTCAAATCAACAATCAAATTTCATGATTTCATACGATTTATAATGCAACATCTTTACAAGTACATAGGTTGAAAAATAAACACTATACATATATACCTATTGCAACTATCACTCTTTCTCAAGTAAGCTTTAGCACAAAACAACCAAGAGAATTTTTTAACTTTTATTTGAGCCATTTTGCTCATATTTTTCTCTCAATTAATTCGGGTACGTCCTTGTCGTCAAAACTGTTTCCAAGACTCTTGCACAATGAGCAATTACAAAGTTATTTGAGGAATAACAATTCAATAAAGCAAATATATTAAGCATTTATAAATCAAACCATATGCTAGCATCAATATTGCATATTTCCTTAATTCAAGTATCGAATTTAAGTGTCATGCATCATTTCACTTAAAAGTAATATCTAAGTCTCATAAGAAGAATAAAATACATACAAGCTATGCTAGAGACAAATAAACCTTATTAGTATTGCTAGCATGCACAAGAAAATACCACATGTATGGAACAAAGCTCTCTTTTTCAATTTCTCTTATTGTCAAAATTTTGCTTGATAAAACCATGAGGTACAAAAACTCCCCCTCAAACCATGCCAAAAGGATGAATAATACCCAATTCTCCACGAATAAAAGCAAAGCGATTAGAATCCAATGGTTTGGTGAAAATATCAACAAGTTGCAACTTTGTATCCAAAAACGTCAATTCAACATCTCCCTTCTCAACATGATCCCTCGAAAAGTGAAAACGAATATCAATGTGCTTTGTGCGTGAGTATTGAACAGGATTCTTAGCAATATTTATAGCACTAGTATTATCACAAAAGAGAGGTACTTTCTCAAAAGTAAGACCATACTCTTTCAAAGTGGATATAAGCCAAAGAATCTGTGAACAACAACTAGCAACAGCAACATATTTAGATTCAGCAGTTGATTGAGCAACACTAGACTGTTTCTTATAAGACCATGCAATCAATGATGTACCAAGAAAATGACATGTTCCACTAGTACTTTTCCTATCAATTCTACAACCAGCAAAATCAGCATCGGAATATCCACTCAAGCATATAGAAGATGAAGTAGAATACCAAATTCCAAACTCAAGTGTATGATTCAAATACCTCATTATTCACTTGACTGCTTGACGATGTGAAGCACGAGGAGAAGCTTGAAAGCATGCACACAAACACACAGCAAATTGTATGTCTGGCCTAAAAACAGTTAGATACAACAAAGATCCAATCATACTTCTATACTCCTTTTGATCAATAGTTTCACCCTCTTCATCAGGATCCAACACCTGTAGAACCAATTGGTGTTGAAATTGGCTTGCAATTCTCCATCTTGAACCGCCTCAAAAGATCCTTCATGTACTTCGTTTGATGCACAAATGTACCTTGAGGTGTTTGCTTAATTTGCAATCCCAAAAAGTACGATAACTCACCCATCATGCTCATCTCAAATTCCATACGCATAGTCTCAGCAAACTCTACAACCAAAGCGTGAGTTAAACAACCAAAGATGATATCATCCACATAAATCTGAATGAACAGTTGATTATCACCATGCTTAAGAACAAAAAGCGTTTTATCAATCTTTCCCATTGTAAAACCTTTCGCAAGCAAAAAGTTCTTAAGCCTATCATACCATGCTCTAGGTGCTTGTTTCAAGCCATACAAAGCTTTATACAATTTAAAAACATGGTTGGGAAAATCAGGATTTTCAAAACCTGGTGGTTGTTTGACATAAACTTCCTCCTATATAAAACCATTTAGAAAAGCATTTTTCTCATCCATTTGATACAATTTAAAACCTTTTGAAGCAGCAAAAGTCAACAAAAGTCTAATTGCCTCAATTCTAGCAACAGGAGCAAAAGTTTCATCAAAATTCAAACCCTCCACCTGGGTAAAACCTTGAGCAACAAGTCTAGCTTTATTTCTCACAATCAAACCATCCTCATTTTGTTTATTTTTGAAAACCCACTTGGTTCCAATAATATTATGTCCAGAAGGTGGTTCAACTAAAGTCTAAACTTTGTTTCTCTCAAAATTTTCAAGTTCTTCATGCATGGCATTAATCCACGATTCATCAATTAATGCATGAGTAACATATTTGGGTTCAAAAGTAGCAACAAATGCATAATTTGAACAAACATCATGACTCGTTACCTTAGACCTTGTAGTCCGCTCACCTAAATTACCAATGATTTGTTCCGGCGGATGTCATCGTTGATTGTGTAAAGGAGCAGCGGTTTTTGAAGTTGTTTCACGTTCTTTACCCTCACTGGTCAAAGCCAACGAACCTGGCCGGTCTGACCGCACCTCCTGACCGACCTGGCGCCTAGTCTGACCGCCGAGCCGACCTCGTCGTTGTCGTCATCACTCTCGTCTTCAAAAATACAACCATCCTCCCCCTGAACCTATGACAATGTACCTGCAATTTCTGGTCTAGTACCTGGACTAGCCTCCTTAAAAGTAACTTCGCAAGTTTCAACAATTTTGTTAGTTTCCAAAACAAGTACACGATAGCCATGAGGGTGTGCGGGGTAACTAAAAAACATTCCATCGGTAGAGCGTGCCTCAAACTTATCCAAATTTCCATATTTCAAGACAAAGCATTTGCAACCAAAAACACGCAAATGTAAAAATTTGGGTTGATGTCCAAATCGAAGCGCATAAGAAGTTTTTCCAATTTTTGACCTCAAGAAAACCCGATTTGAAATATAACATGCAGTGTTAACCGCCTCAGCCCAAAATTTTCTAGGAGCGTGATACTCATCCAACATCGTTCTAGCCATCTCAACCAAAGACCGATTCTTCCTTTCAACAACACCTTATTATTGGGGAACACGAGGAGAAGAAAATTCATGTTCAAGACCTTTTTCGTTGCAAAATTGTTCAAATGAAGCATTTTTAAACTCACTACCATTATCACTTCGATTTCTTTTCAAAGAACCAGGAAATTCAAGATTCAATCGAAGATACAAACATCGAAAGTGTTGAAAAGCCTCATCCTTATCTGCCATAAAGAAAACCCAAGAATATCGAGAAAAATTGTCACCAATAACCAACACATACCACTTTCCTCTAACAGATTGCACTCTAGCTGGACTAACAGTGTTCATGTGTAATAGTTGTCCCGGTGCATCTGTCATCATAGAAACAATAGGAGCATGTGAAGAAGCAACCATCTTAGCATGATGACACGGTGTACAAACCAAATCAAGATCTTTCTTAAGTTTAGGCAAACCACGAACAAGATCCAATCCACTTAACCTCATGAGATGATCAAAACCAACATGTCCAAGTCTACGATGCCAAAACATCACATCCTTATCAAACTTAGCAACCAAACATGTTATCGCAGGTGAAACAGGATTTTCAAAATCAGGTTTAAACACTCCTCCATAGCGAGAAATATTCAACACATAATCACCACAAGAATCAAATACTTTACTTCTAGTTTTCTTAAAGTGAACCTCAAAATTTTCATCAACAATTTGTGAAACTAAAAGCAAATTATACTTTAAATCCTCCACCAAAGCTACGTTTTTCAATTCAAATTTGTCATTTACCTTGACCAAACCTGTAGCGAGAACAATACTAGTAGAAGCATCACCAAAGATAATCAATTCAGTCTTGGATGCTTGTTTGAGGGAGAACCAATTTTTATCACCGGTCATGTGCCGCGAACAACCGGAATCCACGATCCACACGTTCTCCTTCATCGCGACCAAAGCCTCATTGTCTTCACACTCTGAATCCAATTCACCACGTGCCATGAAGCAAACACCGAAGATGTTCTTTCCCTTATCTTCATCTTCACTTTCTCCATCTACATCGCTTAGAGGCTCAAAAGCAGCATAG
The DNA here is from genome assembly GCF_034140825.1 of Oryza sativa Japonica Group. NCBI lineage: Eukaryota > Viridiplantae > Streptophyta > Magnoliopsida > Poales > Poaceae > Oryza > Oryza sativa. The sequence continues at coordinate 13,257,237 of NC_089046.1, forward strand.
ACTTGATCAAATGCCTTCTTGAGAGTCTCCTTGATCTTCTTCCCCTTGAATGTGTTCTTTGGCTTGTTCTCCTTGGTCTTCTTATCGCCATTATCTTCCTTTTTGCCTTTCCCAAGCTTAGGACAATGCGAACGAAGGTGATCAAGAGCACCACATTCAAAGCAACGATTTGGTCCACTTTTTTTCCTGTACCTAACATTATTTATAGCTCGAGAAAGCTTGTTAGTCAGCAAAACCAAGTCCTCCTCCTCAAACTGTTCGAGTTGCTCATCGGACATGGCATTAAACAATGCAAGAATAGAAGACTTCGATGAAAAAGCACCACCATCCAAAGAAGTCAAAGAAGAAACCAAAGCACTAGACTTAAAATCAACTTTACGAGCAAGAATATTCATCTCATGAGTTTTAAGTTTTGTGTAAAGCGAATCCAAAGTTAAAGTAGACATATCAACATACTCTTGAATCGATGTAACTTTCATCTCCCAAATAGACATGTCAAGACCATTCAAAAAGTGATGAGAAACCTCAGATTATATGTAATTAACATCATAAGAAGAATCAACAAATCTAATATCACTCAAAATTTTGTTAAACCTAGAAAGATAGTCATCCAAAGCTTCTCTAGGTTTCATATCAAATTTTATGTACTCATTTTTGAAAAGATCCCAACGAAGTTCTTTAATGTTATTAGTTCCTTGATGAAAATTTCTCAAAGCAATCCAAACCACATGGGCAGTTTTAAGATGAGAAACACGATCAAAATCCGAACGAGAAATTCCACTCAAAAGAATATTGCGAGCTTTGCAATTATTTTCAAATTCAGTTTTTAAGATAGCGGTATTGATTTCATCAGGAATCACATAAGGATTAGAAACTTATCTCCAAATATCAAGATCCTCAGCCTGGATATAAGATTACATCTTACTACACCAATAAGGAAAATTCGTTCCATTGAAAACATGGGGATTAGTTGTAACCTTATTAGCCATGGCAAAAACTCTAGATCGGTTAAAATCCAAAGAAGAAAACAAGGCTCTGATACCACTTGTAGGATCGAAACACCAGAACTAAGCCAACCAGAGTGGGGTGAATGGTCGGTATGCCCAAAAACCCAAATTTTTGCGGAATTAAAAATTACTCTCAAATTCGACGGATCACGGTCTGACCGAAGAATATGTGTCGGTCTGACCGCCTGAGAAACGTCGGTCTGACCAGAGTTGATCGCCCAGTCCAACCGCCTGAAGATCGGCTCTGCCTCCTGTTGCCATCGCTGGTCTGACCGCAGGTCTGTCGCCGGTCTGACCGCCGCTTTGCCGCCGGTCTGACCGCCGGTATGTTGCCGGTTAGACCGCCAAACCCGATGAAACCCAAATCAAAGAACTCTCAAAGTGGATGACAACTTTATTGCTTCTCTCTGTGTTTACAAAGTGCAACAACAGCACTCCTTACAAAAATCTCGACTAAACTCGAAACCCTAACTAAACTATCAACTCAATACTCTCAAAAGCGATACCAGGAAGCCTCACGCCCAACCTCTATTTATACATGAGGTAGACAGCCTAAAGCCACAAACCAAACTCATACTAGAAGTCCTAATCCATATAGGAAACCTTCTCGTACAAGAAACAAACTTTACATAACCAATCATACCAAATTTGGACTTCTTCCAAATTCGACTCCGCATCTTATACGCACACAATACCTCTATAGTATGCCATATGGAATCTTCACTAACCACGTGCATTGAACTCTAGCCTAAGTATCCCGCATGATATCTGACCTTTATTCTTCAGATCCTTGAACCATGATCCATGTTTTTTTTCATTATCTCAGTGAGAGCCCATAGATGTTTTATTTGAACCAATTAAAATGTGTGGGAAATAGTATTAGATATTGTTCTATAATTGCATAACAACTGATGCATATAGAAATTAAATGTTACAAAAAAATTACTTTTTGACCATGTAAAAGTTACTTTCAAGTGACATGAAAGTTACTCTAGGAAATTGATAAAATTATTTCTAAAGCTAGAAACTTTGCATTTTGTGATTGGTTTTCATTAGTTTTCATTCATTCCTTCTACAGTGAAAACAAAGCAAAAAAATTTTTTGATAATGCATGAAAAAAATGAAAAAGGAATAAAAAATCAGTACTTGAAATAGTCTTACAGAAAGTTACTTTTTGACCATGTAAAAGTTATACTTTCTTGTAACATGTAAATTACTTTTGAAATATGTTAAAATTACCTCTCAAGTCTAGAAAAAAAATCATCTTATACTTGATTGTCCCCATGAAGAAGAGAAACGCTTGTCCCTATGAAAAGTAAATTGAAAAAAAATTGTAGTTTTCTGGAAAACAAATGCTTGTCCCCATGAAAAAGACTAATGTATGTGCTAACAAGTGGAGACCACGAAAAAGAATAGCTGACGCCACCATGGTCATTTCCCTGGTTTTCATGCAGGTTCGATGGCAATGTCCATCTTTGACGTGGCAGTTAACACATGACCATGACCAGTTCATCAGTTAATCTGATCAAACAAAATGGATTTAATTACTATTCTACAAACATCACTTCAGTTAAATGAAAAACCAAAATTTATCAACTTCATACCAGACTTCACCGGAACAAGTGGGAGAGGTTCAGACCCACATCGATCACTGCATATGCAAAGTCAGCAAACTCAGGCATAAACTGGGGCCTGTAAGCCTTTATATATTGGACCCTGACGGCCTGACCCAGTCCCTACTTGTTGATTGAATTCGAACTTGACCCAATAAACCAACGAAATGCTAATATAGGAGCAGCCTAATAAATGTTAGTCTATATCATGTACAACAATCTGTTACTCCTGCTTAGTTTAGAAGAAGCCATTTGATCCATAAAGCTACATGTTCAGCTAGGTGTGTCTATCAGCATGACAAAAACTTCGGAAGTTGGAACCTTGCTTGAACTACAAAAATAGTTCTGAAAAAAGATCATGTGTGATGGGTAATGCTACCCATTTTTTATGAAATCTCACAACCTGCAACGAAACAAATCCTTACTATTTACACCCAAAAGTTAACTACCACTTAAACCTAAATTTACTTCTACAGTAAGCAAAATTATGTGGTTAAGTACATCCATTCCATTCCGCCTACAAATTAAACATCCACTCTAAAACCAGTGACCTATAAGCAGATCCACATTTTAACCACTGACCTATAATCACATCCGTTCCCCCCTAACCCAAACAAACCTTCAGTCCATGGTGCTTGTATAAAACAACTACAAGCAATAAAATCATTTTGGACACTAAAATCAGAAAAATTCATGGACCAAATTTTGACCATGGAGTTCCTCAAACTAATTCTGTGCATGCAGGAAGAAAACACATTAGAAACTATCAAGTGTGGCGCATGGGGTGAGTTCTGGGCGTATCCACGTAGGATTACTACAGTGTTTTTTTGGCGTGTTTTTATTAACAGCCGCAGAAGGGGCGGCCTCTCGCGTGGTCCACGTAGGCTAGCAATAGTGCGGGGCGGTGGAATTTTTCAAAAAAAAACCCTCCAGTTTGTGCGTAATTCGTTCTATGTCCCTCACCAACAGTACCTATGAGACAATATTTTATGTTTAAGACCTTATAAAAGGTGGATATTCTATGATAAGGAGGGAAAAATCGCGCTCTAGGACTACGTTCTAAAATGTGGAAGAATAAGGGCTTTTTCGAATAAATACGCGCACTCATCCACTCCCAGTCCCCCACTCTCCCCCCAACCCTAGCCGCCACTACCCGCGTGCCCTCCCCGCTCCCGTCTCGCCCTCCCCTCCCTCTCCCTCTCCCGCCGAAGCCGCCGAGCGCCACCTCCGCCTCCCCCTCGCGCCGCCGCCTCCACCTCCGTTGCCGTCGCGTCGCCGCCGCCTCCGCCTCTACCTCCCCCTCGCGCCGCCAGCTCCGCCTCTGCCTCCTCTTCCTTCCCCTCTGCCTCGCGTGGCCGTCGCCGAGTGCGCCACCTCTGGCTCACGCCGCCGCTGCCGTCGTCGCTGTAGAGGAGGCGGATCCGACCTCCATGTGTTTGGGGGACGCGGATCTGACTGACGCAACGTCGTCATCCGCTGTCGTCGCCATCGCCGAGCGTCACCGCTGCATCCTCCGCCACACCTCCGTCCTTCACCGCCAAAGACCGCTATGAGCGGTCGACCTGGGGTGGAGGCGTGGAGCCGGCCGCCATCGCCGCAACTTCATGGCATAGGGGACGGTTGTCCGTCGATTTGAGGAGTGAGAGGCGGCAACAGCAATAAAGAGGGGAGAGGCCTGCCGGCGGCTGTATGGTGGAGAAGCGCCGCCGCAGCCCGCATCCCCTCCTCTCGCCCCTCCCTCTCCCACCCGGGCGATTCGCAAGCCGCCGCTGCCACCGCTCTCGACCGCCATCGCTGCCGTCTCATGGGCTCCAGGAACCGCCGGCGGGGGTGATCTTGACCTCGACCTCAGCCTTGGCTGCTTCAATGGTTGCAGTGAGCTTTCTTCTCATCCCCTTATGTGTGCTTCTTCTTTTGCAATATCTCTCATTCGTGATCCAACAGTGGGGATAAGTGGAGCTCCGTCCTGGAAGGGTGGAGGCGGGAGATGCTCTGACCATCGGCGGCTGGCATCAGCATCAGATCCAGGCTGCGGTGGCGCGGATCGAACGTAGAGGCGTGATCTGATGACGGTGGTGGAGTTGCAACCAAGGTCGATGGGGATGTCGAGGGCGTTGCTGATGAAGAAGCACCCCAGTTAATGATATGGCTCGCTTCTCTGGCTCGAGGGCGTTGCGGATGAAGAAGCCCCATGCTCTGGCTCAGGCTCCGCTACGGGGTTACCATACCGTAGGTACATGAGCTCCTACAGTTTGTGGTTCTCCTCCTTCCATTATTTTCTTTGCCATTTGCTACAACAGTTTCCGGTTCCACAGATTATATTGTCAAGATGCACAGGACATAATGAATAAGTTCAGCACGCCGCAGACACGTCGTGGTCAATTCCTCATCGGAAGTATTGCTTGGTGCTTGTGTATTTTTTCCGCATAGAAATAAGATGGGATGGATTTTTTTTCTCCACAGATTATTTTATATGTTTCTAAGAATAGGAATATGAAGTGGAAAATATGGCATGTGTTCTGTATGCTAATAATCTAATAGAGTGGATCAGGTTGGTTCGAGTTTGTTTGCAAGGCAAACCAACATTACCTACATAGATGGCACCGTGATAATCATGGAATTGTTTCTTCTCCTTTTTACATGATCCTGTAAATGAAAGGAAGGTACTACTGATTTATTGGATGATCTTTCGTGACTTGCGGCTAAAATGATGGTGTAGTTTTAATCTCTGTATTCCCGTTTCATATCATAGAAAAAAAGAACTAATGTGGTTAAAAGGTGAGATATTGTATTTTTGTTGAATGTTTATAATCTCTAATAGGTTTATTTTTCTGGTTTTGAGGCTTGTGGGCCTAATATACCTTGAGACAGTGGCCCATGGCTGATAACCGGAAATGAGTCATGACTTACTGCTGGGACTTATCGAAGATCCTGTTTTGAGATAAATATGATTTCATTTCAGGTGGAAGTTCTGTTATTCTAAAGGAATCAGCATCTGCCTTCTAGAGGTGAAAAATGTATAGTCCTAATTACTAAGGCATTGTTTGATGTCTGCCCTTCTAGAGGTGGAATGTACAATCCTGGTTGCTAGGGCATAGGATGATGTTTCTTTTATTTGGCTTGTCCTGTGTTTATCTGGTTAAATGTCAAGAAATGTGCCATGTGCTATTGTCTCCCATGAAACATTGAAAGAAGAAGGGTTTATAAGGCGGCCCTATACATTAGGTCTTTAGATGTAGTATCCTTTCTTTGACAAGCTCTGATGGCCTACAAAAACCGGCTCTCACACCATTAGGTAATGTTATGTTTCCATTAATTTTACTGGGATATTGCATTACTTGGGATAATCACATGCATTTCCATGGCAATTTAAGGTCTAGCAAGAAAATAGTTTACTAAACGGACCAAGATAGAATTTCAAGTCTTACGAGTAAAAGTTGGGATGATCTGGTTTAATGCTATAATTTGTATGTACCAAATAATTCCGTAGACATCCTGAATACCTAAGTACTTTAAACATTTTCGTATGAAGAGTTGTTAGGTCTGCTAGCAGCAGTACGCTATTACTTCAAGTTAATCACTGCATGAATTTCTGTTTATGGGAATCTTGAGATTTACAATACATTTGAATGCTTACATTATATGTAGCTAAATAAACCCAACTAATGGAGGGTCAGTTCATTTATTTATCATGCAAGATTGTTAGTTTAACTATGTCAGATTTGCATAGGGTTCAGGGTTTAGGGACCTCATTAATAACCTCTACCACCATCTGAACCTAAAGATTTTGCATGCTCTGGTTGCAGCTTCAACCATTCCTTGGGTTTGCTTCTTATAATTGATGTATAATTTATTTTTGATTTGGTATTATTTTCTATAGTGACAACCTGTACTAATTACAGATCTAATATTGTGCCTCAACCTCACATGTTGAATATGTTGGCTTACGTCAGTTAGACCTCTACGTAGAAAGCATCAATGGTTGTGAGGCCTACTGATTTCTCTCTCACTCTAAGTCCGAGAAAAATATTGTCGTGTTGATGCTACTTCCAAATTTGAGCATACTAAGATGCACTGATGAACATGGTACTGTTACATTACTCTAAGATGTGATTTCAGGCTCATGGTTCTTCGTATGGTATAAGTTGCAGGTATTGAAGTGCTGGGCTGGAAATTCTCACAAATGCTAGGTATGTGGGCACTCCAGAACATGGGTTTTAGCATAGCGTCCGGATAACATTTTTCCAATGTTTATTTGCCTAAAAGTGATCTTTAATTACTTGTATAGTTTTTACCGCCCCTTGTATATTGTGTGGGTTATGATTACATCTTTTCAATTCGCATGTGTTACATGTGCTCCCTTAGAATGGTTTTTAATTTCTTGTAGTTTCTGCAGGGCTAAATCACATGTGTGCCCCTGGAAAGCATTTTCAGCTGTTTGAATCTTGCTTTTTCTCATCTTAATGAACGTCTGCATTTAATTTTTTTTTAGGCATTCATGCTTCCACACAACGGTTGTGCATTTTCCCTGACTTGTTTGATTGCAGGACACCCAGCAGCACTGCCACAACAAGTCAGCAATCAAAGTCTCCATGCGCATGTGCATGCTGGTAACCTCTACCACTATGTGCATACATAATAAATTAAATTTACTTTTGCCACTTGAAACCTATAAACACAGGCAACTATTTTTTTTCTTTTTCATTTCCAAAGGTTTGTTTCAGTGTTAACCTTGGTATTTTTTTTCCTATCAAACTATCCAAGCTGAATGAGTGCAAGGATATTTTTGAGGCTTTGTACAAATTATTTATGATCTACGCACCTACTTGAAGCCACATGTAAGAATCTTGAACTTTTTTAAACCACTCATTTAATTTTTATTTTTGGCTATAACATTGATATAACCTTTTGTTGTATAGATTGCCATTCTTGATAGTGTGACCATGAGTGGTATAGCCGAGATGTTTCCACTCCTATAACATTTTACATTGCCACTAAAAACAATGTGATTGGTCAGTTAATAGGTGCAACCTTGGATGAGAAAAATACTTTTTGGATTTTCTCCTGATCTGTTTTGTCATAATTGTCATGTTAACCTTTGAAATCTAATCTTGGGATGGAGAGTTAATGGCTTGTATGGTAGGATGTGTTGCTGCTCGTGTGCACACTACACAGTAGGTGGGGGGTGTGAAGGGGTCATATATTTTTGTCTGGTAGCTTTGCTCGTGGGCCACAAAACACCTCTTGTCATTGCTTCTGTTGATGCATATGCTACTGCAAACAGCTATGATTATGTTCAGGCTGTGATTTGTTAGTGGACAGTTGCCCCTGTCCAAACGGGTCCTCTGAATGTCCAAAATTTCTTTTACTGTTTTGTTGAGCCTTTTTATTTGTGGGATGGGATTTATATCTAGGTAATATTAACTACCACAATGTATTGGTTGCTAGCTGTTGGGGAGTATTTTTCATCTGTCAGTCAGTGGAACTCAGGTCTGCAGTAAGTTTGTTCATGATTGAGAGCATATAGCTTATATCTCACCCAGCTGCTGACTTCAGGCAGATAGAAACAATTACACTTTTTTTGTGGTATCTGTGTAACATACTGCTATCCCCTCTGTTTTTGTCTGGTAGCTTTGCTGCCCATTTTTAGATCTATCTTGCTTGTCATGTTTTCTCTACTTTATTTTTTAACAACACTTTGCAATGCGTTCCGTTTTGGCAATTATATGATATATATTTTTCTGCTTATTAATCTTAACAGGTTGAAATTAATATATTGATGTTGTATCATCACAGAGGCGGTCTTTCTTAGTCTTCAATATTTTCTTAGAGCTAAACGGTTATATTTTTTTTGGTGTCTACTTAGCAACAATGCCATCTCTTCAGTTATTGCAACTGACAGAGCATGGACACAACCTTTTGTCTTTGAGAAGGTGTGCTGTTTTAACATTATATTTCTAAATTTTAGTAAGCCGATCATTTAGTTCTTATCTCATGTTCCTTATTCTTTACAAATATCAACATGAGAGCTCTTGCAGTTGTTTCTGGTGTATTACTTGCGGGTGGAACTTTAGCGTATGCTCAGTCAGCTCGGCGCCAAAAATGTCAGGAAGAATATTCTCATAGTGATGCAAATACATAGACCACGAGTAATCAGATCATTTGTCAAAATGGTGTTGATGGTAAATTGGTAAAATCAAGGAAAAAGAAAGATGGCTCCTCCCATTGAATTCAAGTGTTGAAATATGTGATTCAAGTATTCTGATTGAATACTTAAATTCAAGTATTCAAAGGTCTTACCAACATGTTATCTGAAAGAGCACTGAATCTAAACCATAGAACTTTATCATTTGAAGGTTGTTCAAGTTACTATGAGACCTGCCAAGCAATCTGCGCTGGTGCTACAAGATTGCATATCCACATGTTTATGTAGTTCACATTTGTTTCCCAAGTGGTGAAGATATTCAAATCTATATGTCGTTACTACACAGAATTGTTCAAGTCAGTAGTGTAAAACTAGCTAATTATATTCAACCAGCTTCAATTTTCTTACCATGATCCTGGTGAAATGTTCTTAATATAACCATTGGTTCTCTATATTCTGTTATATGTGATTTTCTTTTATTAAAAGACTAGAAAAAATGCCCGTGTGTTGCAACGGTCGAAGTCTATTTTAATCTTATTATTATTGTTATATGGTTTAGTTAAGATGAAAATCACAGTGGGAGTTCGCTTTATATATTTTTAGAAAATCATGAGCTGCAGTTAGGAGTCCGGTCGTCTCAAGTTAGCATGCGAGTTTTTTTAAACAAATTTCTTATATGATTCCTTATGTTTTACCAAAAGTGAATGATTTCTAAAAGCAAACGAAGTTAAAAACCGATTTATACATGGATGATGTATCAAATATCGGTAAAAATATTTTTGATTTTTATAGTAGTAGAGATAATGCCCGAGAAGTGTAGATAGCCAATTGTGATTTTACTAGCGAAAGATAAATGTTAGTATAGCAGATAAGCCATATTTATACTAAGATTTGTTACTAAATGCACAACAGGTAGGTCCAAAGACAATTAACGTAACAAAAGGTTTAAATAACGTAACAAAAGGTTTAAAGAGTGAATTACAGAAAAATCTTATGCAGGCGGCGCGCCATTGGCGCGCCCCAGCCTCTAGTACTAATTTAACACGAACAATGCAGATCACATAGGTACTCCCTACTCATGCTACAGCAAAGTACTAATTTAGGCCAAAGTCCAACATCATGACATCCACATCCTAATTTTTGCACTAGAGAATCTCTCGACTGCTAGCTAACTGTCGACAGTCAATTTTTTAAGCAGTTGATTCCGCGTTAAGATTTGTACTTGAGATATTTTACTATCGGATCTAAACCCTTTTTTCACAAGCTAATCACATCATCGCATGTTTATGGTAGATTTGTTCAAGTTACATCTAAGTTACTTTCTACTTACATGCTATTTATATTATAGTTACACTACACTATAACTACATTCTTATTTCTATATAAATTAGATATAAAGTTGCATATATTATTTTAATACATATATATATACAAGTTGTTGTTATTATTATTATTATTATTATTATTATTATTATTATTATTATTATTATTATTATTATTATTATTATTATTATTATTATTATTATTATTATTATTATTATTATTATTATAGTATAGTTCTAGTGGAATTATATACTATAGTTAGATTTGAAAGTTTTTAAAAAAACTCGACAGCTTTTAGCTAATCCCTTTGCATTTAACAAAAAAAAGAAAAATCGCACCTCCGGTTCTCTCGGGCGTCCGCCGGACCGCCGCCCGCTCCGCACGCGACACGTGACCGCCGAATAGCATTTTCGGCTCTTGGAATAAGTTCATCTAAGGTCCCTTAACTTGTCAACGAATCCGATTTTCGTCCTTCAACACCAAAACCAGATACAACGGGTCCCTCGACTATCAAAACCGGTGCAGATTAGGTCACTCGGTGGTTTCGATGGCGGTTTTGGCTGACGTGGCGCCTACGTGGCTAATTTGACTCGGTCTCGATCTGACATGGCATTGAAGTGGCGCTTACGTGACAATTATATCTCGAAAAATAATAAAAACCACGGGCCCACATGTCAGCTAAAAAAATGGTGGGGCCCACGTGGGCCCCACATGTCATTCCCTCTCCCCTCTCGGCTCTCCCTCTTCTTCCTCACTCCCGCCGCCTCCAAGCTCCGACGACAACGGCGGCCGAAGCATGCCGGAGCACGGGCGCACGTACAAGGACGCCGCCGAGAAGGCTCGCCGCTTCCGCGTGTTGAAGGCGCCATTTTCCTTTCCTATTGATCACAGTAAATGGTCACGGGAAAACTGTGAGAAAAATTCCTTTTTGATGTCGATTCCAAGGGAAGACAATCAAGAGACAAGAACGGGGGTTGCATGAAGAAGAAACAAAACGAGCCTCCTTTCCACACAAGCTCTGTTGAAAATATAGTCATGAATCGGCATATTTTAATCCAAAATGTTAAAGCAATAATCATGACATAAGCAGTGTAGGGTGATCTTAACATAACCAGTAGCATACTATGCGCATCATGAATGTCAGGAACAGAAACATTACAGTAACTCAATAACATGCTTGAGGCATCATGAAGGTCAGGAACAGGAACATAGCGCACATGACAGTAAAGCGATAGCGCTAACAAAGGGAACAGAAGAAGGATACACCTCGAGAATGGCCCTCCACTGGATTGTGAGGCAGAATTGCCTCCGTTGATGTTGTTGTTCGCGGCACCGGCTCCTGGCGCACCACCGCCGGCTCCAGCTCCTGGCGGCGCACCACCTGTGCCATCTCCTCCAGCAGCGGCGGGGGGAACTCCAGACATGGCGAGCAGTCGTGCGATAGGCACTCCCAAAAAACCTGATCACCCGCCTACCCGGTGCAGATCTCAGGCGAATGTGGTTTCGGAGGCACGGCTCCTTCCAATCTCTCGTGCGCGCAAGAGATCAGAAGCGAGGAAGCGAGAAACAGCACTGGCACGGAGGAGGAGGAACTAACACCGGGAAAGAAGCAAGTGTCCCACACAGATCAGACTTGCGGCCTCCTTATCGCTCAGGAGAGAGAGGCAGTCGTTGGAACGTGGACGCGCTGTTGCGGAGAGAGTCGTGGGAACGTGGTTAGTGGCTGCAAAAGAATAGCGACGTGACGCATGCCGCCGCCAGCCACGCCACGCCTCGGCCTCGGCCGGCGCGCGCGCGCGCGTTTAGCATCCTGACCCTCACCTCAACCAGTCAAGAACTAAATAGGGGGCCTCCAATAACTCCCTATTTAGGTTGAGATATTCCTCGCTTAAATCCTGAGGTGGTATTATTATCCTTAACACTTATTATGGGCCTTTGAGATTTAATAGGATAAGTTGGGCCTAGCCCAATTATTCTAACAAGCTCGCGGTGGCTGGCCGCCGTCCTCTCCAGCTCGCTCCACCACCATCCAGCCAAGCGCGCTCGTCCACCATCCACGGAGGGCCGGAGCTCATCAGTGGGTTGCCGCCGCCACTGTTTCAACTAATTTTGCCTGCCTTTTGAGATTAGGAAATTAGTTCAGCTGTAAAGAAATAAAGGGGAAAACAGATGGGATAAACACGGTACACGTAGATGATAAGTAGATAAGTACGGTACAGAGGAGGGCCGCCTCTCCTCGCCCGGCTGCTGTGCGCCGCGGAGGAGGGCTCCCTGACAACAACCGCGTGGGACTCCTCCTCACTGCCCCCCTCCTCCTCCTCCTCCTCCTCCTCCTCCTCCACCTCCCACTATGACACGGCCGACGGGTCAGGCTCCCGGCGGAAGGGGTCGGGCACCTCGAGGGAGAAGCGACAACGTCGGCGGTGGCAGCGAGGCATCGGGCATCGAGCATCGGGCGCTCGGAAGCCATAGGGGATGGGAGCGAGCAGGGCTAGTGGGTCACCACCGGAGGCATGGCGGCGGATTGGGCGAGAGGTCGCCGGTGACGGCGAGGTCAATGGAGGAGGCGGTGGCATGAGCACCGACGCCCAACTCCTCTCCACCGGCCGCCGCAGTCGCCAGAGCCATGCCTCCGTCGCGAGAGAGGAGAGGGGAGAGAGAGTTGATGAGAGGGGATGGGGATTGAGGAAGAAGGGGGTTGAGAATGACATATGGGGCCCGCGTGGGCCCCACCATTTTTTATTAATTTCTGTGTGAAACTGACATGTGGGTCCCACAAGGTTTATTATTATTTTTGATTGAATTGCCACGTAAACGCCACGTCGGTACCACGTCAGATCGAGACAGAGTTAAATTAGCCACATAGGCGCCACATCAGGCAAAACCGCCGTCAAACCGCCGAGGGACCTAATCTGCACCGGTTTTGATAGTTGAGGGACCTGTAATATCTGGTTTTGTGGTTGAAGGACGAAAATCGGATTCGTTTAGGACTGAAAACGGGGCGGGTATTTCCCGACCGCCCGCCCGGCCACATTATTTCGGGTCAAATTCGGGTCGGGAATTTGGGTACCCGGACCCTTACATGGATACAGGGTTCGAATACGGGTAATTTTTTGCGGATATGAGATCGGGTTCGGGAGAGTGGTATCCGATGGATACGGATTATCCGGGAAATTACGCGGGTATTACCCGATAATCTATCCGTATATTACCCGGATAGATGGACAGCAGCCCAACAGGCAAGCGCCCAACAGGCCAACACAACAGGCAACAGCCAGCCCACATCCAAAAGGCCCACCAAACAAAGTGCCAAGCACAAACCCTAGCCTTCACTTCACAGTTCAGATCAGGGCAGAACGCAGGCAGGCAAATAGCCAGGCAGCACCGCGCCGCACGCCGCATGCGTGCATCCAGGCTCCAGCACCGCCGCCGTGCCTTCGCAGTTCGCCGACCACCAAGTGGCTACGCGGCCACGCCCACCGACCACCGGCCGCTGTCGCACGTCGCCGCGTGGGTGTGCGACAAGCCGACGACCGTCAGACTGCCGCCGCGCCGACCACCACCGCAAGGCCCCGCCTGGCCCCTTGCCTCTTTTGGCTCCTCAACGCCGAGAGCCGAAGGACGTCGCGCCACCTCGTCATCTTCTTGGGTAGTCAAGTCAACACTCAGCGACTCATCCAGCCATCCAGGTTAGCCAAAGTTTCAGTTTTTCATTGCCCTTTCTCAACATCACGTTAGAACTTGGAAGGATTTTTTTTTCTTATTTTACTTTTGCTGTTTGGCTGTAGGATTAGGATAGAATGGCTAGTGGTGATGCAAACACTAGTATGTGTTGGTTCCATACTTTGTCAACTTGGAAGAATTGCTGTTTATCTTCATTTCGCTATTTATATAATCTGCCATTTCTAGACTGTGTTTATATTTTGTCAATTTTATTTACAGGTCCATTTAAGGACAAGATAGCAATAATTCTTGATGAGCTGGATGTACAGATAGAGGATAAAGATGGTGCTAAAACTGACAATGATGAGGAGGTTAATTACATATTTATGTGTTGCATTTAAAAATATATTTTGGACCTGCAATCTTTAAATGAACAATCTGTTGGTTCCACTTTGGATTTTGAGAGAGTTAAGGAGCACCACATTGTATTAACTGAATGTTATGTTCTTTTTAGGGTCAGGCAACGAATAGTGTTTGAAGCTGAGCATGTTGCTGATTGGAGAGCTGGAGTTTTTGGTGATTGAATCTGAACATGCTGGCCTTTGGGATGACTGTATTGGTAATATGTGATCAGTAGTCATATAAGTGTATCTTTTGGCTTGATTGTATACCTTATGTGAACTACTTTGGTACTACTTAGTAGTTAGTACTATTACTTATGGAGTTATGGTGATGCTCTTAGTATTTACTAGTATGGTACTACTTATTATGGTGAACTATAGTGTACAACATTGAGTCTGAAGCTATCAAGCTATAAATGTCTACTTTTGCTACTACTTTGGTACAGTTTTGCTGATAGGCATTACGATGCCATAAGCCCCTAATATATTCATAATAGACATATAGGAAATGGCTGAATGGCTATTGTCTATGTGGTATATTTGGTTGTTGCTTTGACTTGATATCTGAATAAATATTCATAACCGATAGAGTTCGTATCCGTCTTGGTACGTATTCGTTTCGTATTTATGCCCGATATTATCCGTGCTTCTATTCGTATCCGATAATATCCGTGCCCGACCCGATTCCGATTATAAAATGTGGGTTAGGATATGGGAAGGATGAGATCCGACCGAACCCGACCCGATTTCACCCCTAGATTCGTTGACAAGTTAAGGAACATTAGATGAACTTATTCCTCGGCTCTTCTGGCGCCAACCCTGACCTCTCACAAGGCCCAACTAATCGGCCCATCTCCACGCCACTGAGCTAAGCCTGGCCCGGCCCACCCAAGGGTCCGGAATCCTCTTCCCCTCCTCACTCCTATACTCACCTCATCCCTATCGTCTTGCCTCCACCCCCCCACCCCCCACCCCCCCATCCCATTCTCGCCGCCGCCCTCATCTCGCTCCGGTAATCCTACCTGCCGGATCCGACCGATCCTCTCCAACTACAGCATCTCCATCCCCCTGTTCTTTTCTTCTGTTGATCACAGCACGCGCTGTTTTTGTTTTCCCCGCTCTCTCTGATCGCCGCAGTTTTTTCTGCCGTTGGAATCCGGATCTTCGTCGTGGTCGCGTCGCCGGTGGCCGTCGCGAGCATGTGAGTCATCTGATCCGTCCCCGTGTGGCATCATCCATTTATCTCCGCGTTACTTGGTAGTCGATCGATCGGTCTCCTCTTTGGTTGGAACGGATCGCGCGTGCTGCATGCTGTGCGACCATGCGCCTGTGTGTCGTTGGGGATTGGTTTTGGAACGATTCGGGCGCCATGATCGGCGCCGGCGGAGGACTCACTCCGTCGCGGTTGCTCCGACCAATTTTCATTGCCGTATTTCTGTCGGTGGACGTTGTGTGTCATAGGGTGTTGCATCGAATAGATGCGATATAGCCACGCGTGATTCTTGCGAGGTCGCATGGCAGAGTGCTGGATCTAGTGGTAAAGAAGTAAGAATTCTTGTGGTTCTATTCCTATCAAATTTTCTCGCCCTCCATCTATGTTTTTGTTTATGCTATGCTAATTCTGGCTGCCCCGCACTTGTCTCCCGTTCCCATGTCATTCATGAAGCCCAGCGTTGTCTATAATTGCTATTAATTTCCGTCTACATCTGCATTATGATGCTAACGCTTAAACTTCCTCTGGTACATACTTTAGCGAAGCACACCTGCAAAAACTCTCATGTGATGACACCTTCAGTACAAAGCTGATTCTGAAGGCTGAAAACATCAAATTCTGGCACTTAAAGTTCTTCTGGTACATACTTTAGCGAACCACACCTGCGAAAAGTCTTACGTGATGATACCAAAGGCTGAAAACATTGAATCCTGGCACCCGGCAGGCGGGCAACTTGAAGTGGCGCTGCTCCAGATCATGCAACGCCACCACCACGAATCCCTCCGTCAGCGCAAGCAAACTGGTAACCCCTTCGACCCCCTACTATTGATTTTGCCAAAAACCAATTTTTTTTAATGAAATTTCCACCTTTGATTTCTCTAATGACCTTTTGTTCCACGTCAACGCATACAGAGAGAGCAAAGATGGATGCTGTGAGGAGTGCGGCGCGGGTTGCAGATCTTCTCGTGGCCACGGTTGACGGCGGAGTGCAGGAGCTCTACATCAACGAGAAGCGCATAGAGCTTGAAGCCCGCGCGCTTCTTGCTACAATCGCGTGGTACAGGAAGCAGACTGACCAGTGGCTTGCTGCCACCAATGCAATCAACTGTCTTGAAGGTTCACTTACCTTCTCTTCATCTCCTTTTTAGATGCTTTTCTCCAGTTCGTAGATACTGAAGTCACAAGACCACGAAATGCATATCCTGTTATCACCAATTCTTGGAAAATGAGACGACATTGGATAGATTGCAGTTATTTAGGTGTAGTTCATTTTCCCCAAAAGTATCCATGTGTAGCACTGCTAATAAATTCAATAGTGCTAGACAATTTTTACAGCTTCCTTAGTTGATCATATGCCATTTCTTGTTGCTGAAACATCTGTTGTTTAATTATGTTATAGGAAATTGGAGATTTTGAGAACTGGATGAAGATCATGGATTTTGACTGTAAAAGTATAAATGCGGCTATCCGTAACATTCACCAATCCTAACTGTGCCGGTGACTATGGTGTTAGGAAGATTTTATCCTGTTCCTACTCAGTTTAGCACTGTTTTTTTTTCTGAGTTGTCAACTCTGTTGTATAGGACTGGTTTGGTCTACAAAATTGAAAAATTCCCAAGCTTTTTACTGGGAAGCCTCCTCGTAGGCAACAATATATTCTGTTGCAAATATTTGATCTACCTCAGAAAATAAATATTGGTTCTAAGGAGAAATCTTCATCTACTATATGCCAAACTGTATACTCTGACTATATTGTCAACTTTTTCACTTTGGTAATGAATATGATGATATATTCATGATATGATATATTACTAGCTTTTCCTCATTGCTGATATAGGCTCTTGCATATCTGCATATCAAGCACATACAGTAGGAAAATATCTAATGCCAAATAAGCATGATTGCCGCATTATTTAATTGTTATTTTAATCATCTTTTGATCATAGACCTGAACCCTAGACAATTAATATGAAATTTGTTGATTTGCATGTACTATGATTATGAGTTGTACTAGTATTTAAGGAGCTATAGTCAATGAACTGAATGTTGGCATTAAGCCAAGTAATGATCAATGCCAGCATGATAGGTCATTCTGAACAGCAGTTCTTAAACATTGTTATTACAAGTTTTTCTTTTACAGTCTCTTTAGAAGGTTGAAAGCATTTGGAGAACTTCAAATTGAAGGGAAAATTTCCATGCCTTGAGGAATTAACATTCCCGAGAACAGCAAACCATAAGCAAGGTTGGATCTGTCATGTACATCAATAAAATATCTTGATCTTAGTGCTGTTGAGGTGCCAAAACTGAAGCGTGTCTTTCTTTCTTTATTTTTTTTTACCTGAAAGCGTGTCTTTCTGATGGGCTGCAAGCAGATGCGTTCCGTACTATGGTGGGCAACTAACAAGAAACTGTAGGTGCTACGTACGCATTGGCACCAATGGAGTTTGTGATTCTTCCTCCTGCAGCCACCAGCATTATGACAGGAGGAGCAAGTACGATGCAATTGTTGTGACAGGAGATGCGAGGTTCACTAGGTGAGCACCTTCCGAGCTGATCATTCTCAGGAGCTTCTATTTAGATTTGTACATGCTGCTGCAGTTTCATGTCGCACAGTTAAAGGATCAGGAAGCAGCAGCAGGAAGAAGATGGAGACTGCAGATGATCATGAGTACTGCTACTATTACTATGAAGAACAAGCATCATCTGTTGCTGTTGGGGCCTTAACGATGGCGAACACTGGTACTAATAGTTGTATCGGTACACTATTATTGATGATGATGATTGACGGGGCTCTGTGCTGCTCATGAGGCGAGGAAACAATCCCGGCCCATGCGAAATTGTGCGTTCGGTTAAGCCCTAGCGTGGATTTTAGCCCAGCCCACCACGGGGTTTCCCTGTTCTGTAGGCCCAGGAAAAAATCACCTACTCAAGAGGAGCGGAAAAATTCCTCGAGAGGAGCGGCGGCGCAATGAACACACAGACGCGACGGCAGGGGTGGCGTGCGGCGCGACCTGGAGGCGACGGCAACGGCGACGGCATGGTTCTCTCCTCCGGCCGCCACCTTCTCTCCGGTGAGCATGCTTCCTTTTCCCCTCTCCCCTTCTCTTTCAAATTTAGGGTTAGGGTTTCCTTCTCTTCTCCCTTTCCCGTCGTCGACGCACCGTGCCGTAGGGGCCGGCTGTCTGGTCGTGCTCTGGCGCCGACGCCGACGCTGACCACGTGCTCATCTCCGGCTCCGGCTTGGGCTTGGGCTTGGGCTTGGGTAGCTTCGGCTTCGGCAGCGCCTTGTCCTTGTCCTGCTCCGGCGGTGGCATGGCCAGGACACAGGAGGGTTCTTGGATGCCGGAAAGGAGAGGAGAGGAGAGGAGGAGGAGAGGGTTCTTGGTTCTTGGCCCGTAGCCTTCAAAGTGTCGGCACCCTCCATGTCGGCTTCAGCAGCCAGTGCAGCCCCTCGTCGCTGATCTTGTTCCACGCTAGGTACAGCTCCCTCAGCGCCGTGCACCCCGACAGCCCTGCGAAATAAGGTTCAGAAAGTCAGCGCCATGATCATCGCATCTCTGCAAGACTCGTCAAAAGCCTGATGAAATCCAGATTCCAGAGTCATGTAGATGTAGTTGCAGTTCCAGGTTTGCCAAATCTGAAGGAATTCAGAGTCATGTAGTTGCAGGTGCAGTACAGAGGAGTTCCTTCTTTCTTTTACTTTCCAAAGTTGCAGGGTTCGAACTTGATTCTTCTCAAGATTGCAAAATCTGAAGAAATTCAGAGTCATGTAGATATAGTTGCAGAGTTGCAGTGCAGAGATTTTCTTTTTTATTTGCTGGTAATAAGGTGTCAAGAAAGACAGGAAGCTTAATAGCATCAAAGTGAAACTAGCATACATATATCCGTCCAGGGGCTGATCAGAAGGAGCACTGAAGTGCTAATAAGAGTTGTTTTTATTAGTCATTAGTTTATTGTGATATATATTTGATTAATCAATCAGATTTGTACTGGATTAGGATCCTCTGTGTTTATCTATAGCTATCTCTTGCTCAAACTTCAGAATGTCACGGTGTTTAGCTGATACAAGGAACAATGATGATACTTTAGTGGTGAACCTTACATATGTGAAATTTTTTTTGCATTTCTTGCTTGTACATTATTGATTGCACTAGGATCTGGATTACCTTTCGTTGGTGGATATATTAAGTAGAGATATATTCCTCTCTTTATCAGTACCCAAATTTTTGGATATATAATCTTGGATGCTGAATTTGAATTGTCAGTGATGTGTGTAAATTGTGCTTGTTTTGTAGATTGCACGTGCACCAATTAGAGTTGGAGAAGACCAACCTCCTCCTTCCTGGGACCCTGTACCCTCTCCAAGAGGTACTAGATCTATTTATTCCCTTTGCTTTAAGTTGTTTATCTATATTTTGTGATGTAAATATAAAAAATAAAAGAAGAAGTGGTGTAATGTAGACCAAAATTTCTGGATCTTCTTTCTCACCATAGATGTCATCCTGTGAGGCTGCTTTTTCATACATTGTTTTGAAGTATGTAGTGGTTTTACTGTATAAAAAGGATGTAGTGGTTTTTCATACTTTTTTTTTCTTTTAAAGAAGTGTTCCTGCCAAACAAAATAAAAAGGATATTGTGATCAGGACGATATGATTGCATACAAATATGGGTAGCAAACTACTAGGTTCAGAAAACTGTCACTGGTTCAGAGTTAATTCTGAACTGTTAAATATGTTGAAAACTAGGTGCTATGACTCAAACTAAAAATAGGTGCTATGCATGCACAGTTATAGCCAAATTTGTGGGCACAAATTTTAATTGCTACATCAAGGAAATTTGAATTTGCAACTAAAGCAAATTTGCGAGCACAGCTAGAAATAAGACAAAATACAACACGGAGATGCGTTCAATTTTTCTGATTGATGCTATGCAAGCACATATTCAGAAACATCCGGAAAGTAGATTTTGTACATTAAATCTACTTTTCTGAACTAGTTACTATTTTGCTTTCAACATACGGTTAAATTTGTATAAAAAAGCATGGAGAACATACAAGTTCTCAGATTTCTGAATTCTGAACATGCACAGAACTGAACATGCTCCGTGCTAACTAATAAAAGATCATCTTTAACTAAATTTGACAACTAAATTTGGTAAGTGCTACCGTCATGTAATGAATTGGATGCTATGAAGGGGTTTAGTCCTGTTGCACTGTGCACTCTTTAAGAAAAAGGAATCGGATCCTCTGGCTTCGGCCTTCCCTAACGTTACTCTGCAGTCACCCTGATCTGCCATCCAGCAGCAATCCAACGACTCGCTCCCAGATGCCTTGCGTGGTACTCCTGCCTCCTTGCTCGGCGCTGGCTCGGCTTGCTCACGTTTTTTTGACAGAAGTCGCTCACGGCTCCTGGGTGACGGCTCGCTTCCCCTTCCCCTGTCCTCTTCTCCTGCTTACTGCTTGCTGCGTCCGCGACGGCGGAGGCGGCAGTGGCGGGCACACGGATCCGATTCCTTCATGGTGGCGGGCGAGCTCCCGCGGGTGAGCAGGGATCGGGCAGCGGCTGGAACGAGGGAGGGCGGAGCAGCGCGCAGTAGGTCAGGGGCTGAAGGCGAGGCCGGGCGGCGGCTCCATCGGCGGCGGGCGGGCTCCCGCGGGCGAGTGGGCTAGGGCGGCTGCTGGAGCGAGGGAGGGAGGAGGCGGCGGCGCAGCTGCGCAGGCTCAGGTGCCTCGTGGCCGCGGTGGCCGACGCGCTCGCCAAGCTCAGGACGCTGACCTCTTGCCCTGTTTGCAGCAATGTACTGCTTACTGAATCATTTCAGATTGACTGCCTACGTTTTTTTGCTTCTACTTGTGACCTGTAGTTTTCTCTGCATCAAACTGTATGACTGCACTCATATTTTTGTGACTTTCTCAATCACAGGAAATGTACCGCACTCATATTTTTTTGACTTCCACCGAAGAAATGTTGCAAGAATCCTAAATTGATCAGAAGATTCAGAACTATCCCGACTTCGCAAAATTCGTCGACGGAATGGTAAACAAGGGACAGATTTTTGTTATAGATGATTCTGGACAAGATGGTGTCATGGATCAGCATCTTTAAGCAGGAGGGGCAGCTGACTTCAGACATCGTAGAATTCAGTTCTGCTTTGGTAGCTGTTCACGTTTTATGTTATGACTACACCATGATTGTAACACTAGCGTTCCCAGCTTCGTTTCATTTTTCTTTTTCGTTTGAACCTGTATACAGATTGACATTCTGTTGTAAATTTTCTTGGGATTGAATAAAAAGTAATGCTGATTGTTGCAAGTTCAGAGATGCACAAAATGATCTGTTATTTAGATGCAATTCCCAGTGTCGGGCGCAGCTCTCGCCGTTCATGCGTCCTGCTGTCTCCCCAAAACAGCGAGCAAGTCGAGCCTTGGGCAGGAGAGCCGAGCCAGCGCCGGGCAGGGTGCACCACGCGAGGCATCTGGAAGCGAGTCGTTGGATTGCTGCTGGACGGCAGATCAGGGTGACTGCAGAGTAACGTCAGGGAAGGCCGAAGTCAGAAGATGAGTGACGTCAGGGAAGGCCGAAGTCAGAGGATCCGATTCTAAGGAAAAAAAAGATCCTTATTGTTCCTCTCATTTTGCCATCAATCTTTAAATATGATTCATAACTTGAATCTTCTTAAGATTAATTTCTATAGTTTAGTGATTCTTTTGTGCTTATCTTTCTAGATCTTTTATCTGTTTGTGAGATAGGAAAGCTGATGTTTACTCATTGTGCTTTGTAGGTTCCTTGAAATCGACTGGTAGGGAAATTCCAGATAATTTATTTAATGGTAGCAATTTTCTGAAGTTCCTGAAGATTTATTGCTTCAGACAGCATGATGGGCATTATAATAGTGTCTTATGCTGCTCACCTCATTCCACTCATAAACCTGATTAGTTTATGATGTATCTGAGTTATTAAGAATGTGTTTAAACTGAGTGCTCCCACACAGTGAAATGTGTGATATTTGATACTGTGGACATCATTTTTTTTCTTTTTCTGTGCTTCTAATTTGGAACACTGTCCCGGCAAGCTTTGAAGCGTTGCTGCTCAGATTAGATGCTCATTACAGCCATTGCAAATGAAAGCTTTGACGTAATTCAGGCCTGATTACAGCCGGCTGATAGAACAAAAGCATGTCTGCTCGGAGGAGCAGCCACGGGACTTATCATATTTTGATAGCTAAAATCCCTCACTAAAATGAACATGGGGTTTAAGAGAGGGAATAGGAGAGAGCAAGGGATTCCAACTCACATAGGGATTGAGTGACATGGGAGGGATTCACTCAATCCCTCCCTAGATATATTCCACTTGGGGATTAAATCCCAAGGAACTGAACAAGGCCTTAACGGACCGTACTGATTCCTTCCATGTGCATAATAACTCTTCCATGACGATCTTTGTGATTAATCCCATATTTCCTGAGTCATCAGCTAGCATGATACGTTTGTGGAAATTAAAATGGTTCCGCATGGAGAGATTTCCCAAGTTGGAAGCAGTCTTTGCCTCTTTCAGTAGCGGGTGTTCCCAGATTTTTCAGAGGCTAGAGACCATTCCGGCGGCTCATCTCCTCACAATCATAGCCACCTTCATTTGGAGCGAAGGAATCATTTATGAGAACGATCTGAACAACTTCAGAACGCTATGGAGCATACACATGCTTCTGCCCAAGGCTCAAGGTTATGCTCCCCCTATCAAAATACAATGAAATGCCAAGACAGTAGATCCTGCATGTCGTCTCCTGCGGTGATCTCAAGCGCATCTTCCCTTTGGACGACTTGCCGGAATGGAAACGGCAAGATTTACTAGGCGAGGTCAAGTTTTTTTTCCATCATTGAAGAGGATCTACCTGCACCGCTGCATGACTTCCCCCGCACTGGCTCTCCAGACCATCACCATGAGAAGCTGTTGGAGCCTCCGCCGCCTCCCGGCTATCGACCAAGGAGAAGACTCCCATCGCTACCCCATCGTGGACTGTGAGAAGAATGTGTGGGAGTGGGAGAGGCTGGAGCGGGACGGCCTCCACGCCGAATATGCACCACCCAGCCCTCTTTCGGACATATCACCCGGCCTACTACACCAACAACAAGATGCCCAGGGACTCCATTCTCTGTTAGCTCCATGCAGCCAAGTTATATATGTAGAGTTTTTACCATCCTTGAGAGATGGAGGTTCCAAATTACAACCGTCAATCTCGCAATATCGAACAGATGAGAAGGTTTGGTATCAGCGGGTACCGCACCTCTGCTCACGGAATGCCTCCACATCGTTTTTAAGACTTAGGGCAGAGTAGTAATTCCACATTCCGCATCTATCCCATAGGAGGAATCCCGAGCAGAGGTCGTCGAAGCGAGCAGCTCACATCCTTTGACGATGGCCCCCACGTTCTTGTTCCCTTCTCTTAGCCCCACTACATATCGCCAGCAGCTGCTACCACCGAAGGCAAGATGGAGGTAGCGGATTCGGCCGCCCCAAGCGATGGCGGTGACCTTATCAGTGACTTCCCCGGCGCAGCTCTGCAGCTCCATCGGTGACAACCCAGCTCTGCTTGACCACTTGTTTAGACTGGCTAGCTTCCTTGGTGTAAAGCGGCATTCCCAGTCATGCAAATCCTCCATGCCGAAGCGGCTTAGCGTATATAATTCCTCTGACAGACGTGCGCTAGTCCACCGACTACCGACGTTTGGCAGCGACATACATGTCTCACCTGTTCAGACTAGCTGGCTTCCTTGGTGTAAAGTGGCATGTAGATCCTCCATGCCGAAGCGTCAAAGCGTATGCAAATTCTTGACAGATGCACGCCAATCCACCTGCTACCGACGTTCGACGGTAGTACGTTATCTTTTTTTTGAACGGAGGGAGTAATTGTGTGTAATCTAAAGTAATGAAAGAAATAATCTTTCTCGGCCTCTTATTGGGCCACGTCATCATAAAAACGAGCACCAGCTGATATAGCATTATGGTGAACGAGGGATGTCGGATCAGATGAGAGTTTTATAAAAGTCCTTTCAAGAATATTACTCGATGGTGGGGGTCTAATTCGAGGGCATGGCTCGATCCCACTGCACGCCGTGTCAACAGAACGTTACTTGCGGACCACCACCGCCGCCTCGTCATCGGCATCTCCACATGAGAGCCTCAGCCTCCTATTCACCTTGACCTCCTCTGCAGCGCCTCAATCCCCTTCCCCTTCTCATCCTCCTCCCGTCCTCCGGTGAAGATTGGGAAAGACGAAAGGTCCCAAAAACTGCACCATTGGAGAAGTCAACATCCATAGCAGTGGTGACTGGTGAGTAGTACTATAACTTTTCGCTCCTGACAGTGTTCGTGTTGGTGAGACGCTCCTGTATGTGTGCATGTACAAGGTCTTCAGCTAATTAACTCTAAGAAGTTGAGCGCATGCATGTCCTAGCTACTAAACTGGAATTACAGTATATACCTATTTATTTTTGTAATGACGTAATTATTATGCCTAAAAAACTAAAAGACCTCTGGAGTGGTAAGTTTGGACCAAGTTCTATAATGACGTGTTTAAAGCCACTTATGTAGTATTTGCAACTTTTTAGTTTGCATATTTCATTTAAGAGCACTGTGAAAAGATCGTGTCCTACAAACATATAAAGATTTTAAGCAATAAATATTCCAGTTATACAACAGAAAAAGGATAAACAGTGTGTGCAATTGAATTTCATCTATCATGTTATACTCATTTTCAAAATGCGGATGATAACGAATGGGTTTCAAAATAGCAGCAAAATGGTTCATGAGTGGGATTGAGATTGTATTTTCATTACTTTTGCACACAAACATATAAATTCAGTTCCCCAAATAAATTCTGCTATGAACATAATTCCATGAGTATTTGATTTTTTTATAGTTGCTTAAAAAAATTAGTTGTGACAAGTTGGCTTTTCAAAAACTTTTAGTTGTGGCAAGTTGTGTGATAAGAAAAATATAGAATTATATGCAAGTTGGCTTCTTCAGAAGGTATTGTATTATATGCTGTAGATAAGACTCATGGAAATTTATGCATTTCTTTTTAATTTGTTGGTATTGTGTTTCACTTCTGGGTGTTGAACCATGCTAATTAATATTGCCAAATTTGGCTCCTCAATTACATCTCTATGCACTCGAATTAAATGGAATCCCTTATCAACCATTAGTCAGTAAGTGTGCTTCATTCCATGTCATACTATTGCCTCAAGTGTAAACAATCTACTGAAATTTGTGTTTAATTATTACCTTTTGAGGTCATAGTAACAATAGCCGTGGTAATATCAAGCTTCGAACTGTCTGTCATATCCTAAACTAAGAAGGCAAGTGACTGGGATACTGTGTGATTGCAGATACCTAATCTTATTTGGATTTCTATTTTAGACTGCACACATGCTTTTGTGCTACTTACGATATATTTCATACTTTTGTTGCTATATAACTTTCAAAGTTATTTTAAAACATTTTCTCTTAATGTAGACGTATGTATGATGTGATACTCTTTAAATATAAAAAGGCAGAGAATGATTGCAAAAAGCATAATCACATTGAAAAGCATAGCGAAGCTATTGATCGATTATATATTATGACCACCATTCTTTTCTTTTTTATTAACCGTTGTCAGCATTAATCTAAAAATTAAAAGCTTGAGAAGCTGTAATATGAGAGAGAAATATTTGTCCTACATTATCTCAGACTGTTATATCTGTTTTCCTATTACTTCCTTTGCAAATGTGATGTACGGAGGTATTGAGAGTAACGCGCGACTTAGGTGGCTAGTAATTTTTGACATGACATGTCTGGTAACACAGACTAAACGATTTTGTGACAACGCAATCCAAAATTTCATATGGTTTGATGTGTATGATATGTTTCAAATTCGATTCTGTACAATATGTTTCACTTCACACATGGGGCGCTAATTAATTAAATTACAGACCACGTTCGTTAAAGAGCAGTCCCGCTCACGTACGGCTAGTAGTTGAAAAACAAAATACGTGTCAGGCAGACGTACGTTAATTGATTTATCCAATTCAGGTCTACTCATAAGAATACAACTTGTTCGTGTTACCCAACCAAAACGCATCTGATTCACTGGCTACCTAGCTCAATCTCAAGCATCCTAATCTCTCGCTCGATAAATAAAACTGCATGACCCGAGGCCATTTTGACTTGGGCAGGTATGGAAGCTCGTGTTGGCCAAACCAAGGAGGAAACGCGACAATTACGACCATCCTCACCCTGACCCAGTTGCTAGGCTGCGAGCCTTTTCTTTTCCCAAGCTCTATCGGCCGACACAAAAAGAAATCGGTGGAAGCTGTACTACGTCCAAAGCTGGTGGTGTAGAGTCCACTCGCCCGGGCACGTGGAGCTAATCGGCTGGGCTTGGGCTAGTACTCAGTACTCCGTTTAAAAGTAAACCTAAGTAAAGGACGTGATATAAAATCTAAATATGTGCCATAGAATTCGGGGGTGTTTGGTTGCTAGCCATATTTTACTGTGATTTGTCACAACTAAAGTTAGATAAATTTGATCCCAATATGATTTATTTATTGTAGCTATAGTTGTGACAAGATTCCTTTAACAAATTAGGTCAACACATCACTAACTTAAAATGGTATGCAAAATTTCCTTATACTTGCTAAGGCATTAAAAAAGATTTAATTGTCTTAACTTAAGTAAGGTTAGGAACCAAAGACACCCTAAGATTCGGAGGGAGGACAAACCAGAAACCGTGAACGCAAGGCGGGGTGAGAAGGGGAGGGGGTGTCCATGTGTCGTGATGCGGATAAATTCAACGCTACGCCATCTGGGGCTTGTGGGGTGCGTGTGGCACATACGACTAGGACGGACATGTTCCGCGCGTCGGGCGGCGTGGGTCGCTCCCCCATGCATTGGCGCGCGGATCCGGTCGGCGTTGCGACAACGCCACGCCACAGCCACGGCCCACACCAAATTAACAGCAGGCACTGACTAGCTGAGGAGGTGTGGGTCAAATGGGAGTAGCAAACAAATACTAGCAGCACGATTCTTTTGACCAAATAAATTGCACAGCTACGAGTACAGACGACAGAGTGCTTTCATGGTTGGGTTTAGTTCCCAACCATTTTTTTTAAACTTCCAACTTTTTTATCATATCAAAATTTTCTACACACGTAAACTTCCAACTTTTTTTTCAGACTTTTAATTTTAGTCAAACTTCCAATTTTGACGTGGAACTAAACACACCCGCATGTTAGGAAATGGTATCGTGCAGAGTTTATAACTTTATAAGCAGTACTTACACACTTGATCCGTTCGAATAGCTAGTATATCTATCTATCTATCTATCTATTAATCTAAACCCTGCTGTTATGTCGGCTTTTGATTGGGCCACGTGGCACCCATGGCTTGTCGAATAAATCCTGGATTTCGTCAAACAAAAAAATTATAGAAGATCAAGAAAAATATAAAACGGCACAATGTTGTGTGATAATTCTATAAGTAGTACCTTAATAGTTCTTTTTTTAAAAAATAGTACCTTAACAACACAATTTTCAGAACATTCCGATTAGATGGGATCAAAAGGATGTACCCCATGTATATATGATGGTCCACTTAAAACTTGTGTATATAGGTATTTACTTAAAGACCCTAATCTTTTTTATTTGGAAGTGTGATCCAATTGTAAAATTCAGTTAGGATTTGTTGCCAATTTATAACATATATTATTGAGAATTATACATTTCCATATTGTTTTTTCAAATTGGAATATAAGAAATATTCCATTTCATAAATCTTTTAGAATTAATGAATAAAATAAAACTAATGTTGTAGATAACCCCATACATTTCATCTCCCTAGCTCTTAAGTATATGAATTTCACATGCATTGGTCTATCTATGTGAAGTATTGACTTATCTTATACCACTTACTCTAACTTGACTTTGTGGAATATGTCTGATTAAATGATTTCCAGTGGTTACTGTCTCACCCTGAAGTTCTTTCCGAAGTCTAAATTGAAATTATAAATGGTCTCATGAAAATACCGATGTAAAGCAAGAGTAAACCCTAATAAATAAATGCAAATAATAATCGGAATTGGTATGTGGAATTTTTCTTGAGTTCTACATGTCGAAATACGCTAACAAGATTTTTAGTGGAATTTTCAGAGCTCTAGAAATAATTTTAACCAAATAAAATTGAGCACAAGCAATATTTAATCCCAGGGAAATTCATTTCCTTCTTTTTCTTTTTCTTTTTTTCTTCTTTTTCCCTTTTTCTCTTTCGAATGGGCCGCCGGCCCATTCTCTCTTCTCTCCCCCTCCCCGCTGGGCCAGCCGAAGGCCACGACCCAGCCAGCCGCCCGAGCCCCCTCATCTCTCCCCGGGTCGCCGATAGGTGGGGCCTACCTGTCGGGCCCGTCTCCCACCTCCAGCCGGCGCCACCGCGCCCCGCAACCGCCGCCGTGCCCGCTCCCACGTCTCCCGGGCCACGTCGCCCACGTCGCCCTCGCGCCCGCGTTCCCCGCGCCCACTTCCCTCTCTTTCCCGCTCGCGCCCGCGCTCGAGACGGCCGGGATTCAATTTTTGAATCCCGCCTCTCTCTCCTCTCCCACTCCCCCACGTCGGCCGGCGATTTCCGCCTCTCCCGGCCACGTCCGGACCCCTCCTCCCCTATTTAAGCACCACCGCCATCCCCTCTCTCTTTTTCCCCATCTCTCCGAGTCCTCCCGTGCTCTCCACCGCCCTAGCGCCGTCGCCTTCCTCTCCGCCACCGCCGCCGTCGCTCCGGTCGCCGCTAGCCGCCGCTAGCCGCCGCTAGCCGCCGTGCCGAGCCGCGCCGTCGACATCGTCACGTTCGCCGTCGTGCGGGCCGTCCCGTCCACCCCTCCTCCGTAGCAATCCGCCGCCGGAACCCCGTCCGCGCCGCGTGCCGGTGAGCTCCGCCATGGCCGCCGTCTTCGGCCGGCGCCCTCGCTCTCTCGCATTTTCATCTCCCCCTCTAACACCTCTCCTCTTGTTCGTTAGGTGGTTCCGGAGCTCGTCCCGCCGTCGCCATCGCCCTCCGTCGCTCACCGTCGTCAATCGTCGTCGGTGAGGCCTCTCTTCCTCTCTCTCTCTCCCTCTCTCCCGCGCCGCTTAGCCGCCGCGCCGCCGCCTAGCCGCTTAGCCGCCGCTATCGCCATCCGCGTCGCCGTGATGCCGCCGCCCTCCGCCGCCGGCCGGTCGCCGCCAGTCGCCGCCTTGCGCCGCCGCTGCGTTGAGCCGCGCTGCCGTGCGCCATGGCCGCCGGGCCGGCTTGAGCCGCCCGTGCGCGCTGGCCGCGTGCCGCCCCCTCCACCGTCCGATCCACCCCGAGTGGATCGGGGCCGTCCGTTCGGCCGCCCGCGTGGCTGCCGCGTGGCCGCCGCGTCGACGCTACGTCAGCGCCACGTGGTGCGCCGCCCCTTTCCCGGTCCATGGACCCGGTCCACCGCGGACCGCCACCTGCAGCCACTGCCAGGTGGGGCCCGCATGTCGGCGCCGCCCCTCTCTCTCCCAGGATTTATCTATTGCGCAATAAATCAATTAAGGATTTTTCTGTTTATAGTAAAAACACAGTGAATCTTCTAAAATTCATATCTAATTCATCTGAGCTCCGTTTAAGTCCATTCAAGTCTCAGTAAATCAAGAAAAATGCGTAGAATCCATTAAAAATTGCTCTCTATTTCTGTAGTCTTATAGCCTGTTTGTATTGTTTGCTTTATATGTCGCTTAGATTCCAGCCCTCCCGATGCTCCGGTGTACTTTGAAATAGTCGCCGAGGTTCCTCCAGCAGCAGAGCAAGGCAAGTCATGCTTGTCACTTGAACATGTTGATCCTATATTGCAAATGCTCCATTGTTTTCCTTCAAATACTGCATTGTTTTATAATATTACCATGGGATGTTTACCTAATGTTATAGCCATGCTATTTTGTACCATGTTCCTTTGTTAGCTTGGGATATAACATGACTAGATATTGGACTAGGGATTGCTTAGCCATGCTTAGTTTAACTAGCACACAATGGGGAAAATTATATTAATGTCTAGACTTCAGGTTCTAGTGTTGACATTGGATTAGAGCCACCGTCCTGGTGTCGCTTCATTAAAATATGTTAAATGGTGGGCTGTGGGTGCATGGTTTTGCTAGTCGCGCCCATGGCACTTAAGGACCGGTTCACGGGAAACCTTGGAAGAATTCCTCGTACTTACCACAAGCCAGTGTGGGCAACGGCTAGGCTTGTAGTGTAGCTTTCCTCTAGCTGACGCATCCAGGCAAGGGTGGGCGTGATGGAGTTTGGATGGGCCCTGTGACGGCTTATGCGGCTTCCGGATTCACCTAGGCACGAGAGGGGACTGCCCGCTGCCTTGTGAGGAGTGGGGGTGAAACCTGAGGTGTGGTGTGCTTGGTTAGAGGAGGTTATGCGAAGGGTCCTGTCACGGCCTCTATCCGGTATGTCGTGGTGACATGTCGGCGCACGGAAACGTGTCGTGAGGCTGTGTCTTGTGGGTACAGTTGTACACCTCTGATCAGAGTAAAACTATTCGAATAGCCGTGCCCGCGGTTATGGGCGGTCAACCGGATTCACCATAATTAGTTTCACCCTAGTCTAGTCTTATAGAATTGAATAGTATAGGTGGATGGTTGGGCCTGTTGCAACATGGTATAGCATTGGACAGTGGATGATTAATATTGATTAATTATTACAAATGTTTTACTGCTTCCAACTACTGTTTATAAATGCTCGCTTTATGCAAACGAACCTCTATAGCTATCCCTTGATAATTCCCTGCATCATACCCCTATTCCGATATGACTTGCTGAGTACAGTGGGTAGTACTCAGTCTTGCTCTATTTTCCCCAAACCGCAGAGTTTGAATATGCGTCAGATGGTGGCTTCTCCGAGGAGTAGGCTTCGTCCGTGCCGTCGAGGATGCCTGTGGAGTGGTGATCCCGCTGCGGTCCAAGTCAAGGCTTAGCTCCAGTTATCTTTTAATTTTCCGCTGCATTTATGTAAGACTTTATGATGTTTGTAAGACATGGATCTGTATGTCAACTTTGTCGTTTGTGTACCCCGGCCGGTCCTGGACGGGGGTTTTAATGCACATTCTGCTTAGAATTCTATTCGGGAATTTCTGGGCGTGACAGTTACTATCCATGTGTTCCGAAGGTGAATTTCATTTCAATGTTTTAATTTTTTTTAATCAGCCTCTTTGCTTTTCTTTGTATAGAGTAAAGTCTTCAAATCTCTCAAGAAAGAAAATAAAAATGGTCAAGTTATGTATCTCGAACAGGACCAACAATACCACCACACGCTATATTAATCGGTGCGCCAACCGGCACACCTATTTTCTAGTATTCTCTATGTCTTGCTACGTACCATTTGAAACGTCAACACTATATCTGCGTACCTTCTTTTATCAACCATTTATTCATGTGGCGTGTCATGTTAGCACCACATAGGCTCCCGGAGGGGTTGTGGCAATTTGGGACCGAAATGATACACTTTTACAACTTTAGGACCTAAGCAAATATTTTGAGAGTTCGAGCACCTAAATGACACAAGCAAACAAGTTTAAAGAAATAGGTCTAGGGACCATGCGCTTTACTTTTTTTTTAATAATGAAAGCGATAATAACTCTGCCTAGGTACCAGTTAGGGTTGCACACGATCATTATACTACCAAAACTTAAAAAAAAAGAAAAGGAAATTGAAAAACTAAATTAGGTAACAAATAGGTACAATATTGAAATGATATGACATATCGCCACCTATTTTTAATCAGTGACGCTATTGACTTTTTAATATATACATTCGATCATTTTTCTCATTCGATAATAAGTTTTATGCAAAGATGTATCTTGTACTCAAAAATACCTTTAATGATAAAATAAATCATATAAAAAAGTAAATGATAATAATTGTATAGGTTGACAATTGTCAAAAATATGCCAAATGTCAGCGTGCGCGCGTTCATAGGGGTGAGTGTGCGTGCGTTGTGAGTGTCTGCGTTGTACTGTGTAATTCTAAAACAAAAAACTTGAGGGGTGTCGCAGTACTTCCTCTGTTCCTAGAAGAGTAGAAGAGTATACACTACTAAAAA
The DNA here is from genome assembly GCF_034140825.1 of Oryza sativa Japonica Group. NCBI lineage: Eukaryota > Viridiplantae > Streptophyta > Magnoliopsida > Poales > Poaceae > Oryza > Oryza sativa. The sequence goes on from NC_089046.1 coordinate 13,289,740, forward strand.
ACAATTTTTCATGGCGTTACCCTATAATTTTCGCTAGCGGCCATACATGAAAACCACAAGCAAAAATATAACAACGGGTGGGGGACCACAGACCGCCAGCGAAAACTGATTTTCGCTGGCGGCCACGCTAAGAGGTCTGCCATAAAAAACTCTATTTTTTGAGGCGGACCTCTTAAGTGTCCGCCAATGAAAATCACGTTTTCGTTGGCGATAGGTAATGAGGACCGGTGAAAAAAAATTGAGGTGAATAAATATCCATCGCGCGCAACTCACCGCCCTTATCCCTCGGTCTCTCCGCCTCTCTCCCTTCTCGATCTCTCCACCTCTCCTCCAATCCCTCGCGTCTCTCCTCCCTCCCTTCTCCACCATCGCCGGTTGCCGTTGTCACCTCACCACCGCCGGCTGTCGTCGCCTCCACCACCGCATCGGCCAACGGGGAGGGCCTCGGGAGCGGCGGCGGGGCGTGGCCTCCTCCTCTCCGCCGCGGGCCGCTGCGACGACGGGGGAGGCCGGATCTGGCCACCGCAACGACGAGGGAGGCCGGATCCACCTCCTTGATGACGTGGGAAGCTGCCGGGTGACAACGACGATAGGGAGAGGGTGGCAGCTCGGGGAAGGGGGCGATGGCGGCTCTCGGAAGCAATGGTGCAGGACAAGAGACGGCGAGGAGCAGATCCGGCGCCTCCTCCCTCCCCACCGACATCGGCGATGGCAAAGGGGAGGATGGTGGCGGTGAGGTGATGGCTGTGCTTGGGAGGACGGAGGAGGATCCAGCGGGAGAGTGGATCTGGCGGCGCTTGGGAGCAACGAATCCATCCCCACCGGCGGCGCTCGGCGGCAGCAACGCGTGGGAGGGGCGGCGGGGAGCAGATCCGCTGATGGCCATCCACACCCACCCTCCATCCTCATCTCTTACTGTGTGATGTGTGATGTTAAATTTTTGTGCTCGATGTGTGTGATGTGGAATTTGTGCTCTGTGATGTGAATGTGGAATATTTTTGTGCTCTATGATGATGATCAAACCATTTTTGTCAAATTTTGCTTGTTGTTGTAGATTTGGGATTTGGTGATATGGATTTGGAATGTAGGGCAGCAGCTTGTGGGCATATTCATTTTTGCTTTTCAAATTTTATTTTCAAATTTCATCTTCGCTGGCGGCTAGGGCAGTTGCATGGGTTTTTTTTTGTCCAAAAATAGATTTTTGCTAGCAGCCGATTTAACACAGCCGCCAGCGAAAATGAATTATCACTGGCGGTCGGAAGATACGTCTTTACTGGCAGCTGGTTTAAGATGGCCGCCAGTGTAGATCTTAATCTTCACTGGCCTTTACTTTGTGGCGACGCCAAATGCTGCTAGCGAAGACCCAAAATGGCCATCATTTCGTAGTAGTGATAGTTTTAGCTAGTCAAACAAAGATTAAGCAGTAGGTTAAAATACTACTACGCCGTATGATGGGATTAAGAGAGAGTCCTACTGGTTCAATAGGTGAAATAGAATTAAGGAGGTCTATTGCCCCCTACTCTGAAAATACACTCGTTTAGAGACAACTTTTTAATCAAAACTTTACTCTTTTATTCATTATGATCACAGTTATTAGGGGTAGTACTATTTTTTCTCGTATTCATTATTTTGTGCATTATTTTGGATTTGTGTTGCGCAGTAGGGGTGTAAATAAACATATCATTATTTAAGCCAACTATTTGTTTAGGACATACTCGGGAAAATTTAAAAATTGCCATGTTGCAATTAATGGATGCGTGATTCCTCGGTCCTGATGCAAGCAAACAATAGCAAAACAGAGTGCCAGTGTCCCATCCGTTAAAAGGGCACCAAAAGGGCCTTTCGGCTCATGTTTTTTCCATCTGATTATCAGAAGCATCTTCTTCCTCGCCCACATCCTCATACACCCTTTTCGGTTACTGACCATCAAATCTCAATCTAGCTCATCTACAGGTCAAAAATGGAGGTAAAGAAACCCGCAGCCACGAATCGCCTGTCATCTCTTCATTTATTCCTTTTGAAATGGAATTTTACATTCCCGCTTGTTTAGAAATATGCAGTAGTTTTCATTATCATCTCTGTTTGCATGTATAGTAGTAGTAATGACTAGTAGTTAATTGATCCTTGGATTAATTTATCTTGTGATGCAGAAGGGGAGGAGGCGGCACATCCCGGCATTCGGTGAGTGGAACCAGCAATGCGAGGAGCTGCCAATCACGCAGTACTTCGATTCGGCGATGGAACAAGGCCTCGTCGTCACGGCCGGACACTACTACCACGCCACTGCCGGCGAGTTGCTCTTCAAGGTCGCCGGCTCACCGCCTCCCCAGAAGCCACCCAAGAAAGCAAGTATACTATGGCCTGTGCTCCATAACATTTTTAGTGCTTGCACACTACCTTGGAAAAAAACACTAAAGAAACTCTAGTGCTTATTACTCATTGCCTAAACATTTTAGTGATCATAGTGGTAAAATATAGATATGTCCGTTGTCTAAAAGAACTTCGATCTATTGTTGATCACTTTAAAGTGAAGGTGTCTTTAGTATATCTAATTAATTCAAATTTGAAGTATGCATGGAAGATTTGTGGATATTTTATCCGAACACACATGGCATATATATCTTGATAAATTGCAAGCACTACCTCTATCTTGATTTGTTCTTTGTCAAGACGGTTTTATGATTGCATTTGTCAGGTGAGGAGCACAAAGAATGGGATGGAGAACCAGGCGGCGAGGAGGAGGGATGGGCCATCTGTTGTTGTTGATGGTGGGGTAGTTGTCCATGGATCGAGGAGGCCTAGGGTTGTTAGGGCAGTTGACGAGGACTTGTACAAAGTCCCCTCTGAACTCCTCCGCAAGAAGGCAAAAGGGGTACTACTACTGCACCCAATTTAACCTCCATTTATCTTTAATTATCTTGAGGATACTAATTAGTTTTCGAAGGATGAAACAAATCGCTAATAAACCATGTCAGTGTACAGATCAAGTTGACTCCTAGTAATTCTTGTTATTCACTAAATGTCCACGTGCTGATCTTTTTTTATCAGAGGAAGCATGTGAGAAGCTTGTGGATGGGCTGTGTAGGACTCAATTGCGTCGCCTGAATCATAAAGAAGATGCAATCTACAAGGCTACGCATGGCAACATTGTTCAACTGTACCGAGAAAGCCTCACAATATATATGTGGACCGATTGGCCTTTATTTTGTGGTTGAAGACGTTTGTCCAGACTGCAGTCTGGGGTGCAAGCAACTGTTGCTTGCACCTAGTGAAAATTTGTTACTGCCATATATGTAAATTATCTAGGAAAACGAATGGTAGATGATCTGAAGCTAGCTAGCTAATCTAATTTGCAGAGCCTTGCTGCTTGCCGTGGCTCTTCATCAGCCGTGGTAGAACGCTCTCGAGCTTTGTGCGACACTAGCTAGTGCCCCTTCATCGTTCTACGTGGGGAGCTTTTGTTTTTTTACTTGGTCCGTCTTGGCAATTTGGCATGCATGTAGGACGGACACTGTGATGCCGTCTAGACCTCTTGGAGGGGGGGACAAGTTGTCAGAGATGCGACTTCACTTACATAATAAGATCATAGTGGAGAGAACTTTCTCAACTTTTTTATAAGTTAGTTGTGTTTTCTTATATAAATTGAGAGTAAATTTAAGAAAATCTCATGTATTGATGAAAGTTTAGGAAAACCATAGGTTTTATAACATATGACACATAACCACGGGTACCATCGTTAAAATCTTGATAAACTTCAGCATTTCTTACATTTTTTAGAATCCTAAAAAATTAAAGTATCAAGAGTAAATTTCACAAAACTACAGATGTAAGGTGATGTATCACAAAAAATACAGATTTAACAATAAATTTATCACAAAACTACAGTTTCAAGGCTAAGTATTGCAAAACCACATTTTTTATTATAAAATTATCACAAAACTATAGACATTGGGGTTGAAATATTTAGCATTAATGTTATGTTTGAGTTATAATGTCCAAGCTTTGCGATTAAATTGATATAAAACATGTAGTTTTACAATAACTTTATTACTAAATCTATAGTTTTGTGATAGTCCACCTTATACTTGTACTTCTGTGATTTAGTGTTAAATCTGTAGTTTTATGATACATCATATTAAATATGTAGTTTTGTGATAATTTGACTAAAGTACTTATAGTTTTGTGAAATTTACTCAAGTATCGATGCCAACAACTTATTAATTATTTTTTTATAGACACTGAAATGTTTTCAAATTTTAAATTAATTCGCGCTCAAAATGCATAAAGGTAGGGTTTTGTGAAACATTAAAACCATAATACCTACAGTTGGGTGTCACATGTCATAATACATGTCTGCAACTTTAACTATAAAACTAGGAAAATGGCCTGCACGATGCGCGGGAATTTATTTTGTTGAAAGATAAGATTATAGTTTATTTAGAAATTCTCATAGGTAAAAAACTTAGGATCAAACAATATCCTTTTAAAATGATTCAGGTGTTCTATTTTCTTAACGTATCTCAAAAAACAAACATCGACTCTTGAATAGAAGATGGATTAAGTTAATACAACTTTTGCATCAAGTAAATATTACACTACCGCTAGCTTAATTATCAAGCATATCACTTGTATACATACCATGCAAATATGGCTAGAAGCGAAAATTGCGAGATCAAGGAACTCAAAATGATCAATGGTCTTACGAAGGCATATGACAAACAAATTAAGGGTACATTAAAAGTTGGATTATCCCCCCTCTATTAAGGGTACTTTAAAGGTTTTGGTGCATACAAATTACTTACACCATCGCTTTGCTTGGTATTGCAAAATATCAACATTGTTTGAAGTTAATTTCTTTAGTTTTGGCAAGTTTAATTATTTTCTTGAAACAATATTTGTCTAAAATAAGACCATAATTATATAAATTTAATTAGTATGGGTAGTTTACTTATAAATTTTGAAGTGTTTTGTAGTAAAGTTTTTCTATCATGTAGTCTGGTTATATCAATAATATAGTTTTGTTCAATAAATTGAATCTTATTTACTGCACCAGAATTAATAAAAATTTATGAAACCATCCATGACTACTTAAAAATTTTTGGTTTGTCTAATTTTTTTATTTTAAATTCAAATAATCACATATTCTCCTTCTAACCGGTGTGTTTGTCATTATTCATAATAAAAAACTCCTTGTACAATTGACACATCGATATTGTCATTCAATCACATATAAATGTAAAATATTTGTCATTATTCTCAGACCCACTACACCATGTCCCAAAATTAGCGTCAGATAGCTATTGGAAAAGAATTGATATTAGCTTCAGACCATCTGTGGCGAGAAGGTTAGTGTCAGATGGTCCGTTGGTAGTTCATTTTAAAAAGACAGACTGTCTGTCGGCAATGATACTAATTTATGGGAACAGATGGTCTGTTGGTAGTTCTATAACTACCGTCAAATCGTCTGTGGGCATTTCTCGGGGCCCGCCAAAAAATTGGGTCAATGAGTTTGCTTGCGCGCGAGCGAAAATTTGCCGCGCGCGGGTTGGGCTAAAATTTGCCGCGCGGGCTGGGCTGGCCGAGTCAGAGAGCCAAATAAACCCTAAAAATCACACAACTATCGATCTACCCATCCCCAGCCTCCCCCACGCACGCCTCCAATCGCGCCGCCGCTGCTCCCCTCCTCCCGTCGCGCCGCTAGTCCCCTCCTCCCGTCGCGCCGCCAGCCCTCCCCATCTCACCGCTGCTCCCCTCCCATCGCGCTGCGCTCCCTGCCTCCCGTAGCACCTCCGCCAGTCCCCATCGCGCCGCCGCATCGCTCCACCCATCGCATCAACCCTGCAGCTCTCCAGGTCAGGAGGAATAGATGTCCCCTTCGGCCCTGTCAATTCCACCACCACTCCGTGACTCCTAGGGCTCGTAGCTCCAGGAACCAGCGCCCACGCACCCTCCCACGCTCGCGTGTCCACTCCGCTGTCACTCTTCTTGGTATCGATTCTTTACCCATGCCTCATTGATGCAATTTGCTTTCTTGCGTTTTCTGTTCTTGCGTGTACGTTCTTGGATTTCTGTTACATTTGTATGGTGGTTTGATGTGTCACGATTGGGAGTAATTGCTGAGGTTGGTGATAATATGGGATAAATCTGGTATTGCTTGGTTCAATTCGGGGTGGTGCTAATGTTCTGTTCCTAAATTACAAATTACAGTGGTTTGATGGCATGTAGATTTAGAAACAACTGTATTTTTGAATTTTAGGCTGTATCCACCACAGCCACTAATATGTTGCCGCAGTCTATGAGCTGCTGCCACCACTGATTTCCACTTTGCCAAGGAACCAGTAGGGTGGATAGGTGGACAGCTGCTCACCTCTTGGTCGACAGCTCCTCCATTGCGTGTGTCTTGCAAAAAGGGGATTTTTATAGCCGTATTGTGAATCTGTGTGTATGTTTGTGGGTTTCTGTCCATTGAGATATATTAGGTGATATTTTTGTGTAAATAACAATTGATTTCCCTTTTGCTACTGGTGATATATATATATATATATATATATATATATATATATATATATATATATATATATTTTTACGTTTTGGAGATGAGAAATTTCGCTCTTTGTTCTGGATGCAGCTATCCCTTGGGCTTGAGTGCTGTTCGAATGAACCAGTTGGTGTCGCGGAAGTACATGGGCTGAATTTATTAACCAAGGTATTTGGATCATTTGATATTGATATTTAGAATTTTCCAGGGTGTACAAGTGGCAGTGAATATAGCACTCTCTGAATATTAAATTTTGAGGCAGTTTACAATGAAATATTGTAGGTCATCAACAAGGCAAGCATAAGAGGACCAAGGGGATCTCCATGGTAGAAGTTTGAACTTTACTTGAGGAAAACAGCCATATAGCTGGCAACAAGCAAACACCAGGTTAGTAATGAGATGCTTTCTATATATATTATGTTCTACTATTGAATATTATCTGCATGCTTGGTATTGAATGCTTGGGAAAAAAATTATAGTTGTTTGAATAGGCTTCATATTTTGTGTGATGAAAATAATTGATTGCAGCAGTAGTGGTTATTTTGGCAAGATTGCCATAATTTTAATTGGGAACTATGTTTACTGAATTGCCTGAATGTGAATGTTGTATATTTGCAATTGTTTAAACACTTAAAACATGCATTATGGGTCTGTATAGCTGATCTGTGAAAATTAACAGAGGTGCACCATGGATAAACAGTGGATGGATAAGCCTAGGTACAACAAATACTTTCAATTATTTTAGGTCTCTATGGTCCATACCCTTTTTTTATCTAACCTGGCCACTCATGGATGTATTGCACGTAGGCACTCTAGAGAATATTCAGAAGGGCTGGACATATTCCTACAACATGAATTTAGTTCAGCAGTAGGCAACAAAATACAATGCCCCTGTAAAAAATGTGCTGGTTCATTCTGGAGAGATGAAAGCGAAGTTCATGAGCATTTGATATGTGAGGGCTTTCTACGAGGGTACAAACCATTGATGTTTCATGGAGAAGGTAGCTCCTTTGTGAATTCTGCTGAGTATGATGAGGTTGGGGATGTGGAGTCAAGTGAACATGATGACATCTTTGATTTGCTTCGAGACTTGGCATGTGGCTTAGATGATAGGGGGGAATTTGAGGATGAGGGTAATTCAGATGTAACAAATGAAGATCTGAATGCTCTTAAAATGCTGTCAGATGATTATGGGCAAGAACTGTACCCAGGGTGTGATAAATTCTCAAAGCTGCATTTCATAGTTAAACTACTACACATCAAATTGCTTGGGGGATGGTCTGATAAGAGTTTTGATCTATTACTAAATCTACTTATTGAAGCTTTCCCTAAAGGGTCAGCACTACCAAAGAACTACAATGAAGCTAAGAAAACAGTGAAATGCTTAGGGCTTGGATATGTTAGTATTCATGCATGTAAAAATGATTGCATCCTTTATTGGAAGGATGATGCTAATGCCAACTCTTGTCCAAAATGTGAAACCTCAAGATGGAAGTCAGAAAACAAGAGTCTAAATGGCAAACGCATACACAAGGTTCCTAATAAAGTTCTTCGCTATTTTCCAATAAAGAGAAGGTTTCAGAGGTTGCTTGCATGCTCTAGAACAGCAGCTCTAACAAGATGGCATGATGAAGAGCGCACACAAGATGGTTTGGTTAGACATCCAGCAGATTCTCCTCTTTGGAAGGATTTTGACCATAAGCACCCAGAATTTGCCTCTGATCCTCGCAATATTAGATGTGCATTAGCTACCGATGGGTTTAATCCATTCAGATCCATGAATATTTCTTATAGCATTTGGCCTGTTATTATAATTCCATACAACTTTCCACCATGGATCTGTATGAAGCAACCAAACTTCATAATTTCTTTGTTAATTCCTGGTCGATATGCTCCTGGTAGTGACATGGATGTCTTTATGGAGCCACTAGTCGATGATATGTACGATATGTTTGTCCATGGTGTTAGAACTTTTGATGCCTCCAAGGGTGAGTATTTCCAGTTGCGTGCTGCTATATTATGCACCATTTCAGATTATCCTGGTCTTGGGTATGTGGCTGGTTGTACTACCTCAGGTGAGGGAGCATGCATTGAGTGCCATCAATTTACACGCTCTCTTCGATTGAAAAATGGCAGCAAGACTTGTTACATGGGACACCGTAGGTTTCTACATGCAAACCACCCATTTAGATTTGATGCTGATTCATTTGATGGTGTTGTTGAGCTTGAGTCAGCACCTGTTCCACTTTCTGGAAAGGAAATTTTGAAGCAGACAGAAGGGATGCAAACATCTTTTGGGAAGGATCCATCTGGAAAGAAGGTAACGAAAAAGAGAAAGCGTAAGGAGGAGGAGCCAATTAATATTTGGAAAAGAAGGTCTATTTGGTTCAAACTTCCATATTGGAAGGACTTGCTTTTGCGTCATAATCTTGATGTAATGCACATTGAGAAAAATGTATGTGATAACATAATCAATACACTCTTGGGTACTGACAAGAAGTCAAAAGACAACTTAAATTCTCGGTTAGACCTTCAAGCTCTAGGCATAAGAAGTGTTCTTCATCCTATTGAAGTAGAAGATAAATTTTATTTACCTCCAGCCCCATACTCAATGAATTCTGAAGAGAAGAAATTGTTTTGCAAAGTGTTAAATGGAGTTAAGTTCCCTGATGGTTATGCCTCTGATATACGGCGCAATGTCCAGGTTAATGAGAAAAAGATAATCGGACTTAAGAGCCATGATAATCATGTTATCCTTCAACAATTGCTTCCACTTGCTGTTAGAAGGATATTACCAGAAAATGTTAGTGCAGCACTGATTCGTGTGAGCAATTTTTTTAAGCAAATATATTCGCCTGTTATCCGTGTAAGTGATATGCAAAAACTAGAGGCAGAAATAACTGAGACCATATGTCTTCTTGAGAAAATATTCCTACCCTCATTTTTTACTATTATGATACACTTGATGGTCCATCTACCTGCTCAAGCAAGAATAGCTGGTCCGGTACATTTTCGCAACATGTACCCTGGAGAGAGGTAATTTTCTAAAAAAACCAGTAAAATAACTGCAGCCATGCCTTAGCACAAATAAACTCACTTTCACTCCCTATTTATATATGTATAGGTTTTTGATGAGATGTAAGGGGTATGTTCGCACTAGAAGTCATCCCGAAGGATCAATTGCGGAGAGCTATTTATTTGATGAGAGTCTTACATTCTGTTCTCGTTATTTACATGGTGTTACTCGTTTTACTCGGCGAGTTAGGAATGACGAAGGCCTGCCCATGGAAGTTCAGAGTACCACTCCTTTCTTTCGCAACATTGGGCGAGGGTTAGCTGGCAAATGTTGCGTGGCTTTAGACCACAAAAATTGGTTGCAGGCACACAGGTATGTCTTATTCAACTATGACAATATCGATCCTTATTTGAAGTGAGCTATTTTCTTTATTTTAACATTGAGAAATTTTCGTTTTTTTATTATTGAATTGGCTTTTGAACACTTGCAGCAAACACATTGACTATCTTTCCTCAACTGGCCTTCAAAACAAACGTGAAATTGACCGTGTGCACCATGAAACCTTTCATGAGTGGTTTAGATTGCATGTAAGTAGGCAAATGGCCCAAGTAATGTGTGATTTTTACTAAATTGTAGCTTTATCTTGACAAATATTATCTCAATAACAGGTCACTGAGATGGGTGATGATGAACCAGAAGAGATAAAAATTTTAGCTAAAGAGCCCATCATGGCTGCCAATAAATATAACAGCTACACCATAAATGGTTTTAACTTTCATACACAGTCTTATGATGAGGGAAGGCCTGTTCAAAGTAGTGGAGTGTCTCTAATGGCTGAGACCACATGTTTTGAAAGAGGCAATAATGATTGCCGCGTAGTAGGAAACAAGATCTATTATGGTATTATAAAAGAAATTATTGAGTTGAATTATAGCAACAGAGGTAATATAGTGCTCTTCAAGTGTGATTGGGTTGATAATCGCATACAGCACAAGTGGGTAAAGACTGATCAGTTTGGGATAACTACTGTGAATTTCAAGCATTTATTCAATACCGGTGACAATATATCAGATGAGCCTTTCATTTTAGCATCTCAAGCTATTCAGGTTTACTATGTTCAAGATCCTGTTGATACTGAATGGTTTGCTGTTAGGCAATCAAAACCACGTGACTTATATAATATGAGTGAAACTGAAAAAGATGATTTGGGGAATGACACTGAAGTATCCATCATTTTGCCTGATGTGCATCCCAATTCAACTATGAATATCTCTGTTGAAGAAACTGTTTTTGTTAGGACAGACATAGATGGAATAATTGTTGAAGCAAACAAACCTAAGACGTAAGCATTTTTGTATATATATTATTGTTGCTACTCATTTCTGCTTGTACACCAAGTAATCTTAGTACTTTTCCTGTTCCTTCTACTGTACTGATGTTCGTTGAAGCACTCTTTACTGGTTGGTAATTTTTTTTATCATGGCGCAGGAAAAACAATGGAAAAGGCAAGAGGAAGGTCTAAAGAAAAGGTTATCAATGGAATGGCAGTTGGAAAGAATAAGGAAAACACTCTTACTGATTATGAAATACGTCGCAAAGGTGTCATAGCAGCAAACAATGAGATGTTACAATCTCTAAACCTCCCGCCCATGGGCAGCAATACGCATGTTCAACAACGACCCAAGAAAATACCTAAGGTTATGTGTCTTGAACTTCTGGTTCTAATTTTTTAGTATCCAATATGTACCTTTTATTTGACATCAAACTTCTGTTAGGTAACTGATGGTAGAAACATGGTGCCATGTGGAGATCATAACTTGCGGTCTAGGTCAAGAAATAACCTAGAGGAAAATGTAGATGAAAATGTTGGCGATGATCCTGAATACCAACTAGAAGAAGATGCCATGGATGACAATGAAGGTATTAAAGAAACTGAGCTGTGCTATTTATGGCAATTCAGATCGTGCTAGTGTTATACATGCTTATGCTTGTTTCTGTTTTGTTCAGTAGATGTAGAAGAAACTCTTGAACTTGAAAAAGTTCAGCAGAAAAAGAAGGAAGGAAGGGGTATCACTCAAAAGCTCAACATAATTTCAAGGGTGGGTGAAGCTAAAATCAAAATTACTCTCAACGAATTTGGTCAGCCGGTGGGGCTTGATTCTGAGGAATTTGCCACTACTTTTGGGACATTTGTGAGAAAGAAAATACCTGTTGCATGTGGTGATTGGAGAGATGTTGACGTCAAAGACAAGCTGAAAGTATGGGAAGATGTACAGGTAGATTGACTGTTATTTGTCTTGTTCCATTAATTTTGTATATCCTACTAATTCAATATTTTTTATATTAAAACAGAAACATTATGAGATCAATGAATATGGTTTACATTTTGTGTTGGAGACATCACATATGATATGGAAGGATTATAAGGCTGATTTGAAGAAGAAACATTTTGATGCAAATCTGACTGATGAGGAACTTATGGACAGACGTGACTTAAGAGTCAACGAGGCACAATGGAAGTGGCTTATTAACCATTGGAGATCTCCAGAAGCTGTGGTAAGGCATCCAGTGTTATTTGCTGTACTTTACATTAAAATAGCCTACATATTGTGTTCATAACTGTTGTGTAGGCCCGCTCCATAAGAGGCAAGGCAAATCGCGGAATGTTGCGCATGTTACATACAGCTGGTAGCAAGAGCCACGCTCGTGTTGGCCATGACATGGTAACATAAGTATATCATGTTAGTTCATTAGATGTATGACTTACAAAGCTTTGTGTACTCTAACTTCTTGTTTTAGGGTGTGAAAACTGGGCGTCCTCCTAGAAGGGATGAAGTCTTTGTTGAAACGCACAAACGAAAAAATGGAGAAATTATTCCAGAGGCTGCAGAAACAGTTGTATGCTTTCATTTTCTAAAACAGATTTCATGTGTAGAATACTACTTGCTAATATGTTTTTCCAACATTATAGGAAATGCTAAAAGAGGCTGCAGAAGTTAACCCAGAGTTGAAGAACAAAACAATCCAGGAGGGCGATTTGTATTCACGTGTTTGTGGAACCAAGGAACCAAGAGGCCGTGTTCGTGTTTTAGGAAAGGGACCAACTCCTCAGGATGTGGGCACACCAGGAACACGTAGCAGAATGCCAACAAGACTTCAGCTAGAAATAGAATCTCATCGACAGACCAAACAAGAAGTTGTATGTCTGAATAAACGCATGGACGACATGCAACAACGTTTTAACATAATGGAGCATATGGTTATGTCTCAAGGTGTGCAGAATATAGAAACAAGTTCCCATCATGCTTCTAATTCTCGACATGCTGAGGTAAAGTGCCTTGCCTATCTGGATTTATCTATTTGATTTCATGTTATTTGGAAATATGTGTTGTATTTGTTGCCTACAAAAGCTTATGTCATTATGTTGATTTGGTTGTAGAGCCCAAGGAGTCCAGTACTTGAAGAGCTGCATCCTAATGAGCCTACCAATAGGCACTTGCTGGAGGAGCCTCATGCTGAGCCTACCAGTAGGCACTTGGATAATATCCTATCGGGTGATGACTTTATTATCCGCAAAAAAGCTATAACGCCAAGGGTGCCCTCAAGAAACACAGCCACAGGAAGCCATGAAGCCACCATTGCTGAAGGAGAAAATCTTGTAATTTTTCTCATCCTTCTAAACCTAGCTTTTATTTAAGTCATTTAAATGCTATTGGTATTAATTGGTCAACATACTGAACTGAATTGTGTCCTTTAGGTTGGTAAAGATGTTATCTTATATGCTGTCTTGAGATCTGACACCCCTGTGGCTAAAGCAACAATTGTATCAATTCATCCAAGTTCCTTGGTGGGAGGTCAACCTCTAGGTGTTGAATTCTATGAAGTTGTTGTCAATGTCGTGCTTAAAAGAGATGCATTGCTTCCTCGTCCATATGATGATATGCAAACTATGGCTGATGCTCAGTACACATCCATTGCATGGCCAAACAATAGGGTAAAAATCTGCTGTCAAATCCTTACTACGTGCTTATTGTTTCTATTTTTGTTGTAATGGCTTGCCATCAAATACTAACTGTATGCTATTTTCACCTTTCATTTTGGCAGTTGAATGTTAGCAAGAGGTCTGCTATGTCCAAAAGTGCTAACTCCAAAAGTGCAGGTATTTACTTCCAGTGTTTACTTCCCAATAGATGAACTGAGTTGTTAGTAATAACCTATGCATTTCAGAATACTTGGACTGCTTGTTAGTAATAACCCTCACTTGTTAAACATTTCTGCATGGTTCAAATCCTCTAGTGCAAGGTTCAAATCCTCGAGTAAAGCAATGTGTTTGTGTACAACTAACTAGTACAGACTATTGCAAGAATAGTTAAACTTCTTTTTTAGTTTTGAATATAATGTTAGAGTACCTGAGAAATATGGATTATGATTGACCTAAAATAGATTTGGAAGATTGTCCTGATTTGCACCTATTATGACTCCTTTCAGTCATGGGAGCTTTTTCCACCTTATTAACTTCGTAAGGATTATTTTGCAGGGGTTGTTCAGTCTGGATAACAAAATGCTGGCTGCAAAGGGAGTATTTTGGTCAAATGGTGGCTGATGAAAATTACCAACTTAGGGTAGTGCACTTTTAGAAACCATGTAACTTGTATGCCTTTTGTAGTAAACACTGCTTGTCCCTTGATCGTTTCAACAACTGATGTTAGAAGCATGTTTGGAGTAATGACTTGTAGTTGACATGAACCTGTGACAACAAACTGATGTTAGAAGCATGTGAGCTTTTGGAGTAATGACTCGTAGTTGACATGAACCTATGATAGGGCAGCAATATACATGTTGATGTAATCTTCGGGGCTAATGTCTGGAATTTGGTGTCTACTTCCACTCTTTTGCTAGTTGCAATTATCAGTAATTTGCTATTGAATTGGAATGTGAAAAGTTGGTTGTATTCTTGCATGTCGGCAGAAGCATATTAACCACAGATTATATGTGGGCATGTGATGTGTGCGGCGTCTGTGGACAAAACTTTGTCTGTCGGTAGAACTAAAATAATAACGTCAAACTGTCTGTCGGTAGAAGTTCTATCTGTCGGTAATGCCTTATCCCGACAGGCTTTCCACCGACACACCCTCTCTGTCGCCAAAGGCCTTTGCCGACAGACTATTTGATGATAAAGGTGGTCTTCGCCGACAGATTAATTGTTGCCAATTTTGGGACATGGTGTAGTGACCGCTCATTCCTCGGTGGTATTATCCATTCATCCATCATCTTAAGATAGTTGTATACACCATATTTTGTCTAATTATTTAGTTTACATAAGGGGCGACACCACGCTCCTCCCTCATGCATGCATGGGACACAGTGTCCAAAATGTTTTTTTTCCAAAGCAAGTTCTTAATTAACCCATGTAATTTATTAGAATATTACCTGTGTAATATATGTGTATGTGACACATGGTAATTTTTGTCCTAGCTTCGCCATGCTTATATACCATAGAAAGAGATTAATTATATTCTACCCGCAGTGCTTGATTCTTCTTCTTTCTACATTGCATCTTCATGATTTATTTTCATGTTATTAAAAAAAAACCAATCTTTGTCCATTAATGACTGATACGTCTTCACTTTATCAATGCAGTAGCGCTACAACATCATGATCACCTTAGCTACCTTAGGTATATATATGATGCTTCGTCATACATGTAGAAGGTAAAGATGTCACATGTGTTGTATAGAGAGACAGAGGACTTCCAAGGCTTTGTTTTTTTTTAACAAAAGATAGATCTCATGGTCTAAATAATATGTCCACCGGTTTAACTAAAAATCAACAAACAAATATTTTTATTAGGAAATAGTCTAAAATAATTGGTTCATAATATCATATAATGGTGTAAACTGTATTTTTAAATATTGTAGATCTAATTTATTAACATCTGATTGTAAAGAGTTATATGCTGATATTCAATGTTTGTAAAGCAACTATTATTTATAGTTTATTATCATGAATAATAATAATTATTAGTGTCTCAACTAAATACATGGAAAAAAAGAAAGGGAAAAAGAGGAAGGTTACATACCTCCTGGGTGGTAGAAAAGGTGTGTACATAGGGGGAGGAGAGGTGGAAATGTAATTTAATCTAACGGCTTATAATATTGGACCCACCAATTTAAGTGGAAATAAAGGGATAGATGTTTTGATTTTTTCTCAAATTTTATAGGATTTGGCAACTTGGGAGAGTTTTGAGGAAGTTTAATCGACATACGTCCTATGATTTGTTTGAGACACTTATATAAGGATAATATTAACTGGAGAACACTTATATAAGGCATGTATTGAGTTGCCCCGAAGAAAATAGTATTTACATAATAGAACAATATATTAAATGATATGTTTGCGACAATCATACCTCTGCATCTAGTAGAATCATCCGCGTATACCATAGAACTCATCAGCCATTGTAGGATTAACCGCATCCCATAGCCTAATCACTCTTACTTTAATTGTCCAGCTATCATTTTTCTTGTTAATGCAGTAATCAAATTGCAAGGTGCCATGTTATCTGCAAATGCATATATGCAATATAATGTGTACATTTATGTTATTTAATAGATGCAATATAGTGTAGCCCTAATTAATTAATACAGGATAGCATTATTGTGTTCTTTTGTAGGTGCACGATTACCTTCTTTTGCTAAAGATGACCAGCCTAAATTGACTAATGTCACAGAGGTGTCGCACTACACCTCTTATGCCAAGATGAGTCACCAGAGTTGTGTATTGTAGAGATTAAAATACCATCTGGTCGTGGTGTTCCTCAAGGAGATCATAAATAAACTGAGATTCTCTTGTACTTAGGAGTAACTAATCTTGCCTGCCTCATCGATTTAAAATTTGCTAATCTGCTGAGTAGCAATTATTTATACTGTTATCATCAACTGTAAAGAATGGTAGGCATATTTTCTTTAATAAAACATGTCTACTAAATTAAGTGTTAAAGTAAAATTAGGACTTTTTTAATTGGACTAGCAATGATGCCCGTGCGTTGCAACGGGTAAAGGTAATTTTAATCATGTATACTGATGGAAAAAAATATAAAGGAATTATAATCATAATAATAATATTAATGAAATAAAATTGCAGTGACCTTTGGTCAAAAAGATAAAAATATATAATTAATTTTCCATTAATTCTATTAACTAAAAATAAGATAATACGAAGTAGGAAAAGTTATTCTCAAATTTTAGCAATTTTCAAAAAGCTTAAATAGAGCAAACTAATTATATAAATAAAAACAAATTTAATCACCTAAATAAAACAATTAGACCTGTAATTGAAAATCTGTTGCCAGTTTAGTTAAACATGAGCCTGCGGGTATATGTAGTATATATCTCTCACTCGTATGTCGTGGTCTTTTTTTTACATAGAAAAAATGCCCGTGCGTTACGATGGGTAATTAAAATTATAACAAATATAAAAATATTATATGATTAAGGTATAGTTTTACATGATACGAGCTCTTTAAGAAAATATATTTATAATGAAATAAAAAAGTTCAGCTGAAGTGACCTAAAGTGAACTTGTTCCATACGGAGCGTACACGTGGTCCATGAGGCGGCTCAATAGTGTGGGCGACCTGGGAATAGAATTGGGGAGGAACAACTTAATCGACCTAAAGTGAACTTATTCCGTGTGGGCGGCCTGGGAATGGTGTTCGGCCTGACGCGGGAGAAGCCAGAGCCGTCTGATCTGATCTGATAGACGGTCACCCCAACCTATATAAAAGTTCAACAGCCCAAACCCTAACCCTAAAATCATTTCCCCTTCCCCCATGGCGGTTCAGCAGCGACGGCGACACCCTCCCCTTCCGGCGTCGGTGTTTTCTTAGTGTTCTCGAATCTGATCTTGTATTCTTTTTTAGTGTTTTTTTTTAAAAAATTTAGGTCCAAATTTGATGCGGTCTCTCATTTTTTTTTTATTTTTTGCCATCGGAGAGGGATTAAAGCGGGATCGATCGCATGTGGGATGGAATCTTTTTTTAAGTACGAAAACTATAACCCATAAGCCATACAAATTTTTTTAATTAGGTATATATAGATATTGAATCGGACTCTCCTTTTTTTCATTTTTTCGCCCTTTTTTGGTTACTACGGATGTCAGAAACGTCTTTAATTTTTTTTACCGCGTCACATGTAATCAGATTCGATTTTTTTGTCTGATTTCTTTTTCACTCTTTTTTTCACGGATGGACGACGGAAACACTTTTTAATTTTTAAGTAGTAGAGATAGAGATAGAGATACAGATAGAGATAGAGAAAGAGAAACGGAAAACTTTTTTCGCAACTTTTTTTTTGCAATCGGACAGAAAATAAATTTTACGCTTGTTTTTTACCGCGTTGATAGAATCGGATTCGATTTGTTTTTTTTACCACGCCGTGTCACGTATAATAGGATTCGATTTTCTTTGGAATCGGATAGATACTTTTTTTTCTTTTTGGCTATTTTCTTTACCGCATCGATAGAGTCGGATTCGTTTAGATTTTTTTTTCTTTTTTCGTCCTTTTTTACCGTGTAGACCGAGTCAGATTCGTTTCTTTTTTTTCTTTTTTTCGCCCCTACTATTTTGGATCGGACTTGTTTTTTTTTCTTTTTTTTGCCGGTTTTTTTCCCTTCTTTCACTCTTTTTGATCGGACATGTTTGTTTTTTTTTCACACGTTTTTTTTCGCCCGCTAATTTTTTTCGTTTGTTTCGTCCGTTTTTTTATCGGACATAGTTTTTTTTTGCCCGGTTTTTTCGCACGGTTTTTTTCTCCTACGGTTTTTTGACGGACGATGGAAGCATCTTTTATTTTTATTTTTTATATTAAGTAGTAGAGATAGAGAAAGAGATAGAGATAGAGATAGAGATAGAGATATAGGTTATTGTTTTCTATTAATGGATGTATTGCGTGGACATGAAAATCCACTAAATGCATTGGTTTATATAGTCTAATATGATTGGTGCAGTTCGAGATGCGGCAAAGGAATCCAAGAATTGAGATTTTTTTAACGGTGGATTAATTGTTTTTTGGATTTTAATATTTGTACGTTAAAATTCAGCAGCTATCAGTGAGATGGAGTAACCTGTCAGTTTTGTATTTTTCTTCAGAACTGATGAATTAAACATTGGTGCTAATTACATCTAAATAGTAAAAAGTACGTTTAGTTCTAATAACAATGATTAAAAGAAGCAATATTAAACACATACCAGATAACTGCTGATCTTCGTTCTTTCTACCTCGTAATGTTTTCCTATCTGTAAACTCAAAGTAGTAGTCCGAGAAACATTTCCTTTTTTTCCTTTGACCTATTTCATTATTGTATCGTGATAAAAAAAAGATTTTGAGGCTATTTTTCAGTACACAGTACTTATCATGTTCCATAACTTTGAAATTTTTAAAAATATAATGAGTTTATCTTAATTTTTGGCCTAAAGTGGTTTGCCAATTGCTTTGGGATTAAGGCATGTATTGAGTTGCCCCGAAGAAAATAGTGTTTACATAATAGAACAATATATTAAATGATATGTTTGCTACAATCATACCTTTGCATCTAGTAGAATCATCCGCGTATACCATAGAACTCATCAGCCATTGTAGGATTAACCGCATCCCATAGCCTAATCACTCTTACTTTAATTGTCCACCTATCACTTTTCTTTTTAACGCAGTAATCAAATTGCAAGGTGCCATGTTATTTGCAAATGCATATATGCAATATAATGTATACATTTATGTTATTTAATAGATGCAATATAGTGTAGCCCTAATTAATTAATACAGGATAGCATTATTGTGTTCTTCTGTAGGTGCACGATTACCTTCTTTTGCCAAAGATGACCAGCCTGAATTGACTAATGCCACAAAGGTGTCGCACACCTCTTATGCCAAGATGAGTCACCAGAGCCGTGTATTGTAGAGATTAAAATACCATCTGGTCGTGGAGTTTCTGAAGGAGATAAATAAACTGAGATTCTCTTGTACTTAGGCGTAACTAATCTTGCCTAATTTGCTAATCTGCTGACCAGTGTATATATGTATATGTAGAGATAATCTGAGATTACGTTGACTTAGGGTAACTAATCTTGCCCGCTTTATTGATTCAAAGTAGGAAACTAATCTTGAGATAAATATGCTCCATGTTACCACGTGGCATGTTTAGAGCATTTTGAGGAAGCCACGTGGCAGTTAGAGAGAGTTTGTAGGAAGGTTAATAGATTTTTAGTATATAATAGAAGATAGATAGATAGATAGATAGATAGATAGATAGGTAATAGATAGATAGATAGATATGGTGTTTTCTAAAATTTACTCATAGCTTAATTAATCTATCCAAGTTTATAATTAGTAATTAGCCAATCGGAATTAGGAGCTGTTTCTTTTTATTATGAAGGTAAAGTGTTCTTTCAAATCAAATTTATGGGTGAGGTTAGTTCTTTGCAAGCTACAAATGTCATATATGTGACTGAATATTCTAGAATTTAGATGATATTGTAGGCTTGAGTGAGTTAATTTAAATAGCCAAATGGTTCAAAATAGAGAAGAGTCGAGGAACGACACAGAAGGGGACGCAGGCACCAGGTGGAGGACCGTCCATCAGAGATGCAATCGATGATGGTGAGTCAAAGAAGATGAAGGAATAGAATATTTCAAATCCAGTCGCAATCGTTCGCTTCGCTCCCGTTACAACTGAGGGGGAATGTTAGAAGTATAGATATGTCGGTTAGAGATAAGAGTCAAATACAAATTACGGAGATAAGATATAATCCTAGAGACAAGATAGAGTCCTAGAGATAAATCTACTCTTACTTATATTATACTCTAAGTCTCTATCCCCTATGTACTCCTATATATACCCCATGAGAAGGTCGATGTAATAGATTAGAAAATATCAGAATACAATAATTAGATTTTTCTACATAGTATCAGAGCCTTGGAGACCAACGTCATTCGATCCACGCGTCGCCCTGGGGAGATGAGATCAATCCTATAATCTCCATAGGGCGCCGCATCTATTAGCTACCACAAATAATCCATATATTGGATTTTACTAGTATTAGATTAGATCAATTCCTTCATTAGCCACGTAGAACCTACCAATCCTCCCGATCAGATCAGCAACCTCATCAGCAACACAACCGTCTTCGCTGATCCTACATCACCAGTGGTCTTCATCAACTTGCCGCCACCGATTCATCCACATAGATGGACACCTTGCGTCCTCTAACAGATTAATTTGTAAGAGGTTTCATCGACGACATCGACCGCGCCCTCTACGACGGCAACAACCACGTCACCGACGATGGCATCGATCACGTCATCTACGACGACAACGACTGCATCAACTCGGCATCACTATTGTGATGACTGCTTCACGGTGCAGAAGGACCAACCAAAGTGGTGGCCTCATCGCCAATGACATCCTCTGACATATGCAAGATGTCCCCAATGACATCCTCTAACATCTACAAAGGTGCAAGATGCTAACAATCGCAGTTTTCATCTTCACACCGTGGCGTAAATTTTTTTTCGCCTTCAGCTATATACGGCTACACCTACAACCATGACTACCTCATGATCGGCTACATCGATGAACGTCTACAACAAAAATCATTGACGGAAACTCCAGTCAAAGTGTTCGTGTCATCGCTATCGTCCATGACATTCCCACTATGACTGTGGGAGGGAATAGAGGAGAGTCAAGGGATGACACAGAAGGGGACGCAGGCACCAAGTGGAGGACCATCCATCATAGATGCAATCGATGATGGTGAGTCAAAGAAGATGAAAGAATAGAATATTTCAAATCTAGTTGCAATCATTCGCTTCGCTCCCATTATGACTGAGGGGAAATTTTAGATGTATAGATACGTCGGTTAGAGATAAGAGTCAAATACAAATTATAGAGATACGGTATAATCCTAGAGATAGAATCCTACAGATAAGATAGAGTCCTATGTTGCAATAAATGGGCTAGGCCATATTTAATTCAATTAAAATCTCAAGAGCCCACAAGTAATGTTAGAGAGAATAATACTGCCTTGAAAATTTAGGTGGAAGAACCTCAACGTAAATAGGGTAATATTAGAGATTCCCTGTTGACCGGTTGAGGTAATGGTTGGACTGCCACACGCATGCGCGCATGCTGAGATTCATTGTGTTGTAACCTCCACAACAAATGAGAAATTCATTGTGTTGTAACATCCACAACAAATGAGAGATTTATTTGTTGTAACCTTCACAACAAATGAAAGATTCATTATGTGGTAACCTTCACAACAAATGAGATTTATTTTGTGGTAACCTTCACAACAAATGAGATTTATTTGTGTGCTAATGAGCTCTCTCTCTCTCTCTACATATAACGCAAGGCAGAGGCTCTCAAAGTGTGTGTCTTTCTCCTACTATTGTTCCTTGGCGATACTCTCCTTCTGTTCCTGCGTTGTCTCTCTGTTTCCCCGGTTCTGTTCATCCCGCGCGCACGGGTGATCGGAATGAGCAGGTGCCTCCGAAACTCCGTCCGCTTGAGAACCTGCACGGGTAGGTGGGCGATCAAGTTTTTGGGTAGCGCTTCAAGCGCGACTGCTCTGCATCATCTTCACCAACATGTCGACAACCGGTGACAACAACAACACTGGAGACAAGGAGAAGGAGCCTCTCGTCAACACCAACGGAGGCAATACTGCCTCAAACTCCAGCGGAGGGCCATTCTCGGGGTATAACGTTTCACTATTACCGTCCGTTCTTCGTTTCCTACAACTGTCTGTCACAATATTATTGCGTTCTTTTATCTATGTTGATGCTTATTCTATATTAAGCATGCTCATGTTGTACACATCTAGCACTGTCACTAGATCTACTCAAATTACAAATGTCATGCTTATTGTCTTAATATTTTGGATTAAAATATGCCGAATTATGACCAAATTTCCAACACTCCAAAAACTTGATTGGTCTTTTTCGGTAGTTGGATTTGCTGCATCACTAAAACCACATGCTTTCGATGGTTCAAGTTATAAAAGATGGAAAGCACGTGCACTTTTGTGGTTGATGGTGATGCATTGTTTCTTTGTCTCACGGGACAAACCGAGTGAACCGCTTCTCTCTCCTGATGAGGAGGCTAAGTTTGAGGCTACGGATTGCTTATTCCATGGAGCATTGATCAGTGTGCTCGCCGATAATATTGTGGATGTGTATATGCACATACCTTCAGGGAAGGACATGTGGGATGCTCTTGAGGCCAAGTTCGGGGTTTCCGACGCCGGCAGCGAGCTGTATGTCATGGAGCAGTTCTATGACTACAAGATGGTCGATGACCGTTCTGTAGTGGAACAGGCTCATGAGATTCAGATACTGGTAAAGGAACTTGAGAAAAACAACTGCGATTTGCCGGAAAAGTTTGTGGCTGGAGGCATTATTGCCAATATGCCACCTTCTTGGTCGGACTTTGCTACTTCTGTAAAACACAAGAGGCAAGCGTTCAGTGTTACTGATCTCATTGGTTCTTTGGGTATTGAGGAGAAGGCGAGGGCAAAGGACAACCGGGGCAAAAATATCGAGGAAGGTTTTAGCGCCAATTTGGTGCAGAAGAAGAACCCTCACGCATCCCACAACAACAACCAGAAAGTCAAACCTGACGTCAAACCCAAGGCTACAACCAATTTTAAGAAGAAAGGCAAGGGAAAGGCAAAAGGAGATTGCTTTGTGTGTGGCAAGCCTGGGCATTGGGCCAAGGATTGTCCTGAGCGCAAGGACAAGAAGTCTGCAAACATGGTTATTAGTGAGGGCGGAGGAACATTGGGGTATGGTTAATTTTTACCTACAGTTCTCTCTGTCTATCACTCACCTGATTGGTGGGTTGATACTGGTGCTAATATTCACGTGTGTGCGGACATTTCCCTGTTTTCTTCTTATCAAGTCGGGAGAGGTTCCTCCTTGTTGATGGGAAATGGATCGCTTGCGGCTGTTCATGGTGTTGGTACGGTCAATCTGAAGTTTACTTCGGGAAAGATCGTGCAGCTGAAGAACGTGCAGCATGTCCCTTCAATAAAGAAGAATCTAGTTAGCGGCTCTCTACTGTGTAGAGATGGTTTTAGACTTGTGTTTGAATCCAATAAATGTGTTGTATTTAAATATGGAACGTTTATTGGAAAAGGTTATGACAGCGGAGGTTTGTTTCGCTTTTCCTTGGATGATATGTGTAATAAAGTTGTGAACCATGTAAGCGATGATGATGATGAGTCCAATGTGTGGCATTCGTGACTTTGTCATGTGAATTTTGGTTGTATGACACGCTTAGCCAACATGAGTTTAATTCCAAAATTCACTTTAGTCAAAGGCTCTAAGTGCCATACTTGTGTTCAATCGAAACAACCTCGCAAGCCTCACAAGGCATCTGTGGCGAGGAATTTGGCACCACTAGAACTTGTTCATTCCGATCTGTGCGAAATGAATGGCGTGTTGACTAAAGGGGGAAAGAAATATTTCATGACACTGATAGATGATTGCACTAGATTCTGCTATGTGTACCTATTGAAAACAAAGGATGAAGCATTACATTACTTTAAGATCTATAAGGCTGAGGTAGAAAACCAACTGGAAAGGAAAATCAAACGGTTAAGGTCTGATAGGGGTGGAGAGTATTTTTCCAATGAGTTTACTTCTTTCTGCGAAGAGTATGGAATTATTCATGAGAGGACGCCTCCCTATTCACCCCAGTCAAACGGGGTAGCCGAAAGAAAGAACCACACTCTAACTGAGATGGTGAATGCCATGTTAGACACTGCAGGACTTTCCAAGGAATGGTGGGGTGATGCAATATTGACTGCGTGTTATGTCCTGAATAGAATTCCTACTAAGCATAAGGAAGTAACACCATTCGATGAGTGGGAAAGGAAGAAATTAAATCTCTCACCTGCGCACATGGGGCTGTTTGGCCAAGGTAAATGTACCTATAGCCAAAAAGCGTAAACTTGGACCAAAGACCATAGATTGTGTGTTCCTTGGTAATGCTATCCACAGTGTAGGATATAGGTTCTTAATAGTAAATTCTGGAGTACCCGACATGCGTGTTGGTACAATTACTGAGTCCAGAGATGCCACATTTTTTGAGAATGAATTTCCTATGAAAAATGCACCTAGCACTTCTAGTCAAGAACTTATTTTATCCCCTGAGCACTTTGTGCCGATAGAACACATTGATCAAACGCTTGAGGAAAATCCTGAGGAGGATAACATTGTAGCAACTCGAAAAAGTAAGAGACAAAGGACTGCAATGTCTTTTGGAGATGACTACATTGTATATCTTGTGGATGATACTCCAAGAACCATTGAAGAGGCATATTCATCTCCTAACGCTGACTATTGGAAGGAAGCGGTACGCAGTGAGATGGACTCAATTATGTCTAATGGTACTTGGCAAGTCGTCGAGCGTCTATATGGGTGCAAGCCTGTAGGATGCAAATGGGTTTTCAAGAAAAAGCTTAGGCTTGATGGTACAATTGAAAAGTACAAGGCAAGGCTTGTGGCCAAGGGTTATACCCAAAAAGAAGGCGTGGATTTTTTTGACACTTATTCACCGGTTGCTCTCTTGACCACGATTCCAGTACTACTCACTCTGGCAGCCTCTCATGGTCTACTCGTCCATCAGATGGATGTTAAGACAACTTTCCTCAATGGAGAGTTGGAGGAGGAGATCTATATGGATCAACCAGATGGGTATGTACTAGAAGGTCGGGAGGGAATGGTGTGCAAGCTGTTGAAGTCCTTGTATGGTCTCAAACAAGCGCCTAAGCAATGGCATGAGAAGTTTGACAATACACTTACATCTGCAGGCTTTGTTGTGAACGAAGCTGACAAATGTGTGTACTATCGCTATGGTGGGGGAGAGGGAGTGATCTTGTGTTTATATGTCGATGACATATTGATCTTTGAGACTAGCCTCAATGTGATTGAGGAGGTCAAGGACTTTCTGTCCAAAAGCTTTGAAATGATGAATTTGTGAGTGGCTGATGTTATTCTTAACATTAAACTACTGAGAGGAGATGAGGGTGGGATTACACTTGTGCAATCTCACTATGTGGACAAGGTCTTGTGTCGCTTTGGTTATAGTGACTGCAAGGCAGCTCCTACTCCTTATGATCCTAGTGTGCTATTAAGGAAAAACCGAAGAATAGCAAGGGATCAATTGAGATACTCCCAGATCATTGGTTCATTGATGTACTTAGCTAGTGCAACGAGGCCTGACATCTCATTTGCTATGAGCAAGTTGAGCCGGTTTGTTTTAAATCCAGGAGATGATCATTGGCATGCTCTTGAAAGAGTAATGCGCTATCTAAAAGGGAAAATGAGCTATGGAATTCACTACTCCGGGTACCCAAAAGTGCTGGAGGGCTATAATGATTCAAACTGGATATCTGATGCTGATGAGATAAAGGCCACAAGTGGGTATGTGTTCACACTTGAAGGTGGCGCTGTTTCCTGGAAGTCTTGCAAGCAGACCATCTTAACGAGGTCAACAATGGAAGCAGAGCTCACAGCTTTAGATACTACCGCAGTTGAGGCCGAATGGCTTCGTGAGCTCCTGATGGACTTGTCGGTGGTTGAAAAACCAGTACCAGCAATCCTGATGAACTGTGATAATCAAATAGTGATTATTAAAGTGAACAGTTCGAAGGACAACATGAAGTCATCCAGGCATATTAAAAGAAGACTGAAGTCTGTCAGAAAGCAGAAAAACTCCGGAGTGATAGCATTGGACTATGTCCAAACGGCTAAAAATCTGGCAGATCAGTTTACCAAGGGGCAACCACGTAATGTGATAGACTGTGCATCGAGGGAGATGGGCTTGAGACCCTCTTAGAGTTGCACAATAGTGGAAACCTATCCATTGTGATCAGAGATCCCGTGAATTTGGATGGCGAAACAAACTATTGTGTAGTTGAGAGAAGAGACCCTAAAATGAGCCTATCTTCCTGATGCACTTCCCTTCTAATCTGTATGGTAGGATGGTATACACCTTAATGTGATCCGAGTGGCTTTTCATAAAGCAGAGATGTTGGCCTACAGAACATCTTAGAAGGAACACACCTATATGAGTCCGACTGCTAGTCACAGTCTATGAGATCTGGGTGATCTCTAGAAACTCATGAAAAGGCCAGGAGTATGACTTATACGCTCCAAACAGAGGGGATGCAAACGACAGCCCTGTACCAGTTAAGGGTTTGTGCGAAACCTGAATCGCACAAGACTGACAATTCAAGGCATAGTCCATTGTTTAGTTGTGATCTGGTGTAGCTCTTTTCCTAGGTGGAAGTTCAACTTAACAATCTCCATTGAAACACTGGTATAACTAACAGGTTCAGTTTTGAGAACATTTCTTGTGAGCCATGAAATTTGGTGGGGATTGTTGGAATAAATGGGCTAGGCCTAATTTAATTCAATTAAAATCTCAAGAGCCCACAAGTAATGTAAGAGAGAATAATACTGCCTTGAAAATTTAGGTGGAAGAACCTCAACTTAAATAGGGTGATATTAGAGATTCTCTGTTGACCGGTTGAGGTGATGGTTGGACTGCCACACGCATGCGCGCATGCCAAGTCGGCCTCGGCCGTGGGCGTAGCGAGGAGAGGCGGCCGACCAAGCCGAGCCTGCCTGCTGCTCTTCCATTTTGTAACAGACGAGAATAAAGTCACCATTAACAAATAAAATTCACTGTGTTGTAACCTCCACAACAAATGAGAGATTCATTGTGTTGTAACCTCCACAACAAATGAGAAATTCATTGTGTTGTAACATCCACAACAAATGAGAGATTCACAACAAATGAAAGATTCATTATGTGGTAACCTTCACAACAAATGAGATTTATTTTGTGGTAACCTTCACAACAAATGAGATTTATTTGTGTGCTAATGAGCTCTCTCTCTCTACATATAACGCAAGGCAGAGGCTCTCAAAGTGTGTGTCTTCCTCCTACTATTGTTCCTTGGCGATACTCTCCTTCTGTTCCTGCGCTGTCTCTCTGTTTCCCCGGTTCTGTTCATCCCGCGTGCACGGGTGATCGGAACGAGCAGGTGCCTCCGAAACTCCGTCCGCTTGAGAACCTGCACGGGTAAGCGGGCAATCAAGTTTTTGGGTAGCGCTTCAAGCGCGACTGCTCTGCATCATCTTCACCAACATGTCGACAACCGGTGACAACAACAACACTGGAGACAAGGAGAAGGAGCCTCTCGTCAACACCAACGGAGGCAATACTGCCTCAAACTCCAGCGGAGGGCCATTCTCGGGGTATAATGTTTCACTATTACCGTCCATTCTTCGTTTCCTACAACTGTCTGTCGCAATATTATTGCGTTCTCTTATCTATGTTGATGCTTATTCTATATTAAGCATGCTCATGTTGTACACATCTAGCACTGTCACTAGATCTACTCAAATTACAAATGTCATGTTTATTGTCTTAATATTTTGGATTAAAATATGCCGAATTATGACCAAATTTCCAACATCCTAGAGATAGAATCCTAGAGATAAATCTACTCTTACTTGTATTGTACTCCAAGCTTCTATCCCCTATGTACTCCTATATATACCACATGAGAGGGTCGATTTAATATATTAGAAAATATCGTAATACAGCAATTAGATTTTTCCACACATGCCTCTGTCTGAACAAACTTATAAATTATATAGTTCTTTTTTTCCTTGCCAAGCAATGCAAATCAACAAGGACTTCAGTGCCTTATACATTTATGATGATCATTTTCTACTTATTTGATGCCCCTCTTATATTTTCATTATGCTGATGATTTCCAGCAGACAAGCCTCATGCTCTATCACTAACGGTGAAGACAGATGTTTGTTCCATAATGCTTGAGGTAATCATAACATATCTTTGTGCTATTCTTTTAACTGTCATTCTGAAGCCAGCTCTATAATTATGTGAATCATATTGTAGCACCTAGAACTGTCTAACACCAGTAATTTCAAATTAAGGTACATCTAACCAAAAAATACTATGTTTTGCTCTATTTTCATGTTGTTTTTAACTAAGTCAGTTCAAGTCCTGTGCAATAATCTATTATTCTTTATTCTATCACCATTTTCTTCATCTGCTCCTAATCTTTAGTGGCACAATTGATTCTGGAGCTTAGTTTTCTTTCCAGGGTGTTTCAATGCTAAACACATCCAGGTCACCCCAAAGGATCAATGCATGTATTACCCGTAGGTACTTTTACCCCTAACAAATAGCATCCTTAACATCAATAGTATATATAATTACAGTCTCAGTTCCGCTGCACTATGACTCAGTTAAATGTCTTCATGATATGATGATATCCTATCTTCATTGCATAGGATGCCCAATTCGGTTGTTTGATTTTCTCATGCCTCTTTTATTTATGCACATGCCTATGCGGCAATAATATAAGTTATGCCTTTTAGAACTATACACTCATGTTCCTTTTTTATCCCATTCAATTTGGTCAACAACATCGTAGGAGCAAAATCCTTTTGGGTAATTTTGCTTAACTCTATATCTGACCTATGTCTGCTAACATTTGATGTTGGATATTTCTGGATTATGAGTTATTTAATCTATTGATGTTCCATTTAAGAAGTTAAATGAACTGGATATGTGTATTTGATGTTCTTTCATCTAAAAATATTCCTTTCAGGTTGGGGATTCTGTTGATCTTCATTAAGGTCACATTTAGACATTCTAATTTTTTGGGATACTGATCCTGATTCTGCAATTTTGTTGTTTCTTCACTGCTTCAGTCTACTGCAACCAATGGAAGTTAAGAAAAAAAAGAGGAACAAAGCAAGTTTCAGATTTTAGTGAACTAGAAATTTTGTCTGGTATGAAAATGTTTTTTTTCTGATAAAGAGTAAACCATGTTTCACAATGCATTCCACATATTTACTACAACACTCATAAAGTCATAAGCTCTCCTTATAAAATTTTTAGTAGCTTTTCTTTTTCTTGGTTTTGTTGACATAAATTCAGTGTTGCTGTTGCACATATAGTTTCTTCTTGGTCTTTCCAAAAGCAGCACAGTAAATTTTTTTTTTTTTGCAGTTGAAGGATCCTTGAGGAGGGAAAGTCCTTTTTTTTTCTCTTTTATCTATAATCACTACTACAAAAACACCTACAAGGACCGGTCTTATAGGTGCCGGTTCATTTAAAACCGATACCTATAGTCATTTTCCCACCTTTATACCATAAAAAAATATAGAACCGGCACCTTTAAATATTATAGGTGTCGGTTCTATTAAAAAACCAGTAATTATTCTATAGGTATCGGTTTTTAATAGAACCGACACCTATACTTATATTATAGGTATTGGTTCCACAGAAAAAACCGGCACATATATATAGGTGCCGGTTTTTTCTCTAGAACCGACACCTATAATATAAGTATATAAGTATAGGTGTCGGTTCTATTAAAAAACCGACACCTATTTTAAAAAACTGGGCCAGCTTTTTGTTTTTTTTACCACCCACAGCACCGAGCCGCTGACCTTATCTATCCATCCACCCCACACAGCGCTCCCCATCCATCTCTCTCCCTCTCTCTCGCCCCTCCTCTTCCTTTGCGCGGCGACGGCGACTGAGTAGCGGCGGCGGCGGCGACGGATGGCGCGACGGTCCTCTCTCAGCCTGGGGGCCCTCCCCCTTCTCTCCTCCTCTAGGGCGGCGCGGCGGTGGAGAAGGCCGGCCGCCGCGGGAGCGGCGCAGCAACCGGCGTGGGTGCGGCGGCTGACAGCGGGCGCGGCGCGGCGGTACCCCCCCCCCCCTCCCCACCCCTACCTTCCCTTCTCCTCTAGCATGCGTAAGGTGGCGGTGGTGGTGGAGGATGGCTGGATCTCGCCATCCCCCTCTCTCCCAGGGGACCTCCCCCCTCCAGCGCGGAGTTGGGTGGCGGCTGCCGGCGCGGAGGTCAGCGCGGTGAGGCAACGGCACAGAGGCGGGCACGGCTAGGCGGCGGAGTGGAGGCCGGGTGAGGCGGTGGAGAAGACCGGCGGTACTGGAGGTGCCTTTTTTTTATTTTAATATTGAGACAAAGGTGCCGACCAATAGGTGCCGGTTGGGAAACCGGCACCTATAGGGTTTCTGTACTAGTGAATATTAAGTTTGTAGTTGCCTTCAAGATTGAAGATCTACCAC